>NC_139544.1:56145983-56765983 GCF_965153285.1 Podarcis tiliguerta
TTGAACTCACTGTGGTATTTACAGAAACCAGTTCCTTTCCTAATGAAAGCCTTTGGATGAGGGAGAAGTGATGGGGGTGGGCGGGTGAGAGGAATGCTTAGATGGTGCTTATTTTCTTTGTCGAACTAATGTGTGTTAAGTACAGCCAGCATTTATTTGCCATGGGGCTGCGCTGATGCTGGAACAGGCTGAGTTATAATGAAGGCCAGGTTTCCTCCGAGCTGCTGGGCTGTGTTGTCCTCCCTCCCTCCTCTTCCATCCAATACATTTTAATCCAGTCCATATGAATGGAGCTGAACTATTTGTTTTATGTAACCTGAGCTCCATGGCAGGATGAATAGTGCCAGGATCTCTCCTTGCCAAAGCAGAACAGTTGAACTGAAACTGATATAAGCATTGACTGAAGCCAAGGTGTAATTTGCTCGGACCGGCTCCCACTGCCAAGAGGAAACGCATGGCCGCTTCAACCCAAATACAATGCAGAGGGGCTCTGCTCATGTAAACAGACCCAGAGGTTCCCCTCCTCTCCCCTTAAAACCAAATGCAGTCATCAAAAACCACCCAGGGGAAAGGAGGAGATTGGGGGGGGGCTGCCTGCTTTTATTTTTTTTTTACAAAAGGTAAAGGACCCCTGACAATTAAGTCCAGTCATGAACAGCTCTGGGGTTGCAGCGCTCATCTCGCTTTACTGGCCGAGGGAGCCGATGTTTGTCCGCAGACAGTTTTTCTGGGTCATGTGGCCAGCATGACTAAGCCACTTGGCTTACTGCAATGGGCTCTACGTGGGGCTATCTTTGAAGGTGACCCAGAAACTTCAACTAATCCAGAATGTGGAAGCTAGACTAGTGCTTGGGAGTGGCCTCTGGGACCATATAACACCGGTCCTAAAGGATCTTCATTGGCTCCTAGTGAGTTTCCAAGCACAATTCAAAGTTTGGTGCTGACTGTTAAAGCCCTAAATGGCCTTGGCTGAAGGAGCGCCTCCTCCCCCATCGTTCAGCCCAGATACCGAGGTCCTCCTCCAAGGTTTCTTCTGCTGGTTCCCTCACCGAGAGAAGTGAGGGAACCAGGCAGAGGGCCTTCTTGGTAGTGGTGCCCTCCCTGTGGAACACTCTCCCAGAGACGTCAAGGAAATAAACAACTGTCTGCCTTTTAGAAGACATCTGAAGGCAGCCCTATATTGGGAAGTTTTTATTGTTTGATGATTTAGTATGTTCTGCTATATGTTGTGAGCCGCCCAGAGTGAAACCCAGCCGGTTGGGTGGGGTATAAATAATAAATAATAATCTCTAGGTAGGGCTGGGGCTGGGGAAACACATGAAAGCATGGATGGCCACTGCTAGTCAGTGTAAATGAGTTATTGTCTGATTTCTCAGACAAGGGAGAAAGGTTGTTTTCTGCTGTTCCAGAGAAGCGGACACGGAGCAATGGATCCAAACTACAAGAAAGAAGATTCCACCTAAACATTAGGAAGAACTTCCTGACAGTAAGAGCTGTTCGACAGTGGAATTTGCTGCCAAGGAGTGTGTTGGAGTCTCCTTCTTTGGAGGTCTTTAAGCAGAGGCTTGACAGCCATATGTCAGGAGTGCTCTGATGGTGCTTCCTGCTTGGCAGGGGGTTGGACTCGATGGCCCTTGTGGTCTCTTCCAACTCTATGATTCTATGATTCTCTAGTTACAGATTTTTGAAATACTGGTGCCACTATGCTGAAAGCCTTCACATGCGTGCTTCATGAGGACATGGCTTTCAGGGCTGTCACAATGAGATCCTGCACTCCAGCATTTGCCACCAGGCCACTGAATATCACCATGCCTCGGCTGTGAAAACCTAGGAGGAAAATGGGTTCTGTATAGGTGGGCATTTGGTGCTATGACAGATCCACATTCCAAGAGGATCATTTGTTTCCTGTGAAGTCCATTCGCAGCCGCAGACTCTGGCTGAAATTAATAGCAACTAATTGAAAGTAATGGAGAACTACCTGAATATGTATTGTGAGTAAATGAAATTAATTGAAGGTAATTGATAGTGACTGGGATTAATAAAAAACGTGGACCTAATTGAAATGTATTGAAATTGAATTAAACTCAATAACTCAACCTCTATTAAATTTAATAGGAACTAATTGATATGAATTGTGTGCAATTCTTCATAGTAACATGATGCTGTTAAAAGAAAAAAATATATATAATTGGCTTTGTATAACCTTTGCTTCTTCCCAAAGTGAAAGTAAATTTGACGGATTAAAAAAAAAAAAAAAGATGAATGAACTAGCATTCAGGGACAGTTATTTGCGAGGTGCCATTTGATGCAGATAGCAGAGATTTCTCAAAGGATTTCAGAATATGAAAACACTTTCAGTTTTGTATTATTATTTCATGTATCAGAGATTAATGAGAGCATGTTGCCTGTTATGACGGGAGCTTTGATTTTTATAAATACCTACTCGCAAAGACACTTGCGTCCTGAATCTTTCTACTTTATGCGCCTTCAGCCAGATTCCTGACACGTTACCTTTAACAGCAAAGCATCTTTAATCTTCTGAGATTCATCATAGATGTTCATTTGATTATTACAAACAAATGAAGCTGCTTTACACCATCAGATCATGGGGCCTTGAAATAAGAGGATAGAGCTCACAAATTTATCATTCCAAGAATGCAATCTGGACCGCTCTCTAGAACTGCTGGGTCTGAATTTGTGTGGCTCCCCCTTGTGGTGAAACTGCAAGTGATGGATTTCTCCATAAAGCACCTTCAAGCCCCAAGCTCATTCAACTCATCTAGCTTTTCATTTGGATCCTTTCAGAAGGAAGGAGTAGAAAGAGTTTCCTGTTCTGGTTGGCCCTTTACTTGATCCATCCTCAGTTCTGGCATGTTCCTATATCTTTGAATCATCCCAGGTTGCTCAAGCAGTCCAGTTTGCTGTTTGATCCTATCTCTGGCTTTGACTTATTCTTCAGTCCTTATTTTTAGCTTGCTTCTCAGCACTGCTTCCTAGTTTGTCCTCTGGTCTTGACTTGTTCCTCACTCCTGACTGCTGACTTTGCTGATTCTTCCCAAGGGAAGACTTGATTTCATCATGGCCTTGTCTCAGATGTCTTCAGTGGGAGCTGTGAGAAAGATAGGAAGCTACCTTGCGCCCAACAAATATATAGGGCGAAAATAAGAAATGGATGTGTTAAGGTGGGTCCTAGGGAGAGATGGTGGAGAAATTGGATCCAACTCATGTTTAAAGGTGAACATGAACTCCACACATTCTTAAACACATTCTAAAAAAATAATCACACATTCTTAAAAAATACAAAAATACAAAACACAATTATCCTTCAAAATTTGTAATTTTCAGAATTTTGCAATGCCAATCACCAGCCAAGCAATGTGTAGAAAAATGCAACTTTTGTGGCAAAGTGTGCATAAGAATAATCTAAAATATTAAACTATTAGGGAAAATTGATTTGCAAAAATGTGTGAATGTGTGAATATTAGGAGGAATTACACCAAAATGCTGGTGAACTTTCATGATTTTCAAAAATGCAAACAAATCTAGTAGTGTGGAAAACTGTACTTAAGGTTGGAAAAATGAGAAACTGAGAGAAATTGAAATTGATAGATTTGGCCACCCTTGGTCCTGGATCTGAAAAAGTTGAAGACTACTGTCTGTAGCAACTGGTAGTGTCCCTCTGTGGATTCTGATAGGACAGGAGTCACCACTAGCTTCACCTGGCATGTTCTCAAGTTCCAAAAGTATTGTGGGAAGCATAATGAGTCATCCTTGTGCCTGCATGTTTCACTCAAGGATGTGCACCATCATTGAATTGTTGATATTATATGAAAGGGCTTTAAGATGATGAACATCCAAGTGCCAGGAGAGGCAATTCAACCAGGTTGTTGGATACTTCATGGAAATCCTTTACCCTTGGGATGGGGTGGAGGGGGGTGGAAAGCAGGATATGGAATTTCTTAGGCAGATGTCACATATGCTTCCTTTTTTTAAAAAAAAACAACAACTCATTTTCTTTCTTTCCCGCCTTTTTTAATAACTTTTTTATTCAAAATTAAAACAAAAATATTATCCAGAAACATATCATCCTTATTCTCCCCATTTTTCCTCCCTCCCCCCACAGAACCCACCCACCCCCACCCCCCGACTTCCCTCAGTTCCAGTCTTTGATTTCTTTAAAAATGCTGTTTTCTGCATGTTACACAGTTGTATAGATCCTCAAACTATTTAGCTGATTATTATCAATAAAAAGTTTGTGAATGTTTATTCAAAACCAGCCAAAGAGTCCAGTTCACTTTGTTGCGTCTTCAAATACTTTGTAAAGGGTTCCCATTCATCTTTAAAATCACAGTTATCCTTGTCCCGTAGCTTGTATGTCAGTTTTGCCAGTTCCGCATAGTCCATCAATTTTTCTTGCCATGATTCTTTAGTTGGGGTTTCTTCAGTCTTCCATCCTTGTGCTACCAGAACTCTCGCGGCCGTTGTCGCATACATGAAGATGTTTTTCAGCTTTTTTGGCAGATCTTTCCCTACAATCCCTAATAAAAATGCTTCAGGTTTTTAAACAAATGTTAAATGGAACATTTTCTTCAATTCGTTGTATATCATTTCCCAATAATTTTTAAGTACCTTACAATCCCACCACATATGATAAAATGTCCCCTCCTTTTCCTTACACTTCCAACATATATTTGAACTAGTTTTTGCCCCCACCCCCAAAAAAAATCTCCTTTCCAACCCAGTTAGCCATTTCTGGTTTCCTACTAGAATATAATTTTCTTTGATTAACTACTAGAGTTTAATCATCAAATGGAAACAGACATAAGCAGCATAATCTCTCTCACCATTGGAAAAAGTCAGAGCACCTCCTGCACACATACACACATGCCCTCGAGGGAATACCATGTTAAATAATGCTGAGTTAAATGAAAACTCTGTTACTTGAATTATCTTTTGCTTTGCAAGCCACAGAGTCAGCTGAGGGTCACAGAGATGGCGTGCAAAGAGAACAGATCTGATAAATGATTGTCAGGACTGAGGCTTGATACATCTATGATCCAGAAGGATGGAGGATGACCACAGACACCAGCAGATAGTGATAATAAACAGAGCAATGCTAAAGGTTGTTTTCTGAAATGCTTTGAATATAGTACTTATGTCAATAGGCAAGTTAATTAATAAGGTGGTGATCCTCCTAAGATAGGATCAGGTAGGTAGCCGTGTTGGTCTGACGCAGTCGAAATCAAAATAAAAAAATAAAACATTGTCCAGTAACACCTTAGAGACCAACTAAGTTTGTTCTGGTATAAGCTTTTGTGTGCATGCTCATGTCTTCAGAGCCTAGGGCTTGCCGATCAGAAGGTTGGGGGTTTGAATCCCCTTGATGGGGTGAGCTCCCATTGTTTTGGTCCTACCTCCTGCCCACCTAGCAGTTCAAAAGCACGTCAAGTGCAAGTAGATAAATAGGTACCACTCCGGCAGGAAGGTAAACGGTGTTTCTATTCGTTGCTCTGGTTCCCCAGAAGCGGCTTAGTCTTGCTGGCCACATGACCCTGAAGCTGAACGCCGGCTCCCTCAGCCAATAAAGTGAGATGAGCGCCGCAACCCCAGAGTCGGCCATGACTGGACCTAATGGTCAGGGGTACCTTTACCTTTACCTTTACCTAAGGTGGTTGTTGTTTTTAAAAACCCCAAACCATTCTGGGCCTGCTAATGGGAAGAGGTGAATGACCCTTCCATAGACACCACAGGGAGTTTCTGTGACTGTTTTACACTCTTTGGAGAGAGAGAGCAAAATGCAGCTAAACTGAAACAAGACGTATGCATCATTTAAAATTTATGTGAGCCAAGTGGCATTATTACGGTGCTAAGTTATGCATTGGCACTCCACTTCTTTTGCCACCAGCCCCGGCAAAAAAACATGCCATTCATTTTCCTCTCAGCCTTTGTCCCCCAAGAGTGTGATTGTCTTGCAATAATTATAAGATGCTTCACACGCCAATACTACAGGGGGAATCTGCTAATGCAATTGTTTCACCGTGCTGTTGTTTTCATAAATAATAGACCAAGTGGGTTTTGCGAGGCGATGAAGGTGGTGTCGGAAAGTCAACTTGTGAGCTGGCCTCCTGCTGCCTCCCCACCCCCTACCCTAGGCTTTCTTGGGAAAGGTTGCACAAGAATCTGTTTGCAAGGACATATGGGATGCAGCTGCCTCTTAGAATGTCAGCAGAGCAGGTTAATGCTGAGGTGTGCATATAGCTTTCTGAACAGTTTGCTTTCCTGCCTTTCACAGATGGAAAGGGTTGTGTATACTTTCAAGCGTTTTAGTGGGTGGGCAATGAGACTTAAATCATGACTGCAAACTCTGACAGTCATCGACGTGCATTCATTTGAACATGTCTAAGTGGTGGACAAATCCGTCAGTTTTGGTTTTACTCATCTTCCCATTTTTCTTATCTTAAGATCAGTTCTCCCATTTCGTTATCAGCTGTCTTCCTTTTTTTTAAAAAAAAGTCCCCATTAACAAGTTATTGCAAATCTCATCCAATTATACACTTTTTGTGTGCAATTTAGCCTAATAAATACTTTATTGCAAAGTAGTTCCCTCTAATATAACACAATTTTTTTGTGTTGATTTCACTGACATAAGCATTTTCTATGCACATTTTACACTAGTACATGCATTTCTGTTCATTTTATTTGGCTGGAGAACTGTGATGCAAAATTCAAAGAAGATCAGATTTGGAAGGATGGCTGTGCTTCAGTCCGCTTATTGTTTTAAAAAGTATGAATTAAGTAGGTTTGCCTTTCAGTGTGAACTGAATCAACTTTCTCCCCCCATTTCTCTCCATAGCATCAGTACAGACCATCCCACTCAGACATATGGAAATGTATGCATGGGGTTTTAATATCTAGTATGTTTTTCATGGTGCTGGAGGAGACTCTTGAGAGCCCCATGGACTGCAAGAAGATCAAACCTATCCATTCTTAAGGAAATCAGCCCTGAGTGCCCACTGGAAGGACAGATCCTGAAGCTGAGGCTCCAATACTTTGGCTACTTCATGAGAAGAGAAGACTCCCTGGAAAAGACACTGATGTTGGGAAAGATGGAGGGCACAAGGAGAAGGGGACGACAGAGGATGAGATGGTTGGACAGTGTTCATGAGATGGTTGGACAGTGTTCTGGAAGCTACAAACATGAGTCTGACCAAACTGCGGGAGGCAGTGGAAGACAGGAGTGCCTGGCGTGCTCTGGTCCATGGGGTCACGAAGAGTCAGACCTGACTAAACGACTAAACAACAACAAAATGTTTTTCAGCTTAATATCTGGCATGTTATCTATGTGAGAACAAAACAAACAAATTTTGGGAACCGGGAGTTGGATTTGGTGGTTGCTCCACCTCCTTTGCACATTAACCTGGTATTGAAGTGTTTCTATGCACAATTCAATTTCTTAATTTTGGTTTAAAAACAGGTGAGTGGGTTTCTTAACACAAGTGTGTGTGATGAAAAACTGGTTTTTAAAAAATATTTTTGGAGTGAACATATGAATTCGATTGGTAATTGTAGTGGTTCTAGGGGATGCTTGTTAGTAAGCCAGTGCAAACACCTGGCTGGGTTGTCTGAGTGAACCTTTTCTGTCCGGACAGCCACTCACCCGTGGCTGTCTCAATCGCTGGCAGAATCCGTCAGTGGGTGTTTCTTAAACTTCCAGCAAAGAAGCTCTTTGACGCCCAGTCTTCTCCTACTCTCTCTGCGCGAAAGCCTTCTGCGCAAGGAGGGCGTAGGCAGCGGAGGACCTCTACTCTCCCCGCTGGTCCCCGGCAAGGAGTCATGGGACCGCCTCACCGCTTCCCCCATCTGCCCCCCTTCTCCACTGGTACTACGCTGATTCTCTTCCTCAGAAGATGGGCTGCCTCTCCCAATCCCGGGACGCTCTCTGGAATCCCTCTGGATTTTGCTCTCTCCCTCTGGAACTGATGGCAGTTCCCTGACAGTAATTAACAATTTCCCCCCTTTTCATGTTGGGATTTTGTAGCAAGTAGTTCCTCAACTTCTTTGTCCTTTAACAGTGGAACATACACCCATGAGAAGTGGTGGAATCTCCTTTTGTGGTTGGCCATCCATCATGTATTATGGATTATTGTAACTCGCTCTACGTGGGGCTGCCCTTGAGACTGACCCAGAAACTCCAGCGGGTGCAGAATGCTGCAGCGAGACTCCTTACGGGGTCTTCGCTGCGAGATCACATTCACCCGGTGCTATACCAGCTGCACTGGCTCCCGGTGGAGTACAGGATCAGGTTTAAGGTGCTGGTTTTAACCTTTAAAGCCCTATACGGCCTAGGACCCTTGTACCTACGGGACCGCCTCTCCTGGTATGCCCCACAGAGAAACTTACGGTCTTCAAATAAAAACATCTTGAAGGTCCCAGGCCACAGAGAAGTTAGGCTGGCCTCAACTAGAGCCAGGGCTTTTTCGGCCGTGGCTCCGATCTGGTGGAACACTCTGTCACAAGAGACCAGGGCCCTGAGGGACCTGACATCTTTCCACAGGGCCTGCAAGACAGAACTGTTCCACCAGGCCTTTGGCCAGGGCACAGCCTGACTCCATCCATCGGCAATCTTCGCAGAGCTCTGGGTTGCCAGTGTCTTGAATTAATTAATTTTATAATGAATGATTTTAGAGTGTTGTTTGTACTGTTTTATTGTTGTTAGCCGCCCTGAGCCCGGCTTCGGCTGGGGAGGGCGGGATATAAATAAAATTTATTATTATTATTATTATTATTATTATTATTATTATTATTATTAATGCTTTAACTGAGCCCCAGGATCAGGTAGTCCAAACCCCTTGGGATGCAGGATTTTAACTAAAGCATCTATGACAGATGGCCATCCAGCCTCTGCTTAGAAACCTTCACTTAGAAACATCCAAGGAAGAAGAGTCCCTACCTTCCAAGGTAGTCCATTCCACTGTCGAACAACTCTTACCATCAGAAGGTTCCCTCTTCCATGGGACAGTCCTTTAGATATTTGGAGATGGCTATCATATCTCCTATCAGTCTCCTCTTTTCCCAAGCAAACATATCCAGCTCCCTCAACTGTTCCTCAGAAGTCTTGGTTTCCAGACCCTTGGTCATCTGGATCACTCTCCTTTGCACACATTCCACATTGTCCATGTCCTTCTTAAATTGTGGCATTCAAAACTGGACACAGGACTGCAGTTGTGGTCTTACCATGGCAGAATAGAGTGGCACTATTACTTTCCTTGATCTAGATACTATACTTCTGTCGATGAAGCCTAGAATAGTGTTAGCTGTTTTTGCTGCTGCTGCATCACACTGTTGACTTGTTAAACTTGTGGTCTACTAAGATCCCTCAATCCTTTTCACATGTACTACTGACAAGCCAGGTCTCCCCCATCTTATATTTGTGCAGCTGGCTATTCTTCCCTAAGTGCAGAACGTTATATCTCCCTACTGAAATTCTTTTTGTTGTTTTTGTTAGGATATTTCCGTTCCACCTTAAAAGGGAGCAGGATGTTTGTGTCACAGCCTGCGCATTTCCTGTCTCACAGGATGTTTATGTTATGCTTTTTGCTTTCGTTTTTCTCTCACTGCCAGACATCTCTAGCAGGCAGTCATGGTTTTTCTCTGTTCTGATCAACACTGAATAAACTTCTATATAATGCTCTCCTGGGTGCATCTTTCGCTGTGCATATCTGCTGATAGAGTGTGCAAGAGCTCTGGATCCTTTTCAAGCTATTTCTGGAGCTCATGTCGCTAATTGCTGATACTGCGTGTCTACGGGAGAACAATGGACGTCCAGAGACGACATGGAGGTCAAGATGGACTTTGTCTCCCTGGCAGTATCTCAACAGTTTTTGGGGCCAGTTCTCCAATTTGTTAAGGTCATCTTGAATCCCGATTGTGTCTTCTGTGGCATTAGCTACCCCTCCCTGTTTGGTGCCGTCTGATGAGCAACTCCTCAATTCCTTTGCCCAGGTCATTTATAAAGACGTTGAACAACACCGGGCCCAGGACAGAACCCTGTAGCACCCACCTTGCCACTTTCCCCCCAGAATGTTGAGGAACCATTCATGAGAACTCTTTGGGTTCGGTCAGTCAGCCAGCTCTAAAGCCAGCTAAGGGTTACCTTGCACAGCCCTCCTTTTGTTGTTTCTGTTTTGCTTGGCTATTCCTACCTCCTTTGCTTCATTGAATGGAGTCTAATTGTTATAAGGACAAATCAATAAGCTGCAAGACGGGAGAATAGTGCTGCCATCAGCCATTGCTTTAATAACATTGAGTGATTATTTACCCCTCTCTGAGCTTTTCTGAGGTTTCTGGTTTGGAATATCCAATCTGCGTATTGATCAGGGCTTGCAACAAAGAGTTCTGATGATAATTTTTTATTTTTATTTTTAAAAAGAAATCTTCATTGGATGAAGAGAAGGGGAGGGGGAGAGCAGGAGCAGGCTGCCAGCCTCTGTATTATGGGATGGGGCCAGAAACATCCCAAGACAGAATGGCTATGAGTAGTGGGGAAGCAAAAAATGATGAATGGCAAAATAAAAACCCAGTTAGTAATAATGTTAAGCATTAATTTATTTATATAGGACTGCATTTATATCCCACATTTACTCCAAGGAGTTCAAAGTTACCTATATGGGTCTTCTAGTCTCCATATCATTGTCACAACAACCGTGTGAGATAAGATAGATTGAAAGTTAGTGACTGGTTCAAAGTGCTTCTTGGCTGAGTGGAGATTTGAAGCCTGGTCTCCCAGCTCCTAGTCCATCTTTCTAACCAGTACAGCACATTGACTATCTCCATATGGAAATAATGGTGCCCAAACTGTGCTGCCTTTTTCATTCTGCTTAATGGTACAGCCGGCCTCAGGTTAGAAGAGGGATGGTTCACTGCTTTTGGCCTAGGGGCCATGTTGAAGGTTGGCCGTCTCTCATGGACATCCAATAAAGTCGAGAGATTCAGGACACAGCACCTGATTCAGGCAGGCGGTTTCCCCTCGCAGCCAAAGGGGTGCAAAATCGAGACGATCCATAGCAGTGGCATTCAGAAGATCCATGAGGGTGGGTGGGCAAATGTTAGCCTTGCTCAGGGTGCCGTGCTACCAAAAATTACCAAAGTCCATCCCCAGGGATAGATAAAAGTGCATAGTTCAGCTATGGCTCCCACTACCACAGGACACAGCTGATAGCCACCAGCTTGAATGGCTACAAAGGAGGATTGTATAAATTCATGGAGAATAAGCCCATCAATGGCTACAGACCATAATAAGCATGCTCTGCCTCCATGGTGAGAAGCTGTAGAGTTTCTGAATGCCAGTTGTTGGGAACCTCAGGAAGAGAGAGTGCCTTGTTGTTATAAAGACCACAAAGGGGAAATGGCAATGTGGAACCATGACAATGTGGAACCATGAGAGCCAGTGTGGTGTAGTGGTTAAGAGTGGCAGTCACATAATCTGGGGAACCGGGTTCGCGTCTCCGCTCCTCCACATGCAGCTGCTGGGTGACCTTGGGCCAGTCACACTTCCTTGAAGTCTCTCAGCCCCACTCACCTCACAGAGTGTTTGTTGTGGGGGAGGAAGGGAAAGGAGAATGTTAGCCGCTTTGAGACTCCTGAAGGGGAGTGAAAGGCGGGATATCAAATCCAAACTCTTCTTCTTCTTCTTCTTGTGATTGGATCCTGCTTGAGGGGTTTCCCACACACGCCTGATTGACCACTGTGAGAAAAAGACTAGATGGTCCATTGGCCTGATCCTGCAAACTCTCCTTATGCTCATACATTCTTATAATTCTTAGCCCTTCTCCCTTTGCAGCTCAGCTGATGTCATGGTTCCACATTGCCATTTCCCCTTTGTGGTCTTTATAACAACAATAATAAGTTTGTGTACACAGCCAATAATTAACTGGGAAGAACGCAGCATTAATTATGGCAATAAATTGTTAATCTGTGGGGTATATGATCCTCCCCTTCTCCCCCACCTCCCTATTAGCTAACCTGTCAGGGTCTAATAATTGTTGCCGTGAACTGGGCTGGGCTGTGGTCCCCAAGGAAGGTGAATTCTCTTGTTCCATTAGCGAGAATGCATATAGATCATTTTCAGTACTAATCTAGGGCTAAAATCAATTATGTCTCTTGTATTTAAGAATTAAATTGACTCGCCATGGGAGAAGGATAAAGGGAAAAAATACATTCCTCCTATTATGTCTAATTACAATTGTAAAACATTTTCCTTCGAAATGTAATTGCTGCCTGTTGAGACCATATCTGCAGAGCTTAAAGTGTGTAGTTGGCTCATTTGATTGTCTTTCAAGTTTCTCCATGGGACTGTTCAAATCATTGGGAAATGATTTCTAGCGTTTTGCGACTTTTAAGGATCTTTGTATGATCATGTGTGCTAATTGGCTGGAGTAAATAAACAACATTGCTGCTACCGCGCTCAAAATTGCGAGGTAGAATTCAGTCGCCCCTTTTCACATTCAAGTTGTGTGCTTGAGCTGGGGTATGTGGGAGCAATAACTTGCCCTTTCTGAAGCAAGACATGGACTGAAGCACAATAGCATTTTGAAATTCACACTTCTGCAGGTTTTGCAAAGAAATTAGGCAGCAAAGTAATGTGGGGCGGGGGAAATACATATGGTTGGACAAAGTGTGCATTTAAATAAATACATAACAACAACAGCAGCAGCAGCAGCAGCAGCAGCAGCAGCAGCAGCAGCAATTTATTATTTATACCCCGCCCATCTGGCTGGGTTTCCCCGGCCACTCTGGGTGGCTTCCAACAAAATATTAAAATACAGTGGTCTGTTAAACATTAAAAGCTTCCCTAAACAGGGCTACCTTCAGATGTCTTCTAAAAGTCTGGTAGTTGTCTTCTCTTTGACATCTGGTGGGAGGGCATTCTACAGGGCGGGCGCCACTACCGAGAAGGCCCTTTGCCTGGTTCCCTGAAACTTGGCTGCTCGAAGCGAGGGAACCGCCAGAAGGTCCTCGGTGCTGGACCTCAGTATCCGGGTAGAACAATGGGGGTGGAGATGCTCCTTTAGGTATACTGGACCAAGGCCGTTTAGGGTTTTAAAGGTCAGCACCAATACTTTGAATTGTGCTCGGAAACGTACTGGGAGCATATGTAGATCTTACATTAGTGGAAATAACATGCAGAAAAGTGTTATATACATACATACATAAATGTGTATTTTAGGAGAAACTCGCACTAAAATGCTGATGAAATTTCTAGAAGGCTTTCCGTAGAAATGTGGAAAACTGAATTTAAGATTAGAAAAATGAGAATCTGAAAGAAACCAAAATAGACACATTCACCTATCCCTAACCTGAGCATTGGAACACTATGATGGATTTTTCAGGCAGCATTTTTAAAACCAGTATTTCACACAGAATAATCAGGCATCCTTGCCAAATTCCCCCCATCTGAATTTCTCACAGGATTTTGGCTTCCTGAATTACCTGTGCTCAATTAGAGTGTCGCACTTAGGGGTGGAGGAGATTTTCATTTGTTCTGCATTTTAAAAGCTGAACCAACCTAATTTGCACCTTATGGATGAATGCATGGATTGCAGCATAATTATATTTCAGGTTTCACAACCTCTCCGAATTTTGCAATCTACTTCTTGGCTGAGGGAAAATGTATCAAATGCCTTGGAAATGGAATGTTTTGGGATAAAACACATTTATAAATGTGTACAGTGACATAACATGGGTTTAAGCATGGATTTTGTGATACAATATGAATTTTCACATGGGTCTTTATATATATATATATATATATATATATATATATATATATATATGCAGGTTTTGGTGTCCTCGGGTGTCTTCCCGTGTAAAAGTTGGGGTGTCTAGGCGACGTTTCGACGAGGTCTCACTCGTCATCTTCAGGCTGGTGCTTTCGGCTTCTTGTTACTGGAACAGAGCAGGATCTCAGTGTTTGAGTTCCTATAAATACTGTTGAGGAGGTGTGGTGTATAGCCTCCAATGTTCTGGGCAGAGAGGAGGTTCCCAGGCTAGTGTGCCTTTTCTTCTTTTGTTCCTTAATTACTTGAGGGATATCTTGAGTGATTTCTTGAGTGATTTCCTGAATCCCACTTAGGTGGGTCATTAGGTGTGGATTAGTTGCTAAAGCCTTCGTGTCTTGAACTCTTGAACTTTGTGAAGAGTTTTTCTGAGAAGATGGCTGTACTGCACTTGGTTGTGCTCTGGCTTGGCTTCGTGTATAGGGGCGAGCTGTGGTTTTGTGGCCTGTGCCAGCCAGATCTGTGTAGGGATTGCATCCCGCTTGCCAGACATCTGGAAATTAGCCCTCCCCACAAAATCTGACACCAGATCCAGAGGCACACAGAACGCCATCACCAATCAACCACACCATACCCAAACCCAGACCCTCTCCACAGATAAATTACAGACACCATCCAGTAGCCAAACCAGGGTGGCACCTCCGGATGCTGCACCCCCCTGCAATCCCTACACAGATCTGGCTGGCACAGGCCACAAAACCACAGCTCGCCCCTATACACGAAGCCAAGCCAGAGCACAACCAAGTGCAGTACAGCCATCTTCTCAGAAAAACTCTTCACAAAGTTCAAGAGTTCAAGACACGAAGGCTTTAGCAACTAATCCACACCTAATGACCCACCTAAGTGGGATTCAGGAAATCACTCAAGAAATCACTCAAGATATCCCTCAAGTAATTAAGGAACAAAAGAAGAAAAGGCACACTAGCCTGGGAACCTCCTCTCTGCCCAGAACATTGGAGGCTATACACCACACCTCCTCAACAGTATTTATAGGAACTCAAACACTGAGATCCTGCTCTGTTCCAGTAACAAGAAGCCGAAAGCACCAGCCTGAAGATGACGAGTGAGACCTCGTCGAAACGTCGCCTAGACACCCCAACTTTTACACGGGAAGACACCCGAGGACACCAAAACCTGCATTCCTGTACCCGTGAAAATCTACGAAAGCATATATATATATGTATATATATATATATATATGATATCTGCTTATATTGGGTTAATTCAGAAATCTGGTAGAACTGACATATAAATGCAAAATCACCATAATTTATAGGCTGTTCTGCCCATCCCCTTGTTCTCGCTCATGTATGTGGTGGTGGAAGAAAGAAGGGTTTTGTTAACTAGCCTTGCCCTCCACATTCGTATCTCTGTTGCCTGGCCTCCCTGCTTCCCATAGCATTTGCACCCCCGATAGTGCAGAGGTCTAAATCATGCAAGACGGATAGGGGAAAGTTTTCCTTTCTCATCACATTAGAACTCATGGAAATCCAATGAAGCTTAATGTTGGAAAATTCAGGACAGGTAAACAGAAATACAACATGCTGTTCATAGGCTGAACTACGGAATTTGCTCCCTCAGGAGGCAGTGATGGCCCACCAAGCTAGATGGTTTAAAAGAGGATTAGACAAATTAATGGAGGGGAGGATTATCAATCATCATTCATCATTTTTTATTTGTATGCCGCCTTTCCACAGTAAAAACAATGCTCAAGGCAGCTTACAACATGACACGTTTTACACAACTACAAAAGTCATAAACAATAAATAAACCACGTCAAAAAATACACAACCAAATGGAAAACAATTTCCACATAAATCAAAATCTAAAGCTAAGGATACAGCATTAATATCACAGTTTAAAATGACGTAGGTAAAAAATAACAGCAATTTAAACAAAAAAGAAAAGAAAACGGAGCCCTCTGTGCTCAGCCGCAACAGTCCTTTATAGAGCCCATCAGGCCCTGCCGTAGGCCATGTGTTGAGTGGCAGGACTGGGGCCCTCAGGTGAGTCCTCCTGGGTGGTAGCAGCAACAGCATCAGCAGCCCTTTATAGAGCCCATCAGGCCCTGCCCTCCTAGCCTTGATGGCTATGCTCTGCCTACACAGTTGGAGGCAGGAATGTTTATAAATACCTGTCAGGGACTGTGCTGAGGAGGGCTGCACTGAGGAGGAAAGGTGGGAGACACCCCCTCCCTCTCCTGATCCTGAATCTTGCCAGGAGCAGGAGGACAGTATAGATTTGGAACAGTGGTTTGCAGAGGGTCATAGTTCAGAAGGCAGAAGCTGGGAAACACTGGAAGAGAGAGGGTTAACAAATTCACAGTCATCGGACAGCATTCCTACACCCAGCCCAACGTCAAGAAGAGTTCAGAAAGTCTCAGAACAGGGAGCGCAGAGGGTACAAACTCAGATTATAAGAAGTAGGAGTGACGTAGATTAATAGGGACGGAGGGGATGTGAGCTTTAATTGGAAGCACCACCATTTCTAAGAGACGTGTTTTTGTTCTCTCACTGTGATTATTAAAGTTTCTAACTGGTAAGATGTTTCTTTCCTTTGATCCTTTGTTTACTGCCACGGGGAAGGAAGCTGATCTCCCAAAGCCTGAATTGAGAGGGTTTTTGTGCTAAGACTAGATGGGCCATTGGCCTGATCCAGCAGGCTCTTCCTATGTTCTAATGTCAGGGAAGACGGGAGTTATTTCTCAGTAATATCTGGAGTGATGGGATGCGAGTGGTGCTGTGGGTTAAACCACAGAGCCTAGGACTTGCCGATCAGAAGGTCAGTGGCTCAAATCCCTGCGACAGGGTGAGCTCCCGTTGCTCGGTCCCAGCTCCTGCCAACCTAGCAATTCAAAAGCACCTCAAAGTGCAAGTAGATAAATAGGTACCACTCCAGCGGGAAGGTAAACAACATTTCCATGTGCTGCTCTGGTTCGACAGAAGTGGCTTAGTCATGCTGGCCACATGACTCCCTTGGCCAATAAAGTGAGATGAGCGCTGCAACCCCGGAGTCGGTCACGACTGGACCTAATGGTCTGGGGTCCCTTTACCTTTACCTTTTAATATCTGGAGTGCCACAGGTTCCCCATCCGTTTTCTCTGTTCATTGTGGAGTGTTCCTTTAAGTATAATCTGGCGGCAACTCTTCAGGACAGGGGTCAGCAAACTTTTTCAGCAGGGGGCTGGTCCACAGTCCCTCAGACCTTGTGGGGGGCTGGACTATATTTTGAAAAAAAGAACAAATTCCTATTCCCCACAAATAACCCAGAGATGCATTTTAAATAAAAGGATACATTCTATTCATGTAAAAACACGCTGATTCCCAGATCGTCCACAGGCCAGCTTTAGAAGGCAATTGGGCCAGATCCGGCCCCCAGGCCTTAGTTTGCCTACCCATGCTTTAGGATGTCTAACCATTCATTTCCTCAGCCCCAGCAGAGTAGTGGACAGAGTGTTTGAATAACAGCTGACTTTCCCTGCCTCCTTAGAGCAGGTTTCTAGCAGATAACTCACTCTGGTGTTTGTAGCCTCTCCCCTTGCCTTTCCCACAGTAGCATGAAAAAACACCCAGATCTGTTGACAAAATTAATGAGCCCAAGAGATCTCTAGGAAGGACACTTCCCGGGGGTATACTCTGTGCAAACACAGGCCTGGCATCCATAAACATGTGCTGTTTAAAAGCGGAGCCAGACAAGAGATAAGACAGGCAGGCAATTTGATCTGATGTATGGAGGGATTGGGGAACCGGATTTGACTGCAGAATATCCGATTGACCTTGAACCTTGAGCACCTGTCAGCAGGGAATCTATTGGCTTGATTCTCTGGCAACCCTGGAGGCTTCTTCATTCCCCATGAGAGGTGTATGTGTTGAATGTCAAAGCAGATTTGCCAACAAGAAGGAAGAGTCAGCAATAGTCGTGTTGAAAGGAAGCTTAGAGTTCTGACTGTGAGTGGTTCAACGCACCTTCATGTGGCCATAATGATCTCCAGAACTGTGCAAGGTAGACTTCCCCAACCTCCAGGTGTTTTGGACTACAACTCCTAGGATTCCTCATTAGTGCCCATGCTGGCTGGGGCTGATGGGAGTTGTAGTCCCAATATCTGGAGGGTAACAGGGTAGCAAAGGCTGGTCCAAGGAATAAGACTTGGTAGTAGACACATTGCAAACATTTGCTGGATTATGGAGAAAACTAGAGGGTTCCAGAAAAACATCTGCTTCTGCTTCATTGACTATACAAAAGCCTTTGGCTGTGTTGACCACAGCAAACTATGGCAAGTTCTTAAAGAAATGGGAGTGCCTGATCACCTCATCTGTCTCCTGGGAAATCTCTATGTGGGACAAGAAGCTACAGTTAGAACTCGATATGGACACAACTGAACGACTAAACAACAACAGTAGACAGTAGTAGAACTATTATTTGTGGCAGGTGCTAAATTCTGGAATTCCCTCACCACAGAGGTCCCTCTGGTACCTTCACTGTACAGCTTTCAGCAAATACTGAAGATGCATCTCTTTACCCTGCCCTTTGTCACGGCCGATGTGTGTTTTCAGGTCCTGTCCTATCCTGAGATCATAATCTGTTTTAACCGTTTTTAATCTTTAATTGTAGCCTGCCCCGAGACTTGCTGCTGAATCATAGAATCAAAGAATCATAGAGTCGGAAGGGATCCTGAGGGTGATCTAGTCCAATCCTCTCCAATGTAGGAATCTCAGCTGAAGCATCCATGACAGATAACCATCCACACTGCTTTAAAAGGGTGACTAATAAATGTAGTAGTAGTAACAACAACAAGAAGAAGAGTTTGTACTTGATATCCCGCTTTATCACTACCCGAAGGAGTCTCAAAGCGGCTAACATTCTCCTTTCCCTTTCTCCCCCACAACAAACACTCTGTGAGGTGAGTGGGGCTGAGAGTCTTCAGAGAAGTGTGACTAGCCCAAGGTCACCCAGCAGCTGCATGTGGAGGAGCGGGGAGGCAAACCCGGTTCACCAGATTACGAGTCCACCGCTCTGAACCACTACACCACACTGGCTCTTGCACAACAACAACAGCAGCAGCAGCAGCAGCAGCAACAACAACAACAACAATACAATCGATGTAAAGGTAAAGGGTAAAGGGACCCCTGACCATTAGGTCCAGTCGCAGACGACTCTGGGGTTGCGGCCCTCATCTCGCTTAATTGGCCGAGGGAGCCGGCATACAGCTTCCGAGTCATGTGGCCAGCATGACTAAGCCACTTCTGGCGAACCAGAGCAGCGCATGGAAACGCCATTGACCTTCCTGCCGGAGTGGTACCTATTTATCTACTTGCACTTTGACGTCCTTACAAACTGCTAGGTGGGCAGGAGAAGGGACCGAGCAATGGGAGCTCACTCTGTCGCAGGGATTCGAGCCACTGACCTTCTGATCAACAAGTCCTAGGCTGTGTGGTTTAACCCACAGTGCCACCCGCGTCCCTACAATCAATGTACCTGAGCACAAAGAGTTTGGCAGCACATTTATACAGTTATTCACATGTAGTGTTTAAGAAGTGTATGGTCAATGTACCCATGTTTGCAATTTATTTATTTCTTGCTTTTTAATCTCACCTTTTACTCCAAGGATCTCAAGGCGCCTTATGTAGTTTTTGTTCTCCTCATTTCATCATCACAACAAGGTTAGGCTGAGGGGAAGCAACCAGCCCAAGGTCACATATGTTGAGCTTTCTTTCTGAGTGGGGATATAATCCCTGGTCTCCCAGGAACTAGTCTGACACTGTAACCACTATGCCACACTCTACAGCTCAGAAAGTGAGCCCCTTTTCTCACAATGACTTGTACATGTGTAGAGACACAGCTGGGGCTGATGTTCAGGGTTGGACATGAAGAAGCCTGTGAACAACTGAGGTAGCAGACGACAGGAGAGGTGAAAAGTGACCTCTTTAGACCAGAGCATTAGTGCTCCCCTCCAGATAAACACCTTCAGAAACAAAACATGGGTATGCTCTCCCAAAACCTTGAATCTCATCCCTGGGAATGTCAGATCTCCCTTCCACCTATTAACAGCCTTTCAGAATCATATCTCCCAATCATTTATCCCCTCAGGCAAAGCATGCAAAATATTCTGGATTGTTGTTGTTGTTTAGTCATTTAATCGTGTCCGACTCTTCGTGCCTCCCTGGACCAGAGCACGCCAGGCACTCCTGTCTTCCACTGCCTCCTGCAGTTTAGTCAAACTCATGTTGGTAGCTTCGAGAACACTGTCCAACCATCTCGTCCTCTGTCGTCCCCTTCTCCTTGTGCCCTCCATCTTTCCTTACATCAGGGTCTTTTCCAGGGAGTCTTCTCTTCTCATGAGGTGGCCAAAGTATTGGAGCCTCAGCTTCAGGATCTGTCCTTCCAGTGAGCACTCAGGGCTGATTTTCTTCAGAATGGAGAAGTTTGATCTTCTTGAAGTCCATGGGACTCTCAAGAGTCTCCTCCAGCACCATAATTCAAAAGCACCGATTCATCGGCGATCAGCCTTCTTTATGGCTCTCACTTCCATATAATTCTGTATTATTCCCTTGCAAATCAGCTCTCCGCTCGCCCTCCCCACAAGCTTGGTTAGTTTTCCATCTCCAACCAATCCATCCACAGGATCTTAGGAGAGGATGTTGTAAATCACACTGCATAGCAAGGGGAGCTTAGCATAGAAATTGTATCCTGATGTGATGTCTCTTTTCAGGCCACCCAACGGTGGACAAATGGTCTTCCTTGAAACCAAGAGATCCAGATGTTCTTGGTCACAGCATCAGCTTCTTCCACTTTTAAACTTTTCCCACCACATTCAAAGACATTTCCTTCCATATTGCCGCCTCCCCAGATGTTCTAGGTGACTCCGCCATCCCCAGGCTGTGGGTCTCATTTTGTTATTTCCTGCCCAGCGCTCTCAATTCTCTCCAGGTCACTCTGCATTACATTTCTGGTTGTTTTTGAGGGTTTGTGCAAGGGAAACTCTTCCCAGTCCTTGACTTGGACGACTGCCCGCATTATATCTCCCAGAGGTAGCATACGCAGCTGCGTCTCTGTGAAAAGTTGAGGCCTGCTGGAGATTTCATTCCCTCCTCCCATGCATCACATTTGCAATCTGGGAGTTCTCCAGCCAAATTTACAGAGAATTTGCAGCTTTGAATCTCCCAGTTTCATTACTGGAACTCAGGGTCCCAGCTGAACCTGTGCTAGCAAAGTTGCTTACATAACTCACAGGGAGCCCTGCAAGAAAAGAAAACCATGAGCAGAAAAATGCACTTAACTGAGCAAGCTGAAAAAGAGCAGGCGTTAACTTGAGGACAATGGGAACAGAGATTTTCTTTCTTACCTACTTCTGGCCTTGTACATAGCATGGAGAGATTCAATGAAACATACGGGAATATTTTGTTGGAAGCCGTCCAGAGTGGCTGGGGAAGCCCAGCCAGATGGGCGGGGTATAAATCATCATCATCATCATCATCATCATCATCATCATCTTCTTACAAGAAGGAAAGGCTAATGGTCTCCCTACCTGTCTGAAGGTCAGTGAATGGGAAGGAGTTAAGTATGCACCCATATCGTCTTAATTTTGGGCTTTATGGCAACACTACACACTCTCAACAACCAGACTAATAATTTCTTCTTCTTCTTCTTCTTCTTCTTCTTCTTCTTCTTCTTCTTCTTCTTCTTCTTCGACAACAATTAGTCACCACACTATATAGCACATTTCACAAGGAGAGCAGAGTTCCCATTTTGCGAAATGAATTCGACTGCCACATGATAACTGAAAGAAGACTTGGCCTTTTCAACCCCCCACCCTCTCTAGCACGCACACAGAAATCTGAGAAAAACCCAACAGTCAGCTCAGCAAATCAAGGCAGGATCTGCTATTATGGAACACAAAAAAGTCAATTTGAATGTCAGCTGCTGGAGCAGGGGATGGAAGCTTCAAAGGGCCCCAGTTTGTGAAAATGAGGGTGCTGCATTGTGTAATTCTTGCAAACTCTGCATGCTTAAGGAGTCAGAAGAATGCCAAAATTTAAGCACATTACAAACAGGCGCTTCCATTGTGTGGGGGCCCCAGGAGTTCTGCGCTATTCTGCCGGTATGGCACAGATCAAGAGAAAACGCTGCCCCAGATCGTGAAGATTGCCACCGTCCCCAAATAAATGTCAAGGCTTTCCCTCCTGCTATTTTCCCTTCCTTCTGCCCTCCTTCTCAGAAGAATGGTGGGCATACTTCCTAACGCAAGTTATTAACCAGCATTTAACAGCCTGTGCTGAGGTGAAACAAGAAAACTGTTTAGTTCAAGTAATGTTCATTCAAAACTATGTACTGTGGTTCCTCTGGTTACATACGCTTCAGGCTACATATGCTTCAGGTTACAGACTCTGCTAACCCAGAAATAGTACCTCGGGTTAAGAACTTTGCTTCAGGATGAGAACAGAAATTGTGCTCCGGCAGCAGCGGGAGGCCCATTAGCTAAAGTGGTGCTTCAGGTTAAGAACAGTTTCAGGTTCTCTGGAACGAATTAAGTACTTAACCCGAGGTTTCACTGTACATGTTTTGTTCTAAGCTTAGTTAAAACCTACTTATCTCACTCCATTTCCCCTCCCCTCTGGGTCTCAGAAGTGTCACTTTCAACTATCTATTTATTCATCTCTATTGGGGGTACATTTGTCACAAACATACTTGCACTGCAGACTTCATGTCTCCATTGCCATCACAATCCCTGGCCTCAGTTGCCCACGTTGGAATTTTCCATCCTATTGGCTGTGGGAAGACATCATGTCATCACCATGGCGCTCCTGCTGTGATGACTTCATGAACACTTGCAAACAAAATCACATGGGTTGCCGCAACCAATAGGAGTTTGGGCAAGTGAGGCTGGGAGGAAGAAGAAAGGAAATGGAGTTGCAAATGGGCAGCAGCTTGAGGACCATCTACAGGTGAAACTCAAAAAATTAGAATATTGTGGAAAAGTTCATTTATTTCAGTAATTCAACTTAAAAGGTGAAACTAATATATGAGATAGTCTCATGACATGCAAAGCGAGATATGTCAAGCCTTTATTTGTTATAATTGTGATGATCATGGCGGACAGCTGATGAAAACCCCAAATTAACAATCTCAGAAAATTAGAATGTAGGTCCGTGGCCGCTCCCAGTTACCAGTCTAGCTGCTGCATTCTGGATTAGTTGTAGTTTCCGGGTCACCTTCAAAGGTAGCCCCACGTAGAGCACGTTGCAGTAGTCCAAGCCATCCATCCGCCATACACAGCCCAACAAGACAATGAAAAAAATCTACCAACGGCATACAAATCAATATGGCTAACCTGATCCAAAACACCCACCCACCCCACTCACACATGAAAACAAAGCTTCTGTAAATCATGTGCCACAGCTCCCAAATAGACAAAATCTCTCAGATTTGTGGTCTATGAATGAGGTTGCAAAAAAGAGAGAGGGGCATTTCAGGCCAACCCTAGAAGCTATGCAGGAGCCCCATGAACAAGCTTCTCATTCAGGGTTGGGCACAGAAACAAAGCAAGAGATATTACACAATGACAGTATAGCTGAAGTGCTCCTGTGAAGACTAAAGGGTATGCCCATCTTTCATTAACACATCAATTTACATAACTATGTCGGGCAATCTAGTGCTCTGTGCATTAGGGAATTTGCATAATGTACCTGCATGTATCTTAAGGAAGGTGTGCAAATGCAATTCCTTTCATACGGATAGAGGTCTTTGTATTAACCTTATCATACACAGCGATGTGGAAAAGTTAATGTTGGTGTGATGAGAAATGTTGCTCAGCATATTAGACAGAGGGCAAATTACTGCCTGGTTCTGATTGCTGTTTAGTATTTCTTAATGCCGGGTGAGTGTTCCTGGGAGGGAGGTTTTAATGTAGCAGTGGGGACACCTAGTGTAAGGACATTTCATAATGTGCTTTTTGCCCATGGCCTTCGCCCCCTCCAAACCCCCAACAACCCACCTATGGTTCAGACCACAAATAAAGGAAATACAAGACCTATGTAGTTCTTTACTGAATTTTCATGAGGTTTGCTTTTTCACAGTGAAAATGGCTATTTTCAGAGCACCAAAATATTTATACAGGAACCAAATTTCCTATCCTTCTTTGTGCTCATTTATAGCCATTGCACCCTGAATCTGCTACAGAGGAAGGAGGAGCTCATTCCTGTTCAGAGCATAAAAACATAAGAAAACCCTGCTGGACCAGGCCTATCCAAACCTGTGGGAAAGACATGAGTGTGATGGCCTGGGACTCGGGCTCAGACTTGGAGCCAGAGGAGTCTCAGTCCGCACCGGATCCTCTGCCTCAGGCGGCATCTGAACCGAGTCTGGGGCCTGATTCTGAAGAGCCCCAGTCTGCACAGGTTCCCCTGCAACAAGCACCAGCTGGGCCGAGTCAGAGGCCTGAGCCTGCCCTGGCTCCAGATGCGGGGATGACCTCGTTGCCGTCAGCTGGGCCATCACTTACAGCTGCTCCACTACCAGTTGGGTCAGGAGAGGCTGAGGCGGCCTCTGGGTCTAGTAACCCACCGACATCTCCCAGGCTGCAGAGACTAAGGTCTGAGAGGAGGAGAGACCTGAGTACTCGCAGGAGGAGTGCTCGCCTTCGGGCAAGACAGGGAAGTGAGTCAGTGGGGGATCAGGACTAGCCATTACCTCGACAAAGATAAAAGGCTGTTGGACCCTGCCCCAGGTTGCAGGAGCAACATTGCTGTTTGCTGGAACCTGTCTGAGACCCTGTGCCTGACCTTGCCTGGTTTCCTGCCTTGTGTCCTGCCTTGGCCCTGTCGGACTGACTCCTAGCGGAACCTATGGATTCAGGACCGGACCTGGACCGCGTTGCTCGGGTTAACCCCCAGGCCCAGCACAATGAGTACTCAAATGTGATTCCCAGAAAATGTTATTCAGCAACATTACTATCTCTGATAGTCGAGGAAGAACTTAGTGATCATGGCTAGTAGCTGCTGATTGCTTTGTTGTTGTTGTTGTTGTTGTTGTTCTTCTTCTTCTTCTTCTTCTTCTTCTTCTTCTTCTTCTTCTTCTTCTTCTTCTTCTTCTTCTTCTTCTTGACATTTCTTTACCACCCTTCATCCTAGGATCACAATATAAAAACACAAAAATACAAAGCGTAGTAACAAACAAAACAGTATCCCCCTAAGTTTAAAAGGCTGTATGTTGTTTAACTAGCCAAAGGCCTGGGAGAAGGGGCAAGTTTTTACCTGACACATAAATATATGTATCAAAGGTAGCAGGTGGGCATCTCTGGGGAGAGTATTCCACAAGTGGAGAGCACTGCAGAAAAAGCCTGCTGCCCTGCTCCTACCCTCTAGACCTCTCGTGGAGGTGGCACACCAAGAAGGTCCTCAGAGGATGCTCACAGGATCTGGATCAGTTCATAATCCTCTTTGAAAACCATTCATGTCAGTGGTCACCATGTTAAGAACACAAAGCTTCATTTCTTCTTCCTCAGTTTCTGTGCACCTCAGGAATTTTTTTATCATTTCAGTGGCTGTGCTGTTTTGAGAATACCGAGCTTCTTGTGCTTGCCAATTAGAAGCTTGGTGGTTTGAATCCACACAACGGTGTGAGCTCCCGTTGCTCTGTCCCAGCTCCTGTCAACCTAGCAGTTCAAAAACACCTTAAAGTGCAAGTAGATAAATAGGTACCACTGTGGCGGGAGGGTAAACAGTGTTTCCGTGCGCTTTGGTTTCCATCATGGTGTTCCAGAAGTGGTTTAGTCCTGCTGGCCACATGACCCGGAAAGCTGTCTGTGGACAAACGCCGGCTCCCTTGGCCTGAAAGTGAGACGAGCACGGCAACCCCATAGTTGCCTTTGACTGGACTTAACCATCCAGGGGTCCTTTACCTTTACCTTTGTGAGGTGGCCCAAGGGTATTGCACTTTTCCTTGCAGGAAACATTTCTCAGTGCTCTGCAGCCTCTCTGCTGCCTGGACTTCCTGATTCGAGAAAGCCCCCCGAGTCGCCATATCTTCCTCAAGGCTATGACTGAAGTGTGGCCATCCAGGAAGGCTGCAAAACACAAACCACTGACTAGATGGTTTGTGGACCAAAAGACACGCACCTGTTGGACACCTCAAAGGTAACACAAGCACAACACGGACCCCACCCACCACCCACGAGAATTTCACCAGAATTTCCTCACCCCTTTGATCACTTTCAAATTCAACTTCTTTTCTCATTAGTTGATGGAGAATGTTTTTAAAAATGCAAGATTAATTTTCAGCATAGCACTAGTTGAAGAGCAGGGAGGCACATCATCAGAATGCATATTCCAACTGAAAGCAAAGGACAGCATCCATATGGATGTATATCTGAATTATGCCCTAATGTATTCAATTTGAATTGCAAAAGCATGCTTGCAAGATATTTCGAGACCTTGATAGCTCTGATTATTTTTAAAAATAGAGCCTTCTTTCCAAAACGCAGTCTGCCAGGCTTGGTAGAATCTGGAGTTTATTGCCTCTCCATACTCCGAAATGCTGGCTACTTTCACTGGTCAGGCCATTAAAATAGTGACTGGTTAGCAATCCTTTTTATACTCGCACTGCTGTGTCTGAAAACTGCTGTCCAATTCTGAACCTTGGTCTAGAAACAAGAAAGCATTTTCAGCCTTATTCACCTGATCATTAAAAGAGAAAGATATTGGTGAGGACAAGTGTATATCTTGTATCAACCCAACAACTTGGGGTGGATACAGTAGATGACACAGGATGTTCACGGCCTTTTGCTGTACTTGATGAGTCCCCTTTCGATACACGATATATAGATTAACTGAATTATTATACTCAATTACATAAATAGCTGGAATGTACACATCATTTCATGCATATGTGGACATACAAATTTTAAAAAGTAAGGAGATAATCAGGCTCAGAGTTTCCACCTGTGTTGAACAAGTTGTCGTTTCCTTGTAAAGAAAAAGGAGTTTGCATTTTCCTGCGAAAGTCCAGTCACCTGTTTATTTTAATTGCTTACAATTCATATCCTTTGCTTCTCTCAAAAAGGCAAGAGCGATGAACATAGGGTTTCTCCAAGTAATCCTCTTGACAGCCCTGGAAGCATGGATGTAGCCAGGATTTATGCTGGGTGGGGGGGCAGGACACCCACCTGTCGTCATCCTCTGTCTGGCTCTGTCTAGCAGATTCGGAATGAAATGTCTCAACAACAGTTGTTTAAAACTGCTTTCTTTTGACCCCAAGTGCTCAGAAAAAATCTGTCAAAATCTTCCTACCATTTCTACTTTTAGCTAAGCATTTTATTTATTTATTTATTTATTTATTTATTTACTTATTTACTTACTTACTTGATTTAGGAGTGGCAGCTGCCCCCCCCTGGCTACACCCATACCTGTAATGTAAGGTGTGTTGAGAAGTAGCAACTGATCTATGGTTACCAGTGGGCTTCATTGACCAAGGAAGGTTTTAAACCAAAACAAGCCCTCCAGATGTCATTGGATTCCATTTCCCATCAGTCCCAGCCAGGATGGCCCATCATGATGGTGGTTGGAGTCCAGCAACATCTGGAAGGTCAAATTTTCCCCATCCTTGTTTTAAACCCAAGCCTGTCCAAATCCAGCACTGTATCCTGTATTCCCTGCTGACTGTAAATAGCGAATCCAGATGTTTATCCCAGATGTCCAAAGTCTACAAAACATGATGCAGAACACATGTTGCAAACGTAAGTAAGCAAAGACACACAGATTTTTAACACTGATGAGCAAACTCCCTCCTCCATTCATGAACTCACCAAAAGTGGCTGAAATCCCAGTTCTCTCTCTCTCTCTCTCTCTCTCTCTCTCTCTCTCTCTCTCTCTCCCCCCTTCTAAGTTCCAATGTCCTACTTTTCTCCAAGCACTAATTTAAAATGCTTTCTACTGTTACAGAGGGCCTAGTTAACTGCTAAGGAGTGATTTTTTACTGCCCTGAAACTGTAATGTATTTGCATTCATTACAATGGGGCCCTAAATCTACAACAGATATAAAATGGAGGATTAAAAAAAAAACACGCGGTGGGTTTGAAGGGCAGCAGAAAAGCAAGCAAGGAGACCACAGCTGTGCTTGTAGGATCCTGCATATAAGAATGGAAGGTGAAGCATGCTCCACAGTTGCTTTGTTTAATCGTTTAGTCATGTCCAACTCTTCGTGACGCCATGGACCAGAGCACACCAGGCACTCCTGTCTTCCACTGCCTCCCACAGTTTGATCAAACTCTTTCTGGTAGCTTCGAGAACACTATCCAACCATCTCGTCTTCTGTCGTCCCCTTCTCCTTGTGCCCTCCATCTTTCCCTACATCAGGGTCTTCTCCAGGGAGTCTTCTCTTCTCATGAGGTGGCCAAAGTATTGGAGTCTCAGCTTCACAATCTGTCCTTCCAGTGAGCACTCAGGGCTGATTTCCTTAAGAATGGATGCATTTGATCTTCTTGCAATCCATGGGACTCTCAAGAGTTTCCTCCAGCACCATAATTCAAAAGCATCAATTCTTTGGTGATCAGCCTTCTTTATGGTCCAGCTCTCACTTCCATACGTCACTACTGGGAAAGCCACAGTTGACAGGTTAAGCTGAAAATGCCTTCCAATTGCAAGGTGGATGCAGGTTGGAATCAAAGAATTGTTGAGTTGCAAGGGACCCTGTGGATCATCCAGTCCAACCCACTACAATGTAGAAATCCCAGATAAAGAAACCCTGACAGATGGCTACCCAACCTTCATTTAAAAACCTCCAATGAAGGAGAGTCCACTACCTTCCAGGGTAGACCATTTCACAGCTGAACAGCTCATATCATCAGAAAGCTATTCCTAATATTTAGTCGGAAGCTCCTTTCTTGTCATTTGAATCCATCGTTTCAGGTCCTACCCTTTGAAGCAGCCGAAAACATCATTTATAGTTATACTAATTAGTTATACTAATAGTTATACTAATTTTGTTGTTTCTTACATTGTGGTTGTTTGTTTGACTTCTTCATTGTTTGTTTGTTTGTTTGTTTGTTTGTCTGTTTTCCCATAAATGTATTTATGTTCAATAAATATATACTTTAAAAAAAAGAAAGATTCTAGCATTTGCTAAGCACAAAACCTACAGAAACACAGAGAAACCGTGACTTGGCTTCCGATATGTCTGAATATGCATACAGTGGTGCCCCACAAGACAAATGCCTCGCAAGACGGAAAACCCGCTAGACAAAAGGGTTTTCCGTTTTGGAGGTGCTTCGCAGGACGAATTTCTCTATGGGCTTGCTTCGCAAGACGAAAATGTCTTGCGATTCCTGGGGTTTTTTTCCGCTCCCCACCCCCTTTTTCTAAGGCACTAAGCTGCTAATAGCCTTTTAGCAGCTAATCCGCTAATCCCTTAAGCCTTTAATAGCCGCTAATAGCCGCTAAACCGCTAATAGCACTAATCCGCTAATCTCCTAATGGGCTTGCTTCGCAAGACGAAAAAACCGCTAGATGAAGAGACTCACGGAATGGATTCTTTTCGTCTTGCGAGGCACCACTGTATATTCTTTGTGTTGTTATCACTTCTGCATGCATTTATCCCATGCTGCATCAGTAATTCTTAAACCTGTAAACTACTATGAGACCTCATACACAGATGAGCACACGTAATACACTGAAACCATATACTTTATGTGTATTTTGTATGCTTTGTGAGTAGCAGCAAGTCTACAAATAAAAATGGCTTTTGATGCCAAAATAAAAAACGAAGCAGCCGAAAACAAGCTTGCTCCATCTTCCATGTGACAACCCTTCAGATAGTCTTCTCTTCTCCCCCAATTGTTCCTCAAAAGACTTGGTTTCCAGACCCTTTATCATCCTGGTTGCCCTCCTCTGCACATGTTCTAGCTTGCCATTTGGTAAAATGCCCACCTTTTGACCTCAAAAGAGTTTAATGCCTTAATTAAATATTAGGACTGGTCCCCAAATTGACTGATCTGTGTGAGGTTGGGTCTGAGATACTCCAGGTCAGAATGTGGGTAGTCCCAAGTGCTGGCTGGGGTCCCTGATTGGATCGGTGAGGGATCAGGGCGACACTCACAGCCCAAGTTTGTCACAAATCAGATTCAGCTATGTGTTGATCTCACTAAGGGCCACGAGAGTGAGGGCAATGCTTCCTGTCTTGCTCACATGGGTTAGCTAGGCCAATCAAGTGTCTACTCTTTCACAGCAACCCCCCCCCCCCAGCAAATTGCACCCCAGGGACTGCTGAATTTTCATCTTTCATTTTTGTGAAATTGCCCTCCACTTTTTCCTCAGTTCGGCACTAAATTCCTCCTGACAGTCTCTATCACCCAACGCCGCATATGTACACAGCCCTGTTTGGCATGCTTGGCATATGTTCAGCAATTTAGTCTTCAAAGTTCTCCCATCCTCACAAACAGAGAGCAATTAGCGCTGCCAAGAATCTACAAAAATAACCTTTTTATTTCCTGGAGACGTTCATCGTTTTTAAATGGCATCATCCTCTCTAAGAGACACTACAGCCTTGAATATAAACAATACCCCCAAAATGAAGGGAGATGAGAGGGAGGGGTGGTGGGGAGGGGTGGTGGAAATCATAGCTCGAAAAACTGCTATCAATTCCATTCAGAGTGGCAGAATGACTCTAATAGCAGAGCCGCTTATGAGTCATAAATTACCCTTTTATAAATGTGGTGCTTAGCGTTGGCTTTCAATGGACAACATATGGCAGCCACGTTTCTAAATAGCATGAACTGATAAATAGGCCAGTTGAAGTGTCTCAGTTTGTTAAAATGCTAACGTGTTTAACTACCGCATGCGCTGGCCCCTGTGTTTGCATCGCAAGTGCCGCCTCGCTGCCACGAGAGCCGACGCTTCCCTTGAATTTATGAACCGGGGGCGTTCAGTCCATTTCTCATTGTGATTTATGAGAAAGCGCCATTGGTGGACCGGATCATCCATCAGTGGACAGTTCATTGTTTGGTGCCTTCCAGTTGCGTGCTTTGGTTGCGGCCTGGAATTCCCTGATACCATTGAAAGGGAGAGGGACCCAGCCATTGGCCCTCAGGAAGTCAGAAATGGGAGTTTGCATCTTTCTAATATAACAGTGCAGTGTCAGACCTGCCCTGGGACTTGAGCTGAAAAATGGGACTTTAAGAAGTGACTTTGCCTCTCTCTCTTAAAAAATAAATGAATTATCTATCAACTCTCCTAAATAATGCAATGTTACATCACAGGTGGTGCTGTGGGTTAAACCACAAAGCCTAGGACTTGCCGATCAGAAGGTTGGAGGTTCGAATCCCCGCAACGGGGTGAGCTCCCATTGCTCGGTCCCTGCTCCTGCCAACCTAGCAGTTCGAAAGCACATCAAAGTGCAAGTAGATAAATAGGTACCACTCCGGCAGGAAGGTAAACGGTGTTTCCATGCGCTGCTCTGGTTCGCCAGAAGCAGCTTAGTCATGCTGGCCACATGACCCAGAAGCTGTACGCTGGCTCCCTCGGCCAATAAACTGAGATGAGCACCGCAACCCCAGAGTTGGCCATGACTGGACCTAATGGTCAGGGGTCCCTTTACCTTTACCTTTTTACATCACTTCAAGTTTCTTTCTTTTCTTCAAATTTCACAGCATTTCAGAGCAGACTCAAGAAATTAATAGAGGCAGCTAACATATTTCAGTTGGTCTTCCTTGCAGGTGTGTGTGCAGATGTGAGTATTATTGCTCTAGTTTTCCTGATTATAATGTCAGAGCTTCTATCCCAATTTATAATATTCCTTTTATATTGCATAACCTGTTGCGCTGTGAAAGTATGGCTCCCCCCCAATCAATACACAACAATGTCACACCGAATAAGCCGAATCCTGCCCATGGTTTTTATTGTATATATGCGTGATTGTTGCAAAGTGCTTTTATTGCTATGAATAGCTGTATAAACATGGGTTTTTTATTATTAATAAATAAAATAAATAAGACAACCAAGGGGGATGCTTATATTGCAAGTTTGGTGGGACCATGCCTCTGCACAACTTTTACTGAGGTCACTGCCGGATTTACGTATAAGTTTAAAAAGCTATAGCTTAGGGCCCCACTCTCTTGGGGGACCCCCAAAAAAATTAAAGGGAAAAAAACTAGATGTACATTTCCAAAATATAAGATAAAAAACAAATAAAACAAAACCTACATACAGCAGCAGTGTTTTGTGTTGTGTAGGCTCCTATGATGTAAATAATGGGCCCCGCCTGCTAGCCTGCTCCCTAAAATATCACTGCTTTGCTCATTTCTATATATAGGGTGCCTACATAAAATATGTATTTTATTATTAAATACATATTCTGTTATGTGCAAATGGCTTTAGATACCTGTTAGGTCCATAAATTACCATATAGCATATATTCACCACAAAAAACAGCGACAATTTGTTGTTGGCAAAGGACAGCTGGACATATAAAGGGCCCCATTACCTTCAGTAGCTGAGGGCCTCATCAGACCTAAATCCGGCCCTGACTAAGGGGCTACATGTTTCAACTGGCCCTACATGTATGCGCAAGAAAGGAGCACATATGGTCACACAACACAGCTTGTGAATGTGTGAGTCATGCTGCGTGAAGTAGTCGTGTGCGTGTGTGCAGGGAGCCAAGAGTGGAAGGCTGATCAAAAGATCGAGAGGACTGTATGCTTCTCACCAGCTTTTGGGGTGTGTGATCTGCTCCAGGGATACGCATGTGCTGCCTTGCATTAATGAATAAACACCTGCTACTCATATTTATGATCAAAACAGCCCCAAATATTGAAACAGTTGTCTTTCACCCCTAGAATCTTCTGACGTTTCTAGATCCACATAAAAAGCAGTATGTTGAATAAAACACCATACAGCGTGATTTGAGAGCATTTGAGGAGTTGTATTAATGGGCACTTGTTGCTTCTCCTATCACACCTTTCCAGCTTCTGTGCAGGTTGCAGATGCACGTATGAATCACTTTACTGCTTTTTACCAAGGGCCAATTGATTTTAATAACAACAACCTTTCTCTCTCTCTCTCTCTGTGTGTGTGCATGTACCAAATGAGCCACAGCTCTTCTCTTCATAGTTCATGTGCTTTCCTTTTGTTGTTTTTGTCGATTTATATCAACTGAAACTGGAACGGCAGCAATTCGGCGCCATTCCACAAGCAATCACAAAGTTCCATGGGAGAAAGTGCAGAGCTGCTTGGAGGTGCTCAGGCTGCCTCTGACCGGTGTTGCAAAATTTCCCCAGGCATATCCCCCCCCCACACACACACAAATGGAAAGCTGTTATCACACAATCCCCATTGGAGGATTTGTAGTGCTGCACCACAATCCTGGATTTGCATGAAGTCAGGGTGAGGGTGGGGAGCAAAAGAGAAGGCAGTTTGCACCACAGCAGTGGCTGATGGGGGGAAGTTTGTGTAAGGCAAGGATGGAGGGAACTGAGAGGGAAATCATGGTTTGAAACAACAGCAGAAGTTTGAATAAAGCATGGATGGAGGCAGCCTGAGAGAGGGGAAGTGGTAATTATAAATAATGGCTAGAAGGGTTCTCACAACAAAGAAAGGCTCTTTTGTGTTAGCTTTTAGGTCCTAGCTTCTGTGTTGAAAAGAACCACTTTGCGTGTTTATTTGTTTGTTTGTTTTTTGTTTATTTGTTTGTTTGCCCTCGGTTTCATTCTGTGTACAGTTGCAGGAAGCGCAAGTTAGGTTGGTTTGCCTTTAAATCTAAACCAAATTGAATTGCTCCCCCATTCTTGTGTGTACTCCTAATTTCCTCCTTGGAAAGCTGGAGGAGATGTTCTTGCAGCTAAAGCGATCCTTCAAGACTTGTCCTGTATTCTCGGAATGGTCTGCTTCCAAACTGAAGACCAGCAGCGATGGCGATGTTACTGCTTGATTTAAGCCTCATTCCTTGATTTGCCTCCAGCCTGGCTTTCCATGTTCTCCACCGGTGACATAGACGTAAATTTGTCAGTGCGAGGGGAGGATTCAGACACGAGGCTTCCATTAATGTCAGCAGGAGTTGTGAGTTTAAAGCAAATCCGCCCTCCCGGTAGAGGCCTCCCGTTGCCAATTTTCTGCTTTGCGGCAGACTTGCATATAACCATCTATCAGCAAGGCGCTGATAAACCGCAGCAGGAAACTTGGTTCTGTGGCATTTCTCGGTGTTGAGGCAGGATCAGAGGTATGAAATAAAACTACCTGTGTCCCTCACCACCCACCCACCCCAGTATTACAGTGGAACTGTGCAGAGTTAGACAGAAGTGGGATTTCATTCATGCTCAGTCACAGAAGTGACACAGTCTTTGCACACTGTATCGGTGTTTTGAGTGAAAAGGACCCAGAGATGGAACATGAGCATGAATTGTCATTGCTCAGTATGTTGCTAATTAAAGCCTTGTGCTGTTCAGAGGTATGGATGGGCAAATCTGACTAATAATAATAATTTATTATTTATACCCTGCCCATCTGGCTGGGTTTCCCCAGCCACCCTGGACAGCTTCCAACAAAATATTAAAATACAGTAGTCCATCAAACATTAAAAGCTTCCCTAAACAGGCCTGCCTTCAGACGTCTATAAACTATTTTGGTTTCTCTGAGTTTTTCATTTTTCTTCAGTTCTTCACATTTCCATATCAGTCCATCAATTTATTTTGAAAATTTATAGGCATTGTTTTGTGCAAATTTTGCCTAACGCACCCATTTTTGCAAAGCAACCCCCCTCTAATATGCATATTCGTATGTTGTTTCCACAAATATTTGCATTTTTTCTGCACACTTCACCCTAGCGCATGCATTTTTGCACACTTTACATGGCTGGAGAAAGGCGCTGCAAACTGAAGAGAAGCGCGAATTTCCGAGGCTGGCACTGTTTCGCTTCTCGTATTGTTTCTGCAAATGAGGCCATTTCACCTTTATGTGTGAACTGAATCCAATGTCTCCCCCATCCCTACCTAGAGGTCAGATAAATTACGTGATCCATGATATACCTGCCTCATGGGCGATATAACCTCCCTGTTAATGTGCTATGCAGAACCACAACAGCGTGGCTACGCTAGAACAACAGTTGTTGGAAGGGGGAGTGGAAATTGCTTCGTATGATTCATTTCAATGAACAACAAGCTAGTTAAGGGCCATCTGTTCGAGAAAGAAATGAAATGGTGGGATTTCCTCTCCACAAAAACCCCTCCACCTATTACCCCCCCCCACTCCAGCATGATCATCATGTTGCTGTATCAACACTTGTGTTGGCTTTGAACTTTGCTTGGAACACAGCCACGAACCCCCTCTCCATTTCCTTCGGATACAATTTGGTTTACACTTCATTTTCCCCTCCTGCTGATTTGACTCAGGTCATTGTTATTGTTGTCAGAATGCTTTGACATGTGATTATTTTATTTTATTGGGGGTGGGGGGTGGAAATCTTTCCAATCCAACCAGAGAGCCAATTCAAATGAAATAAACTAGCTTCTGGAATGCAACAGCTGGTCTCACTTGACCTGGAAATACAGGTTCAGCTTGTTGTGTTTCTTTTCATGGAAGAAGCCCAAAGAGAAGCGCGAAACTCCTTAATTAGGTTCACAGAGCCATCAGGGGAAGTTTGTGGGTGCTTGCTGGGCTCTGCTGGGGGTTGGGGAGGGGTTGTGAAGCCGAGGTGAAGGAGTTGTCTGCAGGATTGGTTTGCAGATTGAACTAGAAGTCCAAACACACATGGAGGTCTTCACAGAAAGACAAGAGTAGTAGACGATCTGGGCAATGGAGTGCACAATTGGAAGATGGCATGGCATGGCATGGCAAGGCAAGTCAAGGCATAAGGACATAAGGCAAGACTGCTGGATCAAGCCAATGGCCCATCTAATCTAGCATCCTGCTCTTACAGTGGACAACCAGATTCCTGTAGGAAGCCTGCAAATAGGACCTGAGGCCAACAGAGAAACTGAGCCTTTCATGTCATTGGCCCAATCCTGTGGAATACTCTTCCAACAGAGATTCAGCGAGTGCCTTCTGTGCTAAAACCTTCCTTAGAATCATTGAGTTGGAAGAGACTACGAGGGTCATCTAGTCCAAACCTCTGCAATGCCAGAATCTGTAGCTGTCTCATATAGGAATCAAACCTTGGTGTTATCAGCAACTCACTCTAACCAACTGAGCTATCTAGGCTGAATATTTTGCCAGGCCTGTGCAAGCCATTAAGAACACATCCTTCTGTAATGGTTAGCTGGGAACCTTTTCAGCTCAAGGGCTTCATTATTTAATGCACATCTTTTTGTGGGCTCCGTGCTAGTGGTATGCAGAGCCAGAGGCAAAGCATTGGTGGGCCAATGGAGATGACTCTCAGCTGTGAATAATAGGCAATGTTCCAGTCATGCCAAACCAAGAGGTTTCCACACATGCACATGCACACCTCTGCCTTTCTGTCCAAACATTATCACAGTGCAAGGACACATTTCACCCCATATCAGTTGAGGAGGTGCATGGAGCAGGGCCAGTGAGGGGCTATGGCGCAGCGATGGGCCAAACAAAGATGCCTAGAATACAACATTGGGCTCCAGGACCTCAGGCTCCCTACCCCTCTTTTAAAGTTTTGTCTACTGCCTCACAAAGGACCTGAGATCCTGCCCCACAAAGGCCAAGCCAATATTCACAGGGTTTTTCCCCCCTGCTTACCCACTCAAAAGGGTGAAAGAAAAGCTGGTCCGTAGACTTCATCTATTTATTCTGCTTATATCCTGCTCTTCCTCCAAGGATTTTCAAAGCCATTTGCATCCTGTTCTCAGAAAGCTCACGGTGCTGGATAATGAAGTTGCTGAGTTTCGAATGTACTGGGCTTATTTATGAGCTGAGAGGAAATCATTTTGCATTTTAGCTCAGCTTATAAATTTTAGCTCAGCTCAGCTCGGTCTTGTTTGAAGATTCTCCCATTCTGCTCCTTTCCCCCCAATCTCGCTTTTGAGCAACAGCAGTGGGGAGATACAAAGGCAAGGCCAGTTGCTTGGAAATTCATTGGACTCTAAAAATTAAAGCCAACCAGAGCTTCCCACAGCAAAGAACCTTTATAATTTTATTTCTCTGGAGCTTGCGCGTTCTTACAAAGGGCCCAGAAACACTTAAAAACTATACTTCCCACCCCTGACAGCTTTCTAAAACTTCTTTCTCCAGAATTATCTGCTGCTGCATAAGTTAAAAGATGTGGGGATGTTGTGGATAGTAGGAGAGGATATATTGATTAAATATTATCCTTCCTCACTCATGCTTAGTGATCTAGTAGCAGAGCACATTCCTTTGTACATTGCTGGAAGCAAGTTGATGGATTCGTTAGAATCATATAAGTTGAGCAATTCAGTCTGGCTTGTCCAGATTGGATTGTTCCTGGTAAATTTCCCCTTTACAGTGGTACCTCTGGATGCAAACGGGATCCGTTCTGGAGCTCCGTTTGCATCCTGAAGAGAACGCAACCCGCGTCTGCGTGTCTGTGGGTTGCAATTCACTGCTTCTGCACATGTGCATGATGTTATTTTGAGCATCTGTGAATACGCAAGCGGCAAAACCCAGAAGTAACGTGTTCCATTACTTCCGGGTTGCCACAGAGCGCAACCCAAAAACGCTCAACCTGAAGCAACTTTAACCCGAGGTATGACAGTAGTTCCCTTGCAATAAACAATAATGACATGACAGTCTTTTTTAAAAAAGTAATGGTAAAGTTTACTTACATTCAGTTCACAGTATTGCCCTGAAACAGGCTTTATCTTGTAGTTACAGTTACAGTTGTAGAGAAAAGAAGTCTGAGCTAGGCCTCAGACTTTCTACCTTTTGGCTTCCATCTTCTGTAAGGATGAGCCATGTGCTGCTGGCCACAAGCCAGCAAAAGAGCAGCAAAAGAGCAAAAAATTGTTGTTGTTTTTTTAAAAAAAGCAAAAGAGGAAGATGGCTGCATGACTAGATCTTTTATAGGGTCTGCTAGGGTCACGCCCATCTACCTGGTCACAAAGGGGGAGGATGCTCCAGAGCAGGTATGACAGGAAGTCCTCCCTGTCTGGAGCAACATTCCCCTGTGTGTCCACTCTAGGAAACAGAAAATGTTATATTTGACTGCTTCAGTGAAGGTGCATCCCACAAAAGAAACTGATAAAAATCAGGAGTGCTGTAAGCAAGGTGGTGCCAAACCATCTTGCATTCTGTTTCCAGACAATGTGAATGCCTGTATGTTTTTCATAGACACAGAAAATAACAGGACACATTTATGGCATTGGTAGAAAGGCTAGAGGCAGGTGTGCACCTACTGATGGGTGGGAGAACACCTTGATCAATGGACAATGCGGAGCTTAAGCTTTTAGGCTCTGCCCTTACCTGCCTCTAGCCTTAGTAGTGAGAGCCAGTGTGGTGTAGTGGTTAAGAGCGGTAGACTCGTAATCTGGTGAACCGGGTTCGCTTCCCCTCTCCTCCACAAGCAGCTGCTGGTTGACCTTGAGCCAGTCACACTTCTCTGAAGTCTCTCAGCCCCACTCACCTCACAGAGTGTTTGTTGTGGGGGAGGAAGGGAAAGGAGATTGTGAGCTGCTTTGAGACTCCTTCGGGTAGTGATAAAGCAGGATATCAAATCCAAACTCTTCTTCTTCTCATGTATCAAGTCAGGTGTGACATCAGGTGGGAGGTGGACAGGTGTGGCTTACTGAGAATGGCCTCGCTGTCCAAATGGAGAGACCTGGATGCCCATGTTTGGCCAGCAGGCTAGAGGTGCCGCATCCTGGTCTGCAATGACTGGCAGTCGTTATGTCCTCGTCACGTGACGCTAGGCAGGAGCAAAGAATTGTGTGAAGTCCTCTGTTTTCTGGATTCGCCAAGCAGCAAATACCAATGGAGTCACTGAAATAAAAGGTCTGCCTCCTTCCTCTCTCCATGACTCGAAAATCTAAAGGAAGAATTGTACTAGATATCTGAAAGGCAAGGAAATTATGATCAATTGACTACAGTGGTACCTCGCAAGACGAATGCCTCACAAGACGAAAAACTCGCAAGACGAAAGAGTTTTTTGTTTTTTGAGTTGCTTCGCAAGACAAATTTCCCTATGGGCTTGCTTCGCAAGATGAAAACGTCTTGCGCCTTTTTCTTTAAACCGTCAATGCATTCCTATGGGAAACCGTCAATGCATTTCCTATGGGAAACTGTGCTTCGCAAGACGAAAAATTCACAAGACGAAAAAACTCACAGAACGAATTAATTTTGTCTTGCGAGGCACCACTGTATATTTTCACTAACCATGCATTGGAAATCTCCCAGGATGGGGCACATTTGCTACACCATCCCTACTCGCAAATCCACACTTCAGATAAGACCACTCGTTCTATTTACTTTGTGGGATGCCACAGCAGATGAACAGAAAATGGGCGGGTCCCAGATCTGCAGATGCACTTATTATAATACCTGATGGAGTACAATACAGTCAAAGGCTGCTTCAGCTGCAGACAGCCGGTCCAGTTTATAATGTCTGGTAAAAGTGGCAGCTGTGCTGGGCCCGGGGGTTAACCCGAGCCACGCGTTCCAGGACCAGTCCCGAATCCAATAATTCCACAAGGAGTCAGTCCAACAGGGCCAAGGCAGGAAACCGGGCTAGGTCAGGCACAAGGTCTCAGGCAGGTTCCAGCAAGCAGCAATGTTGCTCCCACAACCTGGGGTGGGGTCCGGCAGCCTTTTATCTCTGATGGGGTAACGGTCAGTTCTGATCCCCCAGTGATTCACCTCCCTGTCTCGTCCAAAGGCGAGCACTCCTCCTGCGAGTACTCAGGTCTCTCCTTCTCTCAGACCTGAGTCTCTGCAGCTCGGGAGATGTCGGTGGGTTACTAGACCCAGAGGCCACCTCAGCCTCTCCTGACCCAACTGGTAGTGGAGCAGCTGCACGTGATTGCCCAGCAGGGGCCAACAAGGTAATCCTCGCATCTGGAGCCAGGGCAGGCTCAGGCCCCTGATTCGACCCAGCTGGTGCTTGTTGCAGGGGAACCTGTGCAGACTGGGACTCTTCAGGATCAGGCCCCAGACTCAGTTCAGATGCCAGATCCTCACCTGAGGCAGAGGATCCGGTACAGACTGAGACTCCTCCGGCTCCGAGTCAGTCCCAGGCCATCACAGCAGCGGACGACCTGGTGGCCGCTTTACAGATATCCAGCAAAGGTGTGTTAGCCGTGAAGGCTGCGGAGGTGGAAGCTGAGCTTGTCAAGTGCAGAAGCACCTGAGTTGGCTGGGACAATTTGAGGGAATCATATGCAATCAGGAAAGAGGCTGCAGCTTTGATTTGGCTATTCTGTCTGAAGATAGAAAAACCTTCCCTTCTTAAAAATGATAGTCGCCCAGGGGCATTGAAGATATTGTTGGTGCATGGGTGGGGCAGAACATGAAGATATGAGTCTTTGAGCTTTCGAGATGTTCCAGGGATGGAGGCTGGGACCTTCCGCATGGACAGCAGGTGTTGTGTCACCCATTTCATAGAATCATAGAATCATAGAATCCTAGAGTTGGAAGAGACCACAAGGGTCATCGAGTCCAACCCCCTGCCAAGCAGGAAACACCATCAGAGCACTCCTGACATATGGTTGTCAAGCCTCTGCTTAAAGACCTCCAAAGAAGGAGACTCCACCACACTCCTTGGCAGCAAATTCCACTGTCGAACAGCTCTTACTGTCAGGAAGTTCTTCCTAATGTTTAGGTAGAATCTTATTTCTTGTAGTTTGTGGTCCTTCCAACTTCCAGTGGTGCATCTAATCGGAAATACCTGAAACATGCTTTTTTCCTGCGCTGTTGGCATAATAATTTTTCACTGGGTTTAGTCTGGGTAATAACGATCCTTCCATTTCTTCCATTTCCCGAAAGTTCAATTTATCTAATAAAATAGATGTTATTAATGCTATGATTATTATTATTTTATGTCACTGCTCATTTTCTTGCTGCTGGGTAATATTTTTAGTCACATTAATTTTCATTACAAATGCTAATTAGTGAGCAGTTATAAGGTTTTAATAATTCTGTAATGGCATGCATCCTTTATTGGGGCACTTCATTAATTTTTATCAGCATATAATCAGCTAAGTAACTATATTCTTCTGCTGGAAATTTCCCATTTCTATGACAAGTGTGTTAAATAGCTGTTTATGTGTGCATGGAAAAGAGAGTTGAAATAAACCATGTGCCTGGATTTGTAGACAATCCCTTTGCTGATCTATTCCCCAACAGACAGATACTTCGGCAAGAGGCAGTATGCTTTGGACAGCAGGGCTGGGCGATACCCAATTCTCAGCATCGTGATATATCACCAGCTAAGCATCACAATATATCAGTATATCACGATGTCTGAAATAAGGATGGAGCTATGGAGAGACATTGTTGTTGTTTAGTCATTTAGTCATGTCCAACTCTTCGTGACCCTATGGACCAGAGCACACCAGGCACTTCTGTCTTCCACTGCCTCCCGCAATTTGGTCAAACTCATGCTGGTAGCTTCGAGAACACCATCCAACCATCTCGTCCTCTGTCGTCCCCTTCTCTTTGTGCCCTCCATCTTTCCCAACAGCAGGGTCTTTTCCAGGGAATCTTCTCTTCTCATGTGGTGGCCAAAGTATTGGAGCCTCAGCTTCAGGATCTGTCCTTCCAGTGAGCACTCAGGGCTGATTTCCTGCAGAATCGATAGGTTTGATCTTCTTGCAGTCCATGGGACTCTCAAGAGTCTCCTCCAGCACCATAATTCAAAAGCATCAATTCTTCGGCAATCAGCCTTCTTTATGGTCCAGCTCTCACTTCCATACATCACTACTGGGAAAACCATAGCTTTTACTATACGGACCTTTGTTGGTAAGGTGATGTCTCTACTTTTTAAGATGCTGTCTAGGTTTGGCATTGCTTTTCTCCCAAGAAGCAGGCATCTTTTAATTTCATGACTGCTGTCACCATCTGCAGTGATCATGGAGCCCAAAAAGTAAAATCTCTCACTGCCTCCATTTCTTCCCTTTCTGTTTGCCAGGAGGTGATGGGACCAGTGGCCATGATCTTCAATGGAGAGACATTGGCTTCATGGATTTTCCCGCATCATGCTTTTTGCCAGCAGTTGCTCTTGTGATTTGCTGCCCCCCCAGCAAGAGGCAGGGAGAATTGAGCTGGCAGAGTTACCAGGGGCTCCAGGAATCGCGAGAAGCACTGGCTTCGCAGTTTCCCCCACCTTGTCCTTTTTGCATAGCCAGCATAATCACATATCATGATTCACGATAAATTGCCAGGCCAAAAACTATGAAACCAATATCACAATTTGGACTTCAAACCAGTCTGGGGCAAAATGTCACCCAGCCCTAACACACATTGTGATTTGCAACATATTGCCAGGTCAATTATTATGAAACCATGATATAGTTTCATATCACAATATCACGATATGGACTTGGACGATATACCAATATATGATGCAGCCTTACTGGATGGCAATTGCTGGCAATGTCAAGTGAGGAGAGGCTGTTTTGCTCAGGTTCTGCTTTTGAGATTCCAATAGAACATCTGGTAGGCCACCATGAGAGCATGAAGCAGACTAGATGAGCCTTTGGCCTAATCCAGCACAATTCTTCTTATATGCTTATGTTCAAGATGGAAGACACAATGCATAGACGATAGTCCCTGCTCCACCCTTACATGGGAGAAGCAGAAACAGGCCTTTATGCAACCTTTTAACCTCTAGAATTATGAAGAATCTAGCAATCTGACTCCTCAGTGAGGGAAATGAGAAGAACACCCAGGGGCTTTAATAGTGAATTGGGGATGGGTACCAACGGGGGTTTTCCTCCTAATGTAAGAGTTTGAGAGAGTTTGGATTTGAAATCCCGCCTTTCACTCCCTTTTTAAGGAGTCTCAAAGTGGCTAACATTCTCCTTTCCCTTCCTCCCCCACAACAAACACTCTGTGAGGTGAGTGGGGCTGAGAGACTTCAAAGAAGTGAGACTAGCCCAAGGTCACCCAGCAGCTGCATGTGGAGGAGAGGGGAAGTGAACCCGGTTCACCAGATTACGAGTCCACCGCTCTTAAGCACTACACCACACTGGTCTCCACTCCCATAGTTCAGCCTGGATACTGAGGTCCAGCTCCAAGGGCCTTCTGGCGATTCGCACACTGCGAGAAGTGAGGTTACAGGGAACCAGGCAGAGGGCCTTCTCGGTAGTGGGGCCTGCCCTATGTAACGCCCTCCCACCAGATGTCAAATTGATGGAACAACTATTTGACTTTTACAAGATACCTGAAGGCAGCCCTGTTTAGGGAAGTTTTTAATGTTTGCTGTTTTATTGCTTCATTATCATCATCATTATTATCATTATTATTAATATTAATATTTTGTTGGGAACTGCCAAGAGTGGCTGGGAGAACCCAGCCAGATGGGTGGGGTATAAATAATAAATTGTTATTATTGTTATTATAGTGGCTCCAGATGAAGGATTGTTCACAGACCACTGCAGGGGGGAGGAGGTTAAATTCCCCCCTCGACACATTCTGTGGTTCCAATAACGATCGCCTTCTAGCTGATCCAATTCGCATCAATCAATAAACAAATAAATCACGGTTTTGAGCCCCATGTTGGGCAAAAGATTGTTGCATTGCCAGGGGGTTGGACTAGATGACCCTCTTGGTCCCTTCCGACTCTACATTTCTTTGATTCTATGAAATAAGAATCATCATTGGTTTCTTGTACCTAAATCTCCAAGCACGTTCCCAACTCCCCTTGCCCTCAGCCATCATAAATAGCTAGGAGACTGCGAGTAGGTTACAGCTCAGTAGCCTTCTCCCACTATCAATGCCAAGGGAAAAGCTAATATTTTGTCAGCGAACAACAACAACAGCATATAATAATAATAATAAAAATCTCCCCCACTCATGGCAGAATGTCACTGTGATGCTCTGATGGTGCCTTCCCTCCTCCATCCCACCCCCATGGCTGACATGGAGGGGGGAAAGTACTGCGTGCATTTAAAATGCAAATTGAGATAATTAAATTTGACCTTCCACATTATCAGATGTGATGGGAATTCCCTTTCCTGATACTGTAAACGCCCCTCCTTCTTAAATGGAAAAGGAAACGGATCAGACAAGGGGAGCATGTCAAAGTCGAAACCAATATAATTCACAGCAATGCCCTCTCCAAATGTAGGAGGGGTGTGAGGTGATGGGAGCTGCTCTGCAGATTTTAACCGCAAGCTGTCCAAGGTCCTTAAAAATGTGCCTGCTGAACTGGAGAGAGATGTTCATCTTTGTGGGGCTTTTTTTTCTGTTAAGGGGTGGCAGGGAGACAAATCAAAGTCGTGTGATTCTCCCCCAACCCCTCCTTCATTTAATAATGGTTGCTTTTCATTACCACCTAAGGTCCTCGTTCCCCTGTCATGTTTAAAGGGCTTATTGTTTCCCCGAATAGCTGTTGCCTGTCCCTCCGGAGACCGAGAGGATCCGAGGGAATATTAATTCCGTGCTTCCCTCTTGTCGGGACTCAACTTCAAACGGAATAAATGAGATGAGAGACGAAAGAGGAGGTTATGCAAGCTGTCAGACTCCATTGTGTCAGAGGCATCGACGATGTTTGGAACAAATTATGTGTCACTCTCCTAAATCGCAGTTAGAAAGGCAAATCAGTTTGTGGAAGTCTTATTTGGTCTCCGTTAATCTTCCTTTGCTTTTCTATAGTTTTAAAAATCTTCAGACGTTTCCTTTCTTTCCCCCCCTCCTCCCTCTCATCCTTAAACACACCCACACGGCCAAATTTACAACAGATGACTCATAACCCTTCCACGTTCAATTCACGCTGATTACTTTGGTCTCGTTTCACGGAGGGAAAAACTGTCAGAGGCCTGGCTCACTCCTCAGACACGGAAAAACAAAAAAGGAAGAAGAAGGGGGGAGGATACATCTGTGTTACTCGAGTTCTTAATTTGCAATCATGGATCAGAGAAATAGAGGCTGATGAAGAGAAGGCAGAGCTCTGGGAAAGTAGGAAGCAAACATACACATACAAACCACACACAAATGGAAAAGACGTTTTTGCATGTGGGGATTGTGGGCTTCCATCCGAACATGATTTTGTTATTTCCTCATGCAACGAATTTCAAAGAAAAGACCTGGAGCCACCATTCATTCAGTCAACGTTTTCAACAATCACTCTCAATTTTCACTGTTTCTTTAACACACACACACCACCACCACCACCACACACAAAAACTATGGAAGGATTATATGTATTTGAGAGTTGGCATCTTGAAGACAATGAGCCACAACTCTGGAAGCCCCTAGTTGAAATCTCTCTTTGGCTGCTCCCCAGGTAATACAGTAAGTGTGGGTGAATCTGCCCATTCTGGTTTCTCTCAGTTTCTCTTGAGAAAAGAAAAGAAAGAAGGAAAGATCTTATGTGTGGTTCTCCATATTTCCACATCCGTTCGTGATTCACTCTTTTATTTCAAAATTCACCGGCATTTCCTGGGATCCGGCAACCAACTGCACTGTCTTTTTTTGCTGTGTCTTGCGAGAAGAGCTTTCCTGTGGAAGAAGGAACTGAGCTAAGCCAAGAGCTAATACAGAGTTGAGGTGGATAGTGAGGAGGCCCTAATGGTAAGGTACAAGCTCTTCTGCCATTCTGTATTCAAGGACAATATATTCTTGGTTTCAGGTTGAACACTCTTGAATTTCATGTTAAGCCCTCTTGAGCCTCCTTCACAGACCCTTCCAGGGCCCTTATTGGTCCCCACCACAGAAAAAGCTCTGTCTCCAAAGGCAGCAGGAAGAAGGGCTTCTGGTTTTTAGCCTAGCTTTAGTCCATTGCTGTTGGCATCCGTCTGTCTTGAGAGACAATGGGGTGCATCTCCAGGGGTCGAGCCACTGCATTATCTGAAGTGACCTCCCTGGGGCTCAAGCCTGGACAGTGTGTATGGAGGTCCTGGGCCGCCCAGATGACAAGACTGCTCTCTCAGCCTCACTGATGTGGTCCAAAGGAAAGCAGAGCAATATGTTTGGTGCCATATTGGTGTCATATTGGCTTCAGGAGTTGCCAGAAGGAGGCATACAAGGTAGCCATCCACCCATCTTAGGGACTCCTTCTCCTTCTCTTCCTCCTCCTCCTCCTCCTCCTCCTCCTCCTCCTTCTCCTTCTCCTTCTCCTTCTTCTCATCTTGATTTATTGGCTGAGGGAGCCAGCGTACAGCTTCCGGGTCATGTGGCCAGCATGACTAAGCCACTTCTGGTGAACCAGAGCAGCACACGGAAACACCGTTTACCTTCCCGCCGGAGCGGTACCTATTTATCTACTTGCACTTGGATGTACTTTCGAACTGCTAGGTTGACAGGAGCAAGGACTGAACAACGGGAGCTCACCCCATCGCGGGGATTTGAATCGTTGACCTTCTGATCGGCAAGTCCTAGGCTCTGTGGTTTAACCCACAGTGCCACCCGCGTCCCTACACCTTCTACACACAGTCAAATACCCTTCTCCATTCTCCATCTAGGCAAGCAATCAGCATTTGTCGGGAGGTCAAGGAAACATTCTGGAGAGACAAAAACACTGAAGAGGGCTATCTATCAGAACTGGCCTTGGGAGTGTTCTGAGGGCCAGGCAAAGAGCACTCGAGGGCCACATTTGGCGCCTGGGTCTGAGGCTCCCTACCCTTGTTATAAGCCACACTGCTTTCATCCTATATTACTGCTTTCCTGGCTAGCATCCCCCACACAAAATACCTTCCAGGTGTTTAAAATAAGAGGTAGAAGGGGAGAGGGAGAAACGTTTTCATTCACCGGAGTCGTTATTTCACACAGCCCTTTCCAGATGTCCCCCTCCTTCTCCACTGTCCGCAACTCCCCCCTGCTGGGAGAGGGAAAAATACGTTTCCATTCCTATCATTGTGAAGAGTAAATACTCGAGCCATCAATAACAGGGTGCACTTTGGCCTTGTAGGATGAAAACCTTCTTTGTGAGTGGAGAAACAAAATGATAACACAGTTAAGGAGAATGGAAGGCACTTGAATCTATTTATTACAGCTAACACTCTCCATTATGGCGGCCTGTTTCCAGCAGATCAAAGACACCCTGTGCTTAAGTGTCGGGGTTTTTTTCCTCCCATTGTGAGAGGCATAAACACCTTCTAAATGGCACCATCCTCAATGTGAGGTGGAGTTCCAAAAGGGGGGGGGAGGGGGAAAGGAATGACTGCTGCTTTAGCGATCGCTAAAAATTGGCTTTGAGCCAACATTGTTATGTTGTGCTATATCATCTGTCTCCTGAGAAATCTCTATGTGGGACAAGAAGCTGCAGTTAGAACTGGATATGGAACAACTGACTGGTTCAAAATTGGGAAAGGAGTACGGCAAGGCTGTATATTGTCTCCCTGCTTATTTAACTTATATGCAGAATTCATCATGTGAAAGGCTGGACTGGATGAATCCCAAATCGAAATTAAGATTACCGGAATAAATATCAACAAGCTCAAATATGCAGATGACACAACCTTGATGGCAGAAAGTGAGGAGGAATTAAAGAACCTTTTAATGAGGGTGAAAGAGGAGAGCACAAAATATGGTCTGAAGCTCAACATCAAAAAAACTAAGATCATGGCCACTGGTCCCATCACCTCCTGGCCAAGAGAAGGGGAAGAAAGGGAGGCAGTGAGAGATTTTACTTTCTTGGGCTCCATGATCACTGCAGATGATGACAACCCTAGACAGCATCTTAAAAAGCAGAGACATCATCTTGCCGACAAAGGTCCATATAGTTAAAGCTATGATTTTCCCAGTAGTGATGTATGGAAGTGAAATCTGGACCATAAAGAAGGCTGAACACCGAAGAATTGATGCTTTTGAATTATGGTGTTGGAGGAGACTCTTGAGAGTCCCATGGACTGCAAGAAGATCAAACCTGAAGGAAATCAGCCCTGAGTGCTCACTGGAAGGACAGATCCTGAAGCTGAGGCTCCAATACTTTGGCCACCTCATGAGAAGAGAAGACTTCCTGGAAAAGACCCTGATGTTGGGAAAGATTGAGGGCACAAGGAGAAGGGGACGGCAGAGGATGAGATGGTTGGACAGTTTTCTCGAAGCTAGCAACATGAGTTTGACCAAACTGCAGGAGGCAGTGGAAGACAGGAGTGCCTGGCATGTACTGGTCCATGGGGTCATGAAGAGTTGGACATGACAACTAAACAACAACAAATATCATGATGGCTTAAACCAGCAAAGGTAATGCAGGAAACAAGGGGGGGAGAACTTGTAGGGGTGGCTTGGGGGGAGGGAGGGGAGAGATTGTTCGAATCTCGTTATTAGTTGATGATTCCCAAGATAGTTTCTGTCTACAGAAGGATTCAAGGATGTGGGTGGCACTGTGGTCTAAGCCACTGAGCCTAGGGCTTGCCGATCAGAAGGTCAGCGGTTCGAATCCTCGCGACGGGGTGAGCTCCCGTTGCTTGGTTCCTGCTCCTGCCAACCTAGCAATTCAAAAGCACGTCAAAGTGCAAGTAGATAAATAGGTACCACTCTGGCAGGAAGGTAAACAGCGTTTCCATGTGCTGCTCTGGTTCACCAGAAGTGGCTTAGTCATGCTGGCCGCATGACCTGGAAGCTGTCTGCGGACAAACGCCAGCTCCCTTAGCCAGTAAAGCGAGATGAGCGTCGCAACCCCAGAATGGACCTCCAGAACGAATTAAGTTCTTAACCCAAGATACCACTGTAACCATCTTGCAAAGCAGGAGGAACACAGGAAGTTTGACCAAGTCAGACTATTGATCCATCCAGACCAGGATTGTCTACACTGATGGTCAGTGGTTGTCCAAGGCCTCAAGTAGGCTTCTCTCCCAGTCCCAACTGGAAATGCTGGGGATTGACTTGGGACCTTCTGAGCTACCACTGAGCTATGGCCCTCCCAACATATTGCATCAGTTTTATTGTCACCCCCATTTTGCAGGGTATGTCTGTGTTACAGGACTATCTGAACTGGCAATTTCCAAGCTCACAAGCCAGCTCTCTCAGACTCACATGGGAAGGGCTCCACTGAATCAGACAGTAGCTTATCTAGTGCCCATTCCCAATAGTGGTCAACTCTGGCAAACCACAGAAACCCCAACTGAACACTACATCCCAGTCTTGTTCCCCGGATGCTGGTACTTAGAGGGCATGACCTTAACAGATTGGAGAACTGGGCCCAAAATAACAAAATGAATTTCAATAGGGACAACTGTCGGGGCAGGAAGAACCAGCTGCACAAATATAAGATGGGTGGAGGAATGGCAGATGAAGATGATGGACTTTTTGGAGCTGGCCAACTTGACAGGAAGAATCTGCGAACAGAAAGAGGAGGAGTACCAAGAAGAATGGAAGAAATTTAAGGATTATTTAGTTAAATATTCTAAGATAATATAATTAGTACTATTTGTGAGTACCAAATTGGCTTAGGAGTTAAGTGTTTAAAATTGCATAACACTATGGATAGAAGTGAACATGATAAGAAAGAAAGATGTTAATTGATTAAGTTAATTTTATTGGAAACTAGTATTGGAAAACTGCTACAATGAGTCATATGGAAACTCAGCTAAAGGGATCCGAGGAAGTCATTTAACAATAGTAACAAAAGTGGGATTATAATAGTTAGGATAAATATTGTATGAATGTTTGTTTGTTTTTTATATTGTAATGTTTTTTTTTTCTTTTTTGTTGTTTATGTTTGTTATAAACCTGAAAATCAATAAAACAATTGAAAAAACAAATAAGATGGGGGAGACCTGGCTTACTAGTAGTACATTTGAAAAGGACGTTAACCAGGTTTCGGCAGCCTCCTCCATCCCAGTATTCAGAGACTGCTGCCAGCAATTATAGGGAGGTGATCGGATATTTCTGTTGCTGTTAGATCCACCCAAAGGGAGTCGCTGCTTGACTGAATACTAGCTATCAGGTGTTCAGATTGAAATTGCATTCATGGTTACAAAGTTGGGTGCCTTCTGTGGCTCTGGCATAGCAACAGAAGCCCTTGGCACCAGCTTTCCTCTTCCCCCTTCATTTCGCCATCACTGGCATCTGCATTCTGGTCTCCCACAGCTGCCACATGGGTGGGGGGGACTTGAGATGAGAGTAATTATATTGGCATCTCTCCCGTGCTTGGAGGAACAGTTTCTTGCTACTCATCCCCTAGGTTGCTTGCCAAGCAGAGATATGATGTAGAGCTTGATTGCTCTGCTAGAAAGAAAATAAAAAGAGTCGGGTGTGAGCCAAAATCGTCTTGTTTTTGTCCCCCTTCACTCTGCTAGGGAGGAAAGCAGAATACATCCTAGGAATAAAGACAGCAACAAGTTGATTTAGGTGAATTTTGGAACGGGGGGAGTTCAAAACCCTCTTTTGATCCAAGAAGTTGACTCATGTCAAGCTTGTGGTCCACCAAGACCCCAAGACCCTTTTTACATGTGCTGCTAGTAAGCCAGGTGTCCCCCATTTTGCATCTGTGCATCTGGTTCTTCCTGCCTAAGTGCAGAATCAAGTTTCGCCTTGGTTCATAAAGGGTTCACTGCCAGCCACCTTTCCTTGTGAATGGGCTCCCCACCCCATCCCCAGGAGAAACTTTCTCCTGGGAAGCAGAGTGACAATGGCAGGGAAAGCTGAGTGACAACAGGAGATGTCTTGGAGGCTTCTTCCATAAGGTCTGGGTGTTCCTGAACCAATTTGGATTCTACCCTTTCTTTCGGTGGTGCATCAGAATTGTAGTTTCATTGAACTGAACTGGGAACCACTGGAAGTTAAAACAGCTCAGCATTCTCAAGTATATGGACGCCTTAAGGGGTGAGGACTTGAATGCTTTTCTTGTGCCAGTCAGCCTTTCTGCTATTTGCTACTTCTTAGTCTTTATAAGGGAGAAAAGAAGGCATATTCAGGCATTATGATACAATACAATACAATAAGCTTTATTGTCCCATACAGAACAACGAAATTGAAAAAATCTACATCAGACATTCAAAAACCAGCAAGCCTGCTATCCCAGCTATACCAGACTGGTTAACCCCCTAAAACCTCTGACACCCCATAATTAAATACAATATACTCCCATAGAGACTACCTTACACTGCATTTAAAACCATAAGTTAATACACTCTCAACAGTACAATGGTAAAATGCCATCAACAGGTCCTTTGAGAGATTATTTTTCCGGAGGATTTCTGAATAGGGAATGCAAACATGTTTTGATACAATTATTCAATCAATCATGTACTTTAATTATGTGCGTTTATATTATTGAGTATTTTAATTATGTGCATCTATGGGTTTTTTTTTTGAAGTCCGCTCCCCTTCCCGGGGGGGGGGGATTGCACGACCTTCCTGGGTTCCTGCTGAACTTCTTTCTTTTATGGTTGCCCTTGAAGATCTTCCACTTTCACCCCTGGAGGAAACTTCAGATTTCAATTTGGCTCTAGGCAAAACCTGGTGAGACGACACAAGAATATACATGGAGCTCCTCAGTCATTCCATCAGAAGCCCTAAAATTGTGGGTATATTCTCAGTAAGGACTCTACAAGTTTTCTAGGTTATTTGCTTTGGGAAGAAGGCAAAATCTCAGAGAATTAATAAAGTATCAGAAGTTGGGCCGATTAACTTTGAGTGGAGCTCCCGCCTCCCTCTGAGCATTCAAGGGGGTGACAGAAAGAGAGCTTTGGTACGAAAAAGACGAAGAGAGAAAGAAAGCGTTCTCGAAAACAAAAGGGACAGGAAAAACACCATCAAAGCCTCCTTGCAGTTAACAGCTGTCAAGTTGAAGCATGCAGGGAAAAAGGCAAATGGCCAAGCCCTGTCACTCTCTCTAAACATCCAGGAAGACCTAAGGACGTAACAAAGGGAATTGAATATGGCAGTGTGACATTTCAGGTGCCCCTAGTCATATGCCAGAGCTGAAATAAATAGTACTCTACAAACTCAGAAATCCAATTCAAGCACTCGTTTTCTTCGGAGGGATTCAGATTTCTGTTAGCCTTTCTGAGAGAGAGAGAGTGCTTTGAAGAATTCCCACAGGCAAAGCAGACTGTTGTTATGTCCCTGCTCCACTTCCCTCAAATGGTGAGAAGTTCCAAGGGCAGAGCTCACCTGGGCTTGCTTTCCTGGCGAGGGACGAGATCACTGGAGACTTCTGGTGTCTATGCAATAATTGGTTTCTGCAAGTTGAACATAGGCACGTGTGGTGAGAGAGGACAGAGCTCCTGCAAAGCAGCAAATCCAGTGACCCATATCAGATCCCTGGAGAGGAACCCCCAGATGCTTTTAGCTTACAGGTCATAGCTCAGCACACACAGACTCCCTCGTTCTCAAAAATGTCAGTTTCAGTTTTTGTTGCTTTTCATACACGCACAAACAAACTAAACCAGGCAGCTGTGGATAGGTGTGCCCACTTCCTCTTCCACATTCGGAACATCCCAGCGAGGTCTTCGTATCAACAAAGCATCTCCAAGGAATTCACCTCCATCTATCTTGAACTTTCACCATTGGAGGCAGTGTGCCTTTGAGACAGGGTTGCAAGATGGCACCGTGGAGATGTAGTCCAACATGTGGAACGCCACTGGTGCCCCACCCTTGTCTTAGAACGTGGATGAGCAACCTCAGGTCAAGGGGACTCCAAGACTTCTTTAGCTGGTCCTCAAGACTCTCCCTTTCTCTCTCTCTTTAAAGTTTTTTTATTAACAATTTCAACATATCAAAATATCAAAACATCTCATATTCATCATTCCCCCCTTTCCCCCATCAAGCCCTCCCCCCTCGAGACTTCCCTCAGCTCTGGTGGGAGTGTAAGAAAGTAAAAAGCTTTTGGGAAATGATATATAATGAATTGAAAAAAATGTTTAAATATACTTTTGTTAAGAAACCAGAAGCGCTCTTACTCGGTATCACAGGGAACGAGATAAACAAGAAAGACAGGAAACTATTTTTATATGCAGTGACAGCAGCGAGAATATTAATGGCTCAGAAATGGAAGAAAGAGGAGTTACCTACACTAGAAGAATGGAGAATGCAGATGATGGACTTTGCAGAACTTGACAGACTGACAGGAAGAATTCGAAATCGACGAGACCAGAGATTTACAGAAGACTGGGAAAAGTTTACAGAGTATATGCATAATTTAAGTGAAAAACAAATATCGCTTGTAAGCTTTAATGAAGCTCTGTAAAAAGAATTGTTAGAATATGAGTAAAATAAGATTTAATTTATAAGATAATAGATTGGAAGGTTTTAGAAATGTGCAAGAAATTAAGAAGGGAAGGAGTATCAGTCAAGTTGAGGGAAGTCAAAAAAGAGAACGGATGTAAAAAAAAGATGTATGAATTGTATTAACTTTTTATTGGAAAACTGAATAAAAATCATATATATATATAAAAGAGACTTCCCTCAGCTCCTCTCTCTGATCTTTCAACACATATTATTCCCTGCATACTATAAAATTGTATAAATCCTTATATTATCTATCTGCTATGTTAACAATCAATAAATTTCTGTATGTTTATTCAAAGCCTGCCAAGGAGTTCAATTCATTTTGCTGTCTTTTTAAGTAATTTGTAAAGAGTTCCCATTCTTCTTTGAAGTCACAGTTGTCCTTATCTCACATTTTATATGTTAGTTTAGCCAGTTCTGCATAGTTCATCAATTTCTCTTGCCACTGTTCTTTTGTCGGTGTTTCCTCATTCTTCCATCCTTGTGCTATCAATGGTCCTCAAGACTCTCTAGGCCAGAGGCTCCCAAACTTATGTGGCTGACCTCCCCACTTTCAGAATTTTTTTTTTTTACTCAGCACCCCCTGGAAACACACAGAAAGATGCAGTGACAAATCTGCATTCTTTTATGTATCTCTATTTCTACCTACATCCTACCAACAAAGTAAAGAAAGATGTTGCTGTAATTAAGACACTTTGAAGCTTGAAATTATAAAATTATTTATTAAAAGCTCCAGGGGAGGTGTTGTTGCCTTTCTGCAATGGTGCCAAACCTGGCAATAAACATCATTACACAACAGATGAAACATGTACAAATGGTTTTTCATTTTTTTTCCTTCTCTCTTCTTTCTTTATGCTCCCCCCCCCCCCATTTTTATTCAATAGTGCTACTAGTGCCTCCATGGATTGTTCCAGAACCCCCAAATAGGCAGTATCACCTCCTTTGGGAAACACCGATCTAGGCCATGCCATTTCCCTCAATGAGCCTGCTTTGTGGTCTCCTTGAATGATTTTCCCTAGGTGAAATATGTTCATGGACTGTGATGATTCTTTTTGCATGCCAGGATGGAGGGATGGAGACGTATCTCTCACTGTATAAACATCCGACTGAAATGTACCTGGAATGTACACTACCATACGAAGGTAAAAATCACACCAATTGCTCCACCCGCTTTGCCCTCTGACCCCATCCATCACTGGCGTGCAGCCCTCAGAAAGTTCCTCATGAAGAAATATGGCCCGCAGGCTAAAAAAAAAACAGTTTTCCAACACCTGTGCTAGAGCAAAGGTGTTGCCCTTCCACCCCTCTGATCCTACCAAGGGCTTTATTCTGGCTCCATGGATATTTCCTGGGGCTGCCACCCCCTCATGTCAACACCCCTAGGTAATTTGCAACCGTGCGTTGCTCAGTTGTGGGCCTAATTGTATAGCGAAGGTGTGCCAGTTTGCAACTGTGCAAGGTTTTCTTTTCCTGAGAACAACAAAGCTGAGATGTACAAAATGAAATAATTTGTAGGCTTGTCAACGCTATATATAAATAAAGCCATTTGTTTCAGAAGGAATGAGATGCAGCGTAAACACGTTCCAATTTGTACAGTGAGCTAGACACAACACATCGGCCGTGCTGTTTACCAACCTCATTTGCAAGATCCTAAAAGATAAGCAGTGATGTAGGACTCTGGAAAAGTATTTGTCAGAGGCTTCTGGGTCATGAGCATGGCAGTTCCGGAGCATCCCAGACCTTGAGATTTCAGGGCCCAAATCAGAGACCTAGGGATGGTCTTTGGTCATGTCACAGGGAGCAGGCCCCAGTGACATCCTTAAGCATGACATTTTAAGCATTAACCACAGTCATTTAGAACAAGCAATTAAAAAAACAAATGAGCAAATATGTCACTGGTTGGAAATTAAGATCGAAACCTTAGCTAAAGGGGATGTTTCCAGGTCCAGCTGAAGTAAGGGGCTCATTCCTTCTCACCTGCTTAAGGAGCTTGGGTGGAGAAGATGTTCTCTGGCCCACCTGAGGTTCAAGCCCTCCCCCTGCCATCTAATGCAGGGAAAAGCAAACCTAGACACTTCAGATCAATCCCAGGGATATGGCAACCCTGTGAACAGGAGGCATGGCATTTATTTATTTATTACAAAAAGTTTCAAACACTCATAGTGTGATGGCCTGGGACTTGGGCTCAGACTCGGAACCAAAGGAGTCTTAGTCTGCACTGGATCCTTTGCCTCAGGCATCATCTGAACCAAGTCTGGGGCCTGATCCGGAAGAGTCCCAGTCTGCACAGGTTCTCCTGCAACAAACACCAGCTGGGCCGAGTCAGGGGGCTGAGCCTGCCCTGGCTCCAGATGTGGGGATTACCTTGTTGCCTTCAGCTGGGCCATCACTTACAGCTGCTCCACAACCGGTTGGGTCAGGGGAGGTTGAGGCGGCCCCTTGGTCTAGTAACCCACTGATGTCTCCCGAGCTGCAAAGACTAAGGTCTGAGAGAAGGAGAGACCTGAGTACTCGCAGGAGGAGTGCTCGCCTTCGGGCGAGACAGGGAGGTGAGTCAGTGGGGGATCTGGACCAGCTGTTACCCCGTCAGAGATAAAAGGCTGTCGTACCCCGCCCCAGGTTGTGGGAGCAACATTGCTGTATGCCAGATCCTGCCTGCGATCCTGTACCTGTTCTTGCCTGGTTTCCCACCTCATGTCCTGCCTTGACCTTGTCGGACTGACTCCTAGTGCAACCTTCAAATTCTGGACCATTCCTGGACTGCGTTTCATGGGTTACCCCCGGGCCCAGCACACATAGCTAGTTTCCCCCAAATTCTGGAGTCGATTGCAGCCTACCAACACATTGTAGGTCAGGCAACAGCTGGCGGTGGATGCCTGGTGGCCTGCAAGTTGGTGAAGTCCAGTATTTCAGTGAGCTGGAAATAATATGCCTAGTTCTCATGTTCTGCTTCTATGGAACTCCATAGAATGTGATGGCCACCAACTTGGGTGGCTTTAAAAGAGGTTTAGACCATTTCATGGAGCAGAAGGCTATTGTTGGAGCACCAAGACCACTAGTGTTGGTGGCTATGCTTTGCCTACACAGTTGGAGATAGAATGCTTATGAATAGCAGTTGCTGCAAACTTTGAAGGAAGAGAAGGTTCTGCTTGCAAGCTTCCCACAGGCAACTGGTTCACCACAGGATGCTAGACTAGAGGAGCCATTGGCCAGATCTGGAAGGGTCTTCTTATGTTTTTACTTCTGCAAACACAAGAGGCAAATGGAGGCTGGTGTCCAGGGGTGGGAAACATTTTTTGTTGCATTTCTTTTGGGAAACCTTCTGGGAGCAACATGCTAGACAGAGTGAGCAGAGCCATGTATGTGCATTTGAGCTTTGTATAATAGCCTAGCTTCCAAACATACTCGCATATGCCTCTCTTAACTCCATCATCCAGGCATTATTAGAATTCAAGGACAAATTCCAGGCAGGCAAAAACATTTGAGGAAGCTGCAAAACAGGACCAGTGAAGGGTGTGGCTTGGGAAGAGGGGTGTGGTCTGGGAAAAGTGTTGAGGGCCAGAGTGAGAGACCAGGAGCCACATCCAATCTCTGGACCTGAAGTTCTTTACCCTTGCTACAGACCAAACTCGGATCCAAGGGCGACTCTGGGTCATTTCTCTATGGTAGTCTATCTTAAAGTTTTTATGTGTTTATATGCCTACAGCATTTTTAAACTTAAATTCCATTGTTGCATATTCTTTTAAATGTTTGTTTTGCTTTTGGGGTTGTAGTTCCATTTGTGTTTCACAAGCTGCTCTCTGACCATAATAAATAAATTCTAAATTCTATTGACAAAATCACAGAACAGTAATTAAAACCAAGCAATATTTTTAATTATGAAATTCCAAACATTTCCATCCTGGCTTATATTTTTGTTTGCGTAAGGATATGTTTGTTTTCTGCTCCTAGCAATGCCATTTCCCTCTTTTTTATTTTGAGATGTGATTTTTAGAGACGTAAAAAAAATATACACCTTGGAATGCAAGAAAGAATAAGGAAGGGAATTTGGATGTAGTTTCATCATATGCAGGCCAGGAAAGCTGTAAGAACTAGGTCAGTCAGCATGAGGAAATAAATTTCACAAACTCGTCTTTGTACATAAAGTGCAGAACCTGAAAACAGGAAATTACATTGGCCCAACAGAGACATGAAAGCACAATGAGGGCTGCCCATTCAGAAGCAGCAGGTGTTAGAACATATGAGAGAAAATTGTTCATCTGTGATACAGACAGGTACCTTTCCAAATTCATGTACGGAAGCAGAGCGGAATGAATTTTGGATTTGGATCCAGGGTACCTAGGTTGAAGAAGAAGAAGAAGAAGAAGAAGAAGAGTTTGGATTTGATATCCCGCCTTTCACTCCCTTTAAGGAGTCTCAAAGCGGCTAACATTCTCCTTTCCCTTCCTCCCCCACAACAAACACTCTGTGAGGTGAGTGGGGCTGAGAGACTGTGACTGGTCCAAGGTCACCCAGCAGCTGCATGTGGAGGAGCGGAGACGCGAACCCGGTTACCCAGATTACGTGACTACCGCTCTTAACCACTACACCACACTGGCTCTCAATTCTTGCTCAGCCATGAATCTTATTAGAACATAATTCTGATACAGCTTTCACTGGCTCCCCAGATGTTGTTGGGTCAAGTTCAAAGTTCTTTTATTAATTTACAAGACCCTTAACAAACTTCACTCCAGGATACTTTAAGGACTGCCTGATTCCTAATATCTCTGCCCAAATACTGATATCATTGGAAGAATTACTGTCAGTGGCCCTCTGTGGATCAGATCATATGACTCATTTCCATCAGCAGCCTTGTATTCAGGAAGTGGTGAAGACTTTTAAAACTTCAACAGGTGTTTTAAGTGAGTTTTTTCTGATTAAACGGTTAGTTTTAACTGATCCTATGCTGTCTCCAAATTATATATTTATTTATATACTGCTTATTTGCCAAAATGGCTTCTAGTAAGCGGTTTAAAGTTATAAAAACCAATTGCAGCATAAAAATTCACATACAATGTCTCTCTCTTTTATTTCCATAGGGTTTAGTTTTTATGCCCAGTAGTCTTGCTTAAAGGTAAAGGGAACCCTGACCATTAGGTCCAGTCGTGGCCGACTCTGGAGTTGCGGCGCTCATCTTGGTTTATTGGCCGAGGGAGCCAGCGTACAGCTTCCGGGTCATGTGGCCAGCATGACTAAGCCACTTCTGGCAACTCAGAGCAGCGCACGGAAAAGCCGTTTACCTTCCCCCCAGAGCGGTACCTATTTATCTACTTGCACTTGATGTGCTTTCAAACTTCTAGGTTGGCAAGAGCAGGGACCGAGCAATGGGAGCTCACTCCATCGCGGGGATTCGAACTGCCGACCTTCTGATCGGCAAGTCCTAGGCTCTGTGGTTTAACCCACGTCCCAGTGTTGCTTACACACACCCAAAAAAAAAAACCCTCTTCAGAGTATGTCTGATCACATGAACTGCTGGTACAGATGCCCATTGCTCTCAATGTGCATGTGAACACTCATTTATAAACATTCTAAAATGTGCGGCTGTCCCTCAGTGGGACGTCCAGTCAGCTGTGCATTCAGATGCCTGGAAAGACAGAGTTCAAAAATGGAAGGCGTGTATCTGGCCTATACTTGATGTCACATCTGACACAAGGCATGGGAGAGACTAAGACGAGGCTGGGTCAAAATTGGGGATTGGCAGTTGTGAAAAGGTCCATGAGTGATGCATTGCATCAGCCAGGTCCAGTTTCTGGCCCACGCTGTAAGCCTTCACACAAGAATGTCGAGTCCATCAACGAAGAAGTTGTAAGATACACAAGAGCTGGATGCTCTGTTCTCAAGCCATGGAAGTCTCATTAAAAGATTTTTTTTGTGTGTGTGTTATTTCCCCCATGGCACTGCCGCCAGCAGATCTGCTCAGATGAAGGGGTAGAGAAACCTGAGGTGTCATTACCAGATGAATGTCTCTGGCATTCACCTCCCCAAATAAAATATTAAATTCATAAAATGCTGAAACTTTAATGACTTCTGATCTGTCCTATCCAACAGTGATTTGTTATCCTGAACACTTCTGCCATCACTTTAATGAAGACTGGATCCGATGGGGCTTTCACACAAATCCCCATTCTTTAGCTATGTCAGCTCTTCGGTGATCACTGTGTAATTAATCAGATGCTGGTACTTGGATGGAGGACAGCCTAATACGATGCCTAATGAAATTTATTAATGGTGTCCTGCATAATTTATAGGATCTAATCACCCAAGCCTTGGAAGAACAACAACATGTAAACAGTTTTCCTTCATTAGCTAACCTGTCAAGATAAATTTAGGATCCACGGTTTTTCATTTTGTTGTCCTTTGTGGAGTCCACTTTCTTGCCCATGGAAGGAGGACTGGTTTCCTCAGAAGCAGCTTGGAGTGCTATGTTTTGCTTTCAAAAAAATGGTAGATGTGACTGTCTCATAGAGTTGACCCGATAGTTTGGAATGTATCGATGCCAATACACCTACTCTGCTCAGTTGGACAAAGGGAGACAAAAATGGCAGTCATCTTGGCATCCACAATCAGCAAACTAGAAGCAGATAAATTTGATCCAGTTCACTCTTGAAATATACTTGGAGTCGAGTGTGGATTTCATGCTCTTTATTCAGCTCATAGTAGTGAGGAATGGAAGTTCCCCTGAAATGTCTGCTTTATATACATTATTTACACAATGGGCCCCACGTAATTGGCTAATTCCAGGATTCTCCTGTAGGTTGCCAATTCATTTCCACCTGGAGTTGGATTGGATGGCTCCTGCGGACCAATCAGACTGCTGCATTTTGGATCCTATTCAGCTCAGTACATAACAACTCTTAAAGGTGATCCTAACTATTTCACACTCACTATGCAAACTGAAACATAACTACCTTTCAAAATCCATACTTCTCTTAATGTTGCAATGCAATTCTCCAGTCAAATAATAGGTGCAGAAATGCACGGACCAGGTAAAGTCTCCTTGATGATCTACTTTCCCAGGCTGATGAGCCCCACCTGCTCCTCATGTCTCTCTGAAGCACACGCAGAAACTGCCTTCTTGACCGTTGTCCCCAGTATTGGTCTTGTCTGTTCAATCCACCAGAGTCTGTTTTTGCATGACAGGATGTCACTGTGGGTTTGAGAACTGTCAGCTATCCTCACCTGCTTCTGTCAACTAGTCAAAGCCATTTCCCAGGGTGTGGCCACTGTCGTATGCTGACAGCTTCTAGGAGACACAGGTGAGAGCTGAATGCAGGCTAGGGACCAAATGTGGAGTATTGGAGGAAGGGTAGTACCTCTGTCGTGTGACACCTTGCATGAGACTTACTAGTTTAGAGAATACGTATGTGTGTGGTGGGATGTGACAGAGGAATTTAACATTATCATGGTTTGGAAGAAATGGAATAGAACGTTAATACCAGAACTCGGGAATATTCAGTGAAGCTGAGTGTTGGAAGATTCAGGACAGACAATAATAAATAATAATAATAAATTTTATTTATACCCTGCCCTCCCCAGCCAAGGCTGGGCTCAGGGCGGCTAACACCAGGTATAAAAACAATTGATTAAAATACAACTTAAAAACAAGATTAAAATACAACATTAAAATGCAGCCTCATTTCAGTAGAAACGCAAATCAAAAACTTTTGGGGGATGAAAACGTCAAATCTTCACCGAAGCCAACTATCCAGACTGGTCCTACATGGGCCAGAAAAAAGCCAGGGAAGTCCCCAAATAGGAGTTCCATCACAGAAGGAGAAAAGAAAAAGGAAGAGGGTGAGGGGATCAAGTTGATTCCAAGCCGAAGGCCAGGCGGAACAACTCTGTCTTACAGGCCCTGCGGAAAGAAATCAGATCCTGCAGGGCACTGGTCTCATGAGACAGAGCGTTCCACCAGGCCAGAGCCAGTGTTGAAAAGGCCCTGGCTCTGGTTGAGGCTAATCTGACTTCCTTAGGGCCCGGGACCTCTAGGGTGTTGCTATTTATGGACCTTAAGGTCCTCCGTGGGGCATACAATAAGGAGTACTTCTTTATAGTGCATAGTTAAGCTACCACATTCTCTACTACAGTATGTAGTGATGGCCATCCACCAATTTGGATGGCTGTAGAAGAGGATTAGACAAATTAATGAGGAAGAGTACTATCAGTAGCTACCATGGCTATGTTCTACTTCTGTTGTCAGAGGTAGGATACCAGTTGCTGCGACCCACAAGTGGGGAGGGTGCTGATTACTTAGGTCCTGCTTGTGGTCTTCTTCTAGGTTACCTGTTGGCCACTACAACTCCCATCAGCCCCATTTAGCAGGGCCAATGGTCAGGGGTGATGGGAGCAAGAGTCTAAAACATCAGGAGGACAGTTGGTTGGAGAAATCGAGTATGGCTGATATTCCAATTGACAGTGTATCCTCAAGTCAATAATGTTTGTTGGAAGCCGCCCAGAGTGGCTGGGGAAACCCAGCCAGATGGGTGGGGTATAAATTATTATTATTATTATTATTATTATTATTATTATTATTATTATTATTCTTCTTCTTCTAGCAAGGAAGGCACTTTGAAGGGAAGAAACAGAGCTTGATGCGAGGCATCACCATTCGCTAGTCCTGGGCAAAAATATTGGATCCATCTTCCTTGTGGGGTGGAAGGGATATGGCTGGGAGGTTTAGGAACTTAATGGGACTATTGAGGGGAGTCCAATTAATCATAGCTGTATTTTATCCTAGGTACAGGAGGGCAGGGTAGAGGACAGAAGGCTCACCTGTGGCGATGGGTTGTGTGCTCCTGTGCTGGAGCTGCAGCCATTAGGCTGTCCAGCAAGAGAACTTCACATCACAGGAAGAGGTTGCAAATTGGCTTAAAGGTAAAGGTAAAGGGACCCCTGACCATTAGGTCCAGTCTTGGCCGACTCTGGGGTTGCAGCACTCATCTTGCTTTATTGGCTGAGGGAGCCAGCGTACAGCTTCCGGGTCACGTGGCCAGCATGACTAAGCCGCTTCTGGTGAACCAGAGCAGCGCACGGAAACGTCGTTTACCTTCCCGCCGGAGCAGTACCCATTTATCTACTTGCCCTTTGACGTGCTTTTGAACTGCTAGGTTGGCAGGAGCAGGGACTGAACAACGGGAGCTCACCCCGTCATGGGGATTTGAACCACCAACCTTCTGATCAGCAAGCCCTAGGCTCTGTGGTTTAACCCACAGCACCACCCGCGTCCCACACAAATTGGCTTGCGCCCAAGCAATTCACCTAAACTGGGTTTTTTGCAGATGGTAATGAGGAGTGCATTTTAATGCTAGCTAATTAGAAGGTAAATCTAGCGATAAAAATTCTGGCTGAAGTGTTGCAATAACCCCTATCTACACTCCCAGATTGTGTGGAGGTGTTTCTGACCTCTAGCCATTCTCTATCCCTGCCACACACAACTTCCCTTTTAACTTCCCAGCACTTATTAGAACCTCCAGTCAAACCGTTACACTGCCTTCGAAAATGAAGAAATTAATTCTGAACACCCCGTTTAATGTGGGGAAGGGGGATAAGATGTCCATCGTTCCTTTCAGAGCATCGCCAAGGTAATTTTGCAACTGCCAATTAAACATTTATAGAGAACACATCTCAAAATGTTCAGCCAATGAATCCCATGAGTGTCTCTGCTTCATTAACTGTTTACACGGTGACCTCGGTAGAAACTTCTAGCTTGGCGCAATCTCCATTTCTCACACCGCCTCAGGCAAGCCGGTGTAATGGGTCTCCGGGATCTTTTTAAATATCTATATTTTAACAATCCGCTCCAAACTGAGAAATATGGCATTAGCATTCTTAATCCTGCTGAATTAGCCATCCCCGCACCCCTTGTCAAGTTTATCTCTCTGTAGCCCTGGTAATGCTTTATAATTTGCTAACAAAGGCTTCTCTCATCTCCTCTGTCCTCCATTTGCACTCAGCCAGAGTGAAGGGGATACATTTGCATCGGAGTCTGGCGGTCATATTTCAAGGAACTCTAATTCTCAGCTTTTGCAAGCGACTAGGCTAACTGCTTCCACTCTCCTTTAATGGTGCCATTATTTGCATCATGAATCACAATGTCAAGGAAGCTCATGATATTTAAATTTTACGAGGCAGCCTTCCAAAGTAACAACTTTCTAACTCAGCAGAAAGTGGAGAGAAACGTTTTTTACCTTCCAGGGTAGTCGACTCGGCTTTGCAAGAAATCATTCCCCAGAGGCCATTGATTGTCCAGATTATTACCCTGGATGTCCCACTGTAGACATTCTGCCAGGATAATAACTCTTCCTCTCCCCGCCCTCTCCAGCCCATGTTTCCACTTGTAAACAACAATATAGATAAATAGATGATATTAGTTAAAATCCCATGATAGGTGATATCATTTGACAAATGAGCTTTTGCTCATCAGCAATTTCCATGGCAGAAAAGTAAGGCAAAGCGATCTCCGCACATTGTTCCCATTTTTATCATGTCATAAAAGGTCCTCCATTAATGGTTGAGGGTTCCATGGGTCCTGATGTATAATAATGAGGAAATAAGTCAAGTTATTGGAGTGGCAAATTCTGGTATTTTACTCCAAGCATCGCTTATCTATTCAGGATCTGTGCAGAAAGGGAAAAGGGGAAAAAGGAGACATTATTTAAAAGGGTAGTAAAGAAGATCTATTACCGCTGGAGGAACCAGCAGCCTGATTCATAGAACAGGGCCGTGGCAGTGCAATAGATATATTCGTATGCATCTGTAGGTTCGGATTAAAAGACTTGGGAGGACTGAATCAATCTGCGACATCTCCAGGCAGGTCCAGGAAAGCCCCCTCCTCAGTGTAGGCTGGAGAGTTGGGGAGAATAGGGCACTGGTTTTCCAACCTCAGTCCGCCCTCAAATAGCCCCCACCTGCCTGGCTTCCTACAACCAGCCAAAGGGGTGGCACTGACTGCTGAACTGGGTTGTTGCAGGTAAAAGAAAGCCAGTGTGGTGTAGTGGTTAAGAGTGGTAGACTCGTAATCTGGTGAACTGGGTTCGCATTCCCGCTCCTCCACATGCAGCTGCTGGGTGACCTTGGGCTAGTCACACTTCTCTGACGTCTCTCAGCCTCACTCACCTCACAGAGTGTTTGTTGTGGGGAAGAAAGAGAAAGGAGATTGTTAGCCGCTTTGAGACTCCTTAGGGTAGTGATAAAGTGGGATATCAAATCCAAACTCTTTTCTCCATCATCATCATCATCATCATCTTTCTTCACACAGTGCATAATCAAACTATGGAACTTTCTCCTGCAGGTGATAGTGATGACTACTTGAAGGAGCATCTCCACCCCCATCGTTCAGCCTGGACATGGAGGTCCAGCTTCGAGGGCCTTCTGGCAGTTCCCTCACTGTGAGAAGTGAAGCTAACAGGGCCTTCTCGGTAATGGCGCCCGCCCTGTGGAATGCCCTCCCACCAAATGTCAAGGAAATAAATAACTACCTGACTTTTAGAAGACATCTGAAAGCAGCCCTGTTTAGGGAAGTTTTTAATGTTTGATCTTTTATCGTGTTTTTAATGTTCTGTTGGGAGCCGCTCAGAGTGGTTGGGGAAACCCACCCAGATGGGCAGGATATAAATAATAAACTAATAATTAATTAATTAATAATATCAATAAATTCATTGGATTACTTAAGAAGAGGTTTGAACAAATTCGTGGAGGAGGAGAAGCCTATCAGCGGCTACTAGCCATGATGGGCGGTGTGCTGGCTTGTCCCCACGATTGAGGGGGGCGCCGTCGCCTGATGTGCTCACACCACATGCTCACACCTCATTGCTGGTGCATGTGATGGGAGCACATCGAGCGGCATGAGTGAGTGACACAAGCATGGCGCTGTGGAATATTGAGGAGGCATCCCTTCTTGAAAAATTGAGGGGCCTTCAAGCCCACCTAGATGGCACCCCTGAATGATGGCTGTGCTCTGCCTTCATGGTCAGAGACAGGATGCTTCTAATTACCAATCGCTGGAAGCCACAGGAGGGGAGAGTTGCTCTCCCCTCCTGCTTGTGGGTTTTGCACAGGCATCTGGTTGGCCACTGAGAGAACAGGATGCTGGACCCAGCAGGCTCTTTTTATGGTCCTCCTTAGTCTCAGTGTTCCTTGTCAGGAGCTCATGCTACACTCAAGTAGGACCGTGGCAGAGACACATACCCGACTGGCATGTTCTCTCCCTCTTGGTCATTTGTTTGGGAGCTTCAAAAGCTTTCTTCTGCCTGAACATCACAGTGACCGATGCCATCAGATATCGGCACACTTAGGGATCCACAGAGTTTGCGCAGCTTGCGTGACAGACCTCAGCAACTCAGCATTTTGGCTAATCTACTTTATTTGCATATAAACACACACGGAGCACTGCAACATGGCTTCCTCTCTTTCTAGCATCAGACAGTAAAGAGAAAAAGGACAAAGGACAATAGTCCCACTTCACGGAACACAGTAACACAAACATCCTGTCTCCGTCACTTTCCACTCTGTGGAGTCAAAACACACACCGTCATTTGATAGACAAAAATCCCATGACTGCAATCATGGAGCAGGAATTCTAACTCTTAGAAGTCAGCAGGGATCTCTGCCTGTCAATGGCTCTGGTTCCACTTAGTGTTGGTCTCCCTACCTTCCACCTCACCAGTCCCATAGGGCCACTGGTCTTGCCTGAGACCCAGAGAGCCACTGCCAGTCAATGGGGACCATGGGTTGCCAATGTGATGTCCTCCAATAGATACTGCTGGACTACAATTCCCATCACCTTTGTTCATTGGCCATCATGGCCATTGGCCATGATGGGAGTTGTATTTCAGCAACATCTGGAGGGCAGCATGTGGGCGAATCCTGGTGTAGACAATACTGAGCTAGAAGAATGAATGATCTAACTCAGAATAAGGCAGTATATTAATATGTTCCTAGGGATAGTTGGAAGATAGACAGTGCTGTTGGAAAATTGAAATTCTGGCTCTTTGAGCTACCAGGATGGGAGACCATCTGGGAGCCATATGCAAGCAATATCTCTCACACTTTTAGAATAAAACTTTTCTTGCGCCACACTGAATTTTTTATTCATAAAAAATACATTGGAAAACAAACACAATTCCTAGCAGTGCTTGGTTCATAACACAGAACACAACTACTCCAGAATATGATCATGGGACATCCAGAAAATATAAAACAATTCAGCTACATAAGAACACAAACCATTCCCCAAATATAATTATAAACGAGCGTCTTACATATGTACCTTAATTATGTATACAAAGTCAATCAAATGTGTGAGCTTGATTTTGCCGGGTAATTTGAGGCAAACAAACTCTCATCTCACCAACACAAAGAAGCCTTTCTCTTCCCTGATCTTAATATTTGTCAGAGTTGAAAATTACTACCCACAACAATAAGTCATGGAGAACTGTAGAGGAATAGTCAATGCTTTTGAAGAGAGATGTGGATACTGTCTCTAATTGCATATCCATCTATACTGAAATATTTAAATGTTTCTTTGATTGTGCTTGAACCTTCCCATCACAAGAGTGTGGTGTGCCACATGCTTTGAGAACCACTGGTATAATGGCTCTTTAGCAGATGTAATATATACCTGGTGGGTAGTGATATGGTCACTTTCACTTACCAGGAGGTAGAATCAAGACAGTGGGGAGGTCACCACGGGGTACTCACACAGACCTCCTGTTAGAATTCCTGCTCCATGATTGCAGTCATGGGATTTTTGTCTTTCATATGACTTGGTATGTTTTGACTCCACATCGTGGGAAGTGACGGAGACAGGATGTTTGTATTACTGTGTTCCATGAAGTGGGACTATTGTCCTTTGTTCTTTTTCTCTTTGCTGTCTGATGCTAGAGAGAGAGGGAGCCATGTTGCAGTGCTCCATGTGTGTTTCTATGTAAATAAAGTAGATTAGCCAAAATGCTGAGTTGCTGAGGTCTGTTATGCAAGGTACGCAAACTCTGCGGATCCCTAAGTGTGCTGGTGTCGGTTGACATCGGTCACTGTGATGTTTGGGATGATTAAAGCATCTGAAGCTCCTGAACAATTGACCAGGAGGGAGGGAACATGCCAGTCGGGCATGTGTCTCTGCCAGGGTCCTACTTGAGTGTAGGCTGAACTCCTGACACCTCCCTGACACTTGCTCCTCTCCCTCCTAATAAGTGGCTCTGACCCCACTCCTGGAAAGCTAGCATTGCTGCTCTACCTGACGAGGTGAGCAGCTTCCTGGGAATAATGGGAGACTACCCTACTTGCGTCGTGGTGAACAGCCTGTTAAAAAGGAAGGAAGCTGCACAGGCAATAATAATAATTATTATTTTAAAAATCCCTTATCAGCCATGGATTCTTTTGAAGAATTTGGATACATTCCCCTAAGAGGTTTGTTGAAAATATTTCCCTCCAAGGACTCACAATTACTGGAAACATATTTGAAAAAGACTCATTTGTTGTAACAGACTAATAATTGGCATTCCGTCCTGTGTGTATTGCTCATTGTCCTATGTGTATCATGGTTGATTCCCTTTTATGAATGTCTCTTGAGTACAATATTGTATATCTTCATATTTCTGGGTCTTTCTTGCGTATTAGTATTTCAAAACCTACCTGCTCATTCTGCCCAAAGGGGCCCTGGGCTTAGGCCCCAAAGATTTGATGTGAGGGGACCACTGTCCTGGACCCAGAATTATTTAATTCAAGTATAGGACTTTTGCAAAAAGCTCTAATTGGGTGAGTTTAGGGTTGTAGTTCAGAAAAGGAGTAGATACCTGAACCCAGAAGAAGTAGCAGGTGATGCCCATTGGAACTAGTTTTGTTCTCTCTGCTAAGTTCTACAAGGATAGCACTAAAATGAAGGAGATGAAGGCTTCATTCAGATGTGAGGATAATTCTATTAGTTTTCCTGTTTATAATGCTATGTTTCTATCCCTGTTCCGAATGTTCTTTATCACTACATTACCTGACGCATTATGGACCCACCAGGTAATGCTGACTTTTGTTCACACCAATGGGTGTGGTGTGGCACAACAGCAGCTGTCATTGGAAATGTCACCACTCTTTATGCGCATGCATGATTCTGTTCCCTAATGAAAATGGCAGGAAAGAACTGTATGCCAGAATACTGCCCCAACTGTGTCCAGTTCTGGGCGCCACAATTTAAAAAGGATGTTGACAAGCTGGAATGTGTGCAGAGGAGGGCAACAAAGTTGGCCAAGGGTCTGGAAACCAAGCCTTGTTAGGAATGGTTGAAGGAGCTGGGTATGTTTAGCTTGGAAAAGAGGAGACTGAGAGGAGATATGAGAGCCATCTTCAAATATCTCAAGGGCTGTCACATGGAAGAGGGAACAAGCTTGTTTCCTCCTGCTCTAGAGGGTAAGACTTAAACCAATGGCTTCAAGTTGCAAGAAAGGAGACTCTGACTAAACATACGGAAAACCTTTCTAACAGTAAGAGCTGTTCAACAGTTGAATAGACTCCCTTGGACGGTGGTGGACTCTCCGTTGGAGGTTTTTAAGCAGAGGTTGGAAGGCCATCTGCCATGGATGCTTTAGCTGAGATTTCTGCATTACAGATGACCTCTAGGATGTGTGTGTCACAATTCTATGATTCCATGAAATTTCATCACATGAAAATGGGGGGTGGGTGAGGATTACAGTGCAAAACTCCTGTGATTTTCTGGGTTAATGAGGTTGCAAATGGATTTTTTCTGGAAGCAGTTAACATAGAAATGAGTGCTAAACCTCTACTAGATTTCCAGAAGTGGCTTGTATGTCATGTGAAAGATCATATACAATGTGGAAATTACCAGATAAGGAAACAACAGGAACATTTAATATAGTGCTGTCCAAATGCCAACATGGACTGGGTGTCCAAGTAGGGGGCTGGGTGAGGGTCTATTGAGGTTGGTGGGGCACTTCCCTATTCATCCTAAAGAGCCATTCCTCACTGTTCTGAAATCTGCCCACCTCTGCCCATCTGTTACACAGCTATGGCAGAGCCACAGTGCAGTGTGTAGGTCTCATTGGATAAGTATTTAGGATGTGGGTAATTAAATGAAGGAAGCCATCTGGAGAAAGCATGGGATCCCATTTAAAAACTGGAATGGGGTGGGTGAGGAAGTCCTGGATCAATGAGGACTGGAGTCATCTGGGAACGTGGTGTCTCTGAGAGAAGACAGAAAGCAAGCTGCAGGGGAAGGAAAGGTTTATCCACATTCTCTGTGGGGCTGGATTATAATGCGCCATAAACCTAATGGAGACCTGGGGGAAACCCAGCGAAGGCAAGCGAGGCTGAGAACGGGATTTACTGCCCATGGAATTAACCGAGGCACCAGCCTTGGTTTATGCACCAAGTAATACTTTGTAATAAATATAAACTGCTTTTTGAGCTAAAAGAAAAGCACTGTGCTTATTTCAGAGAGGTCAGGACTGTCTTACAGCTGTCCTGTGTGATGCTATTAATAATGTCCAGAACCAGCATTGATCTGACTTGAAGGGGACTTACAGAGCTTTCCCAGAAGACTAAGCTGGGCAGCAGTCAGGCATGGAAAAATCCCATAAAGGCTAGCAGAAAAAGAAGGGGAACCTTCCATACTTCTCAGATCTTCCTAGATAGCTCAGTTGGTTACAGCATGGTGCTGTTGACACCAAGGTTGCAGGTTCGATTCCCATATAGGACATATTCCTGCTAGCAGACATGAGCTTTTTCCAGATGTACCTGAAGATGCCAGGATTGAACCGGGAACGTTCTGCAGGCAAAGGATATGCTCTACCACTACCCTACCAAAATATGAATATTGGTGGCATCACTGGCCTTTCAGATTCTATTTTTGCCAAATGATACACCGTCTTGATTAGAGAGATTCAACTCATGGAAGGCACGCCTCATGCCTAGGTATCTTGTGGCAGCAATTAATTAATGCTTTCTGTTAACAATGACTTATTTCTAGTTCCGCTTTTGTCGGGCTCTGGTTGTCAGCTGTTGGAAATCTCCTCCCCTGTAGGTAGTTGTGGCTTGCTCTTAATCTTCTCCCACGCTCCCAAAGTCTCTCAGCACATTGCTTTATAATTACTCTATAATTAGCCGACTTGTGTCACCACCGCACCAGAATGCTTAAAAGAACATAAATTGTCTATCAGTGACAGCGCTGACACAATGGTCTCGCTTTCTCAAATATTAAGTTCTCCGGTCTTCAGTGAATGAACTCTCAACATGCAGGGTCATATTTTGATTCCTGTCGTTTGGCTTTTCCTGGTGCGGCTCCTGTAATGAGTTCTCCGTAATTGTCTCTCTCTCCTGTTAAAATGCTGCATGAGATTTAAAACACAATCTTCTACTGCCTTGTGAATGAAGGAAGGGACAAACCAATGGAACTCTTAAAGCTGCAGTCTCAGCCGCTGATGACTTTCATAGCTCAGTTCGTAGAACAGGAAACTCTTAATAACATGGTCATGGGCTCAATCCACACATTGGGTGAGAGATTCATGCATTGTAGGGAATTGGACTAGTTACAGATTTTAGGATTTAAGGGTATAAGACTTAAGGTTTTTTCCCCTCTTTTTATTAGATTGGAGTATAGAAAATTTCTTAGATGTTGATGGGAGGATAAGGTTTAAATGGATTAAGATAAATAAGTGAGTAAGCAATGAAAGATGGAAAGAATTTGCTGATTTAATTAGCAACTGGAATACAAAAAGGGAGGTGGGAGGAGGTCTAGAAAACAAGTTATTGAAGGATGGAATTGTGAAAAATGGAAGCGTTTCTTTTTAAAATGTTTTTGTTTTTTCCTGTTGGTGGGGTGGAGGTGTGGTTTTTATGTATTTTTTAATCTTTCTCTATTCTTGTTTTTTCTCTCTTTATTTTATTGTATTTTGTCTTTTTCAATTTTTTTCTGTATTTGTTAAAATTGGAATAAATATTATTTTTTTTAAAAAAATAGTTACTAGATGATCCTCACAGTCCCTTCACAGACTTTTAGAAGCCATCCCTGTTTAGGGAAGCTTTTAATGTTTAATAGATTATTGTATTTTAATATTCTGCTGGAAGCTGCCCAGAGTGGCTGGGGAAACCCAGCCAGACGGGTGGGGTATAAATAATAAATTATTATTGTTGTTGTTGTTGTTGTTCTTATTATTATTCCAACTCTAGAATTCTATGGTTCTATGATCAGTACTGCTGGAAGGGATTAGGATTTAGCACAGTGGTTCCCAAAGTTTTTTGGGACGCTGACCCCTTGGTTCCATCCCCTGCCCCTATAAAAAGCATTATTCAGAATAATGGCTTGGACGTCCCAGCAAGGATATCACAATTAAATTCAAAACAGTAACAAATAATTGCAGACTTATTCTAAATCCAGTTCAAACTATTGCATATAATTAATTCAACAAAGTGTATGAACTTGATCCAATGATACCAGCTTTCCAAAGTTTGATAGTCATTTATACCTCCAACACCCCACTGCCGCCCCCTTTCTTCTTTGCACCCCCCCCAGGTAATTCCACTGCCCCCATGGGGTGGTACCATCCACTTTGGGGAGCACCGATTTTGCAGATGTACTCATCCACTGGTCTCTCTAAACCTCTGTTAACAAGAGTTAACAACTACCTGACTTTTAGAAAACATGTGAAGGCAGCCCTGTTTAGGGAAGTTTTTAATGTTTGATTCTATTTTTTATATTCTGTCGGGAGCCGCCCAGAGTGGCTGAGGAAACCCAGCTATATGGGTGGGGTATAAATAATATGTTGTTGTTGTTGTTGTTGTTGTTGTTGTTGTATTCTGGGCAACCTTCCAAGAGCTACATGCCAGTGGTGGGTGGGGCCAAAGGTAAAAGCAGGTGGAGAGATACATGCACATTTTAATAATAATAATAATAATTTATTTATATCCCGCCCTCCCCAGCCAAAGCCGGGCTCAGAGCGGCTAACAACAGTAAAAATAACACAGTTTACATAAAATCACAATCAATTAATTGAAATACATTCTAAACTCAATTCATTCTAAAATCAATTTGAAATCAAATCAATGGCAACCATTGGGCTAGAGTTCTGTGAGGATTACTGAAGGGGGAGGGTCAGACTGTGCCTTGGCCAAAGGCCTGGTGGAACAGCTCTGTCTTGCAGGCCCTGCGGAAAGATGTCAAGTCCTGCAGGGCCCTAGTCTCTTGTTACAGAGTGTTCCACCAGATCGGGGCCATAGCCAAAAAAGCCCTGGCTCTGGTTGAGGCCAGCCTAACTTCCCTGGGCATGCTCTTGCAGCCCTCTCTATCCACCATCTGCGCAAGCAACAGCATCCTCAGAGATTAAGGAGACATTCCAGCCAGGCAAAAACACTTGTGATATGGATGAAGGGCAATTGGGGCAATGAGGGGAGTGGTCTGGGGAGAGGGGATGTGGCTGGAGAGGGTCCCAAAAGCCAAATGGAGAGGTCTGGAAGGCCACATTTCTTCAGGGGAGCTGCCTGAAATTCCCCCCCCCCCATGCTCCAATCCGTAGCCAAGTGAATTGATTCTTCTCACAATGACGTGGCTGTCATTTGCTAACTTCTTTAATATCTTACACGCTGTGCCAGTTACTCACAGGGGAGGACTTTGCCCGTTTTCTCAGTTTAATGTTGGCTTAATTCATTTGAACAACACATCTGAGATGGACTTGGTAGCCTTCTGCATGCTCCAACCCCTAATAGCTACATGAACGTCTCTAGAGAACCGATTTTGGCTCACTCGGTAATTGTGCAATAAATCGGATGATGACAAGGGCGTGCTATATTTCAGTTGCTGCGTTTTCTTACAACTGGATCATGCGCGGTGCCACGTGTAATATAAACCAGAAATTTCAGGGATTGGGGAGAAAACGATGGCTTCTGGCCTTCTCCAGTCTATGCATGAATGAAACCAAACGAAGACATTTCCTTATTGGCACATCATCATCATCATTTTAAAAAAACCACTTGCTGAACATTGCTGTCCTCTTAGAGGTTGATCCTCTGATCTGCACTGCGTTCTCAGGAGCCTCTGATACTCTTGCACTGGCCATCTTGTGTCTTTAAAGCAGGATGAGTCTGTTTACCATCCAAAAGCACACTTCTTAAGGTTTTTCTCCTGCCGCTGCCGATAAGTGCTGGCTAGAAGTTCAAAGTCCACCCCTTAATGCCATTAATTAGGAACTGGCAGGCTTCCCGGGACAAGAGCACATACCTCTCATCAATCTTCTTGACACGCAGAGAAGATAAGCTGTGTTCCGTTCTTCTGCCATTTGTCATCTGGGCCCATAACCAAAAATGTCGGGAACTCTGTTCGACCGAGCCTTTGAAATCGCCTCCCAACGATTACTTGATGACCTGATCCTTTGATAAGGCCTCAGGCACGTTGTCCCAGCAGAGCATCAAAACAGCACGCGGAAGTGATGAGATTTATGGCTACATTGTAAAGAGTTTTATTTTCTAGCTACGCAGAACAGAAAAGACATCCTCTCTCTATGGATGCAGAGAGCAACTGAGGAAAGGAACAAGGAACAAAGGAAACAGGAAACCACTAACGTCACATCCTGTCTCCCTTTCCCGTGAGACTCCAATAGTCTGGAATGTAAACAGAGTCCTGTGACTCACAGTAAGCTGCTCAGTGAGAAACAGAAACTAACAGTACAAACTGGGGGACTCAGCTACTTTCGTAAAGAAAAAGTGTTTTATATACGTTATAACACTGTGATGCCAGATGGCATCGTGGAGTCCCATCTTTCACCAACGTGATTTCCCATTATGAAGTTTACAACAAGTTTTCCTAAAACTTTTTTTTTTATGCGTCTAGATCCAGCCTTGGTTAACACTTTGGTGGGATGTCGTGCTGCAGTTGCACTGATACAAGCATGTGAAATATTAGTAGAGAGGGCACAGAAGGGTCAGCATGGGAAAGTGGCAATTCTATTGCAATTCCATCCACAGCAATGGGATCAAGGACTCTTGTTCTGGTATAATGTTTCAATAAAGAGGGAGGAAAGACCATCGATACTACATTAAGAAACATGAAGATGGAGTGGCAAGTGAAAATAACCTCCTAAAATTCTCCACCCTGTTCGTTGGGTGATGAAATTGTCTCAGAGGGAGCCCAGAACAGAGCACCCTTAGTCAATTTATGAGAACATTCTTTTTTTGAGGAATTTTAGCCTAGCTCCAGTTGCTTAGGCATATTGCCAAACAGATCATAGGACGACAGTTATGAGCAAGAAACCTATCCGTAACTGTCAAGCTATGATAGGATGCTGACTATGAGCACACAAACACAGCCATTTGCTAAGGATGAGCTGACAGCTCTCCAGCAAACATTTTGAGCCTAAAAAGTGAGCTTTGAGGAGGGCAAAATGGTTTCCTGAAGGGCCCCAACCTTCTAGTTTGGGATGGGAGAATCTGCCCGCTTCAGGTCCTCTCAGTTTCTCATTTATCCCAGTCTTAGAATCATAGAATCATAGAGTTGGAATAGACCACAAGGGCCATCGAGTCCAACCCCCTGCAAGGGAAGAAACACCATCAGAGCACTCCTGACATATGGTTGTCAAGCCTCTGCTTAAAGACCTCCAAAGAAGGAGACTCCACCACACTCCTTGGCAGCAAATTCCACTGTCGAACAGCTCTTACTGTCAGGAAGTTCTTCCTAATGTTTAGGTGGAATCTTCTGTCTTGTAGTTTGCATCCATTGCTCCATGTCCGCTTCTCTGGAGCAGCAGAAAACAACCTTTCTCCCTCCTCTATGTGACATCCTTTTATATATTTGAACATGGCTATCATATCACCCCTTAACCTCCTCTTCTCCAGGCTAAACATGCCCAGCTCCCTTAGCCGTTCCTCATAGGGCATCGTTTCCAGGCCTTTGACCATTTTGGTTGCCCTCCTCTGGACACGTTCCAGTTTGTCAGTGTCCTTCTTGAACTGTGTTCAATTCTCTACATTTCCACGAGTGTGTTTTTTTTAAAAAAAGTCCTCATGAAAAAAAACTGAACTTCTCTTATTATACATTTTATATGTCATTTTGCCTAATTTCTTCTTCTTCTTCTTCTTCTTCTTCTTCTTCTTCTTCTTCTTCTTCTTCTTCTTCTTCTTCTTCTTCTTCCCTATTGATTTATTGGTTTATTTATAGTCTGTGTAAAATATTATGTTCTTTAATGTTCGATGTTTTAGTATGTTTTCATATATGCTGTAAGCCACCCAGAGTATCTGGGAAACCCAGCCAGATGGGCAGGAGAAGAAGAAGAAGAAGAAGAAGAAGAAGAAGAAGAAGAAGAAGAAGAAGAAGAAGAAGAAGAAGAATTGGCTCTGCTATGTTATTTCTCTGTTATATGCATTTCATGCACATTTTAGCCTAATTTATACGTTTCTGTACACTTCTTAACAGGGGTCCCTCAGACCCGGACGTTCTGGGGATTGAACCTGAGACCTTCTGCACTTACAGCAGATGCTCTACCATGGAGCCACATCCCTTCCCCTACCATCTGGCATTTTTAAAGAGAACATAAGTCGTTCTGAACCTCACAGAGCAGCATTCTAAACCATGCTGGGAGCTTTGGGGACCAACGAGGGCAGCCCCTCTCTCCCATTTCCACCTGACGACCAGAATTTCTGAAGAAGGCTGCATTCGACAGAACCCAAAACATTTTGCACCTAAAACTGAGGGGAGTTTCTGCTAGAGTAACATTTGAAATCTGCAAAGGGCTCACAACTGGCTGCAGACTCAACATCTTCCCGCAAGTAAATCTAGGGTGACAGTGAGGAGAAGTGTGTGTGTTGGGAGACAGAAAGGCAGAGAGTTCGCACAGAGGCCAAAAGCAGGAAAAGTAACTGTCTAAATCATATATCATTAGAGTGATGCTGACTAAATTAGCTTTCTCTGGGGCTGTCGAAACATGTGGTGCCCTTGCAATATGATGTGAAAGAAATGCCTCATGGCCCCTGAAATATTGTTTTCAAGGCCAAACGCGCCCCCCCCCCCAGTTCCCCTCCTGACGTTGCAAACAAGCATTTCCACAAAATGGATTGCCTCCTACTTGTTCTTCGTTCTTTTTGGTCACAGAGCTAAATAATTATGAGGTTGCACGTGAGCAGGTTCCCAAGATTTGCAGGCCCCATTCTGTCCTAAATAAGATGCACCATTGCAGCCAGCAGGAGGAAGCACTTTGCTTCTGCATTCTGGTCGCAGAGCTCGTTGTTTCTACCCCCCTTCCACATCAAAAATTGTAGGAAGAAATCTGATACTGTTCTCCCAGGGCTGGATCAAGACTTTTTGATGTCTGAGGCATAGGACAAGATGAAGCCCACACTTTGCCATCGGCAGAACCCGACTACAAACTCACCAACTCACTATTTTCCAGGGAAGTCCCTGATTTAGAGAAGCCATCACAGTTTCCAATTTGATCCCAGAATGTCCCGCTTTTCCTTAGGATGTCCCTATTTTCATTGGGGAGGTGTTGGAGGGTATAGTATGGTGTCCTTATTTTCATTGGAGAAATGTTGGAGGGTATGGAGTTATCCAACCCTTGAGCCGTCTGAAGGCAATCCTGTATAGGATTTTAAAAATGCTTAATGTTTTATTATGTTTTTATGTACAGTGGTACCTCAGGTTACATATGCTTCAGGTTACAGACGCTTCAGGTTACAGACTCCACTAACCCAGAAATAGTACCTCAGGTTAAGAACTTTGCTTCAGGATGAGAACAGAAATCGTGTTCCGGCGGCGCGGCAGCACCGGGAGGCCCCATTGGCTAAAGTGGTGCTTCAGGTTAAGAACAGTTTCAGGTTAAGAACGGACCTCCAGAACGAATTAAGTACGTAAGATACCACTTTATGTTGGAAGCTACCTGGAGTGGCTGGGGCAACCTAGTGAGATGTGTGGGTTATAAATAGTAAAACTATCATTATGGAATGGGACATCCTCCACATGCAGCTGCTGGGTGACCTTGGGCCAGTCACACTTCTTTGAAGTCTCTCAGCCCCACCCACCTCACAGAGTGTTTGTTGTGGGGGAGGAAGGGAAAGGAGAATGTTAGCCGCTTTGAGACTCCTTAAAGGGAGTGAAAGGCGGGATATCAAATCCAAACTCTTCTTCTTCTTCTTCATCAGAGAAATGTGGAGAGTATGTGTCTAGTCTAGCAGTTCAGTCTTGTTTCAGTACCAGCAATGGGATTAGGACCTCCGACATGTCCTTGCAAAGGACATAGTACTGTCCTTATAAGAATTATAAACTGTGACTTCTGACCACTGCATTCTTTTCAGTGCTCCTTAACTTACACACTTACTGCTACATACCTAGACTGCATACCCACTAACCCATTGGGAACACAAAAATGTGTGTTTTTTTCTCATCCTGGAATCACTCAATGCCATCCTCAACATTCTCCTTTCAATCTAGATTGACTCTAGTTCCTGTCATCCACAAGGATGGGTGTGGTTTCTTGATATACATTTGAAAACTCTCCCCTTGGGTAGGTGACCTTTTCTCCCTGCACATTCCCGAAGTGGTGATTGCCCATGATGGGGCGAGCTCCCGTTGCTCTGTCCCAGCTTCTGCCAACCTAGCAGTTTGAAAGCACACCAGTGCAAGTAGATAAATAGATACCACTGTGGCAGGAAGGTAAACAGCATTTCCGTGCGCTCTGACTTCCATCACGGTATCCCGTTGAACCAGAAGCAGTTCAGTCATGCTGGCCAGATGACCCGGAAAGCTGTCTGTGGACAAACACCAGCTCCCTCGGTCTGAGGCGAGATGAGTGCCACAACCCCATAGTTGCCTTTGACTAGACTTAACCGTCCAGGGGTCCTTTACCTTTTTACCTAAATGACTATCAGACTTTGAAAAGCTGGTGCCACTGGATGAAATTCATCAGTTTTGTTGAATTAATTAAACTGAATAGTTTTAACTGGATTTTGACTAAAGGTGCAACTAAGTGTTACTGTTTTGGTTTATGGTGTTATCTTCCTTAGTGGCTGATGCAAACTCCCATTCTGAATAATGTTTTTTATAGGGTAGGGGGTACAGGAGATGAATTTGTGGAACCACGGGGGCAGTGGCCCCAAAAGGTTTGGAAAGCACTGATCTAGATTGTGTGTGGGCTGCATAGCAAAAATCAAGCACTCATCCCAGATTGCGTGGCGAGTTCCCACCTCTCACCAAAGGAAATAAGACACAAGACACTATAAATTAAGGTTATTGGGCAAAAATTGGCCACAACTTTATTGATTGCAGGAAATGAGCAGTATTGGCCTAGGCATTGGTCCTATCCACTATCCGGCTTCAGACTGTATGCCTGAGAGGCCGGGAAGGGTTAACACCTGCAGGGGGAGCCCTGCTGATGGGGTCACCGCTCAGGGGCGTGCCTTGGGCCCTGGCCTCCCTAGGCTTCGGACAGGGCCACGCCCCCGGAGTCCTTTACCGGACTGTCCTTCACAACCGGGGGAGGTGATGGTGCTCCTCCCCCCCATCCATCTACATAACAATACCCCGACCAATGCCTCACCGCCAAAACGTGGAAGTTGTGACGATTTGCTACGAGGCAGGCAAAAAAATCAAATGGCTGGTGCCAATTTGCCAAGTGGAAAAATTCCTACCAGGCCCCTTAACAGCGACCAACCGAAGTCCATAGCAAAGTCAAATGGAAACCTTAAAGGGAGGGTGGGTGGGAAATTCCCCAGCTGATTGGCGGCAGCAAAGAGGGAGCTCCTCTGCCGTGCTTGCCTTAAGAGCGGCAAGCCACACCCCCTGAGCCAGCTGATAGGCTGGCCAGTGGATGACGTGGCAGAGGATTCCCCTGTTCGCGCGGGGCTGATAGCCAGCCTCTGCGCGAGAGTTGGGAGCCGGAAGCCCACAACCCCACCTCCTCCCTAGGGTCGGAAGTGGCTTTCTAGAATACAACACTGTGTGCTTGCAGCCCAAGTCTCACTGCTAAACATTTCATTTCAAGCCAGTGGTGTGTTGAGTACAATGTCAGACAGACCTCAGTGGCCCAGTGTGATTGTGGCCAATGATCATGTTTCCAGATATACCACCGTATTACCCTGAAGGTTAAAACACTCTTTAGATTATAGCAATTCATTATGTAGCGGCCAAGGTTGATGGAAACGGGATGAGGAAATAACACTTAGGAAGATAAACTGAGTGAAAAAGTTCATTTCCGTTGAGTATGTTGCATCGTTTCATTAGGAGAGCTGAAATTACTGTTATGAGTTCCTCCTGGGTGTGTGGAGATGCAAATGAGACTATAGCCTAAGTGGTACAACTGGTTTGGAAAAGGCAGATCAGACCTGACAACGTTTATCACCACCCAAGGTTCGTTGTACTTCATCGTAACACACCAACCCCTTCCCATCAGCTCAAACCATAATTGCTTTGAACTGGGCTGATCACATTGTCCACATTGTAATGTCATTACAATATATGGTTCCATAAGGCGCTCAGATGGATTTCTCGTTTGTTAACGACTTTCACATTTCATCTGAATGCCCGCTGCAGGCACTCTCTCCATGTGCGTGTTGCAAACCACCCCCAACCCCCAAACTGTGTTGTTCTTGCTGCTGCTGCTGTTGATTACGATTTTGATCTCATTTCAGTTTTCATTACAGAAGGGCTTCCCTGCTGTAATTAGAATGGTGGGTGCGCGCACACAGCTGCAATCCATTTATGAATGTGCTTTAAATGACAACCGAAACTGGGACTCGCTGGGTAGGCCATCAGATATCTGCCGTGGAATCAGTTTTGCCAACATGCTCCTGAGGATGAAGGGAGAAACCAAGAAATGGCAAGAGGATCATATTTATTAAATATATCAACAGAGGATCTGCAAAGCAGCTAGTCAGATTACAAAGGTGCAGGCAGGTGGCTGGACAGCCCTCCTCGAGAGGTCCATGATGCCTCAAATCCCTGTGAGGGGAGAGACTTCATCAGACAAGGCCTTCCTCCACCTGCCTTGCCCCACCCTCCGACCCAAGGAGTCCTCATAAGGGAGCTGTTCCTGGAGGAAGAACTGTGAGGGGAGAGACTCCATCAGGCAAGGCCTTCTTCTACCTTGCCCCACCCTCTAGTTGCTGCTTCTCAATTTGTATTATATTATTTAATGCACCATGGCTTACTGTTGTTTTATTGATTGTAGTTTAGAAATTAGTTATTGAAATGGTTAAGAGTGAATTTGTTTAATTTTTATATGCTGATATTATTCTATACTATTCTAATGATTGTTGAATGTTACTTTTTTGATGTAGGTTGCTTCTTTTAAATGTTACGTTTTATTATCACATTTTTGTATTGTTATAAGGTGTACTTTCTTTCTTCAGCTTGTAAACCGCCTTGACTATTGTAAGATAGAAAGACGGTATACAAATTAAAAGTGATGAAAGTGATGATGATGATCCCACCCCTTTGGAGATACCATCTTCAAGCTTCTCCAAGAGAGGGCATGGGTGTAGCAAAGTCAACATCACTATCAACTATATGCAGACTCAAGTCGTGTGCTCTTATGCTCAGTTCTTGTTTGACGGTTTCCCACAGGAATCTGGCTGTGAGAGCAGGGTGCTGGTCTAGATGGGCCATTGGTCTGATCCAACAGACTTATCTGATGTTCTTCCCCTAGTTGGTCTAGAGCTCTGCTCCTTGTCTTTTGCCTAGATCTCCATGAGCTTTTCCAGTTTTCATTTACCCCACACCTTCCTCCTGATGAAGGTGTCATGGTCTGGTTCACGGGTGATCGAAGTCCCAGCAGTGGACATCAGGACCAGGGGGCAAGATGGTGGGGTGGGAGCAGGAACGGGGGTCCAGAAGCCAGGAGACAGGAAGCCAAGAGTCCAAGGGTCAGAGAGCTGGGAGTCAAGAAGCCAAGGGTGTGAGGATCAAGAAGCAAGGAGTCGCGAAGTCAGGGGTTCGAGGATCAAGAAACAAGGAGTCAAGAAGTCAGGGGTTTGAGGATCAAGAAGCAAGGAGTCAAGAAGCTGAGGTTCAAGGATCAGGAAGCAAGAAGCCAAACACAGCAAGGCAGGAAACGTGTTGTTGTGGCAAAGAGCCGAAGCGAAATGCTGACCTTATATCCCTTCCCGGCTCTAGCCACCAGGTCCTATGAGTTACCAATAGGCCTCACCTGTGAGGCCACACCTTGCCTCTTCAGAACAAACTTAGGAAGGCCCAAGTCCTGCACAATATTATTGGTTACAGGGCCTGGCTCCTGCAAGCACACCTGACAGAAGAGAGGTCAGAATGGAAATTGCTGCTGTCTTACATCCCTGCCTAAAAACAGTTCATCTGAATCGGAGGGTTTTGAATCTGGGAAATGTGGGCCATCTTGAATTGGGTGTACTTGCCCCCACCTCCACCAACACCATCGAGGGAGTCGATCATGCTTTAAATTCCATCCCAAGGCATGCAAGTTACTTTGCAGGGGTTGGGTTAAAGCTGTTTTGTATTCTGTTCAACGTTCAGAGATGACAAAGTAGCAGTAATTATAGAGGAATTGTAAAGCAAGGTAGTGAAAGATTTAAGCAGATAAAAAAAGAGAGAGTGAGAGAAGAAGATAGGATTTGATCATACTTCCTGCATTCATAACATCGAAAAGAAGGTTCTAATAATAGGTTTTGTATAATTTAGCAGGCTTTTGTGCATAATCTTGTGATGGAAAATGAAGACAGAAACTTCTAACATTGTGAGCAATTAAGAATTAGAAACTCTGCCCAAGTCACGGGGCTGTTCTCCATTTTTTGGTGGGGAGGGGGAAACCAGGGGAAAGACAGTTTATCTAGGGCTGTACACAAGCTTTGGGCAAAACATGGAACCCCAACTGATTCAGATCAGACACTGGGATCCATCTTGGGCAGGTTGGCTGAAGGCTGGTTAGGAGTGATGCCTTTGGCTCCAGGGCTGCACTGCTGTGGGGGACAAGCCCCTCTTGAAATGACCATGCTGTAGGATTGTGACTCCCTCCATGCATATCGAAGGTATAAATAAGTGAATAAATCATATTTCTTAAAGCTATGACAGTCTCCACCCCGTCTTCAATTCTCCAAAGGAGCACAAAGGCTGGGTGAGCACCAGGCACCCTCCTAGAATCTTGCTACCACTCGGCAGAGAGTGGGGGTGGCACCCAACTTTTGTGACTCTATTCATTGAGTTATCCTCTATGACCCCAAGGGCTTTCTCCTGCTCAGTCACAACAGTTGAGACCCCATGAATGTATATATGAAATAAAGCACCAGGCAAGGATGTTGTGATTGCATCCTGCAGTGAAGATTCTGCACTGAGCTCACAGTTTGGCTAGGTGATCTCCAAAGTCCTTTCCAGCACTAAGATGGTAATAATAATAATAATAATAATAATAATAATAATAATATATTATTTATACGCTGCCCATCTGGTTGGATTTCTCCAGCCACTCTGGGCAGCTCCCAATAAAATATTAAAAACACGATAAAACATCAAATATTAAAAACTTCCCTAAACAGGACTGCCTTCAGATGTCTTCTAAAAGTCAGATAGTTGTTTATTTCCTTGACATCTGGTGGGAGAGCGTTCCACAGGGCGGGCACCACTACCGAGAAAGCCCTCTGCCTGGTTCCCTGTAACCTCACTTCTTGTAGGGAGGGAACTACCAGAAGGCCCTCGGAGCTGGACCTCAGTGTCCAGGCTGGACAATGGGGGTGGAGGCGCTTCTTCAGGTATACTGAGCTGAGGCTGTTTAGGGCTTTAAAGGTCAGCACCAACATTTTGAATTGTGCCCGGAAACGTACTGGGAGCCAATGTAAGTCTTTCAGGATCGGTGCTATATGGTCTCAGTGGCTGCTCCCAGTCACCAGTCTAGCTGCCGCATTCTGGGTTAGTTGTAGTTTCTGGGTCACCTTCAAAGGTAGCTCCACATAGAGTGCATTGCAGTAGTCCAAGCGGGAGATAACACGTTCTCCTGGCTTCTGGAGGAGGTCAAATCGGCTGTATATCTCATGCAGGTACCATAGGCTAAAAGAATTTTGCTGCTGCGCTCAACATCCAGATGAGCATCATGCTAACGCTGCTAAAGGCAAGCTTCCACTTTGTCTTCTTTGGCAGCAGCTACTGGTGCTGATGCAGCATTTAACACGAGTCAGATTGTGGAAATTGACTGTGTCCTTGTCGGTCTGGAAGCCTATGCTCTGAGAGCCAAAAGCACCAATGGAGATGGATAATGAGACAGATGCAGTCATGAAAATAAGTAGCATTATGCTGAGCACTGTCTTTTTGCATGTGCCGATTATTTCTCCTGCATGTTTTATTCTGTTTTTACTCTTCGCCATCAATTGATGTGAAAATAAATTGCATTCGAAAATTACCAAAGAGGACAGAAAAATGGTCCAATTCTCACGAGAGATCTCTGGCTCCCAGTACATTTCCGGGCACAATTCGAAGTGTTGGTGCTGACCCTTAAAGCCCTAAGTGGCCTTGGCCCTGTATACCTGAATGGGCATCTCCACCCCCATAGTTCTGCCTGGGCACTGAGGTCCACCTCTGATGGCCTTCTGGTAGTTCCTTCACTGTGAGAAGTGAAGCTACTGGGAACCAGGCAGAGGGCCTCCTCTGTAGTCATGCCCACCCTCTGGAATGCTCTTCCATCAGATGTCAAGGAGATACACATGCAATGTTCAATGAGTGTACATTGAGCGTAGCTGAGCTGCGCAAACCAACAATTGCCCGTTCTTGCACATGAATATGACATCTGTTGAGACAGCTTGTACCTGTGTTGAGTGTAATGTATGATGAAGTCTTCTGACATCCTGGAAATCAGGGGCCTGGACACAAAGCCTTAATGGCTCTAGGATAGAAATAGAGAGCTCTGATGAAGACTGAAGCATTTACAGGGCAAAATTTAACATTGACAATATATTGTTTGTTAAATCTTAGTAACAAAGCAGCAGCATCGTTTTATAATAATAATAATAATAATAATTTATTATTTGTACCCCGCCCATCTGGCTGGGTTTCCCCAGCCACTCTGGGCGGCTTCCATAGAAACAAAAAATACAGTAAAATATCACAGATTAAAAACTTCCCTGAACAGGGCTGCCTTAAGATGTCTTCTGAATGTCAGGTAGTTATTTATCGCTTTGACATCTGCTGGGAGGGCGTTCCACAGGGCGGGCGCCACTACCGAGAAGGCCCTCTGCCTGGTTCCCTGTAGCTTTGCTTCTCGCAATGAGGGAACCGCCAGGAGGCCCTCGGAGCTGGACCTCAGTGTCCGGGCAGAACGATGGGGGTGGAGACGCTCCTTCAGGTATACTGGGCCGAGGCCGTTTAGGGCTTTAAAGGTCAACACCAACACTTTGAATTGTGCTCGGAAACGTACTGGGAGCCAGTGTAGGTCTTTCAAGACCGGTGTTATGTGGTCTCGGCGGCCGCCCCCAGTCACCAGTCTAGCTGCCGCATTCTGGATTAGTTGTAGTTTCCGAGTCACCTTCAAAGGTAGCCCCACGTAGAGCGCATTGCAGTAGTCCAAGCGGGAGATAACCAGAGCATGCACCACTCTGGCGAGACAGTCCGCGGGCAGGTAGGGTCTCAGCCTGCGTACCAGGTGGAGTTGGTAGACAGCTGCCCTGGATACAGAATTGACCTGTGCCTCCATGGACAGCTGTGAGTCCAAAATGACTCCCAGGCTGCGCACCTGGTCCTTCAGGGGCACAGTTACCCTATTCAGGACCAGGGAGTCCTCCACACCAGCCCGCCTCCTGTCCCCCAAAAACAGTACTTCTGTCTTGTCAGGATTCAACTTCAATCCATTAGCCGCCATCCATCCTCCAACCGCCTCCAGGCACTCACACAGGACCTTCACCGCCTTCACTGGTTCTGATTTGAAAGAGAGGTAGAGCTGGGTATCATCTGCATATTGATGGACACCCAGTCCAAACCCCCTGATGATCTCTCCCAGCGGCTTCATATAGATGTTAAAAAGCATGGGGGAGAGGACGGAACCCTGAGGCACCCCACAAGTGAGGGCCCAGGGGTCTGAACACTCATCCCCCACCACCACTTTCTGAACACGGCCCAGGAGGAAGGAGCGAAACCACTGTATAACAGTGCCCCCGGCTCCCAGCCCCTCTAGACGGTCCAGAAGGATGTTATGGTCGATTGTATCAAAGGCCGCTGAGAGATCCAGCAGAACCAGGAAACAACTCTCACCTTTGTCCCTAGCTCGCCGGAGATCATCAACCAGCGCGACCAAGGCAGTTTCAGTCCCATGGTGAGGCCTGAATCCCGATTGGAAGGGATCCAAATGGTCCGCATCCTCCAGGCGTGCCTGGAGTTGTTCAGCAACCACGCGCTCAATCACCTTGCCCAAGAATGGGAGATTTGAGACTGGGCGATAGTTGGCCATACTGGCCGGGTCTAAAGATGGTTTTTTAAGAAGCGGTTTAATGACCGCCTCTTTCAGCGGATCTGGGAATGTTCCCTCACAGAGGGAAGCATTCACCACCCCGCAGAGCCCATCGCCCAGCCCTTCCCGGCTTGCTTTTATTAGCCAGGATGGGCAAGGATCAAGGAGACAGGTGGTTGGTTTCACGCGTCCAAGCAGCCTGTCCACATCCTCGGGGGTAATGGATTGAAATTGATTCCATGCAACTTGACCAGACAGAGCTCTAGCACTCTCCCGCCCCGGCCCTGCTCCCACGGTGGTGTCTAGCTCCTTCCGAATATGAGTGATTTTATCTGCAAAAAACTTTGCAAAATCGTTGCAGGAGATCTTGGGGTCTTTACAAGGCCCCGGTGGTAAAGGTGGTTCCGTTAAATTGCGAACCACCTGAAAGAGTCTCCTGCTACTATTTTCTGCAGATGCAATAGAGGCGGTGAAGAAAGTCTTCTTCGCCGTCGCTATCGCCCCTTGGTAGGCTCGACGTTGAGCTCTAACCTGTGTCCGGTCAGATTCGGAGTGAGTTTTCTGCCACCGACGCTCTAACCGTCTCAACGATTGTTTCATCGCCCTCAGCTCCGAAGAAAACCACGGGGCTGTTCGGGCTCCATGCAATCGGAGAGGGCGCTTCGGAGCCAGACAGTCGATAGCCCTGGTTAACTCCGCATTCCAGCGGGCCACCAGGGAATCAGCTGAAAGGCCATCAACATGGGCTAAAGCATCCCCTACCACTCTCTGGAAACCATTTGGATCCATTAAGTGGCGGGGGCGGACCATCCAAATTGGTCCCACCTCCCTGCAGAGGGGAAGGGTCGCGGAGAAGTCCAGTTGCACCAGGAAGTGATCTGACCATGGCACTTCTTTTGTTTCACTTTTACTTAGTGTCAGATCACCCACGTCACTAGAGGTGAACACCAGGTCTAAGGCATGTCCATGACTATGAGTTGGGCCAAACTTATTCAGGGACAGCCCCATGGAGGCCATGCTTTCCACGAAGTCCCGAGCAGCCCCTTGTAAGGTCGTGTCGGCATGGATGTTAAAATCCCCTAGGACAACCAAACTAGGTGTCTCCAGGAGAAAATCCGCCACGACCTGAAGCAGCTCGGACAGGGAATCCTTGGTGCAGCGGGGAGGTCGGTACACCAGAAGGAATCCTGTACTGCCCCTATTGCCCAACTTCCAGAACATGCACTCAGAGAGCTGGATCTTCCCAGTAGGACGCCTGGTGCAAGCTAGTGACTTCCTAAAAATCACTGCAACCCCCCCTCCCCGCCCACATGACCTGGGTTGCTGTGCGTAAGAGAAACCTGGTGGGCAAGCAGCGGCAAGGACAGGCCCATCTGCTTCCTCCAACCAGGTCTCTGTCACACATGCCAGGTCAAATCCTCCATCCACAATCAAGTCGTGGATGGCAGTGGTTTTATTCATCATTGACCTGGCATTGCACAGCAACACTTTCAGGTCATGTGGGTTTCCCCTGTTGATTCCAGTATCCATCCGGTCAAGGCCAGACCCGGAGGCAGGGATAGTCTTCAAACAACGACTAAACCTGCCTCCTCGGTAATGACATGGTCTGGTCTTAGCGTAACTCCGCCTCCTGCCCATGATCACCGAGATCGGATGTCCCAGTGCTTTCCCCCCTGTGAAACTTGTCCCAGCCATTGTGTTGGCTGGGGAGCCACTCCCAGGCAGCCCTGATCCCACCCCTTAAAAACAAAACACAAACTATACAGAACCAATAAAACAACAACAAAAGGAACAGAACAATTGTACTAAAATTAACCCCCAACCAACTATCCATCCCACCCACCCACCCCCAACAAAGGAAAAAAGAAAAAAAGGAATAAAAATTTAAATTGCCACCGACTGCTTGAGGACATTTTAACGCACATTGACCACCTGGAACAGGGAAGCAATGGCAGAAAACTTCCCACACTTCCCCAAAAGTTTGTTCCAAGTAAGGGTCTGGGCCACGCCCCCTGGGCCAGTTGGAGAAGGCCCTAGAAGGGAGCAGGCCCTGCAGTCCTCACCCAGCCGATGGTCCGAGGCTTTCCTGCAGCAGGAGTCCCTTTATAGCCGGGAGAGAGGGCCTGGGCCACGCCCCCTGGGCCAGTTGGAAAAGGCCCTGGAGGGGAACAGGCCCTGCAGTCCTCACCCAGCCGATGGTCCGAGGCTTTCCTGCAGCAGGAGTCCCTTTATAGCCGGGAGAGAGGGCCTGGGCCACGCCCCCTGGGCCAGTTGGAAGAGGCCCTGGAAGGGAGCAGGCCCTGCAGTCCTCACCCAGCCGATGGTCCCTATGTTTCTGAAAGGTGCTTTGGACGTGAAAAGGTAAAGGGACCCCTGACCATTAGGTCCAGTCGTGACTGACTCTGGGGTTGCAGCGCTCATCTCGCTTTATTGGTACAGCTTCCGGGTCATGTGGCCAGCATGACTAAGCCACTTCTGGCAAACAAGAGCAGCGCACGGAAACGCCGTTTACCTTCCCGCCAGAGCGGTACCTATTTATCTACTTGCACTTTGATGTGCTTTCAAACTGCTAGGTGGGCAGGAGCAGGGACCGAGCAAGGGGAGCTCACCCCATCACAGGGATTCAAACCGCCGACCTTCTGATTGGCAAGTCCTAGGCTCTGTGGTTTCATTCACAGCGCCACCCGCGTCCCGCCACTGTATGATGTAACAGAATGCAATTGTGATTGCTTTGGAAAGGGAGATGATAGCACCCTGTGAAGATGCACATAGGTTGTTTATTTTGAGGAGATTATTGCGCTGCTGCTACTACCACTTTCTATTATCTAAAGGGGGAAAAAAGAAAACGTTTATTTTTGGAAACTATAGTAGTACTATTCACTGCTATGTCTCTGCATTTTGAAGCAGACTTTTGCACAAAATTGCTTGTGGTGGCTGTAACACTTCAGATTTCTCACAGCTTGTCTCTCCCTCTACTCTCTCTCTCTCTCTCTCTCTCTCTCACACACACACACACACACACGCACACGCACACACACAAACACACACCCCACCTATCCCTACGTAGTAACACCACCCCACCCCTTGCATTAAGTGAGATGTTGGAGTACAACTCTGTTTAATGATATTAACATACTGCAGCCTGGGTATGGCTTTTCTTTTGATGTGTTAATTAGCCTGGGTTATGCAAAACAGCATGTAAATAGAGGTCTCCAGAGCTTGGGTGGAAGGGAGAATTTTTAAAAATGCAAATCATTCACGAGGAGATGAATCCTAAAAATAAGCTGGAGTGAACAAATTGGGGAGGGCACCCATCTCTGAATGCTGATGGGTGTATGCTTTGAATGTAGAAGACCTTGGATTCAGCAATCCCAGTTCAAAGGATGTCAGGTAGCATGCTTAGAAAAGAAGTTCTGCCTGAGACTTTGGGGCACTTTCCCCTAACCAGGATGCTGATCTAGATGGACCACTGGCCTGATCTTGCAGGCTTATCTTATCTTCTTTTCTCCAGGTTTTCAGGCAAGAGTCATTCCAAGCCTTTCCTGGAGATGCTGGAACGATCTGCATGCAAAGCAGATGCTCAGCCATTGATTGAGCTATGGGCCTTCTCTCATTTTAAAGAGGATGAGACACCTTTGTGCACTCTATTGCTGGCTGTTAGCTGTGATGGCTAAATTCTCCCTCTTCTGAGGCAGTAGACCACTTATTATCCATCATTTGGAGAAGTGTTTTTCATGGATGGTTCAACCTTGCTATGGACAATGTCGGTCGCTTAATCTTTCAGGGACCGGGCAGGAATTTCTCCCACTTGTCTAATTGGTACCACCATGTGGGTTTTCGCCTAACTCATAGCAACCCTCACAACTTTGTAAGGCAGATAGTCATAGAGTAAGTCTCAGTATACCTGAAGGAGCGTCTCCACCCCCATCGTTCAGCCCGGACACTGAGGTCCAGCTCTGAGGGCCTTCTGGCAGTTCCGTCACTGCGAGAAGCCAAGTTACAGGGAACCAGACAGAGGGCCTTCTCGGTAGTGGCACCCGCCCTATAGAACGCCCTCCCACCAGATGTCAAAGAGAAAAACAACTACCAGACTTTTAGAAGACATCTGAAGGCAGCCCTGTTTAGGGAAGCTTTTAATGTTTAATAGACTCTTTTATTTTAATATTCTGTTGGAAGCCGCCCAGAGTGGCTGGGGAAACCCAGCAAGATGGGCGGGGTATAAATAATAAATTATTATTATTATTATTATTATTATTAGTTGTAGGGGAGGTTGTAGCCTCTGCCTGCCCCTCCACAAGGAAGGGTATCTGGTTAAAAGGATCAAGGAGGAGTGGCTCCTGTCTGATGCCCAACAGGGGCTAGGGTCATACCACTCCTCCAACACGGACTGCTTGGGGCATGCCCCAATTTGACCTAGGTCATAGGGCATTCCCTCCCCATCTTCTCCCTTAGGGTGACATGGGCAGTTGCTTACCACAATGTTTATGGCCAAACCTCACATCTGACAAATGAAGTTGTGGGCTTATTTGATCCCAAACCAATATCCTGTGTGGTGTTTAGTTATTTACACCTTAGGGAACAGGCTGGTCATGAGGCCTCGATATGCAAGTGTGAGGGAACTGTAGAGGTGAGCCTTAATACTCTGGTTCAGTGTTTTAGCAACAGGTTTAAGGAGAATTGGAGTTTTGGTCTCCACCATAGACTCAGCCTGCAAGTAGAGCTCATGGCTATAACGTCCACTTAGATTTTTCTGCTTTGTGGTTTATTAATCTTCCTCATACAACCATTCCTTGCTTTGTCTAACTTCTGCTTAATGAAGAGTTCTGGAGAACTCCAAAACTTGACACATTTCTCTGACTTCTTCTGGTTAGTCCTAATAAAGGCATTACTTTTGAAATTCTCCCCCCGCCCTTTTGATTGTTTCCAGAGACAGATAAAATATCTCCCCCACCACCACTTTCTTATTGAGAAATTCCTTCCTAAATTCCTTCCCCATGAACTGAATCAGTAACCAACTCCAGTGTCGAGGAATCAGTGCACTGGCAATATTAAGCACTACTCAGTTCTGGTTTTGGGACGCGGGTGGCACTGTGGGTTAAACTACAAAGCCTAGGACTTGCCGATCAGAAGGTCGGCGGTTCGAATCCCGGTGACGGCGTGAGCTCCTGTTGCTTGGTCCCTGCTCCTGCCAACCTAGCAGTTCAAAAGCACCTCAAAGTGTAAGTAGATAAATAGGTACCACTCCAGTGGGAAGGTAAACTGTGTTTCTGTGCACTGCTCTGGTTCGCCAGAAGCGGCTTAGTCATGCTGGCCACATGACCCGGAAGTTGTACGCCGGTTCCCTCAGCCAATAAAGTGAGATGAGCACTGCAACCCCAGAGTCTGGACCTAATGGTCAGGTGTCCCTTTACCTTTACCTTTGGACCGCAATCTAAGGAATGCCTGCTCCAGCAAATTATTTGACCAGGATCAATGAGTCAAAGAGAACTCTGGCAGACAGTGGCAGGTAGAAGCAAAGGATTCTGGGACTTGCATTGATAATTTTCAAACCAATTCAGAGATGACATCAGGGCAGATGTTCCATACGCAAGAGCCACTGGGGGAGCTTCCTAAAAAATATCAGGATTTTCAAAGTCTTATTTCCTCAAATATTGCTACCTTCCCCCACAATGGCATGGTATAGACAGCAAATTTATCTACAATAATGGAGATGTAATTTTTGCAGGGCAAACGTGACTATCAAACAGAGCATCAATGTGTTTCAAGAATCACTAGGCTAAGGCTGGGCTGAAAAGTTTATTTATTTATTTTTAAAGCAGTCATAATAGGAAAGGTTTAGGAGACGAATGAGGGTCCCTTCTCTACCCAACTTATTCTTCTTCTTTTTTCAACCATCAGCCTGGGTTTCACAGCAGCATGGACAGCAAAAATAATATATTAAAAGTCATGGGAAAAATGTCCTTTATAAGGCAACAAGTTTCTAAACAGTTTTTTCAATAGAAAAAAACAACAGTCGAAACGAGCAGTGACTTATTTATTTTATCCTGTTGGTGAACTACATAAAATCAACAGTAAAATTATATTCATAAAACAAGTGGCTGCCAAGACCGCATAACACCGGTCTTGAAAGACCTGCATTTGCTCCCAGTACGTTTCTGAGCACAATTCAAAGTGTTAGTGTTGACCTTTAAAGCCATAAACGGCCTCAGCCCAGTATACTTGAAGGAGTGTCTCTACCCCCATTGTTCAGCCCGGACACTGAGGTCCAGCTCCAAGGGCCTTCTGGCGGTTCCCTCACTGCAAGAAGCAAAGTTACAGGGAACCAGGCAGAGGGCCTTCTCGGTGGTGGTGCCCGCCCTGTGGAACACCCTCCCATCAGATGTCAAAGAAATAAACAACCATCTGACGTTTAGAAGACATCTGAAGGCAACCCTGTTTAGGGAAGTTTTTAATGACTGATATTTTAATGTACTTTTGATTTTTTGTTGAAAGCTGCCAAGAGTGGCTGGGGAAACCCAGCCAGATGAGCGGTGTATAAATAAATTATTATTACAGTGGTACCTCGGGTTAAGTACTTAATTCGTTTCGGAGGTCCGTACTTAACCTGAAACTGTTCTTAACCTGAAGCACCACTTTAGCTAATGGGGCCTCCTGCTGCTGCTGCGCTGCCGGAGCACAATTTCTGTTCTCATCCTAAGGCAAAGTTCTTAACCTGAAGCACTATTTCTGGGTTAGCGGAGTCTGTAACCTGAAGCGTATGTAACCTGAAGTGTATGTAATCCGAGGTACTACTGTATTATGATGATGATGATGATGATGTTTAAAATGCCTTAGAGCAGCTTAACACATTAAGATACCTGTATCTCACCTCTGAACTGATGTGTTTTAACTATGTGCCTGGAAATCAGTTCTGTAGGTTCTGTAGCTTGAGAATTTCTTTGCAAAATTCGGAGCAGAGTGATCCTAGATTGCTGGATGAAAGTAAGGATGGAGCTTGGGCCTCAAACAGTTGAAGGCAGGTAACATTTTCAAGCAAGGGCTGCTATGCCCCCACCCCAGTGCATGGACTGTCATAGTTACACAGCTGAGTCAAAATGTGTTCACTGTTTTAGAAATTGTCTCCTTTGAGAGAGAAATCTCAGTAGAAATGTCTTGAAGGCAACATTTAAGGCAGCTGTCAGATGCAGTTGGCACTTCAGTGGAATGTCAGCTCCAATAAGACCCCAAACTGTTGTCTGAAAGTACATTTTCCAAAATGAAACCTATAAGCATACATAGATCTTCCTTTGCTGATACAGTCTGACTTAATAACTTTTTTTCAAGTGGGGAATCCTGAGGTTTTGTAGCTGCTGACAAGTATTAGACATCACCCCAGAATTGGCCCTACTAAACATCTTCCAAGACAACAATGCCCATTTACACCATAACTCATAACCCACCTACTCTCAGCAGCCAGAAACATCATAGCCAGATATTGGGGAGACCTGTCAGGAGTAAGCATGAACCAATGGTACCAAATAGTATGGGAAACAGCCCTACTAGAAAAATTAACCAATAAACTGAAACTGACACAGGGACAAACAGAAGAAGACGCCTTTATGGCTCCCCTTTATCACATACACAGCCCAACAAGACAATGACAATAATCCACCAACAGCATACAAATCAATATGGCTAACCAGATCCAAAACACCCACCCATCCCACTCACACATGAAAACAAAGATCACCACCGCCAACCACAAATGAATAACCACACCCTAGACCAACCCCAACCTCTCTCACCACCAAAGGAACACAAGTGAACTGCACAAGCAACGCTGACACCAAACCCTACATACATTAAGCATAATAGGAACATCGCCCCTGACCCCACCCCCACCCATCTTCCCTCCCTCCACCTCTTTTTTTCCCCTCCCCCTAATGTCTCAACAAATGAAACAGATTTGTAAAAATGTTACATGAAAAAAATACAAGAGACATTACACTTACTTCTGTAAAACAAGAAAATCTTTAATAAAACAAAACAAAACCCAAACTGATGCTTAATTGAACAACTTCCATTCTCATTCTTTAGGGCAGTAAAAATGCTATTTATTTAAGGAAGATTTCTGGCAACTTAATTGTGGCCAGATATTGGCAAACAAGCATTTTTAAAAACAAACAAACAAGTGAAAACCATTGACACTGTCATTATTCACTCACTAGTGAATCTCCAGGTGTTCCTACCTTGGGTGGGATAGAAGTGATGAAACCTTTTGGCCTCTGGAAATTCTGTTTTATTCTTGTTGATCTCCTTTTGGTTTTTGTTTGTGAAGCAACATGCTATGTACTCTTCAAATGAAACACAGTATGCACATTATTTTAATACTACAGTGGTACCTTGGTTCTTGAATGCCTTGGTACTCAAATGCCTTGGTTCCCAAATGCTGAAAACCCGGGAGTGTTCCAGTTTTGAATGTTTTTCGGGAGCCAAATGTCTGCTGTGACTGTCGGCTCATGTTTCTGGGGCACCTGCACCAATCAGAAGCCATGCCTTGGTTTTCAAACGTTTTGGAAGTCAAACGGACTTCTGGAACAGATTAAATTCAAGAACCAAGGTACCACTGTATTTGGCGCTTTTGTTTTTGCTATTTATTTTGTGTTTTGGTTTTTGAGGGTTTTTCCATTAATTTGTTTTTGTGACTATGTGGAACCCAGTTCAGCTACTGATAGAAAGTAATGCAAAATGGATTAATCGGTTCCAGACTTTTAAAACAACCCCTAAAACAGCAATTTAACATGATTTTTTCTTCTTCCCTGCACTGATGATAGTCATTGTTTGGATCATCAGTGCAAAGAAGAAGAAAATATCGTTTTAATTTTTATCATCTACAATACTGTCTTATTTATTTTATAGTACAGTACATTGATTATTGCTTTCATTTTATGGATCAATGGGCTCGTTAGATAGTAAAATTCATGTTAAATCGCTGTTTTAGGGGTTGTTTTTAAAAAGTATGGAACCGATTAATCCATTTTGCATTACTTTCTATGGAAATGCTTTGGTTTTGGAACGCTTTGGTTTTGGAATGCTTTGGTTTTGGAACGGAATTCTGGAATGGATTAAGTTTGAAAACCAAGGCACCACTTTACTAATGTCTACAATATTAAATCTTGTGGTAAGTGAATTATTATTATTATTATTATTATGGCTTCAACAGCAATGTTTTGAGTGAAAGAGTTTTTTTAATTAAATTTTGAAAGTGTTATTTTCAGACCTTTCAAACAATTAGGATGTTTTTGATGTCCAGCTTCTCTGTTTCTGTTGACATGCTGTGAGTGAGTGAGGCCCAATCATCTTTACAGCATTTATGGATTTCTTAATTCTCTCTCCTCTTGCAAATGGCAGTTGGTCTGACGCGGGCCTAGACTACGAGCTAATTAAATGGAGAAACATTTGAGATAAAAAGTTAATATACTAATTAAATGACAAGTATGCTTTGCAAATTGTACCTTTGGCTTCTGGAACATTTAGAGAATTAATTAGCAGTACAATCAGGCCGCTGCAGTTGTAAAATGCCAATATGGATGTGATTTGGAGACCCTGTCATTTCTGCTGTCACATCTTCCCCTTTAAAAAAAAAAAAAAATGACACGTGTGGCTTAATGAAGGTGCTTGACTCTTGTCAGTTTGTCTCTGCAAAATTAAAAAGGGGTTTCTGGTGTCTGAGTGGATGTGAAAAGAGCAGAATGGGATTTAAGGCAACATTGTCCCTGGCTTGGCACTATCATTAACCAGTTGGTATGGGGTTTGTGTGGTTTTTTGGGGGGAGGGAGATTGGCTGCCTATTAAACTGGCTCATCTCCTGCAAATATACCAATATTTTTTTTTTGGGGGGGGGTGTATTATATTTGGTTAAACTCTTTGGGGCCAATGTGAGACTAATGTTGGGAGTTTGGGCGTGAGTCAGCTTGCTGAGAGGGGTTTGCATGGGGTTTAAACAAGCAGAGTGAGAGACTTCCAGATTCCCAGACTATCCCTGTACTTTGGGGAAAAGGAAGAGTAATAGATGAATCCCAAGCCGGAATTAAGATTGCCGGAAGAAATATCAACAACCTCAGATATGCAGATGACACAACCTTGATGGCAGAAAGTGAGGAGGAATTAAAGAACCTTTTAATGAGGGTGAAAGAGGAGAGCACAAAATATGGTCTGAAGCTCAACATCAAAAAAACGAAGATCATGGCCACCGGTCCCATCACCTCCTGGCAAATAGAAGGGGAAGAAATGGAGGCAGTGAAAGATTTTACTTTCTTGGGCTCCATGATCACTGCAGATGGTGACAGCAGTCATGGAATTAAAAGACACCTGCTTTTTGGGAGAAAAACAATGACAAACCTAGGCAGCATCTTAAAAAGCAGAGACATCACCTTGCCGACAAAGGTCCGCATAGTTGAAGCTATGGTTTTCCCAGTAGTGATATATGGAAGTGAGAGCTGGACCATAAAGAAGGCTGATCGCCAAAGAATTGATGCTTTTGAATTATGGTCCTGGAGGAGACTCTTGAGAGTTCCATGGACTGCAAGAAGATCAAACCTATCCATTCTCAAGGAAATCAGCCCTGAGTACTCACTGGAAGGACAGATCCTGAAGCTGAGGCTCCAATACTTTGGCCACCTTGTGAGAAGAGAAGACTTCCTGGAAAAGACCCTGATGTTGGGAAAGATGGAGGGCACAAGGAGAAGAGTGAACTAACATGAGTTTGACCAAACTGCGGGAGCCAGTGGAAGACAGGAGTGCCTGGCATGCTCTGGTCCATGGGGTCACGAAGAGTCGGACATGGCTAAATGACTAAACAACAAGAGAATGGAAGGGGCCAGGGCTGTTAACCCCAGTGGTGATGCTCTCAGCTGCGCTCTCTCTCTCTCTCTCTCTCTCTCTGTGTGTGTGTGTGTGTGTGTGTGTAGGAGCTAGTGCAGACCAGGGCTGTGTCCTGTAAAGTGCCTAAAGAGTGGACCATGGATGAAAGCAACCCTTGGGCAACTGCAAGCAGATATTAACAGCCAGGAGTCAAGACTGAAGAGCAATCAGCATCATTAGGCAAACCAAGAATCAGGACCAAACAAGGAGAAACACACACACGGGCCTCAGGAAGACCTTGGTGCACAAGTCAAATTCCTTTGAGACAGAAAGGCCTCTTACACTTTCGCAGCTAAAGAAGCACCCCTTCCCTCACACGCTAGGGTGGTGGAATTACCAAGAGGCCTCCTCCCAGTATGTTACAACTTTTGGACATTCCCAACTGGTCTTGCTGAGATCAAACAATTAGTAGTCTTCTGTATATTCACTTCTGCAAGTCATACAGATCTTTGAAAGCCTCCAGGAATTCAGTCTGGAGGCACTTCTACATGCTATGTATATATGGGGGTATACATTGCTTTGCCGGGAGTGAAAAGAGCAGATCAGTTTGCATTCAATTAACGTCGGTTCCCCCCACCCCGCCTCCAACTCTGTCTAGTCTGTTGGTGCCCACAGAAGAAAACAGTAATAAATCATTTATATAATCCACCCAATCTTTTCTGCGGGGAAATGCAGTGAGGCAGACTGTCTCATAAATTGTTTAGAATAATGCAGCTCTCCGATGATTTAGCCTGATTTGTTTGTTTAAAACATTTCATACATACATATATATAAAGAGATTTTTTTCAGTTTTTACCATGGTAGTAATGAGGAGAGATATTTTACTTTTATACATGATGGCTACCAGCTCATCTTTCAATGTGGTAAACCCCATTCGCATTTAAAGTGAGGTTGGATGGGAGTGATTTAAAGAACCGAAGAACCAGGAAGGTGGGTTGAATGGGTGCTGCTTTCCCCCTTCTTTACCCACCCACTGGTCTTAGCCCTTATAGCAGAGGTGGGGAACCTCAGGCCTGAGGCTGAAATGTGCCCCTCAAAACCTTTCTACCAGGCTCCTGGTACAGGCTACCTGACTATACCCCTCACTTTCCCATCTCCATGTGCTATTCAAGTGGATTTGCTTGGCTGGAATGTGTCCTTGAACTATCAATTATATTTTTATCCCGGCCATCATCCCAAAGGAGCCCAGGTCAGCAAACAACAAGTGATAAAATAATTTAAGAAACCCTCCTTCTAACGTCTTATAAACAGATGCAGACCAGGAAAGAACTCGCCTTCAAAGGCTTGCTCAAAGAGGAACGTCAAAAAGACAACAGAGATGGTGCCTGTGTAATATGCAGGGAGAGGAGAGTCCAAGACTTTCAGGCAAGATAGTATCTGCAGGAGGTCATTGCCTGCAGAGTGCAGTGATCGATTGGGTGTATAAGGGGTGAGATGATCTTTCATGTATCTTGGTCCCAAAACTAGTGCTTTGAATTTAGTCTGGTAGGTGACTGGCAACCAGTGCCTTTTGCTTGCTGGAGTATAGACTAATACAAAAAGATCTGAGTCACATTCATTGATTCATTAGCTTTTTGCTTCTAGATCTACCCCCTTGTTGCTGTGGTCCCACCCACCACTGGCATGTGGACCCTGGATGACCAGTCAGGAGGGAATACAGACCTCAAATGGAAAACATTCCTTACCCATTCCTTCTCGTCTATCCCAGTAAGGTTCTTATAGCAGAAGTGAATTCAGCAAGAAGGAAAGTATCTGGTGTATACATGTGAAGTCAGTACCCTCTTTGCTCTTTGAATATCGCCCAATGTGCATATGTATATACATGATTGAAGCAGACCCATATTTAAAATACAGGTGTGCAACCATCATGGGTATGTTGTGGCCTCAAAATTGGAGCATTTTTGAAACCTAGCTGTCCAGATGGATGAGCTTCCTTGTGCTGCATCACAATGGCTCAAATGAAGTATTAAACCATCATCAGGTGCTGTTCTAAAACTAAGTGGACATGCTTCCTAAAGGATTCCTTACAATTATGGTGCTTCCTTCCTTTTGTGGCTGGATAAAAATGGAAAATGAACAAACTTCCATAAGCCTTGTGAGACATCTGTATGGAGACTTCTTTTTGATAAAAGGTGGTGACGAGATTTCTTTTTTGCTAGGCTGTCCTTAAATGATCTGATATACCATGATTCACATGGTTGACCACCTGGTGTTGAGTTTTAAAGCCCTGCCCTGTATACATGAAGGAGTGACTCCACCTCCATTGTCCAGCTCAGACATTGAGCTCCAGCTCTAAGGGCCTTCTGGCAGTTCGCTGCATGCGAAACATGAAGCTACAGAGAACCAGGCAGAGGGCCTTCTCAGTACTGGCACTCACTTTGTGGAACTCCCTTCCATCAGATGTCAAATTGATGGAACAACTATTTGACTTTTAGAAGACATCTGAAGGCAGCCCTGTTCAGGGAAGTTTTTAATGGTTGATGTTTTATTGTGTTTTTAATATTTTGGTGGGAGCCGCCCAGAGTATTTGGGGCATCCCAGTCAGATGGGTGGCATATACATAATAAAATCATCATCATCATCATGGTACTTTGGAGAATGGGTCATTTGGTGGCTGCTGTCGTTTACTTCAATGAAGTGTAATACCCTCCATGTTTGAATGAGGTGTCAAAGATGAAACATTCGTATTAACTCTAGGGAACGTGGCTGAATTTGACTGCAACTGGAATCTATGATGGAATTATGGTCCTTGGGATTGGGAGAAATGTCTCTCTTGCAGGCCCAGAAACCATGATCCAGATCCACTTAGAAAGGGAAGCCCCCTGTGAATGAATAGGGTGGGGTTTGTGTGTCCCCTGTCCATGCCAAAGGCAGCCAGTGGCAATGCACATTTAAATGAGAAGGTCCCAGATTCAATTTTTGGCATCTCCAGGTAGGACTGGGAGAAGTCTCGGTGTGATGGCCTGGGATTTGGACTCGGATGCTGAACCTGAGGGATCCCAGCCTGCACAGGATTCCCTGCCTCCAGAACCAGCTGAGCCAGGGCTGGGGCATGAGCCTGAAGGGTCCTCACCTGTGCTGGATCCTCAGGTGCAGGCATCAGCTGAGTCTGCTCTGGCTCCTGAGGTGATGGAGGACCCATTGCCTGCATGTGCTCCACTCTCAGCCCAGTCAGAGGAAGCTGAGGTTGCCTCTGGGTCCGGTACCCCTCCAGCCTCTCCTGAGCTGCAGAGGCTCAGGGCAGAGAGGCGGAGGCAACTAAGTTCCCGCAGGAGGAGTGCTCACCTCCAGGCCAGGAGAGGCCTGTGGACGGGGGCCGCCCTATGCCTCGGGGCAGATAAAAGCCAGCCAGCCAGCCTCAGTCCCAAGTTGCAGGAGCAACATTGTTGGTAGCCTGTTCCTGCCTGCACCCTGACCTGCTTTCCTGCCGGAGCTCCTGACCTCACCCGACTCCCTGCCCTGCACCCAGCTTCAGCTTTGACGGACTGCCTCCATACTGCTCCTTCGACCTCGGACTGGACTCGGACCTCGCCTCATAGTTAACTCACAGGACCAGCACACTCTATTTGAAATCCTGGCGATCCCCTGGCAAACAGCGTGGACAATAGACTTGCTAGACCAATGGCCTGACAGCATTAGGCAACTTTATTGGTTCCTATGAGTGTATTGTGGAAGCCACAATTTGGGTAGAGCAGAAGGAAATAATTCCGCTCTCCACCAGAAGTCATTGGCGCAAAGCCCAGCGCCTCTGCCTGTTCCTAGCTGCCTGCTCATTTTTGACAGTCTATCCCTCAAATCTTGGTTTTGCAAGTGTCCTTGTCCCACTTCCCTCCTTGTTCCCTGTTGCCTGAGCGAGGGAAACAAGACAATTTTATGCCGAACTGTTAAAGCAAAGCTATCAAGAAAGATGCCACGAGACTCGGTGTTGTGTTTTGCTGCCAAAGACTACCAGGGCTGCATCTCTGGAAAGTCATTAACTTTGAAAGGGAGCACACAGTGAAGGCACCTGTAAATATCTGTGGATGGCTTAGATATGCTCAGACAGTACTGAGATAAATGGACCAATGGTCAGTCTCAGTAGAAGGCAGATTCCTGTGTTTCTATGACTGCAAATTGGAGAAGGGTTGTAGCTCAGTTGTAGAATCCACATTCTTCCTGCAGACAGTCCCAGGTTCAATTCCTGCCTGAAACCTTTGAACCAAGCAGTGTAGACATTACTGATAGTCATAACCATTTCTGTCTAATAACTTTTGTTGTTGGCATCTGTCTGCTAAGGAAAACCACAGAGGGGCAGACCCACCAAACGTCCCTATTTTCCAGGAACAGTCCTGGATTTACCGAAGCTGTCCCAGTTTCTGATTTTATCCCAAAATGTCCCACTTTCCCCTATTTTCATCAGAGAAATGTGGGACGGCATGGAGTTAAAAAGGTAAAGGGACCCCTGACCATTTGGTCCAGTTGTGACTGACTCTGGGGTTGCGGCGCTCATCTCGCTTCATTGGCCGAGGGAGCCAGAGTACAGCTTCCGGGTCATGTGGCCAGCATGACTAAGCTGCTTCTGGCGAACCAGAGCAGCGCACGGAAATGCCGTTTACCTTCCTGCCAGAGCGGTACCTATTTATCTACTTGCACTTTGACGTGCTTTCGAACTGCTAGGTGGGCAGGAGCTGGGACAGAGCGACGGGAGCTCATCCCGTTGCACGGATTTGAACCGCCGACCTTCTGATCGGCAAGTCCTAGGCTCTGTGGTTTAAGACATCTGAAGGCAGCCCTGTATAGGGAAGTTTTTAAAAGTTTTATTATGTTTTTATATACAGTGGCACCTCGGGTTACATACGCTTCAGGTTACATACGCTTCAGGTTACAGACTCCACTAACCCAGAAATAGTGCCTCAGATTAAGAACTTTGCTTCAGGATGAGAACAGAAATCGTTCTCTGGTGGCGCGGCAGCAGCAGCAGCAGGAGGCCCCATTAGCTAAAGTGGTGCTTCAGGTTAAGAACAGTTTCAGGTTAAGAACGGACCTCCAGAATGAATTAAGTATTTAACCCGAGGTACCACTGTATGTTAGAAGCTGCCTGGATTGGCTGGGGCAACCCAGTCAGATGGGTGGGGCATAAATAATTAATAATAATAATAATAATAATAATAATAATAATAATAGAACAGGACATCCCTATTTGTATTGGAGAAATGTTGGAGGGTGTGGAGAGGGGTCTCCTTGCAACCTGGACACAAGATAATGGGTGAGAAATGCAAAACACTTACCTTTGGCCAAGCTGTTGTTGAAATCCTGGACCTTTATGGAAATTGCTCTTACACCTACAAACTAAATAAGGACCTGGGAAATGCAAAGAAGGATTTGGCGTGCAGGGTGGGGGAACTGAAAATGAGAATCCAACTTTATCCTCCGCAGTGCACATTTTGAGAATGACTTCTATTCCAAAAGGAACGTCCCTCCACGTTGAGAAGCAGGAGGACAATTTGCTTTTCAGATCCACGGAGCCTGCCTGGCACATAATTATCGCGGCTCATCTTTATTAAACACTATCTCTGTCCTTGTTTTGCTCCCTTTGCTGATAGATGTAACCTCAATACTGTTGCTATGGCTACAGTAACAGTAGCTGGGAAGATTTTGTTTGTTGTAAACAAACCCGGCTACACTAGTGGGAATTTGAGCTGAGAGCTTCCAATTCTTTACCTCTCCTTAGGATAAAAAATAGATTTTCATTACCATTAATGCGATCTGGATCTGGAGTTCTTTGCTAACACATACTCAAATACACAGCTGTGGGGGGGGGGATTCACTCCCCCCAAAAATGCAGAGACAAATCTAATTATATTTCCCTCTCCAAAACAGCAACCAGGGATGGCCTATCCAGGGCTGTGTGTTATAGATTGGTTTGTTATTAAGTTATGTATTTTTGTGTTTTTATACTGTAAACCACCCTCTGATCCTCCGATGAAGCGTAGTATATAAATTTAACAAATAAATAAAAATACAAAATCCGTCAATTTCAGTTTCTCATTTTCCAGTGTTCAAATCAGGGGTTGTTGTTTTTTTTAGATTTCCAAATCAGTTTGTATTTTTCAGAAAGTCATCACAAGACTTTGGTAGCTTCTTAGTGAAAATTTCTCCCAATATAAACATCTTTACAATCACTTATCTCTAATAAACTGATTTTTTTGGTGTCATTTCCATCATCCGTGCCTTTTAATGAATATAATATATGCACCTTTCTATATGTTGTCATGGTGCAGGGTGGTTAATTGCATCGCAGCATTTGGAGAAGTGCAAATTTCACGGGTAAGTTATGCTCTGGTCCAGATACGGCTAGTAGCTGTTGATAGCCTTACTGTGCTGGTCCCGGGGGGGGGGGTACCGTGCAGCGTGGTCTGAGTCTGGTCCTAGGTCGAGGGTATGGAGGCTGTCCATCAGGGGCAAAGCTGTGGGAATGTTCTGGAGTGCAGGAGAGGATATATTGACTAATTATATCCTTATCCAACTTGTGCTAACAAGTTCCCAAAATATCAGCAGAGTTTATAGACATTCCCCTTTAATTTCACAACGGTAACGCTTGCACAGGTTCGCTAGAAACTCTATAATAATTACTCTGGTAATTTCCCCTTTTGTTCCCTCTTAAAATACAAGACACGACACAGTCTTTATAAAAGTATAAAAGAGTTTACTCACGTTCTGTTCACAATATGATCCCAGAAGGCAGACAGCTTTAAAAGGTTACATACACTTAGAATCCATCTTGTAGCAAGATAGTCCTTATCTCCTCTCTTGGCTGAGAGCCAAGAGGGCATGCTTAGATGTTTCCTCACCGAAGGAAGATGGCAGAGAGAGAGAGATGGCTGCCTGCCCTGTGCTTTTATCATTTACCTGCACAGGTGAGGCCACACCCACCTCTGGTCACATGCGGAGGAAGTCCGTCCCCAGGAAGTTTACCTGCTTGCTAGACAGACATCCCTCCCCATGTTCTAACATGTACACTCTAGGAATGTTGTCATTGGCTGCTCCTGTATTTACATCCCACAAAAGCGAGGTCCAAAGCAAGGAGTTGGGCGTGGTCAGGAACTCTGGGAGGAGAGCAGGTCAGGGTGCCAGCAGGAACAGGTTACCAACAATGTTGCTCCCGCAACCTGTGACTGGGCAGACTGGCCTTTATCTCCTCTGAGGCATAGGGCGGTCCTGGTCCACAGGTGACTCGCCTCTCCTGGCCTGGAGGCAAGCACTCCTCCTGTGGGAACTTAGTTCCCTCCGCCTCTCTGCCCTGAGCCTCTGCAGCTCAGGAGAGGCTGGAGGGTTACTGGACCCAGAGGCAACCTCACCTTCCCCTGACAGGGCTGGGAGAGGAGCACCTGCAGGCAATGGGTCCTTGATCGCCTCTGGAGCCAGAGCGGATTCAGCTGGTGTCTGCTCCTGAGGATCCGGCACAGGTGAGGGCCCTTTAGGTTCAAGCCCTTGCCCCGGCTCAGCTGGCCCTGGAGGCGGGGACTCCTGTGCAGGCTGGGATTCCTCAGGTTCAGCCTCTGAATCAGATTCCCAGGCCATCACACTTTTCCTCCACTGCAATGGTTCTTGCTTAAATGATGGATTGGGGGGGGGACCTGTGGAATGGAGCCTCCTTTACAAATATAAGAGTCATACTTGTCTCTCTATCTCCATTTTTTGCATCTTCTTCCACCCACTCTTGGCATGCATCTCCTGGAAAATTTGACACATTGGGATGTAGCCATTGGACTGAAAAATGTCCCCCACTCCCCATTTATGGTGTGCCCTTCCCTAGTACCAATACAGTGTGTAGAAAGTGGGTGGCTCTGTGGTTTAAAAACCACTGAGCCTCTTGGGCTTGCTGATCGGAAGGTCGGCAGTTCGAATCCCCACGACGGAGTGAGCTCCCGTTGCTCTGTCCCAGCTTCTGCCAATCGAAAACACACCAGTGCAAGTAGATAAATAGGTACTGCTGTGGCGGGAAGGTAGATGGCATTTCCGCGCACTGCTCTGGTTTCTTTCTGTTGTGCCAGAAGCAGTTTAGTCATGCTGTCCACATGACCCGGAAAGCTGTCTGCAGACAACACCAGCTCTCTCGGCCTGAAAGCGCCACAGTCACCTTTGATTGGACTTAACTGTCCAGGGGTCCTTTACCTTTTTATCTTACCAATGCAGTTAAGGGCTGTTGAGCTGCACCTGAGAAGTTTATGATGATGCCTCCCCAACTGTTGCCATTTGCAGAGCAATCCAAAGACATTTTGGCACCTGAAGGAAACCACAATACAGTGGTACCTCGGGCTAAGAACTTAATTTGTTCTGGAGGTCTGTTCTTAACCTGAAACTGTTCTTAACCGGAAGCACCACTTTAGCTAATGGGGCCTCATGCTGCTGCTGCGCCGCTGCCGCCCGATTTCTGTTCTCATCCTTAAGCAGAGTTCTTAACCCGAGGTAGTATTTCTGGGTTAGCGGAGTCTGTAATCTGAAGCAGCTGTAACCTGAAGCGTCTGTAACCCGAGGTACCACTGTATACTGCCTCCCTCCCCACCAGGGAAGAAGGCGTGAGTGAAGATCTATGTTAGGAACAAAGGGGTGAATAATGATTGACATCAGAATCTGGGACATCCGGTTGCTGGGAAGCAGAAATGCTTCTAGACTTCCTAAAGGACCGTGGTCAGCCCGAGAAGGAGGAAGGATGATGGACTAGATAAAATTTCAGCCTGATTCACTCAGCTCCTCTTATGTTCTTAATCAAAATGTTATTCTGGTGTAACAGGATTGTGAGATACCAGTGACACTTTTAAATTGGATTGAAATCTACAGTTTGATTGGAATAAGGTTTAATTGCTACAAAGTAGAGTTCGGCTATTATAATTTGCTCGTAAGTGCACCTACCAACCCTCTCCTGCTACTTTCTGAAGGCAGGGGGCTTTAATAAAATGGTAATCTGCCCGTTGTTTTTTGGTGGAAATCTCCCTCCAAGGGACAACAATTGAATCTGCTGCGTTATTTTTAGTAAGGCAAGATAAGATGATTTTTTAAAAAGTCCTGAGCCTTTGCCCTTCCTCAGTTTAGCTTCTCCACTGGAGGGCTGTTGAGATTAAATCACTTTGAAAAGCAAATCAGGAAAGAGAAAATGCCTAAATGTTTATTTCTGGTTCCAGAGAAGCTCCCGGAGCCGATCAGGTAAATTATACCCCATTTTAAAATCAGTCTATGTGCAGGAGGCAAATTAAGCAATTGAGTTGTTGAATAAAATCTAAACAGCCTAGTCTCTTATCATCCCACCAGGAATTACACCGGCAACTTGCATTAAAATTAATTGGAATTAGGCCTGTAAATTCCTGTGTATTGACAGAAGTCTGGGTTTTCAAGCAGCAGACTGTCCTAAATTAAAGCATGATAAAAATGACACATTAAGACAACATCTGCGCTATCTGTGACCCCTTTAGAATGGTAACTACTGTTTGCCTAAAGCAGATTTTGGGGAGAGCAAATATGGAGAATCCCTCTCCTAAGAAACCACTGGGAAGTTTTGAGGGAAGGCAAAACATAGGCAGTTGGCAGGAGCCAGTGTGCTATGAGAATCAGATAGAACTAGGGAAATCTGGTTTCAAATCCAGGTAGATCTGGTGTCAACATCAGCCTGCCCTCAAGACAGTCCTCAATTTTATTTTATTTTTTATTTAGCAAAGCTTGTATACACTTAATTGTCAAAACTGCTATGCAGTTCATATCTAAAATGAATGCCTTCTTTCTTACCAGGAGGTCAAGGGGTAGCACTGGCCGTCAAATTTCTTAGAGGAAAAGGCCATAGCTCAGTGGTATACACCACCTTCCTGTCCTTCTGTAAAGTATTATATACATTGGTCATGTAGTCGTAGCTGTATTACTACTGCCTGCAGTACAGTGGTACCTCAGGTTACATACACTTCAGGTTACAGGCGCTTCAGGTTACAGACTCTGCTAACCCAGAAATAGTACCTCGGGTCAAGAACTTTGCTTCAGGATGAGAACAGAAATCGTGTGGCAGTAGCAGAAGGCCCCATTAGCTAAAGTGGTGCTTCAGGTTAAGAATGGAGCTCTGGAACGAATTAAGTACGTAACCAGAGGTACCACTGTACTTAACCCGAGGTACCACTGTATTATTATTATTGCTACTAGTATTAGTACTACAGTCGTACCTTGGATCTCAAACGTCTTGGCTCCCGAACAAATCGGCTCCCGAATGATCAAAACGCAGAAGTGATTGTTCCAGTTTCGAACGATTTTTGGAAGCCGAATGTCCAATGGGGCTTCCGCGGCTTCCGATTGGCTGCAGGAGCTTCCTGCAGCCAATCAGAAGCCGTGCTTTGGTTTCTGAACATTTTGGAAGTCAAACAGACTTCCAGAATGGATTCTGTTCAACTTCCAAGGTACAACTGTACTACTACAAGATAATGATGGTAATGATGGTAATGGTTGAGGAATATACAAATACTGTACTCTGATCTTCCCTCAGATTGGGCAATATTGCAAAATGCAACATGAGATCCAGATATGGGAACCTGCAGAAAAGAGAGAAGTCTGATTCCTTGCATTGCACAATGGAACAGCGGCTGCCTGTCACCCTGCTGTATCAATATCCAGGAGACGGAATGATTGCCGCTCCATCAATCATCTTAAGTGCAAGATGGAGACAAAGTCATGGCATTATCGCAAAATAAATGTCTCCCACTTTGGAGAGATATGCCTTAGAGATTCCAGCAACATCCATTTTTGATTATGCCAGAGGCTCTTGGTGGGAGGTGCAGCTGAGGAAACCCATCAAAAGCAGCCCAAGAAAGGTGCAAGAGGGATTACTTACACCTGGGACTTGCTGCAGATCCCACTTCATGCAGATTAGGAAGTGAGCCAAAGGAAGCCAACATTGTTCTGAGAATCAGGGAAGGCTGGAAAGACGGTTGGATGGGCTGCAGGGGAAGCAGAGCTTGGGGGTGGCCCGGAAGGTGAGGGGTCTAGAAATCTCATCCTATGAGGAATTGTTGAAAGAAATGTGTAGCCTGGGGAAGAATAAATCATGGGACTGCAAGAAGATCAAACCTATCCATTCTGAAGGAAATCAGCCCTGAGTGCTCACTGGAAGGACAGATCCTGAAGCTGAGGCTCCAATACTTTGGCTACCTCATGAGAAGAGAAGACTCCCTGGAAAAGACCCTGATGTTGGGAAAGATGGAGGGCACAAGGAGAAGGGGACGACAGAGGACGAGATGGTTGGACAGTGTTCTCGAAGCTACCAACATGAGTTTGACCAAACTGCGGGAGGCAGTGGAAGACAGAAGTGCCTGGCGTGCTCTGGTCCATGGGGTCATGAAGAGTTGGACACGACTAAATGACTAAACAACAACAACAAGGCAAACTAAGGCCTGTGGGCTGGATCTGGCCCAATCGCCTTCTAAATCCAGCCCACGGATGGTCTGGGAATTAGTGTGTTTTTACATGAGTAGAATGTGTGCTTTTATTTAAAATGCATCTCTGGGTTATTTGTGGGGTATAGGAATTTGTTCATTTCCACCTCCCCAAATATAGTCCGCCCCCCCCCCCCCCAAGTCTGAGGGACAGTAGACCGGCCCCCTGCTGAAAAAGTTTGCTGACTACTGGAATAGATGAATAGAGCGCATAATACAAGTTGCTTGAATTCACTAGTTAGAAGACTCCTATGGGCAAATGTCTTGTAAACTTCCCACAAGTATCTAGTTGACCACTTGGAATAGGTGAATCGGACAATTTTGGTTTCTCTCTGTCTTTAGTTCAATTCTCCACATTACCACATCAGTTTGTGAATTTTCTTCAATGTCCTTGTGGAATTTTATCAGCATATTTCTCCCAATATGCAAATTTTGTGCACAATTTTGATGACTACATAATTTTTTTGCAAAGCAGTTTTCCCATGATATTATGCACTTCTGCACACTATTTTCACCAATATACGTGTTCGTAGGCACACTTTACCTTAGCATGTGCATTTCTGCACAAACTGCGTGGCTGGAGAACTACATTACAAAATTCAGAGAAGTGCAAAATTTGATGGGTTTCTATATTTCTGTTCGCACCTTGTTTTGAAAAGTGCAAAGCAGGTGCAAAGTGCAAAGCAGGTTCACATTTCCACATGAACTGAATTTCTCTGTATGCATTGGCCTTGGGTCTGATCCAGCAAGCGAGGCTCCTCTTATGTCAGCTGCCTTCAGATATTCCAAGGGCTGTTGTGTAGAAAACAGAACAGACTTGCTGTCTTTTGCTCCAGAGAAGAATACTAGAACTCATGGGTAGAAGTTGAGAGGAAGCAGATTCCATTGAAACATCTGGAGAAAATTGCAAATGGCAAGAGCTAGTTGACAGTCTGCCCTCAGAGGCGATGAGTTCTCCTTCACAAGAGATATTTAAGAAGGTGGTTGTTGGGCAATCATCTGCTGGTGATATTGTACTTGCAAGATTCCTACATTAAGCAAGGACATGAACTAGGTGACCTCGAATGACTCAACCAACTATTTTTTAAAAATTATTTATGCTTTTCACTAATTTTACAACCATTTTAACATTTCAAAACTTGACTTCCTTCCCCCTCTTTCTGCAGTTCCTTAAATGTATTTTTCATATCGTCTGCATATCCAAATTAACTTAATTTGCTCATTTATACATCTACTTTAAATATATGCTCTTATAAAACTGCAGGTTATTACAATAATCCTGCCAATGTCCTTATCTGTTTATAGTTTATCTGTAAATATTCAATAGCCATTTCCATTCTTTTATTAAAAGTTTGTTGTCTTGAGTTCTTATTCTTCCGGTAAGTTTCACCATTTCTGCATATTCCATAAGTGGCTGTTCTTGCCACTGTCGTAGCATATGCGAATAGGTTTTTATACAGTTTAGTTAGTTCTGTCCCTATAATTCCCAAAAGAAAAACTTCTGGGTTTTTCTTTTTTATATATATAAACGTTATTTTAAACGTCCTTTTCAATTCATTATATATCATTTCCCAGTAAGCCTTAACCTTGCTACAGGACCACCACATATGATAAAAAGAACCTTCTTTGTCTTTACATTTCCAACACTTCTTTGATTTAGATTCATACATTTTTTCCAGTTTACTCGGTGTTAGATACCATCGATATATCATTTTCATATGATTTTTTCTTAGACCATTGCATGCTGTAAATTTTATATCCACTTTCCACAATCGTTCCATGCTTCCATTTCTATATTATGACCAATTTCTATTGCCCAATGTATCATTGAGGTGACTCAACCAACTCTAAAAGCTCTTTGAGGCAGGAGGGGAAAGGACAGGACCAAATTCTGAGAACCAATGCAGAAAAGAATTAATAACAAGTAGGTAAAAGGACCCCTGACCATTAGGTCCAGTCGTGGCCAACTCTGGGGTTACGGTGCTCATATCGCTTTATTGGCCGAGGGAGCCGGCATACAGCTTCCGGATCATGTGGCCAGCATGACTAAGCCGCTTCTGGCGAACCAGAGCAGCGCACAGAAACGCCCTTTACCTTCCTGCCGGAGTGGTACCTATTTATCTACTTGCACTTTGATGTGCTTTCGAACTGCTAGGTTGGCAGGAGCCGGGACTGAGCAACGGGAGCTCACCCCGTCGCGTAGATTCGAACCACCGACCTTCTAATTGGCAAGTCCTAGGCTCTGTGGTTTAACCCACAGCGCCACCCGCGTCTCTAATAACAAGTACATGTGTATTATTACTGATATTTCCACTGAGCATGCAAACAGAACTGCCACCAGAAATTCACCTAAAGCAGAATAGGATGCAAATCAGGGTTTCTGGCCCCAGGCAACACATCTGAAGAACAATGGGTGGAGCAAAAAGGGTTTTGATAAGGTGAATGAAAGCCCTTGGTGGACTTTTGCCTGTCTATAATGGGCTGTCTCTTTCGCTTTGCACAAGTAAACCTCAAAATCACCAATGTTTTCTCTGCATCCGCCTTTTATCAAATCTTTGCCCCGCCCACAGCTCTGGTGGAAACCTCAGAGCTTGTTAATGATGCTCCGAATGAGAATCTTTTTAAAGAAAAAACAAAACAAAACGAACTTGCAGACAGCAAATCTTGAAGACTGGCATTCTAGGAAAATGTGGCATTTCCGGAGCCTGGCGCTGCTATTTTCAAATACCGTCCTCATTCTCTAATAGTTTCTCCCTGCACTGATGCTGTGACACAGTCTTAATTTTCTGAGAACTGAAATCAGAAAAGTGTCAGAGAGGCTCAGCGTTTAGGATACCAAGGGAAATGGTTGCCTTGGCAACGGCAAGCACATAAAAAAAAGTATTCAGAACAGACCCTGTTTCGCCTCTGTTTTAAGCTTCTGCTGATAGGAGAATCAAATCTAATTCAGGCCTTTTTTATTGCTATTTTATTTAAGGTGAACAGCGGGGCAGGGGAGCTCTCTCCCTGCCTGGGGTAGACTGCCATCCAGAGCACAGAAGCTGCAACTGCGGCAATGAAGGCTTAGAAGCAGCATTCCTCAGAACGTTAGAGGCCTGTCGGGTTAGAACAACAACAAAATAGGTCCATCTAATTCAGCATCCTACATTCCACACTGGCCTGTCAGGTGACTCTGGGGGGATTTACAACCAGGATGTGAAGGCCATAGTCCTCTCTGGTACTCCCACCAACCAGCAGCTGGTAGAAAATGACACATTGCCTTTGTATGTGTTCAGAGCTGTGTTCAGGAGCTCACCTGAACAGGTGATGGATTAATATGAGAACAAGGATGGGGGGTCATGCAAGTCCTACTGCAAAAGCTGTTTTAAAATCTGTGCACAATTAAGCACAAACATTTGAAGTGAGCTTATTAAATGTGTTTGAAGGAACTGTCTATTTATCATTCCTAGGGGCCTTGCGGGCTTTGGCCCCCACAATAAAATATTTGAGGCGGCTGCCCCCCCAGCTGGGCATTCCCATTCATATTCATATATATATACACACACACACATTTGTATTCATTTTTTTAACATATTATTTCCAACCTTCCTACAACATACCGGTAACTTCTCTTCCTATACAATATTTTTGGACTTCCATCAACGCCTCTGGTGATTTTCCATTATTTATCACATATTATGCATTTCTTAATTTCATGTTGCCTTTAGTATCCTTAACTAATAATTCTCCTCATTGTCTTTTTTGCAATATTTCAAATAATTTACCTTACAAAACTTCTTGTAAACCTACTAGCGTAATCTGTTCATCACAGTTACTTTTCAAATAGTCTGTAAATTTACTCCAATCTTCTGAGAATCTCTGGTCTTGCAGGTTTCGAATTCTTCCTGTTGGTTTATCTAATTCTGCATAGTCCATCAGTTTCATCCTCCATTCTTCTTTCGTCAGTAGTTCTTCTTGCTTCAATTTTTGTGTCAATAATATTCTTGCTGCCGTCATTGCATATAAAAACAACTTACAATCCTTTCTGTTTATATCATCTGCTACAATGCCAAGTAAAAATGCTTCTGGTTTCTTAATAAATGTATATTTCAGCCTCTTTTTCATCTCATTATAAATCATTTCCCAGAAGTTTTTTACTTCTTTACATTCCCACCACATATGATAAAATGTTCCTTTTTTTCAACCTCTAATGATTTTCCATTCTTTGTCACTTATTCTGCACTTCTTAATTTCTCAATTACTCTTAATTATCATTAACTAATAATTCTCTTCATAGTCTTTCTTGCAATATTTCAAACAGTCCTCCTTACAGAACTTCTTGCAGTCCTACAAGCATAATCTGTTCATTACAATTGCTTTTCAAATACTGTATTTTTCGCTCCATAAGAAGCACCAGACCATAAGACACACCTAGTTTTTAGAGGAGGAAGGGGGGAAAGCCCTATTTTTTTTTGGGGGGGTCAGCTCACAGTTGTGCAGCTTCTTTTGCAAAGGGGGAAAGCCCCATTTTTTTTGAGGATCGGCTCAAAGCTGTTGAGCTTATTTTGCAAATGGAAAAAATCCTGTTTTTATGGGGTTCAACTCACAGTTCTGCAGCTTCTTTAGGAAAGGAAAGGGAGCCGTTCCTACAGTTTCCAGACAGATAATCTAATCAGCCATTCACATGTCACTGGGGAAAAAAACAGCCTCCGTCTGCAGAACATTCAACAGTGGAGGCCTGGGCAAGGGGCCGGGGCCAGAAAGGGAGCCAGCGAACAACCACACATTCACTCCATAAGACGCACAGACATTTCCCCTTACTTTTTAGGAGGAAAAAAGTGCGTCTTATATAGCGAAAAATATGGTAGTTCATATTGAAACATCACATCAATTTCAGGTAACTGGCAGGAAGGAGGTTCCACTCACCTGTCAAGGTGACCCACAGAGTGCTGGCCACCTCTTTTACTCACCTCTCCTCTACAGTGTCTCAGCATATCTCCAAAGTGTCAAACAGGATTATTTCCTAGCTTTGCCTGGTGATGCAGAGCAGTGAACCTTGGACCGATTTTTCCGGCAAAGCGTGTGCTCTATCACTGCACTATAACTCTTCCCCTAAACTACTGGTCATTACATCTTGTGGCGGTGAGTTCCAAAAGTTAATCATGCATCACTTTTGCACCTGTCATGAGCTGGTATTCTAAGCACGTTCCATTGGCACAGTCAGGGATGGAAGGATCAAAGTATTCCTAGCTGGTGTTGCTGTCAAGTGTTTTTACCCATAAATCCTCGGGTTTTGATTGTTGGCTTCCCATTGGGACATCTGATTGGCCACTGTGAGAACCAGGCCAATACAGGCTCTTCTTATGTTACACCTTTTAGTTTGTCCCATCCCACTTCCTCCTTAATTTGCAGTTTTTAAAAACTACGCATTTTTCCGAAACTGATTCCCTAAAAATGCAGATCTTTTTTGTGTCAGTGTCTGCACTGTTAAAACGTGATTTATTGCAAAACAAGCATGTCTAAAACATGTGTTTCGCTAATGTTCGGAGAATTGCGTTTGACAATTTCATTCCGGTTCATCTGCGAGCGGCAAAGCAGGTCGTTTTGTATGTGGAATTTCCAGCAATCAGGTTCCTCAGGCATCTGCTGCATTTTGAAGGATTTTTTTTTTTTAAGATGCTGTTCAAAGATCAGGCCTCTGTGCCACATCCCAAACTTCCCCCCTGCTCACAGCCCCCCAGCCCCCCAACTGTACTCTTGAGCTAAAGTTTTAAGCTATTTCCTTGACAAACCACTGTGGAATAAAGGGTATGTTCTGTGGGCCAACTAGGGTTCCTTTCTTTTCCCACTGGTAATTTAAGGCCCCCACAAAGAGAGCTCAACTTGAGACAAAACTGACGTTGCATCCTAATGCAAATTTGACAAGACAGGCTGAGTTCTCCTTGGACGCTGAGATGTTTTTTCATCGTCTTAATTGATCTGGAACATACAAACAGCAGGGTTCCGAGTTTAATATTTTGGCAAGATCAACCAGAGTTGCCTTTCTGCATTTAGAAAGCAAAACCGAACTGACAAATGGACTTTGGCTTTCTTATTTGCAGCAAAATCTGCTGCCCTATAGATTTTGACACCCGAGGTAGAATTGGTGTGTCCTTTGCCCTTCAGACTTACTCCCCACACCCAGATGAAGTTCCAGAACAGCCTATAGAAGGCTTAACTAAATAGCTTGGCGGGAGGGTTTTTGAAAAATCTTATTTGAATGGTTTTAACATAATCCTCTGATACCTCCCCTGCATTAGAAAAGTAATTAACATCCAGTAATTTGGGGGCACTGTGGTCTAAACCACGGAGCCTAGGGCTTGCCAATTGATGAAGGTCGGCGGTTCAAATCCCCGCGATGGGGTGAGCTCCCGTTGCTCAGTCCCAGCTCCTGCCAACCTAGCAGTTCAAAAGCATGTCAAAGTGCAAGTAGATAAATAGGTACCACTCCGGCGGGAAGGTAAACGGTGTTTCCATACGCTGCTCTGGTTCTCCAGATGTGGCTTAGTCATAACCCACATGACCTGGAAGCTGGACGCCGGCTCCCTCGGCCAGTAAAGCGAGAGGAACGCCGCAACCCCAGAGTTGGCCACGACTGGACCTAACGGTCAGGGGTCCCTTTACCTTTACTAATTGGGGGGGAGGAAGCGAGAGACAAATTATAAGGCTTGGCTATCAATGGGTATTTTCTAAAAACACTTAAAGTTCCATGTTCAGTGACAGTTAATATTGATGTGTCAGATTCTGGTAACAAACAGGAGTAGGCTGCTACCTTGAAACCCTACATATAGGTCAACAGTGGGCTGAAGCAGCAAAAAAAGGTACAGTGGTACCTCGGGTTAAGAACTTAATTTGTTCCGGAGGTCCGTTCTTAACCTGAAACTGTTCTTAACCTGAAGCACCACTTTAGCTAATGGGGCCTCCCACTGCCCCCGGAGCACAATTTCTGTTCTCATCCTGATGCAAAGTTCTTAACCCAAGGTACTATTTCTGGGTTAGCAGAGTCTGTAACCTGAAGTGTCTGTAACCTGAAGCATATGTAACCCGAGGTACCACTGTAATGCTTTTCTAGATTGCATCAAAAGAAATATGGTGTTGGGAACAAGGGAAGTCATAATACCACTCTATTCTGCCTTGGCCAGACCACACCTGAGACTCAGCTATACAGCTGCAAATAAACCATTTTATGTGTGTTTTAAGTGCAATGTACAATGTGACACTAGATGGTGGCAATGATGATGAAGAAAAAGAAGAAGAAGAAGAAGAGGAAGAAGAAGAAGAAGAATGAAGAAGAAGAAGAAGAAGAAGAAGAAGAAGAAGAAGAAGAAGAAGAAGAAGAGGAGGAGGAAGAAGAAGAGTTTGGATTTGATATCCCACTTTATCACTACCCAAAGGAGTCTCAAAGCGGCTAACATTCTCCTTTCCCTTCTTCCCCTACAACAAACACTCTGTGAGGTGAGTGAGGCTGAGAGACTTCAGAGAAGTGTGACTAGCCCAAGGTCACCCAGCAGCTGCATGTGGAGGAGCGGGGAATCGAACCTGGTTCACCAGATTACAAGTCTACCACTCTTAACCACTACACCACACTGGCTAGCCATGGGGTGGTTCCACGGGGTTGGGTTTACACATTTTCATTTATATGCCTTGGAGCCAAATGCCCTGGTAAGTGTGTGAGTCCCCCCCCCATTAGATTTGCTTGCATTTCCCCTCAAACCACAGACAGGTGGAGGGAATTGCACAATGCATGCAGGCGTTGCATTAATTCCATGCAAAGCACGAGCTTAAAACCCAGGAGTATTCCCATTCTTTAGCCCACTATAAAACAAAAAAAGTTGTAATAATTCCTCAGAGCAACGTTCCATTCCACTGGCTCTGTTTATGCTGCCTGTGTCTCGCCATCTTATGAGATTTCATAAATAGAATCAACAATGAAAGCCACCAGAGACAGGAGAATGGAAAGAGATTGAATCTACCTGTTATTCTTCAATATATTTGGCTAAACACTCCCTAGCTGGCATCGAGCCTTGGCTTATTGCATTCTAGGAATTCCACGGAGGAAAGACATAAATGGCAGCAGATAACCAGACCTTGAGATGCTTTGGGTTCTGCGGCATGAAATCCAAATGAACGTCTCCCATGAGAGGTCCTTATTCATTCTGAGGGTCTCATTTGCTTCTGGGGAACATTCCATAGTCCAAGTGGGTGGAGCCATAGTCAAAAGTGGGTGGGGCCACAAATGTAGATTCCACCCTTGTAAAGTAGGGTAGTTTTGATACTCACTCACTGTTCTCTGTTCTCTATTCAGGCATGCAGGTGGCAATATTTTAGTTCCAGGACACATTCCAGCTGTGGGGGCAGAGAACCCACTCAAGGAGGTCACCAAACTGGGCCAGTGAAGGGTGTGGATTGGAAGAGTGGTGTGTGGCTGAGGAGACTTTTGAGAGCCAGTCAGAGGCTGTGCATCCCTGGTGCAAACCCCCAAGTGTCTCTGGAAGGCAGCCTAATGGCAAGGACAGACCTAGCCTCGTTTCCTATTTGTTGTTGTTTAGTCATGTCCGACTCTTTGTGACCCCATGGACCAGAACATGCCAGGCACTCCTGTCTTCCACTGCCTCCCACAGTTTGGTCAAACTCATCTTGCTAGCTTCACGAACACTGTCCAACCATCTCATCCTCTGTTGTCTCCATCTCCTTTTGCCCTCAATCTTTCCCAACATCAGGGTCTTTTCCAGGGAGTCTTCTCTTCTCATAAGGTGGCCAAAGTATTGGAGCCTCAGCTTCAGGATCTGTCCTTCCAGTGAGCACTCAGGGCTGATTTCCTTCAGAATGGATAGGTTTGATCTTCTTGCAGTCCATGGGACTCTCAAGAGTCTCCTCCAGCACCATAATTCAAAAGCATCAATTCTTTGGCGATCAGCCTTCTTTATGGTCCAGCTCTCACTTCCATACATCACTACTGGGAAAACCATAGCTTTAACTTGTCTGCAAGGTGATGTCTCTGATTCTTGAGATTCTGTCTAGGTTTGTCATTGCTTTTCTCCTAAGAAGCTGGTGTCTTTTAATTTTGTGACTGCTGTCACCATCTGCAGTGATCATGGAGCCCAAGAAAGTAAAATCTTTCACTACCTCCATGTCTTCCCCTTCTATTTGCCAGGAGGTGATGGGACCAGTGGCCAGGATCTTAGTTTTCTTTTATATTGAGCTTCAGACATCTGTTTCAGGACAATCAGTTGTTGCTTCCACCAGAGGTTTGTTCCATGTGGTTATGTATGTATAGCTGCTGACTTTTTAATATACAAGTGTTATCTCCGGTGTCTTTAAAAGAACTTTGATCTGAAGCTATTAGCAGGTTACAAGACTTACATCCAAGCGATGGAAAAGTTCACCTGCTGATTTTGCAGAGCACACCGCTGCCAAAAGAGCAGGAGAAGATCAAGCAGTTCCACTACCACCCAAAGATTTTTTTTAAAAAAAATCAGCTGGCAACCCTACCTCACAGTTAGAGACCCTGCTACTACTATTGGGGAGACCCTGAGTCAGTAATAGGCAATGAAGTTGCATGACGGAATGTAATCAATCAGGGCTCAAATAGGAAGAATGCAAATCCTGTAGACCTGAAAGCAATTTAGCTTGCATTTAAAGGTGAACTTACCCAATTCACACTTTTTGAAACACTCCGTGAACCGTGGCTGAACTGCAAACCTTGTGGTTGCAATCTCCCCAGGAGTGTTGTGGTCTGGGGCTGCAAGGGATGAAAGACTTGTTACACCTTCTGCAGCAAGGTCCCTATCCCCATTGTCCTTAGAGTCACCCAACCAGCATGAAAGAGAGGCATTTCAGCCACTGTCTGCTCCAAAGCTAAGTGTTTAGGAAGACTGAAAACACAAGGTGCTTTCAAGAGACTATCATGCAAGTTCTGTTACACACAATGGAAATCTTCATGGAAACCACAGCTTGTGTCATTCTGAAATAAGGTTATGGAGCACCCCAAATCATTTGCCCAATATATGTGGACAGAAAATAGCAGATCTGCTATGACCTGCTGCACATGGAGACCTGCACTGATCATTGCAATGCATCCCTAATTATTAAGATTGTAGATTTCTCAGATTATTTCAGAAGGTTGCTTAATCTTGTGAGGGGGCTGGCTGGGAATGTGAGCAATGGAGACTATCATGAAGGGAACCTGCCCTTCAGAATTTGCTACTTCACTGCTGAGTCTACCTCTTCAACAAGAAGTTGCCTTTCTCCTGATAAAACTATATATTGTGGTTCGAGGGCCCGACCCCCGCGATGTGAAATGAACACACAAGGACACATGATATAAGGTTAATGGGCAAGAAAAGGCCACAACTTTATTGATTACAGCAGTGAGAAGGTATTGGCTTAGGCATTGGATGTCTAAAACAAGGGGGTTTATTCACCAGTAGGTGGAGCCTGTTGATGCTAATCCAACTATAGGCTCTCCCCTGATGTCACCGAGGGTCGTGCCATGGCCTCCCGCCAAGCAGGCATCGGACAGAGTACATGACCGCCAGATTCCTTTAACGGAATACCCAAAAATTGAAGGCATAGGCCACACCTAGCTCTTCGACACACCACAACACATAATTCCAATGCCTAACCTACCCACCAATACCACAAAAAGTTGTGATGATTGCTACGAGGTAGGCGAAAAAACCAAAAAGCCTAATGCCAAATGGAAAAATTCCTACCAGGCCCCCTGGACAACCAGGGTGACCAACCTAAGGTCCATAGCAAGGCCAATGAACTAAGACCCTAAACTAAAAGGGAGTGGAGGGTGGGTGACTTGCGACGAGACGACGGAGGAGAATGAGGCCGAGGAGAGGCTGGCGCCACAGCAAAAGGCTGCTGTAAACGCCCCCTCGGAGGCACCTGATTGGGTGCCTGCCGAGGGGCGTGGGCGCCAGCCAGGTGGGAGGAGGAGGCAGGGGGCTAACGCCCCCTGCGAGAGGCGGAGCTCAGGCTCCCGCCCACAACCACTCCCCTCTCTTCCAGGGAGGAGAGTCTTAAACATCAGCAGAGTCCTGATGGATCAGGGCAATGACCCATTGAGTCCAGCATCCTGTTCTCTCAGTGGAACAGGTGCTTGTGTGAAACCTGCAAGAAGAATTCAAATGCAAGAGCTATTCCAGCCCCTCCTATGGTTTCTAGCAACTGACATTCAGAAGTACTGCTGGCTCCAGCTGTGGAGGCATAAGACATCATGGCTAGTAGCCACCTTATTTTTCATGGATTTGTCTAACCCCCACCATTGCATCCTGTGGCAATGAGTTCCATAGTTGAACTGTGCATTGCGTGAAGAAGTACAGCATTTTTTTCTGGCTGGAATCTTCTCTCAGGTGAAGTTTTGGACCATTACATCAAGCTGCAGAAGGAGGATGGGAAAAGGGAAAAAAACAAATACTAGATGCATATGTTAAAGGTAAAGGTAAAGGTACCCCTGCCCATACAGGCCAGTCGTGTCCGACTCTAGGGTTGCGTGCTCATCTCGCTCAAGAGGCCGGGAGCCAGCGCTGTCCGGAGACACTTCCGGGTCACGTGGCCAGCATGACGAAGCGGCATCTGGAGAGCCGCACACGGAAACGCCGTTTACCTTCCCGCTATAAAGCGGTACCTATTTATCTACTTGCACTTAGGGGTGCTTTCGAACTGCTAGGTGGGCAGGAGCTGGGACCGAACGACGGGAGCTCACGCCGCCGCGGGGATTCGAACCGCCGACCTTGCGATCAGCAAGTCCTAGGCACTGAGGTTTTACCCACAGCGCCACCCACGTCCCCTAGATGCATATGTTAAGTACTGCTTATTACAGCTCATTGAAGAGGAAGCTTCTACCATATGTGGTGGACTTGTCCAGAGATCAGAAAGTTCTGGGACATGATAAATGAAGAAATAAAAAAGTTACTAAGAACTTCACATAGCCAAAGATCTGGAACATACCTTTTGGGAATATTGAACAGTGATATTTCTAGAGAAAAGACTAAATTCTTTCTGTACGCAACATCTGCGGCGAGAATCCTGGTGACTAAGTTCTGGAAGGGTAACCAGGTACCGACCAAAGAGGAATGGTTATGTAAATTATGTGAATATTTGGAACTGGCGAAATTGATGGATATAATAAGACTAAAGCCAATGAATACAGTCAAGAAGGAATGGAAGTGCTTGAATGATTATTTAGAGAGACAAGGTTCTAATGTAAAAATTTGGCTGCGTCTAGAATGACCTCGTGAATGGAAAAGGGGAAACACACACACACACACACACACACATACACATCAATATATTAAGATGAAAATAAAACTGAAATACAGATACAATCTGAAATCTGAAAGGAAGTGTTGTGAGAGTGATCGAAGTCTATTACTATTATTATTTTGTAAAATAGTGTTTATTGTATTGAAATATTATACTTTTCTTTATTCTTTTACTGCCTACTTTTCTTCGCATTTTCTTTCTTTCTTTCTTTCTTTCTTTCTTTCTTTCTTTCCTTTTCCTTTATATTATTCTTTATGTATGGCTTGGTATTGTTGTATTTACTTTGCAATAAAAAATAAAAGAAGAAGAAGAGCTGAACAAGATCTCCCATCCTTGATTTCAGTGAGCGGAAATGCAACCACTGGCTCAAATGGATAATTTCCATTTCTCAAACAGGGAACCTTTTCCCCTTTCATGCTCATTATCCGAGGGAATTTCAAGGGTGCTACTTTGAAGGCAGGCTTGTTAGCAGCTCAGGCTTCCCTTCTCAGAGAACAATGTCATTGTCTCTGTTTTCTCTTTCTTTATCCAGCTAATTAACTTAGCCTTCCTTGCGTAATCCTTTGCTTAATCACTCACTTGGCACTTGCTTCATTTTGAGGGCTTCACCTTTTCACTCCGTGTTTCTCTTTTACCTTGATGTTTTAATTCTTCACCTCAGAGATCAGAAATTATTTGACTTGCTAAACCTTTCCAGGGATTATTTTATCCCAGCCCAAATCTATTAACCCTCAAGACAAGTGTTTGCATTCGTTTCTATGCTTACCTGCGGCAAAAACCTCTACAAGAAAAGGATACATACCAATAGAGAAGTCCTTTCCTAGCTCAGATGCAGAAAGCAGCTGCCAGATGTTGTCCTGACAGCTGGAAAGGCTATAGCTCAGAGGCAGAACATCTGCTCCACATCTAGACGGCTCCAAATTTAATCCGCTGCTGCTCCAATTAGGGCTGGGAGAGACTCACTGTCTGAAACCCTGGAGCGCCCCTACTAGTCAGAGTAGAGCAGGTGTGCTGGACCCGGGGTGGGGTGGGGTACCGAGAGGTGTGGTCAGAGTCCGGTCCTGGGTTGAGGGTCTGGAGACTGTCCACCAAGGGCGAAGCGGGGTCCAAAGCAAGAAGCCGGGCATGGTCAGGAACTCCTGAAGAACAGGTCTGGGTGCTGGCAGAAACAGGTTTCCAACGATGTTGCTCCCACAACCTGGGACTGGGCTGACTGGCCTTTATCTCCTCTGGGGCCTAGGGTGGTCCCGGCCCAAAGGTGACCCGCCTCTCCTGGCCTTAAGGCGAGCACTCCTCCTGAGAGAACTTAGTTCCTTCTGCCTCTCTGCCCTGAGCCTCTGCAGCTCAGGAGAGGCTGGAGGGTTACTGAACCCAGGGGCAGCTTCACCTTCCCCTGACAGGGCTGGGTTAGGCGCACCTGCAGGCAATGGGTCCTCAATCACCTCCAGAGCCAGAGTGGATACATCTGGTGTCTTATACCCCACCCATCTGGCTGGGTTTCTCCAGCCACTCTGGGTGGCTTCCAAATAATAAATTGTTGTTGTTGTTGTTGTTGTTGTTGTTGTTATAAGGGACCATCAACACAGAGATTTCAACTAAGGCATTCATGTCCTTGAAGTCTTGCTTGACTTTAGAAAGAGCAGACTGTGTAGGTGTGGAAACCCTCCCACCTCTCAACCCATCCACCATAGTCTTGTGGCCCCTGGCAGCTCTCTCAGAAGGGAATGTGGCTCTGAGGCTGTTAGAGGATTCCTACTCCTGTGCCAGTCAATAGGCAGCCAGTGATGCTCCTGGAGGATTTGTATTAAATGATTCCTCTTTGATCATAAACCTTAGGGAAGCCTTATCATCACTGAAATTTTAAGCCTCTCTGGGAGCCTTTTTTTAAGCTGAAGAGTGGGATAAGAATGCTTTAAATAAATTGTATAATCAAGCCAGTACTTTATCTTCTTCATTAGCTTCTGGTTCACTTCCAGGCTCAATTCGAAGTTCTGGCTTCGATATTTTAAGGTCCTGCAAAAACCCTGATGTTGGGAAAGATGGAGGGCACAAGCAGAAGGGGACAACAGTGGATGAGATGGTTGGACAATGTTCTTGAAACTACCAACATGAATTTGATGAAACTGCGGGAGGCAGTGGAAAACAGGAGTGCCTGGCTTGCTATGGTCCATGGGGTCACGAAGAGTCGGACATGAATAAATGACTAAACAACAACAAGAGTTTACTATCTGAAGGATTTGCCTTGATCCGCCATGTACCTTTCCCAACCTTGATATCACCACCTGTGGCCATTCTTCACATGTCCCCACCAAAAGACATAAGGTGGGTGGCAGTGGCCTGCAAGTGCTCCAATTGGAAAACAGCCTTTACCAAAGGTATCATGGGCTTTGAAGACACTCGAACTCAAGACGAAAGGGAGAAATGAGCTAAGAGGAAGGCATGCTTGGCAAACCCTCTCCATGATCTACTCCCACCCAGAAACCCATGTCCCCACTGTGGAAGGACGTGTGGATCCAGAATTGGCCTCCACAGTCACCTACGGACACACCGTTAAGACCATGTTCATGGAAGACAATCTTACTCGGCTACAAGTGATCGCCAAAGAAGAAGGACGTTTTGATGAATTACATTCAGGTCTTTTTTCAGCTGGAACTCCCCGGAACTCCACTGTAGACTCAGGTTGTATATATGTGCAAATAAAACCATATATCATAAAGACACCACAGATTCTGTGGTGCCTCATTCCTGAAAGGAAACACTGGATAAGTGCCTGCAATCTCTTCGCAATTGGAGTGGTGTAAATATGTTTACATTGCAGTGACAAGGTGTGTCAGGCCCTCACAGCCTAAGCTAACACTTGAAAGCCATATTCCTAGCATTATTTTCTCCCTTAGCCTTCCCCCCCCCAAAAAAAAATGGACGAGATTTTTTTAAAAGTCTAATAAACGAGAACTTCCACATTGCTGGGTAAATAATCCACCTGACTTTTGGAGCCACATTTTCATTTTGTAGAAATGCTTCTGGAATGTAATAATAGCTGCTCAAGGTAGCGTTACTAGTTGTAATATCTTGAGATCTAAAATGAAATGTTGGTCGGGTCAGGTTCATTTTCCCTCTGCATAGCTCTGTTCTGAGAACTCATTGATTTCTGTAATTAAATGAGTTGGAAGTAAATCCAAGCCCTTTGCCTCGTGTTACCAATCAGAGCTGATGCCTGAATTTTAATAAGCTGTTTAGTGTGATCTCGTGCCAGAGTGGGTAGGTGTTAACAGTTTCTCTTGCTCCAGAATTCCATGTAGCAATCTGCGGTTATAATTGACTCGGGTAGGACAGAAGAATAGAGGAGGTGGAATGGCTTCAGCTTAAAACGAAGCAGCAAAGCGCAGAGAGTGGCTAGTTCAATGAATACTCAAATAAAAACCCCTTCCTCTTTTTGTGTATGTGTTGAACTCAATGGTTACAATTTACTTGTTCCTTTCAAAGAGATTGCTGCCTTTCTGAGTCCCAGCCTGCTCTGGGGAAGGGAGAGATCTAACGATTCATTAAAAATAAATGGAGAACTCTGAAATACAGACATTCAGATGCTTAATGAATTAGCCAGGACAAAAGCCGTACAAGTGTAGCTGCTCGCACATTTAGAGCTGCTCGGGTGTCGGCCTTTTATGCTGGGAGAATGCAAAGGCTCTCCACCGAAACATTTCAAAAGTCCATGAAGGAGGTGGACAAATTTGCGGGGGAAGAGTCGGAATACCAATGGACCTTAGTTGGGATGGTTGTGTGAAACCGGTATGTTCATTCCCCAGGAGGCAACTGATTAGTAGTTACTAGAGACCAACAGTGGAGCAGGAATATTCCCTTCTTGCTAAGCTTATGAGCTTCTCATAGCCATCTGGTTGTCCACCACTGTGCAAAGTGAATCACGGACTCAATGGATGCTTGGTCTCATAAGGGCTCTTGCTGCGCTATTATGAGGCACAGGAAGAGCTTTTGCTCTGCTGGCCAGGTCCTCACTGGATCCCAGCCGCGAGGCCAAATTTGACAGGTGAGCAGAGCCACCCACCTGTAAACTACTCAAGTCTCATAATTACACCAGCTGATCGGACTCTTTGAAATCCCAAGGTCAGGACTTCAAAGCACCACAGAAGGCTTGCAAAGAGCAGTGGCAACGCGAGGGAGGGGCGGGGAGCGGTTTCACCTGGGTGCCATGTCTGGGGGTGTGACAAGAATGCACCCTGCAGGGTGCCCTCCCCGCCGCCCCGGGCATGGCGGCATGAACAGCCATGGTGCCGTTGCAGCCACATGTGGAGGATCCTCCGTTTGCGGCTGCAGCCACGAGCAGAGGATCCTACCACTGTCTGAACAGCGCTCGGGCGGCGGCAAACCACGACATACAACGCATGAATGCAACCTACATACAACCTAAGGCCCATGGGCTGGATGCGGCCCAATCGTCTTCTCAATCTGCCCTGTGGACGGTCCGGGAATTAGGGCGTTTTTACATGAGTAGAATGTGTCCTTTTATTTAAAATGCATCTCTGGCTTATTTGTGGGGCCTGCCTGGTGTTTTTACACAAGTAGAATGTATCCTTTTATTTAAAACGCATCTCTGGGTTATTGGTGGGGCATAGGAATTTGTTCATTATTTTTTTCAAAATATAGTCCAGCCCACCACATGGTCTGAGGGACGGTGGACCGGTCCATGGCTGAAAAAGGTTGCTGACCCCTGGGCTAGATGATCCCTTCAAACTCTGTGATTCTAATCTAATCTCTTCCCCCCAATAACATAAGGAAGGTAGGACGAAAAATAAACTGGAACATTTGTGGTACAAAACTTGACAGGATTTCAGTAGGAAGCTATGGGGTATGCACTGATTGGAAAAGAAGCAGTACGGCCACCTCAAAACTTTTGTAGGTGCAAGCGGTATTTAAACTGGAATCATAAATAACTGCCCTGATACCATCATGAGCACAATCAGTGGCGTAGCGTGGGTTGTCAGCACCCGGGGCAAGGTAAGTAATTTGCGCCCCCTAACCCGTGGATTTGTGCCCCCTAACCCTAACCCCCAGATGTTGCGCCTGGTGCGGCCAGCCCCCCCTGCACCCCCCACGCTACGCCACTGAGCACAATGAATGCACAATGAAAACGACATATGGAGGGGCCTTTAATGTTTCGACTCTATTCTCTCACCAGGCAGAAAGGATAATCTCCCCCAAATGTCCGGATTCACCTTCAGGCAAGGGTGTGTTGCGGGGGGGGGGGGTGCGCTTCAGATGGATGAGAAAACATCTTATCTGAACTGGAAAATTAAATATGATTTATAAAATAATTTGGGGGGAAATAAAAAATCAATGACACTGAATATGTTACCATAAATCAAAATGTGCCCAGTTAATGCAGATTTCTAAGCAAGGGTATTGATCGTAGATTCTAATCAGCAGATTGCATAAAGGTTAATTCAGAAATGCACCAGGACGTGGCTTGGAATAAATGAATTCAGTTTAAATGTATCACTGAAATTATTATTATTTTTAGCTAATGGAGTGATAATTGAATTCACTCTCTAATCTGAAGCAAGGGATAGAGTAACACCACAACATAATTACTTGTCTGGTTAAATACATCGTCCTGCATGTCTGTATGTGAGTGTATAATTTGCTTTCAGATTCACGCTGAGAATCTCCCTGCTCTTCCTTATCATAATACAATTTAAGAAAGCGTGGCTTTCCTTCTCCATCAAATTAAATCAATTTGAAAAATTGAAGAGGCTTTTGGCTTTAGCTTTCCAATCATCTTTCATTGTTACTGTTAACAAAAGATGGAAGGGGGGCAGAGATAATGCAAGGAATTATAGGAAACTCACCTTCCCTCTTCAGAACTTTCTTAGTGAAGGGGCACGGCTGGCCCAAGACATTCTGGCACCTGAAGTGAACCACAAAATGGTGCCCCCTTCCCAGCCAAGGAAGAAGGGGTGAGTGAATATAGTCATAGTTAAGGTACCCCTGCCCGTACGGGCCAGTCTTGACAGACTCTAGGGTTGTGCGCTCATCTCACTCTATAGGCTGGGAGCCAGTGCTGTCCGCAGACACTTCCGGGTCACGTGGCCAGTGTGACAAGCTGCATCTGGTGAGCCAGCGCAGCACACGGAATGCCGTTTACCTTCCCGCTAGTAAGCTAGGTTGGCAGGCGCTGGGACCGAACAACGGGAGCGCACCCCGCCGCGGGGATTCGAACCGCCGACCTTTCGATCGGCAAGTCCTAGGCGCTGAGGCTTTTACCCACAGCGCCACCCACGTCCCTGGAGAATACAGTCATACCTCGGGTTAAAGTCGCTTCAGGTTGAGTGTTTTGAGGTTGCTCTCCACGGCGACCTGGAAATAATGGAACGCATTAGTTCTGGGTTTCGCTGCTCACGCTCAAAATTACGTCACGCGAATGTGCAGAAGCGGCGAATTGCGACCTGCGCATGTGCAGATGTGCAGACGCGGGTTGTGTTCTGCTCTGGATGCAAATGGGGCTCTGGAATGGATCCCATTCACATCCAGAGGTACCACTGTATCTATTTTTTTAAAATATATTTTTTATTGAGTTTTACAATTTTATATTCATTACAATAACATTATATAATAATAACAATGCCTTTATTGTCAATGTACAACCTGTGTACAATGAAATTAACCAAGCCTCCCTCCCTCCCCCCCCCCCCCACGACAAACACTTAATTTTATGGCACTCTGTGTGCTTGTCGCGCAACACACCAACCCTGAAAGTCAGTTGCACTATATTTTTTTCTGTTCAGCAGTCTAACAGCCTACGGATAGAAACTATTTTTTAGCCTGTTGGTACAACTGATTATACTTCTATATAATAAATAAATAAATAAATAAATAAATAAATAAATTATTATTTATACCCCGCCCATATGGCTGGGTTTCCCCAGCCACTCTGGGCGGCTTCCAACTCTAAAATACAATCCTGCCCAAGGGGAGAAGATTAAAGAGGTGCTGGCCGGGGTGTGAATCGTCCCTGAGAATTTTTCTCGCTTTCCTAAGACAGCGATCCCTTGTGATGTCATCTAGCGGGCTCATGTGCTGTGTTCACCACCCTCTGTAAAGACTTTCTGCCCGTGGCTGTCAAGCCAACCTACCACACTGTTAAAAGAAAATGAAAAATTCAATTCCCAAATCACATACCCCCACGACTGCGCTCAACTTCCTCTTCTGGTTCTTTACATGTTAACTTCTCCTGCTTCTATTATATTACTTTAATGTTGCATTATTTAGATTAAATGTTATTGTATTCTTATCATTTTTATACTGTAATTATTTTCACATTACCTCTTACACTTCGTTATTTTCATGTTATTACATCCTAATCCTTGTGTTCGTTTTGTTCATTGTGTTTACTCAAACCCTACTAGTGAATCCACTTCTTTACAATGTTCATGTAGGTACAACATAAAGGGTTCCCAGTCTTTTTTAAAGTCTCTGTTGTCTTTATCTCTAAGTTTTCCAGTTAGCTTTGCCATTTCCATATAGTCCATCAGTTTTTCTTGCCATTCTTCTTTAGCTGATATCTTGTCGTCTTTCCATTTTTGCGCTAGTAATATCCTAGCCGCTGTTGTAGCATACAGGAATAGTTTTTTCTTCTCTTTTGGCAAGTCTTGACCTGCAATACCTAGCAAAAAGGCTTCTGGACTTTTGACAAAAGTTATCTTAAAGATTCTTTTCATTTCATTATAAATCATTTCCCAATTTTTAAAAATTATTTTACAATTCCACCACATATGAAAAAAGGTGCCTTCTTTTTTCTTTACACTTCCAATACTTATTGGAGCCTGTTTTGTACATTTTTGCCATTTTTACAGGTGTGATATACCAGGGGTGAGTGAATATCTAAATCAGGGACAAGGGAAGGATAAAGATGTGCATAGGGATCTGATGCCCCTTTAGATCCTGCCGCCCGAGTTGGTTATCCCCCTTTGTGGCATGCCAGCTGTGGTATAGGGTGGCATTTCTTTTTTAAAATAAATAACATTTTATTCCTCTTTTCATTTTGAAGGTTACCTTTGTTACTCAACAATTATATTCCAATTCAGCAAAACTAGTGATCTCCTGCTCTCCCAAGATCAATGTTTATAACCCAAATTACATACAATTGCGTTACAACTTTCCATCTTATTTAATTTCATCTGAGCAAGTCTCCCTGGAACAGGCCCTGATGCTGGGAAAGATGGAGGGCACAAGGAGAAGGGGACGACAGAAGACGAGATGGTTGGATAGTGTTCTCGAAGCTACCAACATGAGTTTGACCAAGCTGCAGGAGGCAGTGGAAGACAGGAGGGCCTGGCGTGCTCTGGTCCAGGGGGTCACGAAGAGTCAGACACAACTAAATGACTAACCAACAACAACAAGGATGCTTGTGTTCTGTCTTCACAGTTGGATGTGACAATGCTTCTGAATGCCGGTTGCTGAAAACTGCAGAAGAGGAGAGGGCTCTTATATTCGTATTCTGCTTGCAGGTTTCCCACAGGCATCTGGTTGGCCACTGTGAGAACAGGATGCTGGACTAGATGGGCCGCTGGCCTGATCCAGCAAGCTCTTCATATCATCTTACATTGATGTTGCCACTATAGCAGGGCCGGAGGAAGGGGGGTGGGGTGGTCTGCCCCAGGTGTCACCACCGTGCTGGGCCCGGGGGTAACCCAAGTAATGCGGCCCAGGTCCGGTCCCAAATCCAAGGGTTCCGCAAGGAGTCAGTCCAACAGGGTCAAGGCAGGACACCAGGCAAGGTCAGGCACAGGATCACAGGCAGGTTCTGGCAAACAGCAACGTTGCTCCCGCAACCTGGGGAGGATCCAGCAGCCTTTTATCTCTGTTGGGGTAACGGCCGGTCCTGATCCCCCAGTGACTCACCTCCCTGTCTCACCCGAAGGCCAGCACTCCTCCTGCGAGTACTCAGGTCTCTCCTCTCAGATCTTAGTCTCTGCAGCCTGGGAGATGTCGGTGGGTTACTAGACCCAGGGGCCATCTTAGCCTCTCCTGACCAAACTGGTAGTGGAGCAGCTATAAGTGATGGCCCAGCTGTAGGCAACAAGGTAATCCCCACATCTGGAGCCAGGCTCAGGCCCCTGACTCGGCCCAGCTGGTGCTTGTTGCAGGGGAACCTGTGCAGACTGGGGCTTTTCAGAATCAGGCCCCCGACTAGGTTCAGCTGCTGCCTGAGGCAAATGATCCAGTGCAGACTGAGACTCCTCTGGCTCCGAGTCCGACCCAGAGTCCCAGGCCATCACAACCACTGAGGGGGGGTGACAAAATGCGAAGCGGCACTCACCGTGGGGCCTGCAGCGCGCCTGAGCCATGCATCTCTCCTGGGAGTGACGTGGTGGCTTGGGTGCCCACAGGCTCCGCGCTGCCCCTAATGGTCCGCCCGCCGACTCCCCCTCAGCTGTAGGGTGGCTGAGTGGGAGGAGGCAGGTAGACTCCTTGGAGGCCCCGCAGTGCATCCTGCCCCCAGGCGCAGGGCATGCGCACTTCCCCAGTTGCTTCACCGCTGCAGTATAGGCAACAGAGGAAGGGAAGAAGTGAAAGGAGGATGAGATATTTCCGGGCCTATTCAGGAGCCAGAATCTTCTCCTCCACCAATGACTCAACCGCCATAATTATTTAAGCAACCGTTGCCTCAGCCCTAAATACAGATAGCCTTGATCTGTAAATGCCAGTGGATGAGAACAACATATTACTGCAATAAACACAGTGCTTAGTCATGCCATTGACAGCTAAAAACAACTATTAGCAAGTTTCTTTACTGTGCATGGAAATCTCAGCAAATTTGAGCAAAAGGTTTATCGCTGGTGATTCATTGTTGAAAATGATTATGTCCTCAACATATACACATCCTTGCAGTTTGCTATTTGGCTCTTGAATAGAGATTGGTGGAATGGTTCAGAATTATCTCTGTCCGACGGTTAGATTGTATCAATTACTTAAAAGTGCTAAGAAGAAGAAGAAGAAGGGGGAAGGAGGGTGATGGGGAGAATTGGCAAGGACATAATAATCTACCCTCTCACTTTAAAGACAATCTGAAGATTAATGCAAGGGGAGCGGCGGCAGAAATCAGTTGGGGGAAAGTGAGTGTGACAAAATGAACACTTGTTCTTCCAGTGTTGCTCCGTGAGGCAAAGGGAATTAGCTGTCAGATGAGAAAGAGGATGAACTTCCTGCTTGTCATATCAAAAGCTCTTTGCTTTAATCTGAAGATAATGGATATGTTGCCAGCTGAACAGTGATTAGAGCTGGAACAAATTTGCTCTCCAAATTCCCCTCTGTAAATTTTGATGTTGAATGTTCTCTAGATGTTCTCTGAATACTTGGATGTTTGCTGAATATCTGTCTTTGATACACTACGATTTGAGATTTTGATCTATCTTCTACAAATCTACATTTTTGGGAAGCTGCCTGTCTGTTCTCTATTTATTTATACTTATACCCTGCCCATCTGGCTGGGTTTCCCCAGCCACTCTGGGCAGCTTCCAACAAAATATTAAAATGCAATAATCCATCAAACGTTAAAAGCTTCGCTAAACAGGGCTGCCTGTCGGGTACCTGTTTTCTCTTTGACATCTGGTAGGAGGGTGTTCCACAGGGCAGGTGCCACTACCAAGAAGGCCCTCTGCCTGGTTCCCTGTAACTTGGCTTCTTGCAGCAAGTGAACCGCCAGAAGCCCCTCGGTGCTGGACCTCAGTGTCCGGGCAGAACGATGGGGGTGGAGATGTTTCTTCAGGTATACTGATTTTGAATCAAGACAGTGGACCAAAATCTTCCAAACTGTACTGATTTGAACACCTCTGAAGATAGCAACTTTTCAAAACATAGATAAAGACTAACAATTGTCCCTGCATTGATTCAGGGCAGGATCAAGGTTGAATGTTTCCCAAGTTGTGGTGGGGGTTATGCACAGCCTTAGGAACTAATGAATTTAAATTACATTATCCATTTATAAAGCTCAGTATTTTTCTGGATTCTAATATTCCCAGGCAATGCTGGGTACTTGCTGCTACTGCATATAGTATCTGAGAATCTTAGCTCTCTCCTCCTCCATGGATTTGTCCAATCCTTTTTCCTTTTTTAAAGTTGGTGGCTATCTCTGTCTCCTGTGGAAGCGAGTTCCAGTGTTTAACTATGTGCTACTTAAATAAGTATTTCCTTTTATGTTTCCTGAAGCTTTCAACATCTAACAAACAGCTAGGACTTTCTGATTTCAGGATAGCTGGTGTGTGGCGGTTCCTTCTGTTCTCAGTACGGATCGACAGCCTAAAAGAGAAGAACGAAGAATGAGGTGCTCGAAAGTGAAATAATCAGATGTTACCCACGTTAATTTCCTGTATCTCTTCCTTTAATCTGATGTCTTCCTTTAATGGGATGGCTACGTCCGAATCATGGAATAATTAGATCTCCTAGCTGCCCCTTTCAACCCAGTGATTGTTAGGCTTGACTGATAGATTGAGCAAAAGTGGCTAAAGATGTGATTTTAAGTGCTGCTGGTGGGAAGAGGGAGATACTCAAAGAGATTAGGCCATTATTCACGTATTATGACATGCATTCATCTTGATAGTCTCTCGTTAGAGCATAGGGCAGCTATATGATTTTAAGTGATGGTTATAGGATCTGGCAGCTAATTCCATTCCAAATTGTTTTTGAATAAAAGGCTCCTTGGGCCTAAGTTCTTAATAGCCACACAGGGCTGATAACTGGTGGTGAGAAGCAAGCAAAAACAAACAAACAAACGACATGGGTAGTTTTTCGACCTCTGAGCAGGTTGCTAGAATGGCCTCCAGGGAGTTAAAAACACAGCATTTGGGCTTTTGCTAGATTATTATTTGGGTGTTTTGGTTTTGAGCAGATGTCAGCAGCAAACATTGGTGCGATCCAAACTCCCCATTTTGAACCAGGATTGAACATAGCTGTCAACCTTCCCCTTTTTCTGCGGGAAATTCCCTTATTCCAGCACTGTTTCCTGCTGTTTCCCGCTGGTATCCCGGATTGTTAGATATCCCATAGACTGTCCCCAGGACAGGTGAGGCTGCTGATCCCTTATTTTCGAGGCTGCTGATCCCTTATTTTCAAATCTGAAAGTTGACAGCTATGGGTTTGAAGGAGGCATCACCTTGCTTGCCCTTGCAATGCAATTAAATTATTATTATTAGTAGTAGTAGTAGTAATAGTAGTAGTAGTAGTAGTAGTCATCCATACCAACAGGCCTGGGATGTGGGTGGTGCTGTGGGTTAAACCACAGAGCCTAGGACTTGCCGATCAGAAGGTCGGCGGTTCGAATCCCCGCAACGGGGTGAGCTCCCATTGCTCAGTCCCTGCTCCTGCCAACCTAGCAGTTCAAAAGCACATCAAAGTGCAAGTAGATAAATAGGTACCGCTCTGGTGGGAAGGTAAACGGCGTTTCCGTGCGCTGCTCTGGTTCGCCAGAAGTGGCTTAGTCATGCTGGCCACATGACCTGAAAGCTGTACGCCGGCTCCCTCGGCCAATAAAGTGAGATGAGCGCCACAACCCCAGAATTGGTCACGACTGGACCTAATGGTCAGGGGTCCCTTTACCTTTACCAACAAGTCTCAGGTTACAACAATTTAAAAGTCAGTGTTAAACACAGTTTAAAGCAAACAGGAATGTGGCAACACACATCTTAGATGTCAATGACTGGGGTAAAGATGGTTACTGTATATTAATAAATAACAGCCTAGTGGTGACCAGTAAAGGTTGGGTGGTGGAAATGGAACATCAGTGGGGTTTGGGGGGGCACTGTAGTATCACATTTTTTTTGCACAGTGGGAAGCAAACTTCATTCAAGGGAGTTCCTTCCAAGGAAAACATAGCAAAGCCAGCCAATTGTGTTTTCTTCTGCCAAGGCACCAGCACATTGAGTGAATGACGGAACATTGATGTATGAAAAGTGCTTTAACAAGCATCCCCCCCCCCAGTATCCTCCTCCTCCTCAGTTCAGCTTCTCTTGCTTTTTCTGGGAGGGGCCTGTTCCCTGAAAATCCCCATCAGCAAAACCTTCCATTCCACCCAAAGATCCACACACTGATGGTAGGGAATGGTCTATGTCCCACTCTGGTTCTCAGTGGAGCATGGTTCATAAGGATGAATGAGAACCACCAAGCCTGCCTTCTTACATGCAGTCTCCAACATTTTGCCAATGAAAATAGGGACATCCTATTCAACAACAGGGGCGCGGGTGGCGCTGTGGGTAAAAGCCTCAGTGCCTAGGGCTTGCTGATCGAAAGGTCGGCAGTTCGAATCCCCACGGCGGGGTGCGCTCCCGTTGCTCGGTCCCAGCGCCTGCCAACCTAGCAGTTCGAAAGCACTCCCGGGTGCAAGTAGATAAATAGGGACCACTTACTAGCGGGAAGGTAAACGGCATTTCCGTGTGCGGCTCTGGCTCGCCAGAGCAGCGATGTCACGCTGGCCACGTGACCCGGAAGTGTCTCCGGACAGTGCTAGCCCCCGGCCTCTTGAGTGAGATGGGCGCACAACCCTAGAGTCCGTCAAGACTGGCCCGTACGGGCAGGGGTACCTTTACCTTTATTCAACAACAACAACAACAACAACTTTATTATTTATACCCTACCCATCTGACTGTGTTGCCCCAACCACTCTGGGCAGCTTTCACCATATGCAAACATAATTAAACTTTTAACATTGGAAAAGTTCCCTTTCCAGTGGTACCTTGGTTGTTGAACTTAATCCATTCTGGGAGTCCATACAACTCCTGGAACCATTCAAAAACCAAGGTGTGGCTTCCAGTTGGTTGCAGGAGCTTTCTGCACTCAATCGGAAGCTGCGTTGGACGTTCAGCTTCCAAAAAACATCCACAAACCAGAACACTTACTTCCGGGTTTGTGGTGTTCGGGAGCTGATTTGTTCGGGAGCCACACCATTTGACAACCAAGGTATCACTGTACAGGGGTGCTTTCAGTCGTCTTCTAAAGCTTGTATAGTTAGTTATCTCCTTGGCTAGGGGGATCACATAACTTCACATCCTCCTACATTTCTCTGATGAAAATACGGATACCCTAAGGAAAAAGCAGGACATTCTGGCATCAAATCAGAAACCATGACGGCTTCTGTAAATCCAGGACTGTTCCTGGAAAATAGGGAAACCTGGAGAGTCTGTTCTCTAGGGGGTGTTAACACTAAGTATGGTGCTTATGGGGACGCGGGTGGTGCTGTGGGTTAAACCATAGAGCCTAGGACTTGCCGATCAGCAGGTCGGCGGTTTGAATCCCTGCGACAGGGTGAGCTCCCATTGCTTAGTCTCTGCTCCTGCCAACCTAGTAGTTCAAAAGCACATCAAAGTGCAAGTAGATAAATAGGCACCACTCCGGCGGGAAGGTAAACGGCATTTCCGGGTGCTGCTCTGGTTTGCCAGAAGCAGCTTAGTCATGCTGGCCACATGACCCAGAAGCGTACACCGGCTCCCTCGGCCAATAAAGCGAGATGAGCGCCGCAACCCCAGAGTCGGTCACAACTGCACCTAATGGTCAGGGGTCCATTTACCTTTACCTTATGGTGCTTATAAGTACAGTGGTACCTCGGGTTACATACACTTCAGGTTACATGCGCTTCAGATTACAGACTCCGCTAACCCAGAAATAGTACCTCAGGTTAAGAACTTTGCTTCAGGATGAGAACAGAAATTGCACAGCAGTGGTGCGGCAGCAGCAGGAGGTCCCATTAGCTAAAGTGGTGCTTCAGGTTAAGAACAGTTTCAGGTTAAAAATGGACCTCCAGAACGAATTAATTTCTTAACCCGAGGTACCACTGTACTGTGTCCTGCTACCCTCAAAGACTCCTTTGACCTCATCCCTTTGACTTCCAATCTTAATTTTAAAACTCTCAACTGTCAATTCGGTTTATTGCACATGGCCAAAGGCCTTCACAATAAAGAACAAAAACAGGACATTCCTCTAAAATCACACGCCAAAAGTCTATAATTTACAGCATAAAATTTTGAAATTATAATGCATTAACAAAACTGGGGCAAAGCTTCTCAGCTGCCAGAGCAAATCTGGCTACCAGATGTGTAATTTGTGTTTATTGGCTAAGAGTTCAACTATCACTTCCTGGGAGGAGCTGAGTACCAATGGGAATATAGGAGATAAAAATTCTCTGGCTACATTTTTTTTTTCCTTTTAAAAATGAATCATTTGACTTGTTCTTGTTGTTTGCTCAAGGGGTGCCTTTTGGGGGGGCTGTTGCCTTATTTTTGTCTGTTTTATTGATTTTTGGATGTGTGTAAATATTTTGCCTGGAGGCTGGTTTTGAGCATCACATTTTTTCTTCTGTGAAATGGGCATTTTGAGATGCCCACAGAGGTTCCTTGGTTTTCCAAATGCACCCTTGGGCCCTGAGAGCTTGGTCAACCATGTCTTACAGGTACTCTGTCTGTGAAAAGCTGTTGTTTAGTCGTGTCCGACTCTTCGTGACCCCATGGACCAGAGCACGCCAGGCACTTCTGTCCTCCATTGCCTCCCGCAGTTTGGTCAAACTCATGCTGGTAGCTTCGAGAACACTATCCAATCATCTCGTCCTCTGTCGTCCCCTTCTCCTTGTGCCCTCCATCTTTCCCAACATCAGGGTCTTTTTCAGGGAGTCTTCTCTTCTCATGAGGTGGCCAAAGTATTGGAGCCTCAGCTTCACGATCTGTCCTTCCAGTGAGCACTCAGGGCTGATTTCCTTCAGAATGGAGAGGTTTGATCTTCTTGCAGTCCATGGGACTCTCAAGAGTCTCCTCCAGCACCATAATTCAAAAGCATCAATTCTTCGGCGATCAGCCTTCTTTATGGTCCAGCTTTCATTTCCATACATCACTACTGGGAAAACCATAGCTTTTACTATACAGACCTTTGTTGGCAAGGTGATGTCTCTACTTTTTAAGATGCTGTCTAGGTTTGTCACTGTGAAAAGTTAGAAAGCAGCAACTGTTTAAGTTAGGTTTCATGACTTGCAGGGAATGCAGTACATCACTTTGGTCCCAATAGTTCTCACCACCTCAGTGAGAGCTAGTCTAGTGTTAAGGCCCATACAATGCTAATTCCACCAGACAGCTACACCCTCCGTTTTGCTGGGAGCAGAATTTCTCCTTTCCCTTCTATTCCGATAACTGGCAGCCTACATAATCTTGCACGCTGAACGTGCGAGGTGAATTTCATCTCTCACCACATTTAACAGCTTTTGTTTCTTCTGTATTACTATTCATAAGACTTCTGTAAATGGGGAATTAATAAGAAAATAATACACTATATTCCCTGTCAGGAAGATGAGCGGGGGCTGGTGGAGCACCTCCAGCGCCCGTCTGCAAAAGCATCACCATTTAATGTGCTTTTATTTTAGCACCAACGCTCCCAAGAAATGTTCTTGGCAATTAATTCACGCTATTTAAATTTAACGCATACTAATTAGGCAGCCTTGAAAAATGAATCTTTCCAGGAATCTGGAGCTCCTTTTAAAATGCACAGACATTACAACTCTTCTGGCATTTTAATGTCTCGAGAGGGAAGCTTTCCACATGCTGGAAGCAAATCCTAAATCACTTCCTCCAGAGCAGTCCCACAAAATGATAGCCGGCATACTTTGCATCCATTCTCTATTCAGTACAGTGGGACCTCGGGTTAAGAACTTAAATTCGTTCTGGAGGTCCGTTCTTAACCTGAAACTGTTCTTAACCTGAAGCACCACTTTAGCTAATGGGCCTCCTGCTGCCGCCACACCACCGGCGCGCAATTTCTGTTCTCATCCTGAAGCAAAGTTCTTAACCCAAGGTACTATTTCTGGGTTAGCGGAGTCTGTAACCTGAAGCATCTGTAACCTCAAGCATCTGTAACCCGAGGTACCACTGTATTTATCTTCTCACACAAAAAAAGCCAAGAATAAGCCCCAAACACCTGAACTTCCCCACCTCAGAAGGAGGATGGCGAATCAATTTGCAATCGGGTATGGATCCAAAAGCTGACAGAATATGCTGAATTAGATGGTTTATCAGAAAAAATAAAGAATAAATCAAAACAGGAATTTGTTTTTAAAGAATATCTGAAAAATAAATATAGTAGTTTAAATTCTGTTGCAGCATTCGAGGAACTTCAGTAATAGTTGTAAGGTAGATATAAGAAATTAGATTTAATGAGAATAAGTTTAATTATTAAAAAAAATGTGTATTGGCAATAAGTAATATGAATTTGAAGTATGGAATAGACGGGAGGTTGGGTCTTTAGTGTTAAGACCAATAGATGTTGTATTGTTTGCTAAGAATATTATGTGTCTATGGTTATTTTTGTAATTTGTGTATAATTTGGTATTTGTGTTTTTTGTTTGTTTGTTTTTCTTGTTGTATAAATAAAAAACTTTAAATTAAAAAAAAATGCAATCGGGTAGACAGCACCTTGCTTTGCTGGATTCTGGTGGAGTTGGAACTTAAGAATTGCCTGCTGATGGTAGGAATGGGCTCTCCCCCCGCCCCGAACCTTCTCAAGAAGAGGAGAACAGTATAGATCAGTGGTCAGCAAGGTTTACCTCACCTGGGCCGGTTCCCTCCAGCGGAGATCTCTCCATGGGTCAGATTGTGCACATGCTTGAGCGTGCACATTATTTCCGGTGTCTGCACATGCGCAGACGCGATTTCCGGTGCTGCAGAAGCGAGTCACCGTGCCATGCTGCACCGGTTTAGTGCAACATGCGGGGACTCGCCAAGCAAGCGGCTCGGTTTGGAGGCGGCTTGTGGGCCGGATAAATGACCCCCAGGGGCCACTTGTGGCCCATGGGCTGCAGGTTGCCTACCCCGGTATAGATTTAGAACAGTGGTTTGCAGAAGGGCATAGTTTAGAGGCTACAGAGGGGAGAAGCTGGGAAATGTTGGGAGAGGAGCAGGAAGAAGAAGAAGAAGCAGGGGAGAGACAGCTGACACAGTGTCTTTAGAAAGCATTCCTGCCCCCCCCCCCCGACCAGGCAAGCATTGAGAGTAGTAGAACAGAAAGCTCAGAGGCAGAAAGCACAGATTAGCTGACACAGGTATGATGTACAATAGGGGAGGTGGGGAGGGTGGGACTTTACTCGGAGCCACACCATTATCTGAGAGACTTCCTGTGTCTCCCTCTGTGAATAGTGAATAAAATACCATGGTAAGAGTCTCCCCCCCCCCATTACTGGCAGCCTGCCATGAAGGAGAGGGATCGGATTCCCTGAAGCCTGACAGCTGGATTAGACCAATGGCCCATCTAGTCCAGTATCCACGCCAGCTCCCTTGGCCTGAAAAGCAAGATGCGCGCTGCATCCCATAGTTGTCTTTGACTGGACTTAACCATCCAGGAATCCTTTACCTTTACCTTTACCTTTACCTGAGTGGCCACCCAGATGCATGTTGGAAGCCCAGAAGCAGGATTTGAGCAAAAAACACTCTCCTCTCTTGTGGTTTTCCAGCAACTGGTCTTCAAAAGCATTAGCCATCTCCCACCCTGAAGATAAATCGAGCTAATCTTAACAAAATCCATTGCAACCTCCTTGGATGAATGTTGGGATAGCAGATAACTTGAGAGACTACATATTACTCCATACACACCCACTGGGTCTCTGTGTTCTGCAGCCATCCCTCCTTAAAGTCCCTAAAAATATCAGAAGCCTACAGCGCTCCAGCAGTTCAGAACAGATCTGGTAAGTCTTCGTTTTCAGTAAGGAACAATTAAGACCTTTTCAATATGGTGGATAAAGTGAGTTATTTCCTTGTTCTGAGAAAGGGCAGGAGTGTTGTTTTCCGGCAGCCTAAGACAGCGCAACACATCCAACTATGAACGGTGCTAATCAGTGTAAGCTAGAACACCAGAGATAACTTCTGTGCAAAAGCATCTGAGCAGGAGCAGTCTGTCTGAGCAATGAGTGAATAGTTGGAATTACAGCAACAGCACCTTTAATGGTTCCCGATTGTTCTTAAGTTGCCCCAATGACGATTTTGTGTATGTAAATGTGTTTGTGTGGAGACATGAGACAACTTCCTTGGGAACAGAAATGTACTGTTATGTTTCCGAGCACAATTCAAAGTGTTGGTGCTGACCTTTAAATCCCTAAACGGCCTCGGTTGAGTATATCTGAAGGAGCGTCTCAACCCCCATCGTTCTACCCAGACACTGAAGTCCAGCGCCCAGGGCCTTCTGGTGGTTCCCTTGCTGTGAGAAGCCAAATTTCAGGGAACCAGGCAGAGGGCCTTCTCGGTAGTGGCACCCGCCCTGTGGAACGCCCTCCCACCAGATGTCAAAGAGAAGAACAACTACCAGACTTTTAGAAGACATCTGAAGGCAGCCCTCTTTAGGGAAGCTTTTAATGTTTGATGCATTACTGTATTTTAATATTTTGTGGGAAGCCGCCCAGAGTGGCTGGGGAAGCCCAGCCAGATGGGCAGGGTATGTATGTATGTATGTATGTATGTATAAATAAATAAAATTATTATTATTATTATTATTATTATTATTATTACAACACCGGCAGATTCTGGTGGATCAAAAAATTCAGGTGTCCCCTCTGAAGCTACCACCCTTTCAGGGAATCTATACTTCTGCTAGGGAGTTTTCTTTCTTTCTTTTCACACATCCATAAGGATTCTGTATTCCCATGCTGTTTTCAAGCCTTTTGCATCAATATTTCTTTTCTAACCTCACAAAAGTTCACAATATTAACTTTCATCGAAAGGTAAGTACATATCCCTATCCCTCACTCATGCTCCTTTCAGAAAAAAATGTGCATATATATATATATATACTCAGTAGGTTGGCAGATTGACAGCCCTCTCTTTGTGAATCACCATGCTCTCCCAGCTCCCCCATCAATCAAACTGATGCTGGAGGAACCTATCGTTTATGCCAGAGTGCAACCGCTCAGCTAATCATCCATTGTCAAAAGTCCAGCCAACTTGCTCTCATTTGGAAAAAGAAGGGATACCAATAGCGAAAGTAAATTACTTCTGCTTTCTCCACTGACCTTGAGATGTTAACACCGGGCTTTGAATGGGAGGTTGCGGGTGAAGCAGTGGGTAGGCAATCTAGCCATTATACAGAAATGAAGGGGTAAACTGAGGACACCCAGCCTCATGGTGTAGTAGTAGTAGTAATTTATTTATACCCTGCCCATCTGGTTGGGCTTCCACAGCCACTCTGGGCGGCTTCCAACAAAATATTAAAATACAGTAATGCATCAAACATTAAAAGCTTCCCTAAAGAGGGCTGCCTTCAGATGTCTTCTAAACGTCTGGTAGTTGTTGTTCTCTTTGACATCTGGTGGGAGGGCGTTCCACAGGGCAGATGCCACTACTGAGAAGGCCCTCTGCCTGGTTCCCTGTAACTTGACTTCTCACAGTGAGGGAACTAGAATCATAGAATCATAGAGTTGGAAGAGACCACAAGGGCCATCGAGTCCAACCCCCTGCCAAGCAGGAAACACCATCAGAGCACTCCTGACATATGGTTGTCAAGCCTCTGCTTAAAGACCTCCAAAGAAAGAGACTCCACCACACTCCTTGGCAGCAAATTCCACTGTCGAACAGCTCTTACTGTCAGGAAGTTCTTCCTGATGTTTAGATGGAATGCTCTTTCTTGTAGTTTGGATCCATTGCTCCGTGTCCGCTTCTCTGGAGCAGCAGAAAACAACCTTTCTCCCTCCTCTATGTGACATCCTTTTATATATTTGAACATGGCTATGATATCACCCCTTAACCTCCTCTTCTCCAGGCTAAACATGCCCAGCTCCCTCAGCCATTCCTCATAAGGCATTGTTTCCAGGTCTTTGACCATTTTGGTTGCCCTCCTCCGGACATGTTCCAGTTTGTCAGTGTCCTTCTTGAACTGCCAGAAGGCCCTCGGTGCTGGACCTCAGTGTCCGGGCTGAACGATGGAGGTGGAGATTCTTCTTCAGATATACTGGACAGAGGCTGTTTAGGGCTTTAAAGGTCAGCAGTAACACTTTGAATTGTGCTCGGAAACATACTGGAAGCCAGTGTAGGTCTTTCAAGACCGGTGTTATGTGGTCTCGGTGGCCGCTCGCAGTCACCAGTGCAGCTGATGCATTCTGGATTAGCTGTAGTTTCTGGGTCACCTTCAAAGGTAGCCCCACCTGTTACCTTTAGCAGATGGTTTGTCTGCTTCCTGTATTGTGAAGGCAATAGGTTTGTTCACACATTGTACCCACAGAGACACATGTCATCTCTACAAATGCAACAATATCTGGGTGAAAGAGTGTGTGCCTGTTGATCTGTGGAACTCAGTTATTGTGTACATAGGTGAACATTACATGTGAATGTGTGTATGTTTGAGTGTGTAGTTCAACTATTTACGTATGTACACAGGCTGTTCACTCGTTGCGTAGAATATGTGAGCAACCCAGGGGTTAGAATGCATACAAAGCAGCCTCGCATTGTCATTCAACAGAAATTTATGCCAGCTTATCTAGCTAATTTTGTCCTTTTTCTATAAACAGCTCAGAAGGTACAGTCGTCTTGAATATAAACCCATGTTCAAAAGTTAGATTTCCTGAAAGGCCACGTCACCAAAAGGCCGAGAGCTAAGGTCCTGACTTTTATCCCATAAAGAGGCCAAAGAGACAAATCCTGTCACCACAGATGCCCATTCATTTTGCAACTTCTCTCCTATCTCTCTCTCCCAGTTTGGCAACAGGACTGAGGTGCTCCAGTTTGGATCAAGACCACACTAATTGCCAACCTGTAATCAATAGATAATTCTAAGTAATTCTGCTTGCCTTGTAAATGTACTCATTTACTTCTCTCTCTCTTTCTCTCTCTCTTTCTCTCTCTCTCTCTCCCTCTCTCTCTCTCTCTCTCTCTCTCTCTCTCTCTCTCTCCATATACACTTGGAAGTCAAACAGAATCCATTCCAGAAGTCCGTTCGACTTCCAAAACATTTGGAAACCAATGTGCAGCTTCTGATTGGCTGCAAGAAGTTCCTGCAGCCAATCGGAAGCCGCGGAAGCCCCATAGGACATTCAGCTTCCAAAAATAGTTCGCAGACCAGAACAGTCACTTCCAGGTTTGTGGCATGTTTGGGAGAACTAAGCTGTTCAAAAACCAAGGTATGAGAATATGTGTGTGTGTGTGTGTGTGTGTGTGTGTATAGTTCCCCCACCCATCCACTTTAATCGGGGTGAGGAGGAGGAAATTGCCAGAGACACTTTAACAGAAACTACAATTGACTTTAGCTGGCACCAAGTCTGAGCTTGCCGACTGTCGGGAAGGTTCACTTCCAAGTGTTTTTAAATATATGACCTTGAGGTTATGCATTATTTACAGTACAATTTGTTTTATCATTATTCACGAGCCTTGACATGAGCCGTGGCGGCTGGGATGCTGGGAATACCCCAGCTCCTTACTGGAGTCCCGTCTCCTTTTTACGGTGTATTATGAATCACTCCATGAATTATTAAGGGACTGATTTGTATTTTTATGAATGGGGCCCCCGCTCAGGCTGCTTCGGCTAATACTCCTAATGCCTGCCTAAAAGGCTGAACAGCTGACGAAGCCAGATTAAGCAAGGAGGTGGGGAGCTCTCCTTGGTATCGATGAGGCAGTGCCAAGCCCTGTGCCAATTCCACTGCTCGGATGAGGCTCTGCCCCATTCCTGCCGACCCAAGGATGAGGGTGCGGCTAATTCTCATTGAGTGACATTGGAAACTGCAGATCCCCCAGGAGACCAGTCATGTAGTTCCCAAGCAAATAGGACTGAGGGTATGTTCTACCATATGTGGTGGACCTGTAAAAGGGTAAAAGAGTACAGTCATATCTTGGGTTACAGACACTTCAGGTTGCGCATTTTCAGGTTGCGCACTGTGCCGAATCCGAAAATACCGTGTTATGTACTGAGTTGAATAGGATCCAAACTGCAGCAGTCTGATTGGTCCTAGAACAATAGGATCCAAAAGGCAGCAGTCTGATTGGTCCTAGAACAATAGGATTCAGAATGCAGCAGTCTGATTGGTCCTGGAACAATGCAGCAGTATGATTGGTTGGCAGGAACCACCCAATCATGCTCCAGATAGAAGTGAATCCACAACCTGATTGGCTTACAGTAGAATTCCGGAATTAGCCAATCATGTGCAGCCCATTGTGTAAATAATGTATATAAGGCAGATACTTTGAGGGGACTTTCATTCATTCCTCCTCACCACTATGAGCTGAATAAAGAGCATGAAATCACTTTGCGACTCTGAGTATATTTCATACCGGAACGGGTTACTTCCAGGTTTCGGCGCTCACGTATGCACAGAAACACTAGATCATACTTTGTGCATGCGCACAAGCGCCGAATTGTGACCTGTGCATGCACAGATGCGGCTCTGGGTTGCAAACGCTGCAGGCTGTGAACGTGCCTCCCACACGGATCATGTTCACAACCTGAGTGTCCACTGTATTGGGAAATAATTCATAATGAATTGAAGAAAATGTTATAAAGTACTTTTCAAAAAAAACAAACCAGAGTCCTTTTTGTCGGGGATAATTTAGACGGAAATTCCCAGGTGTCAATAAAGGTTATTTATGTATGTGGCTACTGCGGCCCGTGTTTTGTTAGCCCCCAAATGGAAAACGAGCAAGGTCCCAACCAAAGAAGAATGGCATCTTAAACTGATGGAATATGTAGAGCTTGCAGATTTAATACATAGAATAAGAGAACAAGAAGAACACACATTTAAGGAAGATTGGAAAATGTTTATTGAATATATGGGGGGGGGGTGTATAGTTGAAAACCCTGGCAGCATGAAGATAAATTCAACAGTGTAAATAAGTTTTGTTGGATGTAGTTATGGAATACTGAATGGTTTAAAGGGTAAAGGAACCCCTGACCGTTAGGTCCAGTCGAATAATAATAATAATAATAATAATAATAATAATAATAATAATAATAATTTATTATTTGTACCCCGCCCATCTGGCTGGGTTTCCCCAGCCACTCTGGGCGGCTGCCATAGAAACAAAAAATACAGTAAAATATGCAGGGATTTCTGCTGTGCAAAATGAACCATGGAAAGAGAAGATGGGAAGTCATTGATATTTTAAGGTTGTTTAAATACATATTCTAAAATGTAAAAAAGAAAATTTAATTAAAATGATGGGGTGGGGGGAGAGAAACTGGTCTTCTGATAAGTGGAGTTAGAGCATATTGATCACGGCTAGAAGTCACTGATACCCTTATTCACCCAGAATTGGTCTCATTCTCTTTTCGAGCCACCCAAGTTGGTGGCCACCTCTGACTCTGGTGGGAGCATAGTCCATGGTTTTAACATACACTGTGTGAAAGAAGTACTTTGCTTTATTTGTCATTGTTATATATATAAAGGTAAAGGGACCCCTGACCATTAGGTCCAGTCGTGACTGACTCTGGGGTTGCGGCGCTCATCTTGCTTTACTGGCCGAGGGAGCCGGCGTACAGCTTCTGGGTCATGTGGCCAGCATGACTAAGGCGCTTCTGGCGAACCAGAGCAGCACACGGAAAGGCTGTTTACCTTCCCGCCAGAGCGGTACCTATTTATCTACTTGCATTTTGGCATGCTTTCAAACTGATAGGTTGGTAGGAGCAGGGACCGAGCAACAGGAGCTCACGCCGTCGCGGGGATTCGAACTGCCAACCTTCTGATTGGCAAGTCCTAGGCTCTGTGGTTTAACCCACAGCACCACCCGCGTCCCATATATATATATATATGTATATATATATATATATATATATTCATTTTTCTTTTTCATTCATTACATACATCTCAAATTCTTAACATTTACTATATATTCCTCCCTCCCTCCCCTCCAAGGCTTCCACCAACTTCTGTTTCTGGTTTGATTCTATTTTCACTCACTTTGCTATCTCTTAACAGAAAAAGTTATTATAACATGACCTCAAGCCTAAAAACATAAAAATGAAAGTAAATACACCATCCTATTTCACTATCTTCTAAACATTTTCTAATGCTGATACTGTGAATGTTTATTTAAATCCTGCCATCAAGTCTATTGAGTTTCTTTGTTTCTGCAAATGTATAATATGAATGGTTCCCAATCTTTTCCAAAGTCTCTGTTGTCTTTTTCTCTTAGTCTTTCTGTCATTTTTGCCAGTTCTGCATAGTTCATCAACTTCTCTTGACATTGTTCTTTAGTTGGTATTTCTCCAGTCTTCCAGTTTTGTGCAATCAGCTTTATCTGTCCTGAATCGCCTAACATTCAGCTCCATTCGATATCCACATGTTCTGAGAGAGAGAGACCAAGCCTCTCGTGACCTTGGACCAAGAGTCTTTGGCAGTGGAGTTCCTGAGCTCCAAGAGGAAAAAGGACCTTATCCCTGGTCCTTCTTGAATAGGACCACCAAGACTAGATGTTCCACCCTGTCCCCCAAAATCTCAGCAAAGCACTTCTTCTATCAAACTCCAAGTACAGTGGTGCCCCACAAGACGAATACCTCGCAAGACGGAAAACCCGCTAGACGAAATGGTTTTCCGTTTTGGAGGTGCTTCGCAGGCCGAATTTCTCTATGGGCTTGCTTCGCAAGACGAAAATGTCTTGCGATTCCTGGGGTTTTTTTTCCGCTCCCCACCCCCTTTTTCTAAGGCACTAAGCTGCTAATAGCCTTTTAGCAGCTAATCCGCTAATCCCTTAAGCCTTTAATAGCCGCTAATAGCCGCTAAACCGCTAATAGCGCTAATCCGCTAATGGGCTTGCTTCGCAAGACGGAAAAAACCGCTAGACGAAGAGACTCACGGAACAGATTCTTTTCGTCTTGCGAGGCACCACTGTAATTTGTCTTCTTTCTTTAACTGCAATATTCCTGGCTGCAGATTTGAAATACACCCATTGATCTCTAGATCCCCAGCTTTGAACCTGTCCAGGGTCCTGATTGTGCTTCTGTACCAGGTTAAAGCGAAGAGGAATCCGGTTTAAATGAATTCGGATTTATTCAATTTATTTATCGAAGCCATTTGATTAGCAGCTATTCTACGCGTGTATCCGGAGAGGCAGACATAAAGTCTTGAAAAACCCTCCCCAATAAAATTAAACAATTAAAATACTTTTTTTAAAAAAACCAAAACAACCTGAGATAATAAAGAGTGAGAACAAGCTGCAGAAGAATCGTTAAGCAGTCATTAAAACGACAAAACTATTAAAACCGTAAAATGATAAATACTAGCAGTCAGTGAAAAGCCTTATTAAATAGAGCACTTTTAACCTGGTGCCTACATGTCATCAATTATTTCAAATATGAGTTGCTGCCAGTCCCTCTTCCCCTTGCAGGGGGGGGGTGGTGGAATAAGATAGATCAGGCTTGCAGGAAGCCAAGCATTGCTCACCAGCCACATTTTCTGTTCCCTCCCCGGGGGGGCTCAGCACCCTCCCATTTATTTATTTTTTAGATCCTGGGAAGGCAATAGAAAAACTAAGCCAATAAATGAACGCCTCCATCTAGAAACCAGCTAGGATCAAGATTGCACTAGACTGTGTTGCAAGCTTCATTTTGCCATGCTAACAGGCTGAAGAACAAGTGTGAGTCCTTTTTTTTTTTTTTTTTTTTGGCAAATCCCAAGTTAAACTTTTATCGCAAGGTCTAACTGTTAGAATTCCTGCTCCACGACTGCAGTCATGGGATTGTTGTATTTCACATGACGTGGTATGTTTTGACTCCACAGAGTGGGAAATGACGGAGACAGGAAGTTTGTGTTACTGTGTTCCGTGAACGCAGCTGTCTAATGCTAGAGAGAGAGGGAGCCATGTTGCAGTGCTCCGTGTGTGTTTATATGTAAATAAAGTAGATTAGCCAAAATGCTGAGTTGCTGAGGTCTGTCATGCAAGGTGCGAAGGCTCTGCAGATCCCTAAGTGTGCCGGTGTCTGTTGGCATCAGTCGCTGTGATGTTCAGGCTGAAGAAAGCTTATGAAGCTCCCGAACGATCGTCCCGGAGGGAGGAAACATGCCAGTCGGGCATGTGTCTCTGCCAGGGTCCTACTCGAGTGTAGGCTGAACTCCTAACAATAATGACAACACCTTAGGTTTGACTTACAGGTAGGTAGCAGTTTTGGTCTGCCGTAGTCAAAACAAAATTCAAAAAATTCCTTCCAGTAGCAGTGGCAGAGCTTCATGCTCCAGCACTGGAGGTGGAGAGCAGGCAGGGGTGGGGCTGGTGTGCGTCCTAGGGGAGGGGCATGACGCCTGCGGGGGCGGGGTGCCCAGCGTGGGGGCAGCCGCGATGGCACCTTGCTGGGCTCGTGCTGCCAGGGGCAGTGCACTCTCCCTGCACTCCTCTTCCTCTGCCAGTGTCCAGCACCTTAGAGACCAACTAAGTTTGTTATTGGTATGAGCTTTTGTGTGCATGCACACTTCTTCAGATACACTGAAAGAAGTCACCAGACCCTTATATATAGTGAGAGGGTGGGGTGGGGTATTACTCAGAAGGGTGGTGGGAATGGGTCATTGGCTGATAGGTGTGGTAACACTACTGTTAACGACTGCAATTAGTATAACAGGAAAAAGCGAGGGATGAGGTGGCCAAAAATAGCTTTATCATGTATAATGAGATAAGAATCCAATGTCTCTATTCAGACCAGGCAGGTCTCTCCATGGTTTTAAGTTTGGTAAGGCCACTTCCACCTTAATGAGGAGGTGGGGTTGCAGGCTTCACGCCCCTTCATGTGCTCAAGGGGTGGGAGGCCAGCCCCTGCATGATTGGGGATTCCCGGCTGTGTCACCCCCTGGCCGGCCAATCGGGTTGCTCAGGGGGTGTGGCCTGCCCCATAAAGACAGGATGCAGCTCGGGATCTCCCTCCTTTCTGCGTTCCAGCTGTTCCTGTTTTTCCCACCCTCCCGCCCTCTAAGGTTTGCTTTCTCTGACCTTGCTATGGACCTTGGTTGGTTGCCGTTGAGGGGCCTGGTAGGAATTTTTCCACTTGGCAAATTGGCACCAGCCACTTGGCTTTCACCTACCTCATAGCAAATCGTCACAACTTTCTTGGTATTGGCGGTTAGGCATTGGAATACTTCTGTAGATGGAAAGAGGGAAGGTAGCGCCATCACCTGCCCCACATATTGAAGGGTAGTCTGTTAAAGGATTGGGGGGGCGTGGCCCTGTCTGAAGCCTATGGAGGTGAGGGCCTAAGGCACCCCCCCCGAGCGGTGACCCCGGGGGAGTTCCTAGTTGATGTGCATCAGCAGGACTCCCCCTACTGGTGGTTAACCCTTCCCAGACTTCAAGCAGACGGGCTGGAGTCAGATATAGTCGGTTAGGACCAATGCCTAAGCCAATACCGCTCATCATCTGTAACCAATAAAGTTGTGGCCTTTTTTAGCCCATTAACCTTAATAATTATGTCTTGTGTCATTATTTCTATGGGGGGGGGGTGGACTCGCCACACAATAAGTTGTAATTCAGCAACTTCTCTTTCCAGTCTGTTTCTGAAATTCTTTTGTAACAAGACAGCTACTTTGAGATCTTGTGTAGAATGTCCTGGGAGACTGAAGTGTTCTCCTACTGGTTTCTCTGACTATCGAGCAGATTGTTGCAAATGATCTTGAATAACGCATCTGCAGTGGCATCAGAAACTCTCGTCTTGAACCAACTTAGGAAGAAGGAGACACAGAGAGATGGTGCAAATGAAACAGGAGGAGCTGGTGGGGGTGCCATGAATGAATGTGTGGGTGTACCAGAAGTGGGGCACGAAAAATTGGCTGGGGTGGTCCTGCCCTCAGAAATAGGCATTGAGACACAGCAGAAAGGGAGGAGTTGGCTCAGTTAGGGTGGTAGAAATGTCGTCTTCTTCTTTGGTGATCACTCGTAGTTGAGTAAGATGGTCTTCCATGAGCATGGTTTTAACAGTGAGTCCATAAGGAACTGTGGAGGCCAATTCTGGATCCACACATCCTTCCGCAGTGGGGACATAGGTCTCCAGGTAGGAGTTATCATAGTGATGGTTTGCAAAACGTGCCTTCCTCTTAGCTCATTTCTCCCTTTTGTCCTGAGTTTGAGTGTCTTCAAAGCCCATGACACCTTTGATAAAGACTGTTCTCCACCTGGAGCGCTCGCAGGCCAGTGTTTCCCAGTTGTCAGTGCTTATACTACATTTTTAAAGATTTGCCTTGAGAGAGTCTTTAAACCTCTTTTGTTGACCACCAGCATTACGCTTTCCATTTTTAAGTTCAGAATAGAGTAGTTGCTTTGGAAGACGATCATCAGGCATCCGCACAACATGACCAGTCCAAGGAAGTTGATGTTGAAGAATCATTGCTTTGACACTGGTGATCTTTGCTTCTTCCAGTACCCTGGCATTAGTCCTCCTAATGTATATAGTTCTGGCTAGGGCTGGGCGATATCTGTTTTTCAACATTGCAATATATCATCCAGAAGTTCTGGATACCTGGGGCAGCAGTGGAAAATAGTTGATCCTCCAGATGTTGTTGGATTCCAACTCCCATCATGGATGCTTTAGTTGAGATTCCTGTACTACAGGGAGTTGGACTAAATGACCACCAGGGACTTTTCAACCCTACAATTCTATGATTCTGTGATTCTATTATCCTTGACCATTGGCCATTCTGGTTGGGACTTGTGGGAGTCAGATGGCGTCCGGGGAGGGAGGCTACTGGTTCCTCAACCGTGTTTTAGATTCATTCCAAAATGTATTAGTTCCTCCCAGATAATGGGTTAAAAACAACAACAACTAAGGAGACCCTCAAATATGTTACAACTGCTGCCTTGTTTTTGGGTTGCTCCTGTTTGGCTTCCAACTTGACAGGCATTCAGACATGCAAGTTCAGTATTAGTATTAGAGGGAATGATATTTTCAGTTGTATTATATATTACTACTACTACTACTACTACTATTATTATTATTATTATTATGCTAATATGCATGTCAAATGTCCTAAATTGGCACGCCAAGTGACTACCGACCTACCTACCTAATCTATATATATATCTATCTGAAACCATTTAAATTAGTACTAGAGATCAATACAATACTTTGTCAAACTATCAATATTTTTATGAGGCTGTGACAACCGTTTGTCCCCATATCTAATCATATCCAGAAAAAAATCAGTCGTTCTTTATTAATGTCATTGCTTTTATTAAATTACTTCTTGTGCTAATGAGATTTGAAGTTTCCTATTAAGGGCAGAAAGGGGGGGGGAGAATTCATTAAGGGAGGGAGGTTTTTCAACTGCATTTGTAAAATTACATGCTAATAAAATGGGAAATATGATTTTGGCAGTTGCTAATACAAATTGATTTCTTTTTGTCCAATTCCACAGACAAAGGCAAAGACGAGAGAGAGAGAGAGCGAGAGAGAGAGAATGTTGACGAGCAGAGGACTGGACATGAATTACTAAAATTTTGCAGTGACAGAAAAAAATCAAGTCCAGCTTTACTTGTTTCATTTATGAATAGTGTCCAGTGAGTTATCTCAAAGTGAATTACAAAACTCTTGCATGTATTAAAACAGTTATAACAATTGTGTGTATATAAAAAAAATTTGAAAAGAAAAACACCCAGAAATTCTATTCACACCCACAGTTTAATAGAACAGCACATACATAAAATCTGCTTTAAGGTTTTTTTAAACTGCCATTGAGAGTGTCCCCCCCCCCCTTTACAGTCAAGTGGTATATAAATTTTATTTAATAACAATAAAATTATGTAATAGAAACCATTCAAATACAAGAAACTGGATTGAAGTCCTCCATTGAGAAGGAAAGCGGATCATCATTGGCCAGTGCCAAAAAGACAAGACAAGTTGCCTGCCTGGTATCTAGTGGAAGGTAGTTCCAAAGGAAGAGTTGCCACCATACGGAAGGCCGGATTCTGACACTGTTCAGAATGGACCTTCTGATTGGGTGGCATATACAGGAGGCCTTCTTCTGCAGGGTACAACGCTAGATTGGGTATTATAAGGGGTGAGATGATCTTTTAGGTCTTCTGGTCCCAAGCAATATAAGACTTTGCAGACCACGGATGGAGGCAGCAGTGCTTCTGAAGGCCAGTTGCTGGAAACTGCGGGAGGGGAGAGTTGCTCCTGTGTCTGAATCCTGCTTGCATGCTTCCTGTGTTGTTGTTGTTTAGTCGTTTAGTCGCGTCCGACTCTTCGTGACCCTATGGACCAGAGCACGCCAGGCACTTCTGTCTTCCACTGCCTCCCGCAGTTTGGTCAAACTCATGCTGGTAGCTTCGAGAACACTGTCCAACCATCTCATCCTCTGTCGTCCCCTTCTCCTTGTGCCCTCCATCTTTCCCAACATCAGGGTCTTTTCCAGGGAGTCTTCTCTTCTCATGAGGTGGCCAAAGTCTTGGAGCCTCAGCTTCAGGATCTGTCCTTCCAGTGAGCACTCAGGGCTGATTTCCTTCAGAATGGATCGGTTTGGTCTTCTTGCAGTCCATGGGACTCTCAAGAGTCTCCTCCAGCACCATAATTCAAATGCATCAATTCTTCAGCGATCAGCCTTTTTATGGTCCAGCTCTCACTTCCATACATCACTACTGGGAAAACCATAGCTTTAACAATATGATGAATAGGCTGGAAGCGCTCTGCACACGCTCAGAGGCCATCTCCTCTCTTCCAGGCGCCGCTCTCCCCTCCTTCACTCCCCCGCCCCTCGCGTCCCGAAGCCACGCCCCCTGTCACTTGCTCAGGCAACGCCGAACGCTCCGCCCTTGCGCTCCCTCCCGCCCCCTTTTCGGGTTCTCCCACTTCCCGGCGTGCCCTGCGCCGCGCTCCAATGTCATAGGGTTAAGGTTACGCCATGAGTTCCGGTCTGCATTCGCAACAAGTCGCCATATGCGGGGCAAACGCTGTGAAAACCGGAATTAACCGAGAGGGAAAAAGGACTTCACGGGCGCTTATAATCCAGTCGCAAGGCGGCGTTTGAATGTGTGGATTGCAGGCGTATACGCCGCCCAGACGCGTCTCTGCCGGGCGGACGGTGTTCGGGTTTTTGCCGGACGTTATCATCGCACGCAGCTCTCATTCTTCCCCCCCTCTTCATAGCAATGAGAAACCACACGCTGCATAGCCTCTCATTTCCGGCTATGTTTCGACCGCCGCCATTTGAGGGTCGGAAGCGGGGAGACCCGTGGGGGTGGTGAGGAAGCGCTTTCGCTGCTTCAGAGAAACTTTCCTCATGCCTCTGTACTTTCCACCACGCCGCCGCCACCTCCCCAAACTAGAGCGGTTGCTGTGTTATCCCTTGACACTGGGACGGGCCCCTCAAATGGCTGCCTGCTTCGGGTGCGGGAGGCGAATGAGAACCGGAAGTGTTTATCCATTAGTATTTGCACTCCCCTTTGGCCCAGCAGCTCCGAAGATTCGGAACGCGCTGGCGCGGTGCATGCTGGGATGAGGGAGGGAAGGAATGGGGAGAGTGGGTGTGGCCTGGCTGGGAAACCCAGAAGTAGAGTGCTGCTGCTTGTGGAGGCTCCATCAAGCAATCCAATTCAAAGGGCAGCTGCCCTTTTCTTCAAATGAGTCCCTTTTGGAGCCAAATTCTGAGCAGATGCATTCATTCATTCATTTCATAAAATTTATAGCCGACTGTTACGGAAAAATCTAGGTGCGAGGCTGCTCAGTCACCCAGCTCATCCAGGCAGAGCCTGTGGGTCCCTGCAGAGTAAAGGAAGAAGTCCAGCCACCAACCGGAGCAAACAGCTGTAATAATAATAATAATCATAATAATCATAATAATCATAATTTTTTATTTATACTTCACCCTCCCCAGCCAAGACAGGGCTCAGGGCGGCTAACAACCAATAATAAAAACAAGTTGATTAAGATACAATTTAAAAGATTAAGATACAACATTAAAACATTAGGATACAGTCTCTTCATAGGAGGAGAAAGGATAAAGAAAGAGGGGGAGGGAATCAAACTGATTCTAAGCCAAAGGCTTGTAAGCCAAAGGGAGCCAGCGTTTGTCCACAGACAGTTTATCTGGGTCATGTGGCCAGCATGACTAAGCCGCTTCTGGCAAACCAGAGCAGCACACGGAAACGCCGTATACCTTCCCACCGGAGCAGTGCCTATTTATCTACTTGCACTTTGATGTGCTTTCAAACTGCTAGCTTGGCAGGAGCTGGGAAAGAGCAACAGGAGCTTACCCCGTTGCGAGGATTCAAACCACCGACCTGATCGGCAAGTCCTAGGCTCTGTGGTTTAGACCACAGCGCCACCTGCATCCCTTAGCAATCTAAAGGTAAAGGTACCCCTGACCATTAAGTCCAGTTGTGGACGACTCCAGGGTTGCGGCGCTCATTTCAGTCTATAGGCAGAGGGAGCCAGTGTTTGTCCGCAGACAGCTACTCCCACATCTACTCCCAGTATATAAAAAACTGGCAGTGATCTACCCATTGTCATTGGAGGGAGGGGGGTAGAAGGGGAGGATTGCCTACAGTTCCTGAGGTTTTTTTAGGGGAGAGCGGGAACATTCTTTATACATTGCTTTTAATCCAACGATCGATTACGATCCTGGGATCTACCTGTTGATTGCAGTTGACTGGTTGAACATCGCTGCCATAAGGGAATAAGAAGGAAAAAAGGGGGGGGGGTTGTATACAGTGGAACTTGGCTTCTTGAACGGCTTAGTTTACGAACAAAACGCCAAAAACCCAGAAGTAATTGCTCCGGTTTTTGAACGTTTTTCAGAAGCTGAGTGGCCGATGCGGCTGTCAGCCATTGTTTCCGGGGCTCCTGCGCCAATCGGAAGTTGCACTTTGATTTTGGAACATTTCTGGAGTTGAAAGGACTTCTGGAATGGATTAAGTTCAAGAACCAAGGTTCATCGAGTACATATGATGGCACTTCATCTGACCCATCTACTGCAATTATTAAGTTTGCTGATGACATCACCATAATGGGTTTAATTACAGGCGGAGACGAATCTGCGTACAGGGTGGAGGTTCAAAAGGTATCCACATCGTGCTCAGAGAACAATCTGCACCTAAAAAACATTGGCAAGACAAAGGAGATGGTGTTGGACTTTCAGAGGAAGAGAGGGGAGCTAGCCCTGTTGTATATCAGGGGGGCTGTGTGGAGAGAGTCTCTTCCTTTAAATTCCTGGGAGTCCATCTTAGTGAAGACCTTACTTGGGAGGTCAGTACAGCCCAGGTAGTTAGGAAGGCCCAACAGAGACTTCATTTCCTTAGGGTCTTGCGAAAGAACAATGTTAGACAGCAACTGATTTCCTTCTATCGGTCCATGATAGAAGAAGAAGAAGAAGAGTTTGGATTTGATATCCCGCCTTTCACTCCCTTTAAGGAGTCTCAAAGCGGCTAACATTCTCCTTTCCCTTCCTCCCCCACAACAAACACTCTGTGAGGTGAGTGGGGCTGAGAGACTTCAAGGAAGTGTGACTGGCCCAAGGTCACCCAGCAGCGGCATGTGGAGGAGCGGAGACACGAACCCGGTTCCCTAGATTACGTGACTACCGCTCTTAACCACTACACCACACTGGAAAGTGTTCTCTCATACTGTATTACAGTGTGGTACGCTGGTTTGACAGCCGTGGACAGAAAGTCCCTACAGAAGGTGGTGAAGACAGCACATGATATCATGGGCTGTCCCCTGGGTCCGCTAGATGTTATCGCAGGAGACCGTTGTCTCAGAAGAGCGAGGAACATTCTCAGGGATGACTCACACCATGGCCACCACCCTTTTAACCTCCTGCCCTCAGGCAGGAGATATAGAAGCATGATAAGCCTCACCAACAGGTTAAAGAACGGTTTCTTCCCGTGGGCCGTGAGGCTGCTCAATGGAAGGCAGCAACATTGCAGCTGACGTTCTGGGTTGGTGGTCGTACGACAGCACACAGAGTGTAACAACGACTGAGAGATTGGGGTGGGGATGGGGGCTTGTTCAATCTCACTGTAAACAAGTGGTACAGTGACAATAAAGTATTTCTGTTTCTATATGAATCATAGCAAAGAACATTAACAGCCTTGAAATATTTTGTATGTATGGCAGAGCATTCAGTTATAGGGGTCCTCATATGCAGTCCGAAGTGACACCCTCATAAATGTTAATTCTCCACTGCCGCAACAGGTGTCACTTCTACTGCATGGCCCATTGTGGTGTATAAAACAATAAAGAATAACTTGTCTTTGAGCCCCTGTACCTACTGAATTTATCCCGAAGACACTGAAATTAGCAACAGCGCTTCTTGCCCCAAGACCAAAAGCTTCGTGGAAATAGATTTGGGGTTTTTTTGCATACACCGTAAAAACTGAATTTCCCTTTTACCGCCACGCATTGTGCTTCGTCTAGGATTGCAGGGGACTCCTTTGCAGTTTCCTGAGTGACATCACCAATTTCAGGGGATGGTTTTTTTCCACAAAGGGAGCTGTGATTTCCTGTCTTCTACTGCCCTCAGTTGTACAGAAATGGGAATTGCGCTTCAAGCAAAGGCTGCGATTGCTTTTGTGATTTCGACTGAAAATAGCAAAAGATGTTATCAGGAGGGTGTTGGGTAACATCGTCCTTTGCCTATTGCAGCAATCTGGGAGGGAAGTGGACCAGAAATCTCTGCCCTCTCCACACTCGCCAGAGCTAAACACAAAGTTGTGTCAGGGATCCTTGCATTATTGCAGAAGCTCCTCTCGTTTTGCACAGGGATCCTGCCAAGTCAGAAAACCACTTTGCAGGCACTGTCAAGCACTGTGAAAGATGTGTCATTTCAAGGGGAAGCGAGGGCTACCATCTTGGATGGCTATAAAAGAGGACAAGGCATGTTCAGAGAAATGACTATTGATGGCTACAGTCTACCATCACTTGTGGGTTGCTCTGCGCTAAAATACCAGTTGTTAGGAATCCCAGGTTGAGGAGGTGTTTTTGCACTCGGTTTTTGTGCTTTGGGGCTTCACATCAGCATCTGATTACTTAGCGAAAGGCAAAGAGTTTATTCTCCTCCTTCCTTACATCTGCATCAAGAGATGTATAGCATGGGTAGGCAAACAAAGGCCCAGGGGCTGGATGCGGCCCAATTGCCTTCTCAATCCGGCCCGCGGATGATCCGGGAATCAGCATGTTTTGCCAGGAGTAGAATGTGTCCTTTTATTTAAAATGCACCTCTGGGTTATTTGTGGGGCATAGGAATTTGTTCACCCCCCCCTCCAAATATAGTCCGGCCCCCACAAGGGACAGTGGACCGGCCCCCTGCTGAAAAAGTTTCCTGACCCCTGATGTATAGTGTCCAGACCAAGGGAAGTCATAGTACCACTCTATTCTGCTTTGGTCAGACCACATCTGAAGTACTATGTCCAGTTCTGGGCATCACAATTTAAGAAGGATGTTGGAACATGTGCAGAGGAGGGCAACCAAGATGATCAAGGGTCTGGAAACAAGCCTTATGAGGAGTGGTTGAAGGAGCTGGGTATGTTTTACCTGAAAAGGAGGAGACTAAGAGGAGATAAAGGGACGCGGGTGGTGCTGTGGTCTAAACCACTGAGCTTGCTGATCAGAAGGTCGGTGGTTCGAATCCCCACAATGGGTGAGCTCCCGTTGTTCGGTCCCAGCTCCTGCCAACCTAGCAGTTCGAAAGCATGTCAAAGTGCAAATAGATAAATAGGTTCCACTCCGGCGGGAAGGTAAACGGCGTTTCCGTGCGCTGCTCTGGTTCGCCACTCCTCATAAGGCTTGTTTCCAGACCCTTGCTCATCTTGGCTGCCCTCCTCTGCACATCTTCCAGCTCATCAACATCCTTCTTAAATTGTCATGCTGGCCACATGACCCGGAAGCTGTCTGCGGACAAACGCTGGCTCCCTCGGCCTATAGAGGGACATGAGCGCCACAACCCCAGAGTCGTCTGCTCTTTACCTTTAAAAGGAGTTATGATAAGCCATCTTCCAATATCTCAAGGGCTGTCTAGGTCTCTCTCTCTCTCTCTCGTTCACTCAGATACTCACACACACTCTCAGAATCAGAACTCTCCACATGATTACATCGAAAGGCTTTATTTCAGAATTCAGTGCATGATACATACTTGCATTCAAAATATGATTTGTACCTTTCCACCATTCAAATCTTGCTCAAGGCAGCTTGCAACATGAAAAAAATATAATTACACATACCCTCCAACATGTCTCCAATGAAAATAGGGACAGTCTATTCCATAATAATAATTTTACTATTTATACTCCACCCATCTCACTGTGTTGCCTCAGCCACACTTGGCGGCTTCCAACATATATAAAAACACAATAAAGCATTAAACATTTTATCTTTTAAAAAAGTTTCCTATACAGGGCTGCCTTCAGATGGCGAGGAGGTCAAATAGCTCTATACCCTCCAACATTTCTCTGATAGAAATAGGGATGTCCCAAGGAAAAACGGGACATTCTGGGATCAAATCAGAAACTGGGACGGCTTTTGTAAATCTGGGACTGTCCGTGGAAAATAGGGACACTTGGAGAGTCTGAATTACAACATAACAAAAGGGATAATAAATAATAATAATAATAATAATAATAATAATAATAATAATAATAATAATAATTTATTTATACCCCGCCCTCCCCAGCCAAGGCCGGGCTCAGAGCGGCTTACAAGCAATAATAAAAACAAGATGAATGATTACAACTTAAAAACAAAAGTAAAATACAACATTAAAATAATGGAACATTAAAATATTAAAATGTAGCCTCATCGTAGGAGGAGAAGGAAAAGAAAAAAGAAAGAGAGGGAGGGAGGGAATCAAATTGGCTCCAAGCCAAAGGCCAGGCGGAACAACTCTGTCTTACAGGCCCTGCGGAAAGAAATCAGATCCTGCAGGATAAAGAAAACATGGAAAAGACACAACAAAATTGAGCAATTTCTGCATAAATCATAATAAGATCTAAAATAAAGATACAAAAAGACTGTGGCTATGGCAGAAGCAAGGCCCTCTTTGGGTGATAATGCTGTGAGTTCCTCATAGGCTCAGGTTGTGTATATGTCTAAATCACATAGCATCAAGACACCACAATCTCGGCTGTCTCAGTCCAAAGAAACCAAAACATGGGTAAGCAACTGGAGCCCCTGGAATCTCGCACCGCTTGCAGGTTTGGGTAGCGTGCAATGATACACTTCTAGGGAATGAAGGGTGAGAGAGTTGGGCTTCCTAAAATCCAACCAGAGAGTTCAGGGGAAATATGTTGGATTTTACGGTAAAGGTAAAGCTACCCCTGACTGTTAGGTCCAGTCGCAGACGACTCTGGGGTTGCGGCACTCATCTCGCTTTACTGGCCGAAGGAGCCGGCGTACAGCTTCTGGGTCATGTGGCCAGCATGACTAAGCCGCTTCTGGCGAACCAGAGCAGCGCACGGAAACGGTGTTTACCTTCCCACCGGAGCGGTACCTATTTATCTACTTGCACTTTGATGTGCTTTCAAACTGCTAGGTGGGCCGGAGCAGGGACTGAGCAACGGGAGCTCACCTTGTCGTGGAGATTCAAACCGCCGACTTTCTGATCGGCAAGCCCTAGGCTCTTTGGTTTAGACCACAGCGCCACCCACGTCCCTTGAAGATTTAGGTAAAGGGACCCCTGACCATTAGGTGCGGACAACTCTGGGGTTGCGGCGCTCATCTCGCTTTACTGGCCGAGGGAGCCGGTGTACAGCTTCCGGGTCATGTGGCTAGCGTGACTAAGCCGCTTCTTGCGAACCAGAGCAGCGCACAGAAACGCCATTTACCTTCCCGCCAAAGCGGAACCTATTTATCTACTTGCACTGCGTGCTTTCGAACTGCTAGGTGGACAGGAGCTGGGACTGAACAATGGGAGCTCACCACGTCACGGGGATTTGAACCACCGACCTTCCTATCAGCAAGCCCTAGGCTCTGTGGTTTAGACCACAGTGCCACCCGCGTCCCTTGCAGATTTAGGGACCAATAATTCAGACATCAGGGACGCAGGTGGCGCTGTGGGTAAAAGCCTCAGAGCCTAGGACTTGCCGATCGGAAGGTCGGCGGTTCGAATCCCTGTGGCGGGGTGCGCTCCCGTCGTTCAGTCCCAGCGCCTGCCAACCTAGCAGTTCGAAAGCACCCCCGGGTGCAAGTAGATAAATAGGGACCGCTTACTAGCGGGAAGGTAAACGGTGTTCTGTGTGCTGCGCTGGCTCGCCAGATGCAGCTTGTCACACTGGCCACGTGACCCGGAAGTGTCTCCGGACAGTGCTGGCTCCCGGCCTCTAGAGTGAGATGAGCGCACAACCCTAGAGTCTGTCAAGACTGGCCCGTACAGGCAGGGGTACCTTTACCTTTTTAATTCAGACATCACTGAATGTTGTAATGCCATCCAATTTTTGATCTCTCTCCCACTGTCTCATACACTTCTAAATATTATTTAAAGCTGAGTGCCATCTGTCAGGGAGTCCCTTCCCCCCCTTCTCGCACATGCTGGCCAATATGACAGATGCTACATTTGTATATAGCATAAAGGAGAACAAAAACGACTCTGTCTTTTTAACCATTGTGCTTGATTACAAGTGAAAACACAAAGGCACTGTTGCTTCCCCATCTGCAACCAGGCATCAGGGTCCAAACTGTGACATCCCTTTTGAAATGAGTTACGGGCAAATCCAATCCAGGAGCAACCCAGAGAAACCAATACAATGTGGTCGATGTTTCACCAGTTGTCTGGTTTTGGACTGGGGTGAAATCTAGTGTGAAATCACACCGACAAAATAGTGACTGGAAGCTACTTAAGTGCAATATTGATTTTATTCAAAAGATTTCCGGTAGCTCCTTCAAAAGCTCCAACAATTGCTCCAGAAAGGAGAGACGTGAAGGAGGGTGGCAATGTTGGTCTTCTCCACGAGATGGTGCTCTGGATCTGCTAAGGTTATCGCAGCGAACTGAGCACAGGACACATTGCTATCAGCACATGCAGAGCTCTCCTCGTGCAGCCCACTGCTGTGTTTGAAAGAGATGTTGAGTCTTTTTCATCCTTAAGAACAAAAGGAAGTTCAAATATTTCTCAGAAGCAGCCATCAGTGTTTCAGAATAATCGGCATGTTTACATGATGTCCTGAGGTTATATCCCTTCCTCAATCCTTCTGCACGCGAGTTAATTCTCAAAGCTTTGGCTGGATTTTCAGCACCTGGAGAAGAAGAAAAAAACTTATTTCATGCACTTGGCTGGAGGTGTAGATAGCTCCACTCCCAGGCCAACTTGATCCACCCACAGATGCCTAAAACCCAACTCAATCCATGCCAGCTGTAGGCTGCACAGCAGATTAGAATGTGGATTTCTGATGGCTGCCATTTTCCTGAGATAGCATTTCAAGAAGCTGAAGTTCTTCCCCTTCGTCCTCTCTGCAAAAGCGGCTCCCATCAACTCAGCTCAATACATTCTAGGCATCAAGACATCTCCAACAGAAGGTATCCCAGTCTGTCTTAATCTCTCTGAAGGAGCATCTCCACCCCCATCGTTCTACCTGGAGACTGAGGTCCAGCGCCGAGGGCCTTCTGGCAAAAACCCAAGTTACAGGGAACCAGGCAGAGGGCCTTTTGTGTAGTGGCACCTGCCCTGTGGAATACCCTCCCACCAGATGTCAAAGAGAACAACAACTACCAGACTTTTAGAAGACATCTGAAGGCAGCCCTGTTTAGGGAAGCTTTTAATGTTTGATGCATTTCTGTATTTTAATATTTTGTTGGAAGCCGCCCAGAGTGGCTGGGGAAGCCCAGCCAGATGGGCGGGGTAATAATAATAATAATAATAATAATAATAATAATAATAATAATAATTAGACCCATCTTCCACAACTGAATTTTAAACAGACAAGAAGACCACCTATTTCCTAAAGTTCCTTTACTCTCCTGATTTCATTTTGTGTGTTGTTGTTTTTAGCAAAGTATTATGGGACCTCCAGTCCTTGGGATCAGCGTAGCCCTTCGATTTTGTGCTGGAGACTCTTCCTAGGCCATGGCCCCTTTTCTCCAAGCCACACCCTACACCAGAGGATTTCAACCTTTTTCAGTCCACGGCTCCCTTGACCAACTGCATTCTTTCTGTGGCTCCCCTCTGGGGAAATGTGCTCCAAGCTTCAGAAGCCCAGTTATGCCACCCCTGCGGAGCCGCCAGCTCCTCACCCCTTTCTCAACACCCTCCCTTGTGGAGTGTTCCCTCAGGCCCCTCTCCCCTCCCCTCTTCCTGGGAGTCCTCTGGGTAGCAGCCACCACCGACAGCCACCACCGTCTCGAAGAAGAAGAAGAAGAAGAAGAGGAGGAGGAGGAGGAGGAGTTTGGAAGGACTCTCAAAAGGACGCAGGTGGTGCTGTCGGTTAAACTACAGACTTGCCGATCGGAAGGTCAGCGGTTCAAATCCCCGTGACGGGGTGAGCTCCCGTTGCTCGGTCCCTGCTCCTGCCAACCTAGCAGTTCGAAAGTACGTCAAAGTGCAAGTAGATAATTAGGTACCGCTCTGGTGGGAAGGTAAACGACGTTTCCATGTGCTGCTCTCGTTCGCCAAAAGTGGCTTAGTCATGCTGGCCACATGACCCAGAAGCTGTACGCCGGCTCCCTCGGCCAATAAAGCAAGATGAGCGCCGCAACCCCAGAGTCGGTCACGACTGGACCTAATGGTCAGGGGTCCCTTTACCTAATATACAATCTGTACATCATTTTCATCACATTTTCTTTCAAAGCATTACATGCTATAAATTTTATTCCTTCTTTACACAGTTTTCCCCAGTCTTTTAACTGTATATTATAACCAAAATCTTTGGCCCAATGTATCATAACCGACTTTACCTCTTCATCTTTCAAATGCCATTCCAACAGCAATTTATACATTTTAGACAATGTTTTAAAATTATTATTTAATATTTCCATTTCAAATTTTGATTTAGTGTAACCAAATCCATTTTTCTTTAAATCCTCTTTAAACATTTCATTAATTTGGCGATAGTGCAACCAGTCATTTACATATTCTTTTACCTCTTCATAAGGTTTAATTTTCCAATTATTCCCTTTTTCTCTTACTAACTTTTCATACGTAACCCAATTTTTACTCATATTTATCTTTTTCACACTCATTGCTTCCCAAGGTGACAGCCACCAAGGTGTTTTACACTCTAATAGGTCTTTATACCTGTCCCAAATAGAGATCTTTGGAATATATGGTTACCAAATCCTTTATGGACTTTTGTTTTGTCATACCATAAATATGCGTGCCAACCAGACCTATTATCAAATCCTTCTAGATCCAACAGATATGTATTTTCTAGCAACATCCATTCCTTCAACCAACAGAGGCAAGATGCTTCATAATATAACTTCAAATCTGGCAAGGCGAAGCCACCTCTTTCTTTAGTATCTGTTAGCAATTTAAATTTAATTCTTGGTTTCTTCCCCTGCCAGATATATCTTGAAATTATTTTCTGCCACTCCTTAAATATAGCTGCCCCCTTAATTATTGGAATTGATTGAAACAAAAATAACATTTTTGGTAGCATGAAAACCTCACTTCCATTTTCTCTCTCCCTTGATAATTTCTGAATGCACTTTTCTCATTAATTGACGGAAAGTGGTAGAAACAAAAGAACCCAGTAGAAATTTCCTGCACACCACTAATCTCTAGCATGGCTCAGCGTTCAGGGGATTTGAATCCTGCGCAGGGAGCCATATCAAACAATTGCCACCCAGACGGAACCCCCAGAGAAGTTCCATTCACATGTATTCCTTTGGGAACATTTGCTAATCCATCAGTGCCCAAGAGGCGTGCAGTAGATCATTATTTCCTTCGGTGTTCTAACTTAACACGGTGTTAATGTCAACTTGGATACTTTCAATGGCTTTGACAGTTTGTGTTTGACAAATTTACGATGGCTGGTAATGTGGTACACTTTTCATTATCAAAACTGCTTTTTCTTCCTTGCAAAGGGTTTTAATTGCTACCCATTCCCGCCAACAAGGGGTTTGCGTTTTTCATTAAAGCACTCACTGAGATCTTGACAACCCTCGACACACTCCATCTGAATTTAATTAACTTTCCCCCATTCTCTCTCTCTGTTTCCCCCTCCCACCTTCCCTCTCTCTCTCTCTTTCACACACACACACAACTTGCCTTAAAGCCTTCATTGCAAAGATCTGCGTAGAAGCAGAGGAGGAAGTGAACAGTTTTAAACCTAGAAGCTGGCTATTTTTTTAAAAAAACCAACGTGCATGCACACATTTGTGTGTGTGTGTGTGTGTGTGGTTTTTGGCAGCCCAGTGAAATCTGGGCTCTGATTAATTAGGCAACCCTTGTTGAGCTTATGAATGTTTTCCTTCAGAGCTCATGGAATAGACTCAGTATCAGCTTCATCACAATCTGCCTTTCCTAAGCCCCAAATCCTCAAACGCCAAAGCAAATGCCAGGTGGTAGACCTCTTTCCTTCCGTCTTGATTAAACCTGCTCTGTAGATAAACCTCTGCTAGTCTGCTTGGCATCGTCTCCAATGGAAGCAGTCGATTTAGGTTACACAACTAGCACTGCCAGGTGAAAAAAGAAGAAGTAATTTGGGCAGGGACTGGGAACTGGACCCAACTGCCTGGACAAACACAGATGGGCAGCATATAAATGCTACATTACTACTACTACTACTACTACTACTATTGTTGTTGTTGTTGTTGTTGTTACAAATTAATTTCAGTAAGGACAAATGTAAGGTTCTGCACTTAGGAAGAACCAGATGCAAAATGTGAGTCAACAGTGTGGCATAGCAGCAAAAAAAGCTAATGCTATTCTAGGCTGCATCAACAGAAGTCGAGCGTCCAGATCAAGGAAAGTAATAGTGCGATACGATAATCTTTATTGTCATTGTCCCATACAGAACAACGAAATTGAAAAAATCTACATCAGACATTCAAAAACCAACAAGCCTGTTATCCCAACTATCCCAGCCTGGTTAGCCCCTAAAAACTCTGATACCCCATAATTGAATACAGTATACTCACATAGAGACTACCTTACACTGCGTTTAAAACCAAAATTGCATTTGGATAGAAACTGTTTCTCAGGTGGCTAGTCCTAGTCTTTATAACCCTGAACCTTCTTCCAGAAGGCAGAAGCTGAAAGAGATAATTTCCGGGGTGCGCACTATCCTGCACTATCTCTGCAGCTTTCTTATGGCACCTGGAAGCATAGATTTCATCCACTCTATTCTGCCTTGATCAGACCATACTTGGAATACTGTGTCTAATTCTGGTCACCACAATATAAGAAGCATGTTAGCAAGCTGGAACATGTGCAGAGGAGGGCAACCAAGACGATCAAGGATCTGGAAACAAGCCTTATGAGGAATGGTTGAAGGAGCTGGGTATGTTTAGCCTGGTAAAGAGGGGACTGAGAGGAGAAAGGATAGCCAACTTCAAATTTCTAAAGGGCTGTCACCATGGAAGATGGAGCAAGCCTACTCTGGAGGGTAGGACTCAAACCAATGGCCTCAAGTTACAAGAAAGGAGATTTTGGCTAAACATCAGGAAGAACTTTCTGACAGTAAGAGCTGTTCGACGGTGGGAAGGTCTCCCTTCGGAGGTGGTGGACTTCCGTTCCTTGGAGGTTGGTTGGCTATCTGTCATGACTGCTTTAGCAGAGATTCCTGCATATACTGAGCCTAGCAGTGTTTTTACCTTGGGGAATATGCTGAGCATGGGATCAGATGCCTTCAACCTTCTCTGAACTTCATAAATGCTTCAGTGCTCCAACAGTAGAAATAGCATTGAGCTAGAGCGGATGCCAGAACACAAGACACAGTTAAGGAATGAGTGAATCGCTCTGTTTTGACTCTTCTCCGTTTCTCATTTTCCCAGTATTAAGTTACATTTCCCACATTTTCACTTTTTAATAAAAAAATTATAACAAAACTTCATCAACATTTTAGTGTGAATTCTCCCAATATACACATATACAGCATCTTAAAAAGTAGAGACATCACCTTGCCAACAAAGGTCCATATAGTAAAAGCTATGGTTTTCCCAGTAGTGATGCATGGAAGTGAAAGCTGGACCATAAAGAAGGCTGACCGCTGAAGAATTGATGCTTTTGAATTATGGTGCTGGAGGAGACTCTTGAGAGTCCCATGGACTGCAAGAAGATCAAACGTATCCATTCTGAAGGAAATCAGCCCTGAGTGCTAACTGGAAGGACAGTCCTGAAGCTGAGTCTCCAATACTTTGGTGGTGTGAACCCTCATTGGTGGAATCATGAACCCCAGTAACCTTCAGACTGAAGTTGATGTTTCAACCTCTGATTCATGTCTAATTATCTTGCTGCACACAGCAGCTAACAAATGCTGTTTTGACAATAACGCAGGCAGTCTAATTAAGAATACCTTTACATTAATCTATAGTGGGGCCATATTTGAGGAAATGGGTACACAGTTCTGGTCACTGCAGCTTATAAATAATGTCCTAACACTGGAAATAGTGCAGAAAAGCTGTGAAAGGGAGTACTTTGTCAGCATTTGGGGGTCTTCTTTGGGTGGGGGATGACATAACAGTGCAAACCTTTATGTCTCTACTGAGGAGTAAGTTCCATTGTGTTCAAGAGGGCTTTCTTCCAGACAAACAGGAAGGCCTGTGGCTCAATGACAGCACATCTGTTTTGCATGCAGAAGGTCTCAGTTCAGCACCTGACATCTCCAGGTAGGGCTTGGGGAGACCCCTGTTTGAAACCTTGGAGAGCCACTTCCAGTCAGTGTAGACAGTATGGCGGTACATGGACAAGATGCGGGTGGCTTTGTGGCCTAAACCACCAAGCCTCTTGGGCTTGCCGATCAGAAGGTCAGTTCTTCGAATCCCTGTAACTGGGTGAACTCCTGTTGCTCTGTCCCAGCTCCTGCCAACATAGCAGTTTGAAAGCACACCAGTGCAAGTAGATAAATAGGTACCACTGTGGCAGGAAGGTAAACGGCATTTCCATGCATTCTGGTTTCCATCACAGTGTTTCATTGCACCAGAAGCAGTTTAGTCATGCTGGCCACATAAGCCGGAAAGCTGTTCTGTGGACAAATGCTGGCTCCCTCGGCCTGAAAGCAAGATGAGCGCAGCAACCCCATAATCGCCTTTGGCTGGACTTAACCATCCAGGCAATTGCCTTTGTTGGCAACCACCTTGCCAACAAAGGTCCGTATAGTAAAAGCTATGGTTTTCCCAGTAGTGATGTATGGAAGTGAGAGCTGGACCATAAAGAAGGCTGATCGCCGAAGAATTGACGCTTTTGAATTATGGTGCTGGAGGAGACTCTTGAGAGTCCCATGGACTGCGAGAAGATCAAACGCATCCACTCTTAAGGAAATCAGCCCTGAGTGCTCACTGGAAGGACAGATCCTGAAGCTGAGGCTCCAATACTTTGGCCACCTCATGAGAAGAGAAGACTCACTGGAAAAGACCCTGATGTTGGGAAAGATGGAGGGCACAAGGAGAAGGGGACAACAGAGGACGAGATGGTTAGACAGTATTCTCGAAGCTACAAACATGAATCTGACCAAACTGCGGGTGGCAGTGGAAGACAGCAGTGCCTGGCGTGCTGTGGTCCATGGGGTCACGAAGAGTCGGACATGACTGAACGACTAAACAACAACAACAACAACAACAACCATCCAGGGATCCTTTACCTTTTCCCCCCATCTTTTTTTGGATGGGCAAATGAACCGACTTATGGTCAGGCAATTTCCTGGGTTCCAAATCGGTACGGCCAAAGATAGGACACAACAGAAATGAGATGAAAAAAGTGGTTTCTTTCACATTCTTATAGAGCCCAGTGAAATTGGTTGTCCATATTTTTCACAGGTGATAAAAGGGAACAGCAATTTCCAGTGTGGTTTAACAATCAATCCCTTTACCCAGAAAACTCTGGGAACTGTAGTTCTGGGAAGGGAGTAGGGGCCTCCTAGCAACTCTCAGTACCCTTAACAAACTTACAGCTCCCAGGACTATTTTGAGGAAGCCACGACTGTTTAAAATGGTAATGTAGTACTTGAAATGTATGTTATAGGTGTGGCCTATGTGTGTGCCCTTATGTGTGACACATTAAGTCATTCAACAAAATTAAACAGCTCCTTTCCTGTACCCTCATGTGAATGGCTGATGGTGTGTAGATTCTATTTCTCTGAAGGAAAGCCATTTGTTTTGGAAGCACATGCCAGAGTGAATCTAAATTGTATCTGCCATATGTAAATATAAACACAGAGCTGGGAAGCAGAATTGTTCGCTAACAGTTTTATGGGGAGATATTCATTAAACCTATGTACTTGGCAATTTATGTGACTCTCTCCAAAAGGATATTTTTGTGTAGAGTACATTTGCTGGCTGATGTTCCTCTTCATTATTAGCAGTTATCATAATGATGTCTAATAATCCAAATGGCTGCCTTCTTCCTGACTTTGTGTGCCTATAACTTATCTTGATTACTGCTTATTTTCCCCATTTTTAAGCATCTTTAAATGAAAAGCACCCTCCAACTTGTCATTACCATTCCACAGACCTTTTGGAATTCAGATGTTGCTGCTTATATATGGAGCTTTCACTGGACAACGGGGTTGCCATTTGAGGGCATTCATGTTGAGTTAAATCTTGAGTGGAAAGTGTCTGGAATATCCTCTCACTCTGGGAAGGTGGCCATTCATTGCCACATGGCATGGCCACAGTGGTCGGGATTGCCATATTTCAAAAAGTGAAAATTCAGACACAAATGTAATTGAGCTGCTTTTGGGGGGTGGGGGTGGGCAATGTTGAGCATTTACCAACATGGGCTGCCATATGTTTGGATTTTCCCAGACATTCCAGCAATTTCTGCCCAGACACTGCTTTAGGGGGCTGCATAATGACAACCCTACACAGTGGGTCCAGGGGGCTGCAATCTTCTGGCATGGCTGGGGGAGGGGATGGCTGGCACTGCCCACCTCCGACTGCATCCGGCCCTCAGGTAAGGGTGGGCAGTGCCTGCTTAGCCAATTGGAGGGAGGGGCTGTCAGGAGCTCATCCTACACTCAAGTAGGACCCTGGCAGAGACACATGCCCGACTGGCATGTTCTGTCCCTCCTGGTCGATCATTGGGAACTTCATAAGCTTTCTTCAGCCCGAACATCACAGCGACCGATGCCAACAGACACCGGCACACTTAGGGATCCGCAGTGTTTGCGCAACTTGCGTAACAGACCTCAGCAACTCAGCATTTTGGCTAATCTACTTTATTTACATATAAACACACATGGAGCACTGCAACATGGCTCCCTCTCTCTCTAGCATCAGACAGCAAAGAGAAAAAACAAAGGACAATAGTCCCACTTCACGGAACACAGTAATACAAACATCCTGTTTCCTTCACTTCCCACTCTGTGGAGTCAAAACATACACTGTCATGTGACAGGCAAGAATCCCATGACTGCAATCATGGAGCAGGAATTCTAACAGGGGCTTGGGGGCTGCAAGCAGTGCACCCCCAGCCTATTTAAGGAGGAAGCCGGGTGTCAGCTGCCCTCTTGGCTGATTGTCATGTGGCCCTCTCCTGCTGCAGCTGGCTGTAGTGCATAAGGCATTGGGCTGGATCCTTAGTCACAGGGGTACCATTAGAGGGATCCAAGAGGGATGACTCTGGGAGTCTACTGGGGGACCAATGGGCCAATACACCTCTCTCAATGGTGGTCAATGTGGGGTTGTGGCATCCAGTCAATGATGGAGGTAGCTCTTCAACACACAACCCCACCAGGTGCCTATCAGGTAGCAGATGGGATAGTCAAACCTTAGTCAAACCTTCTCTTTTCTGTAATCCATAAAGTTATGGCCGAATTCAACTCAATACTAGTTGCCTGTGTCATTCTTGTAGCCCTCCTTTCACTTGCCACAGCGATTATGCGCCTATGTTAGCAATCACCAGGCTACTTGTCATCCACAACAATTGAACACAGGGGTGAACATTGGAACTTGCTTTCTACTGAATCAGACCATCGGCCTATATAGCTCAGCATTGTCCATACCGTCTTGGAAGTGGCTTTCCAGGAATTCAGGCTGGGAGTCTGTCCAAACCCTAATGGGAATTGCAGAAAGTGAACCTGGGAACTTTTTCATACAAAGCAGATGGTCTACCACTGAGCTATGGCTGTTCCTCATATAATTCCACTTGTCTGCAGATGTAATAGCAGTGGGAAGGGAAAGAAACTCATCATCATTTACTTAAGGGTCATTCCTCACACTCTGGGGTTCTTAACACTTGATTACCCAACACTTGATGCCTCACAGCTAGATGTCTGAAGTGACTTCGCTGAAAAGCATTGTGTCTGAGAGGGCATGTAAGTCATGTCTGTCATGTTTGGTGTGTGATGTTTCATTCACAAATGTAAGCCTGCTGTTGCTGAGAGAAGAGTGTGTATGAATAAACCACCATAAGAACACAAGAACCTGCTTGATCGGGCCAATGGCCCATCTAGTCCAGCATTCTGTTCTAACAGTGGACACCCAGATGACTAGATTGGTCAACCCCCTCTTTGATTTCTCAACCTTCTTATCACTGTCCTTCCATGGCATCTGGATAACTATTATCCCACCCTGCCTCCTTCTCTTCTGTCCAAGATTATGGTGCCAAAATCATTCACTTCTTTCATTCTTCAGATGATGTGATGATGCTTCACCTTAAACAAAACACAACGGCTCCCTGTTCACTCCTGGATCCAGCAGAAATATCTAACCGTTGCTTCCAAAGTACTTTCCCCATCTTCTTTCCATCCTCCTAGCTCAGCATCTTCCTTTCTGTTTGCGACAGTCACCTGTTTCACTCTCAAGTATTCAAATGACTCCTGCTATCTTAAATAACTCCACTGAGATAAGCCAATGTTGTGCCCTCCTGATGTGGTGGTCCTGATGTGGTGTTGGCTCGTCTTCTAAAATATATGGGATTGTGTGGTGCATTTGGTTGGCGATGTAGTATAGTTCTGTGTTAGGGATTCCCCATCCTCCTTCTTAGGTGGGGAGGTTCAGGTGTTTGGCGCTTATTCTTGGCTTTTTTATGTGAGAAGATAAACAAATTATAGTATGGAAAACAGCCTTACAAGAAAAGCTAACCAACAGACTGAAACTGACATGGGGACAAATAGAAGAGGATACCTTCACTCTGGTATAGTAAAGGTAAAGGTACCCCTGCCCGTACGGGCCAGTCTTGCCAGACTCTAGGGTTGTGCGCTCATCTCACTCTAGAGGCCGGGAGCCAGCGCTGTACGCAGACACTTCTGGGTCACGTGGCCAGCGTGACAAGCTGCATCTGGCGAGCCAGCGCAGCACACGGAACGCCGTTTACCTTCCCGCTGGTAAGCGGTCCCTATTTATCTACTTGCACCCGGGGGTGCTTTCGAACTGCTAGGTTGGCAGGCGCTGGGACCGAACGACGGGAGTGCACCCCGCCGTGGGGATTCGAACCGCCGACGATGCGATTGGCAAGTCGTAGGCGCTGAGGTTTTACCCACAGCGCCACCCGCGTCCCACTCCGGTATGGCTCTCCTTTATCACATACACAGCCCAACAAGACAAAAACACGAACCTACTGACAGAATACAATTCAGTATGGCTAGCTTAACCCAACAACCCTCCCCCCTCACACACGCACAAACAAATCCCACTGCAGCCAACCAAAGACAACCACCCCATCCTCTCTCACCACCAAGGAAACATAACATAGAAAGAGAACCTACCCAAGTGACACTGACACAAAACCCCCCCACATACACTAAGTAAAAGAACATAAGCTTTAGCAGCCTACCTCCTCTCTTCTCTCTTTTCTTCCCAATCCTATACTGCATATAACACCAATGTCTCTCAATAAATGTAACTGATCTGAGGAAAACACAACCTAAAGATACAGTGCATGTGCTTTTGTAAACGGGGAAAATCTTTAATAAAAATGATTTTAAAACAAAACAAAAAAACACCAACAGTGAGCACTTTCACTTCAGCCCTAATATCTGTTTCAAAACCTCGTCTTACAGGAATATAGTCATACCTCGAGTTACAGATGCTTCGGGTTGCGAGATTTTGGGTTGTATGCCACACTGAACCCGGAAGTCCTGGAATGGGTTACTTCCGGGTTTGACACTTGCGCATGCGCAAAAACACTAAATCATGCTTTGCGCATGCGCAGAAGTGCCGAATCATGACCCACGCGTGCACAGACGCAGCGCTGCAGGTTGCGAACACTGCAGGTTGCGAACGCGCTTCCTGCACAGATCACATTCACAACCCCAGCTTCCACTGTATTAATTTTCTTTGCTGTTTGCAGAATTAGGTTTAATTCTGAATGTACTGGTATTAAGCTGCCTGTGTTGCAGTCATATTAGACCCGATATGCTGCATTGTAGATACTTGTCCGGTGGTCTAATGCTATCCTCAGTGCCTCTTTCTCCTGTTCGACTGGGAGTTTGAACAGGATGCAATTGTTCTGAATGTTTAGGCGCTCTCCTTATCAACCCCCCAAAATGAAGAGCTATATAGCCAGTTGACAAATCCCTGGATCCAAATAGGCTTAAGCAAAATAACATTTTCGTTTTATCCCCCAGCAAATTGCCTAATGTGCCAACCTTATGGATTTAATGACTGCAGCTTTCTCAAGCTGTAAACAAGCTTGCTTGTGTGGTTTAGCAGTGCTGAGGACACAAATCTAATTTGGCTTTCCAATAGGTTTTTTCAAAAGGGTGGTCTCCATGGAACCAGGGGATTACCTTGGGCCAAGAGATCACTGAGGCCTTGATAGAGCTCAAGACAGTGCGAGTCTGACATTGCCACTCCTTTTTAAATTCTTTGCTATTTCATGTAAGGCAAGCTTACACAACGAACTGGTATCTGAAGAAGTGTGCATGCACATGAAAGCTCATACCGATAACAAACTTAGCTGGTCTCTAAGGTGCTACTGGAAGGATTTTTTAAAAAATTTTGTTTCAACAACGAACTGCGTTTAGTTCATTTATATCAAGTCTTTCTTCCATAAAATTCCAGGTGGAACATCGTTGGAAGTGCAGCAGCAGGAAGCATTCAGTTAGTAGCTCAAGGGTTAATTCCGCTGGCAGTTAGCCAACCCACCAACAAAGAGGTGGTGTTGGCACTGTTTCCTGGCATCCAATCAGAATGGCATGAGCCTTGTGGAGGTAATTCATGTTCTGATCAGCTATGTAGTTCTGAGTGATTTCCCCCTGTACGTGTTAAATAGAAGCATAGAGTTGGAAGGGACCCTGAGGATCATCTAGTCCAACCCCCGGCAATGCAGGAATACGCAGCTGTCCTGTACAGGGATCGAACTTGCAAACTTGGGTTATCAGCACCACACTGAGTATCATCCTGCTGTGAGCAAAATCTGAATGTGAGAAAGGCACATCCTAGAATCCTAGAATCTTAGAATCATAGAGTTGGAATAGACCACAAGGGCCATCGAGTCCAACCCCCTGCCAAGCAGGAAACACCATCAGAGCACTCCTGACATATGGTTGTCAAGCCTCTGCTTAAAGACCTCCAAAGAAGGAGACTCCACCACACTCCTTGGCAGCAAATTCCACTGTCGAACAGCTCTTATTGTCAGGAAGTTCTTCCTAATGTTTAGGTGGAATCTTCTTTCTTGTAGTTTGAATCCATTGCTCCATGTCCGCTTCTCTGGAGCAGCAGAAAACAACCTTTCTCCCTCCTCTATATGACATCCTTTTATATATTTGAACATGGCTATCATATCACCCCTTAACCTCCTCTTCTCCAGGTTAAACATGCCCAGCTCCCTTAGCCGTTCCTCATAAGGCATCGTTTCCAGGCCTTTTACCATCCTCTATGTTTCTTTCTTCTCAAACTCTTCAATATTTCTTGTTCGGTCTACTTACCAGCATTTCTCTCTCTCTTTCCAGACTCCATCTGCATTAATGACATTGTGAGCATATTTAAGTTATTAGATAGTTTTCTTCCCAAACACAGTTGACAAGACTCATGCAGCTGTGACATGTGCCATCATACCATGTACTCTGGGAGAACATGTGACTCGACAGATTAGATGGAACCTATCAGCCAAGTATGGTGGCCTCCTTCATGCTTTTTAAAAACTTTTAAAAATGATTTTCAGTTAGTTTTACAGTCATTTTAACATTTCAAAACTCGACTTCCTTCCTCCTCTTTCTGTGGTTCCTTAAATTTATTTTTATCATTTTCTGCATTAACTTAACTTATTCTTTTATTCATCTACTTTGATTATATACTCTTATGACACTGCAGGCTACTACAATAATACTGCCAATGTCCTTATCTGTTTACAATTTGTTGATAAATATGCAATAAACCATTTCCATTTTTTTAATAAAAAGTTTGTTGTCTTGATTTCTTATTTTTCTGGTAAATTTCACCATTTCTTCATAGTCCATAAGTTTTGGTATCCATTCTTCTTTCATTGGGACTTCTTCTTCTTTCCATTTTTGGGCAAATAACATTCTCGCCGCTGTAGTCGCATACATGAATAAATTTCTATACTGTTTAGGTAGCTCTACCCCTATAATTCCCAGAAGAAATGCTTCTGGTTTTTGGTTTGCACTTTGCTTGCCCCCCACCCGCATAACCACTTTATTCGCATCCCAGACTACCTTTAAATTTGTGTCCTGATTTCAATTAATTTCAAAATAATGCTTTAGAATCCCCCCTTTTCTAATATTTCTTGATCGTTTAATAAATTCTTATTTAATCTCCATCTCATTGGGAAACTTTGCCTTGTTCTTAATTCCACAATAATAGGGTTGTGACCTGATAATGTCCAAGGTAGAATTTCTACCTTCTTTACCTTAATGTACAAATGGCCTCTTTCATGCTTGACCATGACCCATATCTGTGACAAAACACATAATTTTTGGAGCCCAGTGTTTGACTTATTGGCTAATGAGTCATGCAGGCCTGTGATAAGAAGTCCAAATGTGCTGCTAAATATAACTAGCTGTGCTGTGCAAGTACTTCACCCTACCTCAGTAACAAGACTTTTACTCCCTCTAGCCAATGCCCTATAGCAGCCTTTCTCAACCTTGATTTGTCATATATTGTTGGACTACAACTCCCATCAGCCCCAGCCATTATGACCAAACAATCCGAGATTATGGGAATCTTAGTCCAACAATATATGAGGACCCAAGGTGAGGAAGGGCTGCACTACTGAATCTCCTTTTTTGTCAGTATTTCTGTTTGTATACATGTAGACTTGGATCTGCTTTTAATCTAGTTGTCAAGACAAAATTGTGGTTAGCATGTAGGGAATGGTGTTTGCTTGTTTGTGTGTGTAATAACATGTACAGCTGGACTCCAGAGGTCACCTCAAGCTCATGTGTGATTAAAACTGAGAGATGAACAGCTGTGTGGGATTGTGATATCAACTCAATTTTCTATCTGCAGATCAAGTGGTGTATTTGTGCGCGTATGTGGTGGAGGTTAGTGGAAGTTCATTAATTTTACTGAAAAACAAGGCTCATCCTGGTGCTTGTATTCTATCGGTCATCTCATGTTCATGTAAGCCATCAAAAACAAGGGATTAAGCCAGCCTCCTGAGAAAACTCAGGAGCATTCATTACTGCCAAGGAGCCTGGGAAATCTAGTTTACCTTGCCTCACAGCTGAATCCACTGAATAGAAAGGCACTGGAAACTGAAATCTCTATGCTCCCTGATAGCCAGGAAAGTGAAATCTCCATGTTCCTGGTATCCAGAATGCTCCCAGACATGGCCGTGAATATCTTTTGTTTTAGCAAGGCATCCATGGAGCATCTGGACTTCAGAGTTGAAGCTTCTGATATTGCTGCCTCCTTGTGGGAAGGCTGCAACTTTGTGGTAAAGCGTTTTCCTTGTATTCAAAAGATCACTGGTTCAACTACACCATCTCCAGGTAGGAATAGGAATTCTTCAAGTATTGAAGAATTCATATATTAGGTAAAAAAGTGCACATTTTACATAAGGTAAAGGTAAAGGTACCCCTGCCCATACGGGCCAGTCTTGCCAGACTCTAGGGTTGTGCGCTCATCTCACTCTATAGGCCGGGAGCCAGCGCTGTCCACAGATACTTCCGGGTCACGTGGCCAGCGTGACAAAGCTGCATCTGGCGAGCCAGCGCAGCACACGGAACGCCGTTTACCTTCCCGCTTTTAAGCGGTCCCTATTTATCTACTTGTACCCGAGGGTGCTTTCGAACTGCTAGGTTGGCAGGCGCTGGGACCAAACGACGGGAGCGCACCCCGCCGCAGGGATTCGAACCGCCGACCTTTCGATCGGCAAGTCCTAGTGCTGAGGCTTTAACCCACAGCGCCACCCGCACAATATGAATGCAGACGTTTTGTGCATTCTTTCAAAACAATCCACATAAAGCACAGACGTGTGATTGAGGACCTCCAATGTGGTGCCCTCCAGAAGTTGCTAGACTCCAACTCCCATCAGGCTCAACCATCTTCTCTGGCGTTATTTATTTATTTATTTAACGCTGCCCATCTGGTTGGGTTTCCCCTGCCAATCTGGGCGGCTCCTAATCAAATATTAAAAACATGACAAAACATGAAACATTAAAAACTTCCCTAAACACTGCTGCCTTCAGATGTTTTCTAAAAGTCAGGTAGTTGTTTATTTCCTTGACATCTGGTGGGAGGGGATTCGACAGGGCGGGCGCCACTACCGAGAAGGCCCTCTGCCTGGTTCCCCGTAACATCACTTTTCGCAGGGAGGAAACCACCAGAAAGCCCTCGGAGCTGGACCTGAGTGTCTGGGCTCAATGATAGGGGTGGAGATGCTCCTTCATGTATCCTGGGCTGAGGCCGTTTAGGGCTTTGAAGGTCAGCACCAACACTTTGAATTGTGCTTGGAAATGTACTGGGAGCCAATGTACGGTAGGTCTTTCAGGACTAGTGTTATATGGTCTCAGCAGCCACTCCCAGTCACCAGTCTAGCTGCTGTATTCTGGATTACAGTGGTACCTCTGGTTAAGAACTTAATTCATTCTGGAAGTCTGTTCTTAACCTGAAACTGTTCTTAACCTGAGGTACCACTTTAGCTAATGAGGCCTCCGCTGCCGCTGCACCGCCACGTGATTTCTGTTCTCATCCTGAGGTAAAGTTCTTAACCCGAGGTAGAGTTAAGTCTGTAATCTGAAGCGTTTGTAACCCAAAGTGTTTGAACCCGAGGTACCACTGTAGTTGTAGTTTCCGGATCACCTTCAAAGGTAGCCCCACATAGAGCACATTGCAGTAGTCCAAGCGGGAGATAACTAGAGTGTCAGGGAACTGCCATCGGAGCTGGAGGCGGAGAGGAGGCTCCAGAGGGATGGTGGAGAGGGTCCCAGTAGGGAGAGAGGTAGCCCATCCGCTGGGGAAGGAAATCAGCGTAACACCAGTGGAGAAGGGGGGCAGATGGGGGAATCGGAGAGGTGGCTCCAGGACTCTTCGCCGGAGACCAACGGAGAGGGCACGAGTACTCTGCTGCCCACACCCACTTTGCGCAGAAGACTTCCGCGCAGGCAAAGGGGGAGGAGACTGGGCGTCAAACAGCTTTTATGCTGGAAGAGGTTTAAGAAACGCCCACTGACGGATTCTGCCAGCGACTGAGGCAGCCACGGTACTTGAGGCTGTCCAGACAGAAAGGGTTCAACCAGGCAACCTAGCCAGGAGTAACGGCAACTTACGCACGAGCAACCCCTAGAACCATTACATAGAGCATGCACCACTCTGGCGGAACAGATTAACCACACTCTACCTGTTGTCTTCAACAGCTCTGCTCAGGCCATCTTCCCTTTCTTTCTTAGACCTTCTTCTAACTCTCTAGTTCTGATACATTCCACACCCCTTGCTCACCTTTGAAAGATCTGTAGTTCCTAGCCTAGCTGTTCTGTGTGCTAAACTGAATGGGGCTGGGGGGTTGCAGATGCCACAACAGTGTAAAGAAGCAACAGAGCTGAACAGAAATGGAAAAAAGTTGAACCCTCATACAATCAAAATGTTGGTGTTTTTTTAACAAGATGTTTCTACTCCTGTAATTCCTCCTCGAAAAATAAAAAATAAAATAAAAAATTGAGAGCATAGCCGTAAGTAGAATATGTTAGCACCGATGACGGGTAAAGAAAATAAATTATGTATGTGTGCTTTCTTCCCATATGTATTTTTCATTCTCCTTTGCCAGTTTCTAATTCTTCAACCCCGAGTTTGCCCTGCTTTGTGGGCTTGAATTAAATGCCGGCAAAACTTTGCATTCAGCAAATGCCAATCAGTGCTCAACACGGCAAATGAAACGCTTGTGATTTGTGCTGTTTTATTTTCTCCCTGTCAGCTTTGCTAGAATTACAGGGGAAGTGGAGTGTATCGCGATCGGCTGCATATTATTTGGAGATCATTTAAATCTGTTCATTTGAATGCGAGGTAAAGTTTGCAGGCAATGGGTTAAACTGCAAGCAGAATTAAATGGACTGTTCAGCTTGGACCCAAATCCATCCTAATCCAGTATTCTGTTTCAAGCGGCAATCACAGAGACTACCAGGGAACCAATTAACAAGAAATGAAAGCAACACTTTGACTCTGTTTTTGCTGCAAGGCCACCTTGTCGTCTGGGTCAACAGGACCTTGATAGGTCGCTGTTTGTGATGATGATCCACTCTAGATGGCTCTCCCCTTCCTCGTTTAATCCCCACAACGACCCTGTAATGTAAATTAGTCTGAGAAACAGTGCCTGGCTCAAGGTCACCCAGTGAGCTTAATGGCTGAGTGGGGATTTGAACCCTGGTCCCCGAAATCCTGAGATGCGGGTGGCGCTGTGGGTTAAACCACAGAGCCTAGGACTTGCTGATCAGAAGGTCGGCGGTTCGAATCCCTGCGATGGGGTGAGCTTCCGTTGCTCAGTCCCTGCTCCTGCCAACCCAGCAGTTCGAAAGCACGTCAAAGTGCAAGTAGATAAATAGGTACCACTCTGGCGGTGTTTCCGTGCGCTGCTCTGGTTCGCCAGAAGCGGCTTAGTCATGCGGGCCACATGACCCGGGAGCTGTACGCCGGCTCCCTCGGCCAATAAAGTGAAATGAGCATCGCAACCCTAGAGTCGGCCACGACTGGACCTAATGTTCAGGGGTCCCTTTACTTTTACTCCGAAATCCTAATCGAATGCTTTAAGCACTACACCACACTGGTTCTCAGTGATTACAACAGTCGCATGAATCATAGGATCATGGATTGGAAGGGACCCTGAAGATCATCTATTCCAACCCCCTGCAATGCAGGAATCTCAGCTAAAGCATCCATGACAGACGGCTATCCAACCTCTGCTTAAAACCCCCAAGGAAGGAGAGTCCACAACCTCCTGGGGGCGGGGATGTTCCTTTTTATTTATTTATTTTTATATAAATTTTATTAGTTTTTTGACATACCATTTTCAGCAGTGATTAAACATATTTTTACATCTTATTCAAATCTTTTTGTCTTCCATCAGTCCTGCCTGAAAATTTTCCAATCCAATCTCTTAGTATGCATTTCTTATTTTCCCTATTACATTTCAAACTCATAACCAATATCTCTATCTTTTTCTACTTTGTAACACTTCATATATTTCTCCTTACAAAACTTCTTGTAGTCCTACTAGCGTAATTTGTTTATGACAGTCGCTCTTCAAATAATTCCTATACTTCTTCCAAACTTTTGTAAATCTCTGGTCCCGCAGGTTTCGAATCCTTCCTGTCGTTTTGTCCAATTCTGCATAGTCCATTAATTTCACCTGCCATTCTTCTTTTGTCGGAATTCCTGAGGGAGAATGTTCCACTCCCAAACAGGTCTTACTGTGAGAAATCCCCCCCCAAAAAAATATTTGGATGGAATCTCCTTTCTTGTAACTTGAGGCCATTGGTTTGAGTCTTCCCCCCAGGAGCAGCAGAAAACAAGCTTGAAGATGGCTTGCCACATGAATAAAATCAGCCTGAGAACCCCATGGAATTAGCATAAGATGCAGCCCACCTTGTGTTGTCCACCCTTGGCCTAGAGCGAGAGCAGGAAATGCTGTCCTCAATCTGAGTCGCTTGACATCATTCTTGGCCATATAGGCTAGGGTGAGGGAAGAAATGGCAGCTCTCAGCCATTGGGAGGAGGGTTGCCACTAGGAAATAGCCAGTGGAAACAACCAAGAGGAAGAAGTAGAAGGAGAGATATTGAAAGGCATTTGCGGAGCAGCTTTAGACCCCTGACTCACAGCCAAGTTTATTCAAATTTTTTAATTACATTTTCCAAATTTATAACAAACATGTCCACATACATAAACGAAAAACATCAAAAAACAAGCAAACAAACAAACATACATCCTACCTGTAAAAATTCCACTTTTGTTATCATTGTTGGGCGACTTCCTCAAATCCCCCTGGCTGAGTTTCCATATATATCATTGTAGCAGTTTTCCAAAACTAGTTTCACATAAAATTTACTTGGTCCATTAACCTTTCTTTCTTTTCATTTTAACTTTTATCCATAGTATTCAACAACATCACATATTTAAATCCTAGGCCAATCTGATACTCACAAGTAATTCTATTTAATTTATCTTAACATATTTAACTAAATAATCTTTGAATTTCTTCCATTCCTCTTGATACTCCTCCTCCTTCTGGTCGTGGACTCTTCTGGTCAGGTCGGCTAGCTCCAAAAAAATTCCATCATCTTCATCTGCCATTCCTCCACTGTTGGTACTTCTTGTGATTTCTAATTTTTGGCCAGCAAAATTCTAGCTGCAGTTGTGGTATACAAAAACAATCTGACATCTTTCTTGGGCAATCCCAAACCTATTATTCCAAGTAAAAAGGCTTCTGGTTACTTAACTCACAGCCAAGTTTAAGAGGAAATAGCTCTACCAACCTGAGCTGAAAATTATCTACATTGTATACCCTGCAGATGATTTGCATCAGAAGCTTTCTTTCAATTGAGCTAGAATGGGAGATGGGGAACCTATGGTCCTCCAGATGTTGGTGAACAGCAGCTCCTAACAGCCACAGCCACAGGGCCAATAGTATGAGATAATGGGAGTCACAGAATCATAGAGTTGGAAGGGACCATGACAGGTGGCCATCTAACCTCTGCTTAAAATAATCTCCAAGGAAGGAGAGTCCACAACATCCCGAGGCAGACCGATCCACTGCTGTAATCCAACAGCATTTGAAGGCCCACATCTGTGTTTTCCAGCCCTGAGTTAGACTGTCACTGATTTGCAGCAGGGTTTGGGGGCTTTCAGGCCACACTTTTGAACCTGGGCTGTTGAAGCTGCCCATCAATCATAACCAGGACCTCCATAGCAGACTGAGCAAGCACACAACTCACCTGATCACAGTCTTTCCCATTCTGGTGAGATGTCTCGTATTTCTATTCAAGTTACAGCAGCTATTTTGACATTTGCATCCATACAGTAAATGCAAATTTTATGCAACAACGTGTAATCTTTTTTGCAGCCATGTATATTGGATTATCAGGGACACAGCTGGTTTTGTGATGAAGCCATTTCTCGCAGCACTTCTTTCATAGCCCACTAGTGAGCTCGGCTGCCCAGTTTGGGACCAACTCCAAGATGTGCCGACTCCGTGTCCTTTCTCTCCTAACTGGTACTCCCACCCAGGGAGCCAGCTGCTCTACCTTGATCGCCCTAACTAATTCACATTCCTTGGCCTTGTAGCGCAGACCTGGTAATTGCTGCTCAACATGCTCCGTGAGGTTTTATAAAATATTAATTGCTTATTATTCTTATTACAGGTGGGGAAGAATGGCTCCCTCTTGCAAAGTAATTGCCTCCTTGCCAAGTCTCTCCAATGCACTCATGAACATAAGAGAAGCATGTGCTCTGAAATCAGATATAGGCTCAAGATGCAGAGGGCTGATTTGGGGGGGAAATAATTCCTGTGAAGGGACCTGGGTGGCGCTGTGGTCTAAACCACTGAGCCTGGGGCTTGCCGATTGGAAGGTTGGCGGTTCGAATCCCCACAACGGGGTGAGCTCCTGTTGCTTGGTCCCAGCTCCTGCCAACCTAGCAGTTCAAAAGCATGTCAAAGTGCAAGTAGATAAATAGGTACCGCTCCGGCGGAAAGATAAACGGCGTTTCCATGCACTGCTTTGGTTTTGCCAGAAGCGGCTTAGTCATGCTGGCCACATGACCTGGAAAAACTGTCTGCAGACAAAGGTTGGCTCCCTCGGCCAGTAAAGCGAGTTGAGTGCTGCAAACCCAGAGGTGTTCACGACTGGGCTTAACTGTCAGGGGTCCTTTACCTTTTTTAAAAATTCCTGTGAAGGAATGCATGATCAAAACTTGACATTGGGACAGACTAACTTTCAGCCCTAGCCAGCAGAGCTGAGACTGAGTGGATCTGGAGTACCACACACCTGGAGGGCAACAGATTGAGGAAAGATGCTGGAGTATGTAAAGAAAAGCAAGCACATCTTTTCTCCTTTAGGAGCCTTTATTGATGCAGTGAGGTGTATTCAATTTATGGGGTGGGTGGGAATAAGTTAAATGCGCACCACTTCCACCCTGTAAATGTCTGCTCTGGAGCAAGCTCCACTGGGGGCAATGGGACCTAGGTGTATATTGGAGTGTGTCCTTGATTTCTCTTAGCTACTGAAATAATACAATGGGAAGAGAAATGGATTGTTAACATTCAGATCATGCCTGTTTTAAAGCACCAGGTGATTTCTGCATGTCACTTTTAATTACCACTCGGTGCTTAATTCTTCCTGGAAAAGCCCACAGTCCCACTGCCTCTTGTTCACACCATCCTGCTACAAGGTCACTCTCTAGGTTCAAATATCAAGGGTTCCCTGGCAGATGTTAATGCCTTTCTGCCTTCTGCCTTGAGATCAGATTTCCAGAGCAGTCTCTTTGCATTTGGCTTAAAGCAGACAGTTTTGCTGTCTTAAAGCCCTCTTTCTTCAGTTGATGAGAAAGGGAAACTGAAATAGGGCTGTTTGTTGCAACATTTGATCAATTTGCATCCACACTAACCCTAACAATGTGAACCTGTCCAATTTGCTAAGTACATCTGCAGAGGCCCAGCTCTAAGAACCCATGCCTTCCAGGATGAGTTGGGTGGCTTTCAGAACCTACTCGGTGGTGGCACCTCAGCGGTGCAACTCTGCCCTGTTTTCTGTTCACCTGGGAATCAAATTGAATGGGTATTGTTGTTTTTAGGATACAGATAAAATATAGTTTTCCTGGGCTCTAAATGCTTTTATCAACCACATTAGTGATTTGGTTGATGCCAGTGGTTTTGGTCCTCTGAAAAGGTGATGGCAGCAAAAGCCAGCAACAGAGAAATGAGAAAGGGGGTTCCTTGGGCCAGATCCTAGGCCCAAGTTGATCCTATCCTTCACCAATCTTCTGCATATAGAGTGCTTGCCCTGCCACTTAAGCTATGACCTCCTCTTTCAAAGGAGAACTCAAAATTCTGGGATGGAAGAGAGTGTGGGATGTAACATATGCAGTCAATTACAATACTTCCTGTTTGCCCAGAGTGGACATGCAGGGGGGGGGTATATTACTCCAGCCAGGAGGACTTCTCATCACACCTGGTCTGGAGCTCCCTCCCCCTGCGTGTAACCAGGAAAGTGGGTGTGAACCTGGGAGACCCCATAAAAGGGGCTGGTCACGCAGCCACCTCCCTCTTCTTCCTCTTGATGCTATTCCCTTCTGATACTGTTGTATTTTGCTGTCTTCTGGCTCTCAGCCACCAGGACATGGGCTCTATATGGGATGGACTCAAGAGCCAGTGTGGTGTCGTGGTTAAGAGTGGTAGACTTGTAATCTGGTGAACCGGGTTCGCGTCTCCGCTCCTCCACATGCAGCTGCTGGGTGACCTTCGGCTAGTCACACTTCTCTGAAGCCTCTCAGCCTCACTCACTTCACAGAGTGTTTGTTGTGGGGGAGGAAGGGAAAGGAGAATGTTAGCCGCTTTGAGACTCCTCAGGGTAGTGATAAAGCGGGATATCAAATCCAAACTCCTCCTCCTCCTCCTCAAGCCCTCTTTTGTAACTCTAAGCTAAAGCCTGCCTTCAGGGATCCAACTGTGAACTGAATGTGAGTAAACTTCTTATTACTTTTAAAAGAAGCTTCTTGTGTCTTTATTCTTTTTAGGAGGGACAAAAGGGGTCTTACCAGAATGGATTGCTTAAGTAAAGAGATTCAAATGGATCTACCAACTAGCTTCCTGCTATATATTGGGGAATGTTGTCACTCTACTGCTGACTCACAAGCGTGCGTTAGGAAGGATACTATTAAATCAATATATCCTCTCCTAGTATCTACAACATTCCCACACAGAGGAGCTGTGCATTGCCCTGCCACCTGCCCCTTCTGCTGAATATCCCATTTCTTGGTCAAGAAGTTGTGACCTGAGAACAGATTTTTCTGCCAAAACCAGGCAAGGCAAGGAACACTGGGAACAGTGTGGAGGAAAGGGGTTCTACAGGAGTACAATGCTCAACTCACCGTGCTGGTGGGCTCTCAATTAGTTTTGAAATAAAGATTTTTCATTTTGCGTGCAATTTTGAGCCTGGCCATTATCGCTTTAAGTAAAGAAAATATGCAGCCCATTAACTCTGGCAAATTGTCACTTACATTACTGATGAGTATGAAATGAGGGTGTATGTTTCTCCCCTTAGGAAGTCAACTTTCAGGAATCCATCAATCTTCTTGTGTTTAATGGCAATTAAGCAGACATTCCTTCTCCACCTCCCCATTGCCCCCCACTGATGTTTTAACAGATCACAACTTAACCACACAGCTCATGTGTATTAAGCGACCGTGGAAGATAAGATGAAGGTCTCTTTGACCGTACGTTCCCCCCACTTGGCATGGAGAGGGAGGTGGCCCTTTTATTGCATTTTGCACGCAGAAAAAAATGAGAAATGCATTAAGTTATTAAATGTGAAGTGCATTAAATCTGTGATTAAGCGTAAAGTACAGGAGACATGGGTCTGCCAACCTAGCAGTTCGAAAGCACCCCGGGTGCAAGTAGATAAATAGCAACTGCTTACTAGCGGGAAGGTTAACAGCGTTTCCGTGTGCTGCGCTGGCTCGCCAGATGCAGCTTGTCACGCTGGCCATGTGACCCGGAAGTGTCTTCGGACAGCGCTGGCCCCCGGCCTCTTAAGCGAGATGAGTGTGCAACCCCAGAGTCGGACACGACTGGCCCTTACGGGCAGGGGTACCTTTACCTTTACAGGAGATATGGATATCTTTCAGAACATGGCAATGAGACCAGATTTATTATATAGATGGAGAAGGAATTTGTTGGGTTTGATTTTCCCACTGGGCCAACCCGATGCTCCCTAATTTGCTTGTGGATCAGAATGCATTTCCAGCCAAATTGCACAACCCGCCGGAATTTGCAATGTCACTTCAACGTGCCAAAAGTAGACTTCACAATTACCGTATTTTTCGCTCCATAAGACGCACTGTTTTCCTCCTAAAAAGTAAGGGGAAATGTCTGTGCGTCTTATGGAGCGAATGTGTGGTCGATCGCTGGCTGGCCCCGCCCCCTTGCCCAGGCCTCCATTGTTGAATGTTCTGCAGACGGAGGCTGTTTGTTTCCCCAGCAACATGTGACTGGCTGAGTAGATTATCTGTCTGGAAACTGTAGAAACGGCTCCCTTTCCTTCCTAAAGCAGCTGCAGAACTGTGAGATGAACCCCATAAAAACAGGATTTTTTCCCTTTGCAAAGTCAGCTCAACAACTTTGAGATGATCCTCAAAGAAAGGGGGGCTTTTCCTCTTTGCAAAAGAAGCTGCACAACTGTGAGCTGATCCCCCCAAAAACGGGGGTTTCCCCCTTTCCTCCTCTAAAAACTAGGTGCGTCTTATGGTCAGGTGCGTCTTATGGAGCGAAAAATATGGTACACATGGAGGCAGCAATGCCACCAGTTGCTGGAAAACACAGGAGGGGAGAGTGTAGTTGTGCTTGGGTCATGCTTGAGAGTTTCCCACAGACATCTGGGTGGCCACCGTGAGAACAGGATGCTGGACTAGATGGTTCATTGGCGTGATCCAGCAGGCTCCTCTTATGTTCTGGCAGGGACTGGGCAGAGGAGAAATGGTGGAGACCGCCTTCCCACTCTGACCCTTCCAGGGAAGAGGAAGAGGAAGACAGTATAGACTTACAACAGTGGTTTGTGGGAGGTCACAGCTCAGAGGCAGATGAAGGGAAAAGTTTGGAAATAATGGGAGATGAGGAAGAGGAGGAGGAGGAGGAAGAGGAGGAGGAAGCAAGACGACAACTGACGGACACAGTGTCATTGGAAAACCTTCCAGACCCCCCTCCGAGAACCCAGCAAGCCTTGAAAGTAGGAGAGCAAAGAGGTCAAAAACAGAGGGCACATAGCTGTAGAGGAAGTGGGGATGATGACGAATAAGGAAATGAGAGGGGGGTGTGGAGATTCACTCAGGACAATGCCATTATCCAAGAGGTTGGGTTCTGTAGCCTCTCTTTGTAATTACTGAATAAAAAAGGACAGTAAGAAACCTTCCCTTGTCTTTATATTTTCCTGGGCAACCAGCCGGGAGCCACTGACAGCATCCTGACATGTTCCTGTGGAGGACTTTTGATGCCCACACACCACACATGGATGCTGGGTGGTCACAGGATGTGAAGCACAGCAGTGGATACTCTGCTGCTGCTACAACACCTACCGCATTTTTCGCTCTATAAGATGCACCAGACCACAATACGCACCTGGTTTTTGGAGGAGCAAAACAAGAAAAAAATATATATTCTCAATCTCAGAAGCCAGAACAGCAAGAGGGGTCACTGCGCAGTGAAAGCAGCAGTCCCTCTTGCTGTTCTGGCTTCTGGGATAGCTGCGCAGCCTGCATTCATTCCATAAGACGCACACACATTTCCCCTTACTTTTTAGGGGGGGGGGGAGTGAGTCTTATAGAGCAAAAAATACGGTGAGTGCCTTGCAAATGGGTGGTGTGTGAAGAGGCCTTTGGCATGGAATGCTTCCAACTGGTGCCATAACTCTCTTGATTCTTGCACAGGCTGTGAACCAGTAGAGTAGTGTGATGAAGCAGGCAAGTTGCTGGCATTTCTCCCTGTGTTTTTGGATTAAGACATTAGCATTCATTCTGAGAGGCTCTTCTGCCTCTGAAGCACTATTATGATATGACAAAAAGATTGAACCACCCAAAGTGGAAGATTATTGCTTGTTTTCCAGCCATTGGGTCCGGTAAACGGACCTGTGAAAATTAAGCATGGAAGCATTTGCCGGTACTCCGAAAATTACTTTCTTTTCTTTTCTTTCTTTCGTTTTTTTTCTTTTTTAATGAAACGAAAATGTGATTGTAATGGATATAGTCTCGCTCCAACGACTTAAGTAACAATATCAAATATAGATGTAGATTGCTCAACTCCAGCAGGCTATGAAACTTCATTGAGCGGGATGTGATGTTGGGGTAATTGTGTCTTCTTAAAAGCTCATCAGGTTTGTTAGTCTAGAAAGTGGCGAGACTCTAAGCATGGCTGGAAGCCATTAAGGGTGGCGGCAAGGGCTGTGGGTGGGAGATAATCAGATGCTCCATCTGGAAATTACCTGAAGCTTATCATTAATGCTTAATAGTTTCACAAAAGCACCTGGAGGGAGGAAGGCTAAGATGCATGCATTTAACTCTGCATGTGGCTTGCCACGCCAAAATAGGAAGTGTCCTTCTTTCCACTCATGGAATCATAGAACTGTAGAGTTGGAAGGGACCCAAAGGCTCATCTTTTAACACCCCCCCCCCAATTGCAAGGATCACAGCAAAAGAATCCTGGGCAGACAGCCGTCCAAGCTTTGCTTAAGAACCTACAGTGAAGGAGAGTCTACCACTTTCCGAGTCTGTTCCAGTGTCGAACAGGTCTCACCATCAGAAAGCTCTTCCTGATGTTTTATAAGAACCTCCTTTATTGTGATTTGAACCCGTTGGTTTGGTTCTTTCCCTCTGGAACAGCAGAAAACAGGCAGCCCCAGGCAGGGCTTTCTGAGTTTATTTGGCCCTCCTCACCACTGGGCAGCAAAAGGGCATCTGAAGGTGTGGCTTTCATTCCTGCAGGGGTATATGTTAGGAAACAGATAAAAGTTCCTGGGAGCTTTAAAGAGGGTTCCAGAATTTTATTTAGTGAGTAGGAGTTGATTGGTGTCATCTGGTGGTGCAAATAAAGGGAGGAAGTTGCAGGCTGCAATTTCCTCACGAGGAACTCACACGCTGTCAGCACGCATGCTGACAACAAGGTTGGAAGTAAGACAATGTGTGCTGCTGATACTGTGAGTTTTGCTGTGTCAGGGTTGTTAATTGCTGGACTGAGATTATACCATGCTGGAGAGATAAAGAAGGGATGTAAATAGCTTGTATATAATAGTAACAGAAATGCTCGTGCAACCAGTCAAGCAATAAAGAAGCTCTTGACTGTAAATTTGAGTATGACTCCTATTCTTGTCCTCTGCCCCCGGGGAAAACACTGCTACAAACAGTAAAAAGTGGTTTTACCAAGGTGCCACCACACAAGCAGAGTAGTGCAGTGGAAGTGTGTGGGCAGTAACCTCTAATAGTATAATGGGGGGGGGGTCTCCTTTTGGCAGGACCTAATGATTTCCAGGTCCATTCAGATGCCTCGGGTAACCTGGCTTTCAGTGTCTACTTTGAAGGCTGATGGTGCCCCCAGCCTCATTGGAAGGGAGATGGGATCACAAGTGATCTCACCTTCCTAGAATTCTTTCTCATCCTGGTGGCTGTATATATCTGGGTGGAGGAATTCCAAAATTCCAGGATGCATTCTTTTGGTCTGACAATCAGGAAGTGGTGAAGGTTCTAGCCAAAAGTCCTCCCATTCAGATTAGGTCCTTAGGTTGCTCCATGCAATCGTGTTGCATTGCTTGCTGGCCAACATCTCATTTTCAGACAGTTCCATTCCAGGCCTTGATAATAGGATGCTCTATCCCAATTTCAGGACAATGGTTTCTATGCCCTGTCACCCAGGGCTTGGCTGATGCCAGAGTCCAGGGCCATCATACCCGTAGGTGCTAGGGGTGTGGGGCACCCGGGCACCGGGCTCTCAGGGGCGCCAGGCCGAGAGTCCAGGGCCCGAGAGTTGAGTCCGGGGAAGAGCCCGCCCATCAGTTGGAGTGTCATGGCGGGCTCTTCTGCTGTGGGCGGCTCTGTGCTGTGAATTTGGGGGTGACCGAGCCAGTGAGACGCTGAGGCGCCCGGCCAGCTCCACCCTTCTGTGCGCCTGTGATTGGGCAACCTGAGGGAGGAGGGCACCGGGCTAATCTTTTCACCCCAGCACCGCATATGCTTAAGACAGCCCTGCCAGAGTCATTTTCCAACACTTCTGGGCAATTGGGCAATACCATGATGCAGGGAGTACTGCAGTCCAGGACATGGTCTTTTTCAAGGCCTTCTGGTCTCAATCCAGGGCTGGCCCATGCCTCCCCACAGCTTGGAAGAAGGGTGTCCTTCCATTTCTCATCTTCCTTAAGAAGCAGGGGTTAGCAATTAAGACCTTGACCTTGCATGTGGCTGCAAACATCTTCTGGAGGCTCTCCAACCCATGCAAGCATTTTCATATATGCAGGCTATTCAAGGGATGGTCCAGGAGTCACCCATCAGTCCCAAACACCAGGAGACCTATTACATATGATCTAAAAGTTATATGGAAAGCACTGGGCTTCATCTGCCAGTCAAAATCCTCCTTAAACTGTGGTGCCCAGAAGTTGACACTGGACTCCAGGTGGGATCTGACAAAAGCAGAATAGATTGATGCTATTATTCCCCTTGCTCTGGACACCAGACTTCTCTTGATGCAGCTTAGAATTTCATTAGCCCTTTATTTATTTTTTTGCTACAGACACATTCTGCACACTCATGCAACCCAAACAGACTGTTCCTTGTGATTTTCCATGGAGGATATCGATTTCCCCAGGGAATTGATATATAATGCAACACTATGTGGATTTCCTCCCAAAGTGTGAAATCTGTGACGGCCGTGGAAAAAAATAACAACCGAGAAACCAAATATATAGCTGTATCTATAATGGTGAATACTGATCTATAGTATGATGTCCTGGAGAAGAGACTGGTGAGATTTGTCACTCTGTTTCCTGTATTAAAATGGATCTTCCAAAATGCAGCCATGCCAAAATCGATATCAGATAATTGGAAAAGGGAATCGTGAGCCTGAAGAGAAGATTAAGCTAGAACAAGGGTATAAACTGTGATAATTAAACGAGTACTTTTGTATTCTCCAGGTGGGCCGAAAGGAAAGTGCTTACACTGTCGTTTAATGCAGATCAAGGAGGGGAAAGAGGGAGTGGTATTAACAGCCAGTTGTAACATTGGAGTTTAATGGGGCTTAGGGGTCAGAAAACTATCAGAGGATTGATCATTTCTCCCCTTTATAGTCCCCAGTTAAAACACTTACAGATGGTAAATCTTCTTTATCCCTCCTTTTGTTGCATAATTGTGTGCGCATTAGCGTCCTGATCTATGCATGCATTCGAAAATCATGTACTTGGAAGCATTTCAAACACTTCATAACTGCCAACTTCATATTCGCCTGGTCAGATCTTGCTTTGCTGTTGGCGCTGCCTGCCCGGTTCCTTTCTGTGTCCAAGGAAGGAACTCTGCATGACAGGAGACCCTAGGCTGCATTGCTAGAAATGCCTTGTCTGGCATCCTCCTTTAAGAGCCAGTGTGGTGTAGTGGTTAAGAGTGGTAGACTTGTAATCTGGTGAACCGGGTTCGATTCCCTGCTCCTTCACATGCAGCTGCTGGGTGACCTTGGGCTAGTCACACTTCTCTGAAGTCTCTCAGCCTCACTCACCTCAAAGAGTGTTTGTTGTGGGGGAGGAAGGGAAAGGAGATTGTTAGTCGCTTTGAGACTCCTTCGGGTAGTGATAAAGCAGGATATCACATCCAAACTGTTCTTCCAAAACTCTTCTTAAGACTTTCGGGCTCCAGCTCTCCACAACAACCGCAGTTGGTGACTCTGAGCTACAGAACTCACCCTCCAGCTCTCGGTTCCATTTCTTTAAAGGTAAAGGTACCCCTGCCCGTATGGGCCAGTCTTGACAGACTCTAGGGTTGTGCGCCCATCTCACTCAAGAGGCCAGGGGCCAGCACTGTCCGAAGACACTTCCGGGTCACGTGGCCAGCGTGACATCGCTGCTCTGGCGAGCCAGAGCCGCACACAGAAACGCCGTTTACCTTCCCGCTAGTAAGCGGTCCCTATTTATCTACTTGCACCCAGGGGTGCTTTCGAACTGCTAGGTTGGCAGGCGCTGGGACCGAGCAACAGGAGTGCACCCCGCCGCGGGGATTCGAACCGCCGACCTTTCGATCGGCAAGCCCTAGGCGCTAAGGCTTTAACCCACAGCACCACCCACGTCCATTTCTTTATTATTATCTTATTTCATAAAATTTATATATCACTTGACTGTAAAAATTAATAATCTCAAAGCGTTTTACTAAAAGAATAAAATTGTTTGTAAAAACAAAAATGAAACATTCAAAAGATTAAAACCACCAATAAATTAAATAGTTGGTAGAAGAGTTGGGTGGGGTGTGTGTGTATCTCATCTTTCAACCACTGCACCCTTTTGGTTTCAGATAGTACATGGGTTTTAGGAACACAAGAAGTTGCCAGGTCAGATCCCTGATCTATCTAGGTAAAAGTTAAAGGACTCCAGGATGGTTAAGTCCAGTGAAAGTGGACTATGGCACTCATCTTGCTTTTAGGCCAAGGGAGCCGGCATTTGTCCACAGACAGCTTTCTGGGTCATGTGGCCACGGCTTCTGGTGCAACAGAACACGATGACAGAAACCAGAGCGCATGGAAACATAGTTTACCTTCCCACCACAGCAGTACCTATTTATCTACTTGCACTTTGACATGCTTTCGAACTGCAGGAGCTAGGACAGAGCAACGGGAGCTCACCCCGTTGCGGGGATTCGAACTGCCAACCTTCTGATTGGCGAGCCCAAGAGGGGACATGGGTGGCGCTATGGTCTAAACCACATGAGCAGGGGGCAGTTTCTAACACTCGAGATGATGGCAAATGTTAATTGTACATTTGTACAATAGGCTACACACCTACCTCTTTCCTCCATCTAAGCAGGTGAGAGGCACTGTTGTGGGATTTCCACTCAAAATCATGAAATACATGATTGCTAGGCATGTTGTTCAGACAGAAGCACGGTCCTGTGGCTATGAAATCCTTCCTCACCCCTCTTACTTTTCCGACCTCACACCATCTGACTTCTACCTCTTTCCAACTTTGAAGTTATTTTTGAAGGGCAAGCTTTTTCCAGATGATGAAATGCTGATTTCTGAGGTCAAGTTGTGGCTTCTGGCACAATCTGCTGACTTTTACAGACTTTTACAGTCTCCCAGGAATGGGAGCCGTTCCACCGAAGTCCAACCACACTTGAACTGACGATGCCAGTGCTTGACTACGTCATACGATGGGACAACCTCCCCATAAGTCCCTTTCATCTCATCGAACATCTCCCGTGGTGTTCGCCCTTTCAAGTACAGGAACCTGATGTCCACTCTGCATTCAACTGGTTCCATTATCAGACGTTACTCCACATTAGCACCAATAACAGAGAAACTGTTAGGAGTTCAGATCTACAAATTACCACGTTACCTATGGAGAGATGCATCATTATACATGTGCAATTTCATCCTTCTACAATAACTGGAAGTGGGACAGGGAAAATCTTTAATGAACAGCCCTTGTATCTCTCTCTTCTTTCAAGCTAGCGATGTGAGCAGCTGTAAATGCCTAGACTCCACTAAGAACCTACACTCCATTTGGGAAACTAATTTTGTAACTAAGAAATATTTTCACCTGAATACTACTTCAATGTATTTGCTTCCTGCATTGAAATGTAAGTAAACCTTTTGTTTACTTGACTAAAGCATGTGGTTCATTCTTAGCAACGGAGACAAAGAGCAGAAAAGTCAGCAAACCACAAATAAACAGGGATAAAAAGGTGTAATTGCCTAATTCCTAGCTTTTGGTAGATTGCAAAAGTGCATAAGTGTTTTTATGCTGCTAGAAGGGCTTTACAGCCTGTTTACTCTCATATTTCTCCCACACACATGGGATAGGAGTTTTACCTAGCCACTGTGATCCACCCGACGGTCACCTCCAGGCTTTATTATTGTAACTCGCTCTACGTGGGGCTGCCCTTGAGACTGACCCAGAAACTCCAGCGGGTGCAGAATGCCGTGGCGAGACTCCTTATGGGGTCCTCGCTGCGGGATCACATTCACCCGGTGCTATACCAGCTGCCCTGGCTCCCGGTAGAGTACAGGATCAGGTTTAAGGTGCTGGTTTTAACCTTTAAAGCCCTATACGGCCTAGGACCCTCGTACCTACGGGACCGCCTCTCCTGGTATGTCCCATGGAGAACCTTACGGTCTCCAAACAAAAACATCCTGAAGGTCCCAGGCCACAGAGAGGTTAGGCTGGCTTCAACTAGAACCAGGGCTTTTTCGGCTGTGGCTCCAATCTGGTGGAACGCTCTGTCACAAGAGACTAGGGCCCTGCGGGACTTGACATCTTTCTGCAGGGCCTGCAAGACAGAGCTGTTCCACCAGGCCTTTGGTCAGGGCACAGCCTGACTCCCTCCTTTGGCAATCTTCACAGAACTTTAGCCTAATGGTTGCCATCAATTTGATTTGAATTAATTTTATAATGAAATGATTTTAGAATGTTGTACTATTTTATTGTTGTTAGCTGCCCTGAGCCCGGCTTCGGCTGGGGAGGGCGTGATACAAATAAAATTTATTATTATTATTATTACATTATAATTTACAGAGTTAATCCTCAACCCATCTCCATCAATCATCACAGTTCCAGGACACATTCCAATCAGGGGGAAAAAATAATTGAAGGGACAAAGCAGAGCCAGTGAGGATTGTGGACTGGGGAGACTCCCAAGGGCTTAGATAGAGATTCCTGAATGTAACAATGGGGACAACTAGCAACACTCCACTGAACAATCTCAGTGATCAGGCCAGGATATCTACCTTGCAATGGCAATGTCAGAAGACTTGGAGCTCAGTTTTGGAAACTGTGCCAAAGTCAGCATGGAGAGGACTGGCAACCTGGATTTCTCCCATGTTCTTCAAGATCCTGACGCCTTCACTGGATGGGAAGGAGTTACCCTGCCACAGCTTTTAACGTGCCTGGTACCTGTAGTGGCTTTTGGATCCAGAAGCCAATACAAGTGCAAAGAGGCTTCTGTACAGAGAGTGCTTTGCTTTGATGTCCACATGTGAACCAGAGCTATACATATCTGGGGAGGGTATCTACACACTTTAAAAAGCTGTGAAAATACATTTTGAAAAAAAAGTTTTGGAAAAAATGAATTTGCCATAGCTCGCCATCACCATCTAGTGTAACATTTGTATATTGCACCTTACAACACACTTAAAACATTTTATTTGCAGCTGTATAACTGACTCCTTGGTTAGGGAATTTGCTCAATGGAGTCATTGTGTGTCAGGAAAATGGTATTTAAGAACCGATCCACAGAATTACCCTAGTGCTTTCAAAAGTTCTACTAGATGGCTTCAGTGCAAATAGCTGCCAGGCTGCGCTCTCTGTTTCGATGCTGCCTGAAAAGCACTCGGGGATTTAAGCTCGGAAGGTTTCCCAGATAGTAAAAAGTAATAACAAACTCTCTTGCTGCCCAATTTCTCATTAGAGAATGCCATTCGGAACGTCAATTAGTATTTAAATGGAATGCAAGCCCCATATTTTATTCAGATTGGTGCAATTCCATTCTTTTATCCTCCCTCCTCAATTTTGAAGGGGGAAAAAAAAGTCGGGGATCTGCGATTCACTGAAGCGAAGGCCTGATAATCCCTTGCAAGAGACATTGCCCATTACCTGGTGATTGGACCATTTTGCAAGTGTATTGAGATTTGTCTGTGCTTCTCCACCAGAGCAGAGAAGACAAGGCAGGAGATAATCCTCTTGCACACTGTAGCGGAGAGCAACCGTATTGTCTGTCATAATTGCTGCCTTCCAAAGGGAGCAGCAGCATCTGGGCATGGGGAATATTGTCCTGATTTGACCCTGAATGTTATTTATGCATTTATTTACTTAATACAATTTATATACTGCTTGGTTGTAATAAAACCTCAAAGCAGTTAACAAGAAAGATTAAAACGATCAATACAGAGCGGTTGAAAACAATTTAAATAAACATGTAAAAATTATCAAAAGTCAACAGTGAAAGAGATTTAATTATGGCAACATTCTATGTGTGTGGCTAGGCTTGCCTAGCAGAAAATACTTTTAGCAGGGACTGAAATGCGTACAGCCTGCCTGATGTCGATAGGCAGGCATTCCAAAGTGGAGGTGCTGCCACAATGAAATATAGATTTCTGACAAGTGTGGCATGAGTATTGTGTGGCACCTGTAACACTGTGAGTGGGCAAATATGGAGTAATGGCGATCCCACCAGTAAACTGGTCCTAAGCCATTCGGGTCTGCATAGACCGATAGTAACACTTTGCACGCCCTAACAAATGGACAGACCTCTGAGTAGAAGTATTGCTGCTTTTGAGGGCGACATGGAAACTACAATTAATCCAGAATGCGGCAGCTAGACTGGTGACTGGGAGTGGCTGCCGAGACCACATAACACCAGTCCTGAAAGACCTACATTGGCTCCCAGTACGTTTCTGGGCACAATTCAAAGTGTTGGTGCTGACCTTTAAAGCCCTAAACGGCCTCGGTCCAGTATATATGAAGGAGCGTCTCCACCCCCATCGTTCTACCCGGACACTGAGGTCCAGTGCCGAGGGCCTTCTAGAGGCTCCTCCTTGTGAGAAGTGAGGTTACAGGGAACCAGGCAGAGGGCTTTTTTTGGTGGTGGTGCCCACCCTGTGGAATGCCCTCCGAGCAGATGTCAAGCAAATCAGCAGCTATGTGATTTTTAAAAGACATCTGAAGGCAGCCCTGTTTAGGGAAGTTTTTAATGTTTAACAGACCGCTGTTTTTTAATATTTTGTTGGAAGCCACCCAGAGTGGCTGGGGAAACCCAGCCAGATGGGCAGGGTATAAATAATAAATAAATTATTATTATTATTATTATTATTATTATTATTATTATTATTATTATTTTATTTTATTATTATTACATTGGTACCTTGGGTTACAGATACTTCAGGTTACAGACTCCGCTAACCCAGAAATAGTACCTCGAGTTAAGAACATTGCTTCAGGATGAGAACAGAAATTGTGAGGTGGTGGCGCAGCGGCAGCTGGAGGCCCCATTAGCTAAAGTGGTGCCTCAGGTTAAGAACAGTTTCAGGTTAAGAACGGACCACCAGAATGAAGTTCTTAAGCCGAGGTACCACTGTTTGGTATTATTATTATTATTATTATTATTATTCTGTTGGGAGCTGCCCAGAGTGGCTGGGAAAACCCAACCAGATGGGTGGGGTATAAATAATAAATAATAATTATTATTATATTGTTATGTTGCATGCTGACATAGGCTCATACAGCATCAAGATGATAGCAAAGGACCTTTTCCTGTATGGGGCGGAATTTTCTGTGGATAATGTATCCTTTCTTAGATTTATAATCCCCACAAGCTGTTCTACTTACTGTAACATGCTGCATTTATGCATGGGCTGTGTTGCAGCCTTGTTCCATGCCCAATAAGCTTGGGATGCCTTTGCCTGGCGGACCTGTGGCCCATAGACTGCAGCAATGTACTGGCCAAGGTTTTGCTCAATATCTTGTTTGTGCGATGAGCTCATGGGGGAAAAGCTACCCCATGAGCCTTTGCACTGGGGAGAGAAATGTCTATGTAAGGCTGCTTCCATTTTGCCTCGAGGGCAGTTGCTGTACTGCTCCGTTATGCCTCCCTGCTGCCAACCATGGATTGCGATGCCAGTTGAGCTATAGCTATCTCCAAGCCCAGGAAGTGACTCATCCAAGCTCCGTCGCAAGTCCTTCTGCTCAGTTTGCTTGCGGAACGAAGGAAACCAAACACCTTTCTCTCCTTAAATCCAGGCAGACAGCTTCTCCGGTTTGTTTGGAAAAACGGAGTCAACGAAGCACTGTTTTACAGTGTGCGTTCATCAGCATGAGCTACATTTACTTAATCTCTCTGAAAACAAAGGCACATATTCTGGGCATGTTTATCTATAAGAAAATTGCATTTGATTCAATGGAACTTAACTTCTCAGCCAGCGGGCTTCGGATCATGCTTGTTAAGGTACAGGTCAATTGACTCAACTACCACAATTCCAAGGAAGCCATGTGGGAAATGAAGTGATGGCTGTGCATAAGAGAGAACCAGAGAAAATATCAAGCCTACATACACTATGTTCCTTTTGCTTATGTATGAGACAATGGTGGTTACTGATGCCTTCCAAATCTATTGCTCTTGCAAGCTCTATTTACCAAGGAGGAAAGAATACGGATGGTCTCTTTGGCTTCTCCTGCTGATTCTCTGTATGGTTGGTTTGAGAATACAAGCAATATTTATCTCTCAGCAGCTTCCAAGCAATCGTTTCCCTTTAAATTTAAAAGACAACCCCCTTGGCTTTTCAGTTATGGTTGAAATCCCTTCCTTGGCCTTCAGTGTGTTAGCATCTTCTGCTGAACTCTCGGCTCTTTCTTTCCCCCTGAGTTTTAAGAATGTGGTTCAAGTGTATGTGTGCAAAGGTCTGGCGTTGTCTGTTATTTTGAAACACTGACTTGATGGAAAATAACTGAGGGGGAAAAAACAAGGTGAAAGGGGCAAAGACAGAAACAAAAGTCTTGAGATTGAGTCAAGTTGAATATGAGAATAAATCTTCCTCAGCTTTTCATGCTTATCATAGAATCATAGAATCATAGAGTTGGAAGAGACCACAAGGGCCATCAAGTCCAACCCCCTGCCAAGCAGGAAACACCATCAGAGCACTCCTGACATATAGTTGTCAAGCCTCTGCTTAAAGACCTCCAAAGAAGGAGACTCCACCACACTCCTTGGCAGCAAATTCCACTGTCGAACAGCTCTTACTGTCAGGAAGTTCTTCCTAATGTTTAGGTGGAATCTTCTTTCTTGTAGTTTGGATCCATTGCTCCGTGTCCGCTTCTCTGGAGCAGCAGAAAACAACCTTTCTCCCTCCTCCCTGCTTCCCTGAATGTATACACAATCGCTTTCAGGTCCTCTCCCCTAGCATGGAAGACGAAGAGCAGACTCCATTTGAGGATCTCTCCCTCATTACAGTCGAACAGGTATATGAAGATGAACAGCAAAGTCAGTCCTCAGAGAATGTGCAGGCGACCTTGGAACGGACCGCTCACGGAAGAACCCCGACCAAACCTAAGAGGAGGCGTGTAGTGGTGATAGGGGATTCCCTACTGAGGGGAACAGAAGCAGTGATCTGTGGGCCTGACAAGATGTCTCGGGAAGTGTGCTGTCTCCCCGGGGCTAAGATCCAAGATGTAACTGAACGACTGCCAGGAATCATAAAACCCACTGACAAATACCCCTTCCTCTTGGTTCATGTGGGAACCAATGACACTGCCAGCAATAGCCTCCAGAAGATCAAAAGAGACTACGAGGCTCTGGGCAGGAAATTGAAGCAATTAAATGCACAAATCGTCATCTCATCTGTCCTCCCAGTTGAACGACGTGGCCCAGGGAGAGAGGGGAAAATAGTGGAAGTAAACAGCTGGCTTCACAAATGGTGTAAACAGGAACGGTTTGGATTCTTAGATCACGGACTGCAGTTTCTTGAAGATGGACTTCTGGCAAGCGATGGGCTGCACCTCACAACGGTTGGGAGGAATGTTTTTGCCAAAAAACTCAGAAACCTCATCAGGAGGGCTTTAAACTGACTAATGTGGGGGAGGGAGACAGTGCTCCTGAAGGTAGGAGTCTATCAACAGATGAAGATGATCATCCAAATGCCATAGACCAAATGGAGCAAACAGCAAGCAGACCTAGTGGTGGGAGGAAAAAATCCTTAAATAAGAGACACGGGGGAATGACTAATGGACTTCAATGTCTGTACACTAATGCACAAAGCATGGGAAATAAACAAGATGAGCTTGAGCTCTTGGTACAGCAAACTAAATATGACATAATAGGCATCACTGAAACCTGGTGGGATAAGTCCCACGATTGGAATGTAAAAATGGAGGGATACAATCTATTTCAGAGAAACAGACCAGACAAGAAAGGAGGAGGAGTGGCGTTATATGTCAGGGATGTGTATACCTGTGAAGAGATCCAAGATTTAGAACCTCAAAGCCAAAGTGAGAGCATTTGGGTCAAAATTAAGGGAGAGAAGAATAACAGTGACCTCATTGTGGGAGTTTACTATAGATCCCCAAGCCAAACGGAGGACATAGATGATGCCTTCCTGGAACAGATGGCCAAGCATGCAAAAGGAAGGGAGATAGTAGTAATGGGGGGACTTCAATTACCCGGATATTTGTTGGACGTCAAACTCAGCCAAGAGCATAAGGTCAAACAGATTCCTCACTGGCCTTGCAGACAACTTCATTGTCCAGAAAGTGGGAGAAGCAACAAGAGGAACAGCCATTTTAGATCTGGTCCTAACCAATGTCGATGACCTGGTTAATGGGGTAGAAGTGGAAGGATCATTAGGCGCAAGTGATCATGCTCTTCTGAAGTTTACTATACAACGGAAAGGAGCAGCCAAGCATACTAGGACTCAATTTCTTGACTTTAAGAAAGCCAACTTCATAAAACTTAGGGAAGTGCTGGGTGAGATCCCATGGACAGTAATACTAAAAAGAAAGGGAGTTCATGATGGCTGGGAGTTTGTTAAGAGGGAGATAGTAAAAGCACAACTTCAGGCAATACCAATGAGACGGAAACATGGAAGGTGCCTAAAGAAGCCAGGGTGGCTATCTAAAGAACTTTTAACTGAGTTAAGATTAAAAAAGGATGTGTACAAAAAATGGAAAAGGGGGGAAACCACCAAAGAGGAATTCAAACAAATAGCCAGCACGTGTAGACACAAAGTCAGAAAAGCTAAAGCACAGAATGAACTCAGGCTTGCTAGAGAGGTTAAAAGCAACAAAAAAGGCTTTTATGGGTATGTTCGTAGCAAAAGGAAGAACAAAGAAACAGTGGGGTCACTCAGAGGAGAAGATGGTGAAATGCAAACAGGGGACACAGAAAGGGCTGAACTCCTCAATGCCTTCTTTGCCTCAGTCTTCTCCGATAAAGAAAACAATGCCCGACCTGAAGAATTTGGAGCAAATGATTCAGTAGAGAAAACACAGCCCAGAATAACTAAGGAGATAGTACAAGAATACTTGGCTAGTTTAGATGTATTCAAGTCTCCAGGGCCAGATGAACTGCATCCAAGAGTATTAAAAGAACTGGCAGATGTGATCTCAGAACCACTGGCAATCATCTTTGAGAATTCCTGGAGAACAGGCGAAGTCCCAGCAGACTGGAGGAGGGCAAATGTTGTCCCTATTTTCAAAAAGGGGAAAAGAGAGGACCCAAATAATTACCGCCCAGTCAGTCTGACATCAATACCAGGGAAGATTCTGGAGCAGATCATCAAGCAAACAATCTGTGAGCACCTAGAAAGGAATGCTGTGATCACCAATAGTCAGCATGGATTTCTGAAAAATAAGTCATGTCAGACTAACCTGATCTCGTTTTTTGACAGAATTACAAGCCTGGTAGATGAAGGGAACGCAGTGGATGTAGCCTACCTTGATTTCAGCAAGGCATTTGACAAGGTGCCCCATGATATTCTTGTAAAGAAGCTAGTAAAATGCGGTCTTGACTATGCTACCACTCAGTGGATTTGTAACTGGCTGACTGACCGGACCCAAAGGGTGCTCATCAATGGTTCCTCTTCATCCTGGAGAAGAGTGACTAGTGGGGTGCCACAGGGTTCTGTCTTGGGCCCGGTCTTATTCAACATCTTTATCAACGACTTGGATGATGGACTCAAGGGCATCCTGATCAAATTTGCAGATGACACCAAACTGGGAGGGGTGGCTAACACACCAGAGGACAGGATCACACTTCAAAATGACCTTGACAGATTGGAGAACTGGGCAAAAACAAACAAGATGAATTTTAACAGGGAGAAATGTAAAGTATTGCACTTGGGCAAAAAAAATGAGAGGCACAAATACAAGATGGGTGACACCTAGCTTGAGAGCAGTACATGTGAAAAGGATCTAGGAGTCTTGGTTGACCACAAACTTGACATGAGCCAACAGTGTGACGCGGCAGCTAAAAAAGCCAATGCAATTTTGGGCTGCATCAATAGGAGTATAGCATCTAGATCAAGGGAAGTTATAGTGCCACTGTATTCTGCTCTGGTCAGACCTCACCTGGAGTACTGTGTCCAGTTCTGGGCACCACAGTTCAAGAAGGACACTGACAAACTGGAACGTGTCCAGAGGAGGGCAACCAAAATGGTCAAAGGCCTGGAAACGATGCCTTATGAGGAACGGCTAAGGGAGCTGGGCATGTTTAGCCTGGAGAAGAGGAGGTTAAGGGGTGATATGATAGCCATGTTCAAATATATAAAAGGATGTCACATAGAGGAGGGAGAAAGGTTGTTTTCTGCTGCTCCAGAGAAGCGGACACGGAGCAATGGATCCAAACTACAAGAAAGAAGATTCCACCTAAACATTAGGAAGAACTTCCTGACAGTAAGAGCTGTTCGACAGTGGAATTTGCTGCCAAGGAGTGTGGTGGAGTCTCCTTCTTTGGAGGTCTTTAAGCAGAGGCTTGACAACCATATGTCAGGAGTGCTCTGATGGTGTTTCCTGCTTGGCAGGGGGTTGGACTCGATGGCCTTTGTGGTCTCTTCCAACTCTATGATTCTATGATTCTATTCCATGATGGCCCCAATTCTTACTAAGAAGGTGGTTCTGGCTGACAAAGGTTCTGAGAACATACAGTTGGCAGCATGGGAAAAACTATGGAAAGATCATGTAAAATTTACAGCGTGTTACACGCTGAAAGAAAACTATATGATGATCATGTACCATTGGTATTTAACACCCAGAAAGTTAGCCAAATTGTATAGGACTAACTCCAATGTATGTTGGAAGTGTAAGGAAAAAGAGGGCACATTTTATCATACGTGGTGGAATTGCAAAAAGATAAAGGAATTCTGGGTAATGATATATAAGGAACTTTAAAAAAATGTTTAAAATAACATTTGTTAAAAAACCAGAAGCCTTTCTGTTAGGAATTTTAGGTGCAGATATATTGAAGGATTTGAGAAGACTAGTCATCTATGCGATTACAGCTGCAAGGATGCTGCTTGCCCAGCGACGGAAACATGAGAAAATGCCGACAAAAGCAGACTGGCAGATGAAACTATTTGAGTATTCAGAGATGGCAAGACTGACAGGGGAAATCAGGAAGATAAAAACTTCAATAGGGAATGGGACAAATACAAACTGTACTTAAAAGAATACTGTAATCACTTGAGTTCTTTGGCAGGCTTTTAGTAACTCCTGCAATGTTGCAAAGACTTTAGATATTTTGGAGGACCATAACTTGGAGGAAATATAATACAGTAGTACCTCGGTTTACAAACTTAATCCATTCCGGAAGTCCATTCTTAAACCGAAACCATTCTTAAACCGAGACGTGCTTTCCCTAATGAGGCCTCCCACCACCAGTGCCCTTCCACTGTTCAGCTTCTGTTCTTAGACCGAGGTAAAGTTTGCAAACCGGGACACTACTTCCAGTTTTGCAGAGTTCATAAACTGAATAGTTCGTAAACAGGGCTGTTCTTAAACTGAGGTACCACTGTATGCAGTTGATTTAGAAAAGACCCACAGAGGGGAGGAGGGAAGTCTTAAGATTGGAAGAATCTTGTTTGATTTTAAAATATAAATGCGGTAAATGTGAGATTTATTTTGTAAAACTAATAAAAATTATTTCAAGAAAGGAAGGAAGGAAGGAAGGAAGGAAGGAAGGAAGGAAGAAAGAAAGAAGACAAGGACTGAAATTCCATTCACAAGCTCCTTTAGTACCCTTCGACGCAACTTATCAGGCCCTGGAGATCTGAATACATTCAAGGTAGCTGGGTGTTCCCTTGGGTCTTGTTATGTACTGAGTTGAATAGGATCCAAAATGCAGCAGTCTGATTGGTCCTAGAACAATAGGATTCAGAATGCAGCAGTCTGATTGGTCCTAGAACAATGCAGCAGTATGATTGGTCTGCAGAACCAAGTGAATCCACAACCTGATTGGCCTACAGGAGAATTCTGGAATTAGCCAGTCACGTGCAGCCCATTGTGTAAATAATGTATATAAAGCAGATACTTTGGGGGAACTTTCATTCCTCCTCACCACTATGAGCTGAATAAAGAGCATGAAATCCACTCTCAACTCCGAGTATATTTCAGGTCTTTTCCTATCTTAGTCTGCAGCTCCCCCCTTACATCATTTATCCTGTTATCACTGGGTTAGGCACCTTCAGGATGGTCTTCAAGGTTCTAAATCCAACAGCAAATCCCATGCTATTTACGGCAGTCCTTTCCAGGCACGACGTCCACCAAGTAAGAGCCTTCAGAGTTTTGTTAGCCCTCCCCATCTCTAGGACTCTCTTTTTCAAATGATACTAATTCTGTACAACAGGACGGTAACCTGGCATGCCCCGGTATTTTGCTGCTTCAGAGTTTATCCAGCAGAAAAAGGTTAATCTATTCATCTTTGAGCCATGCATTGAATGATAGAAGATTTGCCAGGATATTTTCCTATTGCTATATTTGCATATGCCCTTGGGGAGCCTATACCCGTGTACCAGCTGTGAACTTGGCAGACAATTCCGCCTGGCTTTATTTCTGCTAGCGCTCAACTTGGTTGGAGGGAAAGGTCAAGGCAAGCTATATTAATTACAGTCCACATTAATTGTATGCTCAAGGTTACATAACATGGATGCGCCCACCGGCAGGTCTGTGCAATCAGTGTGCTCGGTAACGGACATAGGAAGATAATTCCGCTTACCTTTGGCACCATACTCTCAAGATTATATTAGATATGCACATGAGTAGGGTTTTGATTAAAACATTATCTAAGAATTATGAAGACTTGGGCCTCATGCGTCAGGTTACAGACACTTCAGGTTACAGGCGCTTCAGGTTACAGACTCCACTAACCCAGAAATAGTACCTTGGGTTAAGAACTTTGCTTCAGGATGAGAACAGAAATCGAGCGGTGGCGGCACGGAAGCAGCGGGAGGCCCCATTAGCTAAAGTGGTACCTCAGGTTAAGAACAGTTTCAGGTTAAGAACGGACCTCCAGAATGAATTAAGTTCTTAACCCGAGGTACCACTGTACAGTTTATAATCACATATCCAACATACAACATAAAGACAAGATTCCATAGAATCTCCTGGACTTCCCTCTTCCCCTTTGTGGGCTCTGTTGTTAATCATTTCCTCCTGCATCTTTCATAATAATCCAAATCTTTCACATCTCCATTATATCCAAAATTTGCCATTAAACTACAAGTGTTATTCCAATCTGATTAACACTTCTAACTGTTTACAATGGTTTTTCAGATAAAATTCCTAAAAGAAAAACTTCGAGGTTTTTAGAAAAAGTTATTTTAAACATTTTTTTTTTCAATTCATTATATATCATTTACCAAAATTCTTTTACTACCTTACATGTCCACCACATATGATAGAAGGTGCCTTCTTTTTCCTCAGTGAGGTTCAGGTTCTAGCAGAAGAAGCTGCTGAACTAGTCAGGCAAGTTTCTTTGTCAAGGCCAGTTATCTACTGCAATCCACAAATCCAATGTGGTTGCTATGGAGACAAATGGGTGGGGCTTTTTCCCACCTGAGGTGGCTGGATGCCATGTTATTCTAGGATAGAAAAGCAACAGGCAAAGAGGGGCTGTGTATGAGAGAGTGGTGCTTGAGAGAATTTCGTTGTTGCTGGAAGCTGGAGAGGCATGGACATGTCTGCGGTGTGCTGGACCCAAAGCTGTGACTTGTAGCTTCGTTGGTAACCTAATGAGGATTTTAATGCTCTGGACTCCTCCATACTATGTTTAGGTTGTATGCACTGTGGGTTAAACCACAGAGCCTAGGACTTGCCAATCAGAAGGTCGGTGGTTCGAATCCCCGCAACGGGGTGAGCTCCCGTTGCTCGGTCCCTGCTCCTGCCAACCTAGCAGTTCAAAAGCACATCAAAGTGCAAGTAGATAAATAGGTACCACTCCGGCGGGAAGGTAAACTGTGTTTCCATGCACTGCTCTGGTTCACCAGAAGCAGCTTCGTCATGCTCACCACATGACCTGGAAGCTGTACGCCGGCTCCCTCAGCCAATAAAGCGAGATGAGCGCCACAACCCCAGAGTCGGCCACGACTGGATCAAATGGTCAGGGGTCCCTTTACCTTTACCTTTAAGCCTAACTAAAACCTGAAAAAATACATCCTGAAGATGCCACAGTCTCTGCTGTCCTTCGTTCTAAGGAAACCATATCCTGGGTACACACTGGAACACATGCAGTTTCGCTGAGAGATTGAGGCATGTGCAACAGTATTTGCAAAGCAATTTCTTCAATATAATGCATTTTTTGAATGCTGTCTTCAATAAAATGTGCATGTCTATGGGCACTTTACCCCAGTATATGCATGTCTGTACACATTGCTTGGCTGGATAGTTCTACTGCAAATTTCACAGAAGTGTGAATTTCAGAGGATGGCTGCTTCATGCGCAGTGCATCATTCTAGAAACTGCACATTGTTGTAGGTCCACCTTTAAATGACAGCACTGTGGCTTAGAGGAGAGTAAGCACAGCAAAGGACCTTCTCCAGTGCTTTCTCGCTTTTTCCAAACTGCAGTGCAAGTGAGGGTGATCCCCGCCCCTTTCTATTCTGCATACTACATTTGCTTAGAGGGCTTGTGAGATAAGTGGGGATTAATCAAACTTGTGCTGAGGTTTGGAGAAGATAAGGCTCATTCTCCAAGGATTTTATCTTCTATTCTTTTTTCCTGCTTCAGTATTGATCACCAAGAAATAGAACTATGGTTCCCTTTCTTAGGAGATTTTAGTGCAAAATCTCCAGGCCACTCATTTAATCTCATTTCTTCATTTAACTAGAAAACCAAAGAGTAAAAACAGTTCCAGAGCAATTTCTAAAGCAAAAGCCATTTCTGTTTATGCATCAGATCTGGTCAACCGTGGAACATAATGAGGTATTCTTTGGTAGACTGTACTACAAATGTTGATCTTTTGGAGCTTCTTCACCAAGCCTGCTCCTCATTGTCACTGGCATCTGGGCTGCATCAATAGGAGTATAGCATCTAGATCAAGGGAAGTAATAGTGCCACTGTATTCTGCTCTGGTCAGACCTCACCTGGAGTACTGTGTCCAGTTCTGGGCACCACAGTTCAAGAAGGACACTGACAAACTGGAACGTGTCCTGAGGAGGGCAACCAAAATGGTCAAAGGCCTGGAAACAATGCCTTATGAGGAACGGCTAAGGGAGCTGGGCATGTTTAGCCTGGAGAAGAGGAGGTTGAGGGGTGATATGATAGCCATGTTCAAATATATAAAAGGATGTCACATAGAGGAGGGAGAAAGGTTGTTTTCTGCTGCTCCAGAGAAGCGGACACGGAGCAATGGATCCAAACTACAAGAAAGAAGATTCCACCTAAACATTAGGAAGAGCTTCCTGGCAGTAAGAGCTGTTCGACAGTGGAATTTGCTGCCAAGGAGTGTGGTGGAGTCTCCTTCTTTGGAGGTCTTTAAGCAGAGGCTTGACAACCATATGTCAGGAGTGCTCTGATGGTGTTTCCTGCTTGGCAGGGGGTTGGACTCGATGGCCCTTGTGGTCTCTTCCAACTCTATGATTCTATGATTCTATCTGCCTGTCTTGGGAGACAAGGGAGTAGTGCGCCATTGGAGGTGTAGTCAAACTGTTGGAAGGTTTCAGCACCTGTAGAGACTGATAGGGGACAGACATGTTTTGCTGCAGCTGGGGCAGATCAAGGCGTCCGGTTGTGCCGCTGCAAATGCACCATGGCATTTCTTCTTTCTGCACTCATCCAAGTGGTCATTCCTCCTCTGGTCACTGCTGTGGATCCACAAGCTGACCGTGTCCCCAGGCACAGGTCATCTGAAAGGGATCCCCACAATGCGGGGTTCATGTTGCCAGCTTTCACGTCTCATTTGCAGATGTTGGTTTAGTGCAGAGTTGGTCTGCCTGTTGGAAAAATGCCCGGGAAGGCCACCACCTTCCCAAGACACCGGGGCGTCTCTCCGATGGCCACTCTCTGGCTGTAAGTCCAGAGAGACCAGTGATAAGTGACCCCTTCCTCCTGAGAGGAGCACACTTGTCTTCTGGCATCTCATAGCAGAAGAAAGAGACCATCAGTAGCTCTAAACTACTTTATTTTACAGTCTATATACAAAGAATCCATCAGCATGTCTGTGCTCTCTCAGCACCAGTACAGAACAGAAGTGAAACTAAACTCTCCAACAATACTCCAACAGTACTGAGACTTCCTGTCTCACACTCTCAGACACTCACATGATATAAACAACATAGTGCTACTTGCACTATGTAGAACATGTGCTTGGGGATCCCCAAGGACGTGCTTCTCGTTACCCTACCTGTTTCTGACTATTTGCCCCTCTCTTCTCTGTGTATTCAGATGGGGATGGAGGACACAAGAAGCTGCCTTGCACCACCTGGGACCATTGGTACATCTAGTTCAGTATTGCCTGCACCAACGGTTAGAGGCTCCCCAGTGTTTCAGACATGTAGGTCTCTCCCAGCCCTACCTTTCAATGTTGGGAATTGGACCTAAGGCTTTCTGCATGCACAGTAGATGTTTCACTGCTGAGCTATAGCCCTTCTCATGTTACATATTTTATTACCCCCCCCCTTTATTTCCTGTTCAAAATCCTGACCTGGATCTGATTTCTCCTGAGAGCTGGTCCAACAAACTTTCTCCCCTGACTCTAATCGCATAAGAGCATTGGGACTGGCTCTCGTTGGCTTGCCAATGACCTTGGTTTCGGTCCTTCCAGGACCAACACGAGGGAAATGGAACATCTGCAAGCGCTGGAGTTACTCTGCCTGTGCATCTCGCTTTGGCTGACCTACTTAATGTCTCTGGGCACGTATCACCTGGTATACCTGGCTATGCAAATCATGTGCTGCTCAGGCTGAATTCCTATTGTGCCAACAAGCGACATCCTGGAAGGAAATCAGCAACGCAACAGTAGATGACCAGCCCCCCTGCCCCCCCATGATAAATGTCCTTTGCTTTGTGTTTTATCACACTCTCACACCATTTCTACTAATTATAGCTACACAGCTGCTAGCGCTGCACCAGAATACTTGCCTCTCGTTTTATCTAACCCATTAATGGATTTGCCTAGTCTGATCATTTGCCTGCTCTTCCACATTTCCTAAATTGTACATTAAATACATGTGCACGGTTAAGCACCTGCGAGATCCCAGCCCCTCTCAAAAATATAAAACTGCCGGTCGAAGCTGTGTTTGAATAAAGCCAAGCCCATTTGGCGATCTAAGGGTAGCTGTTCTACACAGCTGGCCAAAAGGCTTATCACAGGAAATAAGGTGTGTTTGTGTACTACACAAGCATTCGATCCAGTACAATGTATAAAACAAGAAAACGACAACATGTTTGGGCTTTTTGAATTGGAAGGAAAGATGACTGAGATGACAATAAGGTCCATACTGTTATTCATGATGTGTGGAAGGTGAATAAATATATATTGTTTTCTCCTGCTCCATAATACCAGTAACCTGGGGTTACTCTATGTAAACACTCCATAGGAGGTTCAGGGCAGACAAAAGAAAGTGCTTTTGCACATCGAGGTCCCCCAGGTCACCCCAAATAACTCACACCTCACACATCAATTTTTGTTTAAGGTTTTTGGCATAAATTTGGCCACAACTTTATTTAAATACACACACGTGAGTGGTTGCTTAGGCATTGGTTATGACTATCTGTCCTTGCCCCCGGGACGGAACTGACTTCCGGATTCCAGCGGAAGCCAGTCAGGGAGAACCATATTGGGGAGAAATGAAGCTGGGCATCAATCCCTCATCTCTCACCCTCATGCCCCCTGGGGCTTGCACGGCCCAAGTCCGATGCCAGGGACTAGGACGAAAGGGATGGCAAGCCCCTGGATTCCTTTAACGGAATTCCCTATGCAGCACCACCGTTGGAGGGGTAGGCACTTACCCCTCCACCAACCAATTTTAACCAATGCCTAGCCGCCAACCTTACAAGTTGTGACAATTTGCTATGCAGTAGGCAAAAACCAAATGGCAACAGCCAATCAGCCAAATGGACCAAATTTCTACCAGGCCCCTGCCCCAAGGCAGACGACTCCATGACAGGCATAGCAAGGTCAGAGGACAACGAACCCCCCCCCCCCTTTTCAAGGAGGGTGGGCGGGTGATCCGGTGCACGCAGCCCAAGAGAAGGCCCCAGGCTGCAAGCTTTGTATTTAAGACCTCTGACGCCTCCCAGCATTTAGCAACATAACATTCTCCCCAGCAACCCTCCTTGCCCAATCATAGCACGTGGCCAATTTGCCCAACAACAGTGGGGTGTCCTCTAGGCCCCCACCGCAACACGTGCTCTCTGTTATGGAGAACACACTTTGCACAAAATGCACCATTATTTGTTGGAATTCGCTGCCACTGGAATGTGGCAATGGACACAAACATTTTATTTATTTTATTGAAATAATTTCATTCTGTCGTGCTATCCATGCCAGCTGTTATGATGCCAACCATTGAAAAAACCCTCTGAGTAAAAATTGTCAAATTTGATTTCTCTTTGTCTCTCATTATTCCAAACTTAAATTCTGTTCGCCACATTCCTGCTGTCATTTGTGATTACTATTTTCAATGTCCTTATGAAAATTAATCAGAATTCTAATGCATTTCTCCAAAAAACACATTTTTGTATGAAATTCTGACTTAAACTTTTGCAAGCCGTTCCCCTAATATAATGTACGTTTGTATTTTCCCCACTAATGTTTGCATTACTATGTACACTTTCTCTAATATATGCTTTATATACATTATTTGTTGGAAAACTTCATTGCAAGATTCGGAGAAGTGCGAATTTTGAAGGCTAGATGCACCCCAGTTTCCACATTGGTTTGAGAAGTGTAAATTAAGCAGCTTCTCTTTAAAACACAAACAAAACCAAATGTCTCCCTCATCCCTACCTCCGAATGCATATATTTTAGCTGCAGTTCCAAATATATTGTTGTGTTTATAACAAAATCATTCATTCTGACTTTAAGCTCTTGAATGAGATTTGAATTTGATTTTTATTTTGCATTGTACTGCACTGCATTGAATCATTATACACTCTTGCATTTTTCTTATTATGCAGTTAATCATGGAGGAAGACAGGCAAATACGCACACTACATGGATTCAGAAAGCCTCATTCCATTTAACAAAAAATGGAACTGGGTAGAACTTGAATAGGCAGCCAGATTTTCTGATGAAAAATTACACCTGGAACAACACCTTTCCACCTGTGGATTTTGGCACAGCCGATATATTGTTTCGCTTATCTCTTCATGTAAAAGTGACGCTCCTTCACTCGCATGACACATTCTTTATTTGCCCTTGAGATTGAAACAAAGCGGGGCAAAAGGTCCACAAACCACAAAACAAATGTTGCTGGTTTGTTAGACAATAAAGTTTGAACAGGGGAGGTGTGACTTCCACCTACACAATTCCCAGGCCTCAATCAACCAAGGCCATTCTTGAAAAAGAGGAATACAGGCACTTGTTATCGGGGCTGAACAAATCAATGTATTTCTTGTCTGTGTTCCTTTTGCAGGCTGTCACCCATAAGTCCATTCCATCACATTACTGCATCACATTTATGATTTTTTTAAAAAAATAAAACTGCAGGGGAAAGAACTCAATATCATAAAAGTATTTTCTTTCAAAATGCTCATTTTTGAGCAGGAAACCCCAAACCTAGCTGCTATTCTAACCACATTTACATGAGAGTAAGCCCTGTTGAATTATACAGGAGTCACTTCTGAGCAGACACAGTTAGGCTTGCAGCCTTAATCCTCATCTTCGCAGAAGTCCGGAGGATACAGATCAAGGTAGTTTCTATTGGAATTCACAAAGGCTGAATTCTCCTTGTATCCCTGTTTCCTAAAGACATCCACATGCAGCATACCATTATCTGTGAATGACAGCTGATTCTTTTAGGAGAATGGAAATAAGAATGCTGCAGTGCATTGCAAGAGTGACTTCTCCAAATTCACCACCCTATTAATGATGTGGAAATCTGGCACAGGAAGCTTTAGACTAGGAAAATGAAAAGCTGTGAGAAACCAAAATTGAAAGATTTCCCCACCTCTACATTTAACAGTGTTCCCTTTCGTTCAGAGCCTTGTGACGTCTTAGCCTTTGGTGGGTTAACCTACATGACTCAGGAAACACCGTGAGAGGAAATGAGGCCACCATTGGGGGTAGCAACAGAACTGACAATTCACTGTGTAGAATTTTTTTTTTTTAGTTTCTTTTCCCATTAGATTCACAAAATATTTAGGGGTATGTGCCCCCTGCGTCCCCCCAGAAAAAAAGCACTGGATGTAGGATCAGACTTCCAAAGCAGCACGGGGCTGGCAGTGGCAACATGAGGAGCAAAATGTACCCTCAAAAAAGGTGCCCGGGCAATGATTCCCCTTGCCGCACCCATGTTACATTTTTGCACAAAGAAGAAGAAGAAGAAGAAGAAGAGTTTGGATTTGATATCCCGCCTTTCACTCACTTTAAGGAGTCTCAAAGCGGCTAACATTCTCCTTTCCCTTCCTCCCCCACAACAAACACTCTGTGAGGTGAGTGGGGCTGAGAGACTTCAGAGAAGTGTGACTGGCCCAAGGTCACCCAGCAGCTGCATGTGGAGGAGCGGGGAAGCGAACCCGGTTTCCCAGATTACGAGACTACCGCTCTTAACCACTACACCACACTACACTACACCCCAGCTCCCAGTATTATTTTGGGGAAGCCACGAGTGTTTAAAATGCTATCATAATGTTTTAAATGTATGGTTTGACCCAAGCTTGGTAATCAATCTGTTAAATATTTGGAAAAAGTCAGAAGCCGAAGGCAGTATAAGTTCCTCAACTACGTTTATTCAACATTGTCAGTGACAACGGCTCACACATAGGAAAACAAAACCTGAACTTCAGGACTACACAATAAAAAGCTCCAACAAGAACTGACCATTGACAGTTGAGAATTGAAAATGCATGCGCTTACTTGCCATTAGAACATTTGTCTACCAACGCTTATACGATTGGTTAGAACACACCTTGTAACATAAAAAGTGTTAAACCCAATACATAACACAATCTGAAAATCTGAATATTTTTACAGGATTTTCAGAGGTGGGACAAACTCCTACATCACCAATTTTAGTAGTGAAACTGGCAAAAATTTACTGGTTCTCAAATCAGGCTGTTCTTCTTTGGTAGGTCACTCATTCTCAAAGAGCTCCCTAGCAATGTAATATTGCGAGGAAGGTGTCAAGTCCTGGAAAACATCACTGGAACCACTGATCTGCGAGGAAGTTAATACCCAGAGAATCAATTCGCATTCCTCAAGCTTCTTGCCCACCCTCCGCATCCATTTTGGGCACGGAATATTGCTGAGTTCTTTAATCGAGCTCTAAAGACTAGGAAATGCTTCAGTTGTCTGCGCCTTGTACTGTAATTGCATCATTTTATGATATCAGAACCGACAAGAGCAGGAAAATGACAAGAGCCACTTTAAAGCTAAGTGCACTGTGAAAAACGAAGGTTTTCCTCTTATATGTGAGCGTGGCGGGCAGGTGAGGAATATCTGCTTCTCAGGAACAGTTCCTAGGGGATGCAGTCAATCACTCGAAGCGAAGTCTATATTTAACTGCATCAGATCTTTCAGGGGGTGGGTGGAAATGCAGATGTTTAGCACAAAATCATGAACGACTTTAAGTTTCTTCACACCTCTCCTCCTCAATGGTTTCAAAGCTATGCGTAGTCTGCAGCTGTACAACCAAAAACTGCACATTGCAGTGTCAAGTACAGGTAAGGATCTGTCAGGGAACTGCCATCAGTGTCCCAAGGAGAAAGCAAGCTCCGAAGGGATCCCAGAGAGCGTCCCGGGAGTGGGAGGGGCAGCCCATCTTCTGGGGGAGAGAATCAGCGTAGCTCCAGTGGAGAAGGGGGAGGAGATGGGGGAATCGGCGAGGCGATCCCATGACTCCTTGCCGGGGACCAGCGGGGAGAGAAGGGGTCCTCCGCTGTCCACGCCCTCCTTGCGCAGAAGGCTTCCGCGCAGGGAAAGTAGGCGAAGACTGGGCGTCAAAGAACTTCTTTGCTGGAAGAAGTTTAAGAAATGCCCACTGATGGATTCTGCCAGCGATTGAGATGGTCACGGGCGAGTGGCTGCCCGGACAGGAAAGGTTCACCCAGGCAACCCAGCCAGATGTTGGGAGAAGCTTACGCACGAGCAACCCCTAGAACCATTACAGATCCTTTTCATTAAAGCTTACAAAATCAAAGACAGGATTTGACCTATCCCCAGAGGCACAGAAGCTATCTGCAGGAAAGCATCAGTCTAAAACTCAGGATCCATCTGCACCATGTCTGGCCGACCCATGAGGCAAGGTGGGAACAGTGCTCTTTTTATGTTCTGGTTTGTGCATTTCATTTTTAACTGTCCCGCACAAGGGAAATAATGTCCATATAAACAGCTAGACCATAGTTCAGTGGTAGAGCATCTGCTTTGCATGCAGAAGGTCTCAGGTTCAATCCCCGGCTTCTCCAGGTAGGACTGGAAGTGACCACTGTCTGAAACCAGGGAGGGCTGTGGCCAGTGTAGACAAAACTGACGCTTAGCACAGACAATAGCAAGCTAGATAGATCAGTGTTGGGACATGGGTGGTGCTGTGGTCTAAACCACTGAGCTCCTTGGGCTCACTGATCAGAAGGTCGGCAGTTTGAATCCCCTCAACGGGGTGAGCTCCCATTGCTTTGTCCCAGTTCCTGTCAACATAGCAGTTCAAAGGCATACCAGTGCAAGTAGATAAATTGGTACCGCTGTGGTGGGAAGGTAAACGGAGTTTCCATGCGCTCTGGTTTCCGTCATGGTGTTCCATTGCACCAGAAGCGGTTTAGTCATGCTGGCCACATGACCCGGAAAGCTGTCTGTGGACAAATGCTGGCTCCCTGAAAGCGAGATGAGCGCCGCACCCCATAGTTGCCATTGACTGGACTTAACTGTCCAGGGGTCCTTTACCTTTTACCTAGATAGGTCAAGGATCTGACCTGGCAACTTCTTGTGTTCCTAAAACTAGCACCAGAGAAAGAAGAGCTAGCTTTCCCTCTCATATGCTGTGCTTCTATGTGCAAGCAGCAATTCCTTGTTTGTTTTTCTGGTGCACCGTGTAAATATTCACCCCACTCTTTGCCAAAAGCCTTGCATCTTAATTTAACGGATTGCATAGGCTAGCAATTCTTTTTATTTTGGAGGGGGGTGGCTACCAAGGATAAGATGGGAGGGAAATGGCCCAATCATTTCAGTTGTGCCTTACAATTTTACCTGAGTTCTGAGTATTTTATGCGAGTTCTCTGGCTGAATGAACCTTCTTATTACAGCAGGTGTTTTAGTCGAGATCATCTGTTTGCTTTTAAAAGTTACTTAATTAGAAATGGCTCTCTGAGTCGCCGCTGCCATTTGCTCGGAAAGAGTACCTGCGCGAGGGGACATTGTAGGTAAACTTCTGCAAAACTAATGATTGAGTGAGTTTATTGATTGCCTAATGGTTTATATGGGTGGCATAACAGGAAGCTCATTGTTCCAACTTGATCAAAGAACAAACAGCCACAGACTATGACCCAACTGTCAGAGCTGGATAAATATTTGTGGGTGGTAAATATACCTTTTTTACGTAGCTGCCATAAATAAAGTTATCAGACAAAAAGAAGGAATTGGAGGCCAATGATATATAATGCTTGAAAATCCATGCAGGTATCTCCAGTCATACACCTTTTAATTATGGAAAAGGCTTCCCTAGTGGGTGGGTACAGAGTTCCCCTGAGATGCTTCCTAATTTTAATTTTATTCATTACAGAATTATGCCACCCTTCCTCCTAGGAATTCTTCTCACCATGTTATCTGCAGAGCAGCCCTGGGAGGTCAGTTAAGCAGAGAGAGATTGACTGGCCAAGAATCAACACATGGAACTTCATGGCTTGATGGAGACCTGAACTTGGGACCTCTTGGTTGTAGCCCAACCATGTCGCTGGTTTTACTGAAAATCTGTCAGCTTGTGCTCAAAATTTCCTCTAATCTTTTATCATGTGAAAGATGGGGTTGTGCTACCTCTGAAGGGACAGGTACACAATTTAGGGGTGCTCTTGGTACCATCTTTGTCCATGATGGCCCAGGTGGTCTCCATGGCAAAGAGCACCTATCGCCACCTTGGGCTGGTGCATTAACTGTGCCCCTTTCCGGACATAGATAGCTTGTCCACTGTGATTCATGCACTGCCAAGCTCAAATTTAAACCACTGTAATGTATGCAGGTAGCGCTGTGGTCTAAACCACTGAGCCTCTTGGGCTTGCCGATTGGAAGGTTGAATCCCCGTGACAGGGTGAGCTCCCATTGCTTGGTCCAAGCTCCTGTCAACCTCGCAGTTCGAAAGCACACAGTGCAAGTAGATAAATAGGGACTGCTCCGGCGGGAAGGTAAACGGCGTTTCCGTGTGTTGTTCTGGTTTCGCCAAAAGCAGCTTAGTCATACTGGCCACATGACCCGGAAAAAACTGCCTGTGGACAAACGCCGGCTCCCTTGGCCAGTAAAGCAAGATGAGCACTGCAAACCTGACTTAACTGTCAGGAGCCCTTTAGTAAAGGTAAAGGGACCCCTGACCATTAGGTCCAGTCGTGACCGACTCCGGGGTTGAGGCGCTCATCTCGCTTTATTGGCCAAGGGAGCCGGCGTACAGCTTCCGGGTCATGTGGCCAGCATGACTAAGCCGCTTCTGGAGAACCAGAGCAGCGAACGGAAACGCCGTTTACCTTCCCGCCGGAGTGGTACCTATTTATCTACTTGCACTTTGAGGTGTTTTTGAACTGCTAGGTTGGCAGGAGCAGGGACCGAGCAACTGGAGCTCACCCTGTTGCGGGGATTCAAACTGCCAACCTTCTGATCGGCAAGTTCTAGGCTCTGTGGTTTAACCCACAGCACCACCCGCGTCCCCAGGAGTCCTTTATCTTTACCTTTAATGCACTCTATCTGGCAATCCATCATGGCTGGCCTGGAGGCTGCAATTAGTACAGAATGTCATGGTCCAGCTGGTGAATGGTGACCTTTACTGCATACCCATGTCCTCTTTACATGCCCATGCTAAGGGCTGACTGTTAAGAACATAAGAAGAGCCTGTTGGATCAGGCTAAGGACCCATCTAGTCAAGCATGAAGATCTTTCCGGACCAGTGTTATATGCTCTCGGCGGCTACTCCCAGTCACCAGTCTAGCTGCTGCATTCTGAATTAATTGCAGTTTCTGAGTCACCTTCAAAGGTGGCCCCACGTAGAGCACATTGCAGTAGTCCAAGTGGGAGATAACTAGAGCATGCACCACCCTGGTGAGACAGTCGGGGATGTAAATGGAGTAACACTCTGCCCACCTGCAGCTCCCAGCAAGTGGTATTCAGAGGCTTGATGACTCTGACAAACCCTCCTGTGGTTTCCAGAAACTGGGTATTAGCTACCCAGCTAGTCTTGATACCAATGAACTCTGGACCAGATTATCTGAAAGACTGAGTTCCCTCCATTGCCCAGTAAGGGCATTTGAGATCAACAAATGGAAACTTGTTGATCTTTCCACAGCCTAAGGATTACCAGCTTGAGGTAACACAGAGGGCGATTTTTCCACTGGTGGCACTGCTGTTGTAGAATGAATTCCCTGCAGAAATATGACAGGCCTCATCTGTATTGGCATTCTCCCGGCTTTTGAAGATGCCCCTGTATATGCAGACATTTCCTTGATCTCTCAACGTGAGTCACCTGTTTTAATTGCTGTGCTGTTTCAATGAGATTGCTTTTCATGGGAGTTTTGAGCTAATGAAAGCTTGCTTTAGTGTTTCTTGGACAGCATTCATGAAAATATCCTAGAATTCTTCAAGTCCATTTGGATAAAGGAGATGGGGGTTGCATTTGCTACCTATATGTTTCTTTTCCATTTCAATAACTGGTTAACCTTTCAAAAAAATCACAATATCACAATATCCAAGGGATATATTTTTTTTTATTAGTATCAAGGAGCTGTGAATCAGTGATGCTTTAAATGGAAGACAAGATCATTCTACACAGAAAACTACCGACTCCCCCTCTCCTATAATCCAATAACACACTCTGAAGGACTTCTAAAGCTCAGAATAACTAACTACTGCTTAATTCATGCCAATTGCAAGAATTGAAAACGGTAGTTGCACAATTACCCCTTAAAGTGTTCAGCTGTGTGGAAGGCACCTGGAAAGTAATAAAGAGACGTCAATATTATTCATAAGTTTTAATTGCTTTCATTAGCATATCTCCCCACCCCCTTTCTTCTTTCTGTCTTGTGGGCAAAATAGAATCACTTCACTGATTATATAGTTGACGAAGGAAATACATCAGCCAAGAATCAAATAGTAGCTTTAGCCACCCGTTACCATCTTATATATAAGGAACGCTATAACTTGGCCATAAAACCTATTTACTGTTAAAATTAAAATGGCTTTTATCAGCTTTATGGCATGCAAACAATTAAAAATAATTATTTTAGTCTGCAGCTGCCCTTCTGCTAGTGCGACAGCAAAGACAAAAGCGAATGTCTTAATAGGAAGAGGGAAGCCACGGGCCTTGCTTTCACCAAGAATCAAATAGTGGAGGGGATATAAAAGCTAAACAACAACAACACCTGTTGCAGAGTGAGAGAGGGGTGAGCAGGGGATGATACTAGTGTTCCCCTCTTGAACATTTGCATTATGGGATTTCAAGAAGCATTCACACGTGCAGCTCTGGGTATTGGATTGAAGAGGAGAAAGACACAAGTAACAACAGGTAAAGTAAAGTAAGTAAGGTAAAGCAACAGGTAAGGTAAAGTAAGGTTACCAGATTTTTTTTCAAAGAATCTGGGGACACTTTTTTTTTTGAAAAGGGAAAAAAAGTTATTAAAAAAGTTGTTTTTTAAAAAAATTAGGAAGTAATATTTTCTCTTCTGTGATCTCCTCTGTCATGCAGCCATCCTGTGGGGCCCCGCCTGCTCTCTTGGAGTGCTAGCCATTGTGGAGTAGGCTCAGCTCAGGCCTGGGCTCGGCCATGTGTCCTTGCCCTCCTAGTGCTCTACTACCTCTCCTCCTCAGCGGCGGCAGGGGTGCGGCAAGGCTCCTCTCTTTTTTTTACCTTTCCTCTTTCTCTCTCCCTTCTCCTTCTCCTCTCCTCCCTCTCCCTGCGTTGGCTCCAGGGTTTTCCTGGCCCTGAAGCACCGCTGGGCAGTTGGTAGGGTGCTCTCGCCTCCCAGCTTGATTTGGGTCGAGGGGTGTGTGTGTCAGCGAACCCCCCAGTTGATGCGCCAGGCGTCCCCGGTTCCCCCTCGACAGTGGCAGTGGCAGTCTCAGCAGCCCAGAGCCAGCCTGGTAGTACAGTTAGCTCTGGCTGGCTTCAGGAGCTGCTCGCTGTTGTGGCGCCCACCATTTTGCCTCACCGGAAGTCCCCATATGATGTGTCTTGTGCCATTGAACCAATCATGCAACCTTCATTCTCTACTTATAAATCTACAACACTTAAAATATAAATCCGAGGACATTCAATGAAATCCTGGGACAGATTTTGTCTGGGGACAGATTTGTAAATCTGGGGACTGTCCCCAGGAAACAGGGACATCTGGTAACCATACTCTAAAGACATCCTTTTTATTGTGCATTCAGGATAATTGATGCTTATTATGGTATCAGGCAACACATCGACTAATAATATACTGACAAAATATTTATAACATTATCTTGTTTCAAAATTCATCAACAGAAGACAAATAATATGCGTATGGAGTCACAAATAATAGGAATCAAATAAATGTTTCAAGAGCAAGAATGTGGGAGTAGTGAGTCACTATCAAAGATCACTAAGATGGAGGCAAAATGCCTTTCCACAGTCAATATCCTACAAACGCGGTGATAGGTGCTCAGAACGTAGCAGTAGAGTACTCCAAGCACAGCAGCAGACAGAACAGTTCTTCCAGGATAATGAACTGTTTCAATGATAATTCTTCATCAGCTGACAATAATATAAAATGAAATCCATTACATTCAAATACAATACAGAAACTGAAATGACAAACCAGCATATAAACAAGCAATAATACATACATACCAAATAAATTGTCCCTAAAGGTACATCCAATAGTCAGTTAAAAGTGTAGCAAGCTGATACTGTTGGCAGAACCCTGGTAGCATTGTAAAGGCTATCTGCAGGTGCACTGAATCACATACAATTTCAGGAAATTTAAAGATACAGTATCCAAAATCTAACAAACAGTAGCCATCTTATCAGCAAACTTAAATACTGTACTTTTCTGTCTATAGGATGCCCCCATGTATAAGACGCCCCTTATATTTGAGGCCTCAAAATTTTGAAAATAGGGGGGATTGAGTTTTGGGGGAAGATTATTTTGTGGGGGGGATGCCGAAAATTTCTCACCTGCCAGAACACAGCACACAATCGCTCGCATGGCTTACAATTGCAGCTTCCAATCTCGGGCTCGCTCTTCATTCCAGCGGGTGAGCGATTTTCCCTCCCCCAACAACCAAGCAGCCAATCGCCGCTTACATTTTCGGGCTTGCGCCAACCCCCCCCCCCCCCGCATTACCTGCGTATAAGACGACCCTAAATTTGGAACCTCATTTTGGGGTCATAAAAGCTCATCTTATACACGGAAAAATACGGTGGAACAATTGAAATCTAATTCAGTATTCAAACCCCCCAGGTGCAGGGATTTAAATAGGTAAATCAATCTGGTTTCAGGGCTTCCAACACTGCTTGCCCCTGCAAATGTAGATGAATGGAAATACTGTTTTGTTTCCAGTCAATGTATGTCTTGTCACTTCCTGCTGAAGTTTTCATGAATTCATGGAATTGTGAAGTTGGAAGAGACCCCAAGAGTCATCAAGTCAACTCCCCCTTTCAGTGCATGAATCACAGCTAAATAATTCCTGATGGATGAACATCCAAGGAAGGAGAGTCCACCACCTTCATACCACCCCTTCAGGCAGCAAAAACGTGGTATCAGCCAGGAAGCATCACAGAGCAAATAGCAAACCAGAATGACAACAGTCCAATATAATTCCATCACTATTATTGCATGGCTGGCATTGCCCAAATAAATACACCTTCAAAAATATTAGCAGTCTCATAGGGTACCCATTCGCCTGTGTGGTCCCCCTATATAGACTTGAGCAACACCCTATATAGCATGGGTAGGCAAACTAAGGCCCAGGGGCCAGATCCGGCTCAATTGCCTTCTAAATCCGGCCCATGGATGGTCCGGGAATCAGCTTGTTTTTACATGAGTAGAATGTGTCCTTTTATTTAAAATGCATCTCTGGGTTATTTGTGGGGCATAGGAATTCATTCATTCAAAATATAGTCCGACCCCCCACAAGGTCTGAGGGACAGTGCACTGGCCCCCTGCTGAAAAAGTTTGCTGAGCCCTGCTATATAGTCTTAAGACTACAAGGCACATTGCATTGTGCATCTGCAAAAGCAACATACAAGCATGTGGGTGTATCTTTCTATGCAACTTTAAGGTTTCAAATCCCATGATGCAGTGCGACTGTTCCTGAAGTGCCCAGTGTTTATCATAATGAAGGGAAGGCAAACAAAATTGGATTGGGAAGCCATCTTTTCTCCAGGAATCTATTTCTTAAGATCCAGAAACGGAACTAAAAAATAGAGTACCCTGATCTGTTTTCATACATGGAAAGAATATACTTAGAAAGCGAATGTTTAGCCACTTCAAATGGCTGTGTATTTGAAATCAAGGGCACTCATATTTCTTTGCCCAGTAGTTTTTCACTCACCACGTAGCTGCCTGTAGCTTAAAATCACATCACAGTTAATGCATTTATTCTTTTCAGTTCCAGCAGGGTGAAACAATTTGAGTGGTGGGAAATAAATATATGGTCATAAAACATAATAAGTTCATTACCAAATCTTTTCATCCTCACATTTTATAGCCTGGTGCAAATAATATGCCTACTTATTTATAATCTAAAGTTCAAATAGACATCCACTGGCTTAGTCCCCCCGCCTTCTTTATTTTGTTGTGATAAAATAATATTAAAAGGAAATCTAAATGATTTTCTCCCTCCTGTGTTCAAAGAGAAACCGACAGTTACTGGGGAAGATCATGTGCGAGACCTAAACTATTTCTGCCTAGTTTTGTCCGTAAAGTTCAGAATTTTTCCCTTGAGTTTTAGAAGACTGACCGGATTGAAGCAGAAATCAGGAATTGAAAGTCACCAGTCGCATGCTGTCGCATCTCTTTCCCCAGAGAGTCAGAAGACATCCTTGCTGTTGACTTTCAGGTGTGTCTCAAATACAGTGGTACCTCGGGTTAAGAACTTAATTCATTCCGAAGGTCCGTACTTAACCTGAAACTGTTCTTAACCTGAGGTACCACTTTAGCTAACGTGGTCTCCCGCTGCCGCTGTGCCGCCGGAACACGATTTCTGTTCTCATCCTGAAGCAAAGTTCTTAACCCGAGGTACAATTTCTGGGTTAGCGGAGTCTGTAACCTGAAGCGTCTGTAACCTGAAGCATCTGTAACCCGAGGTACTACTGTACCCTTTTTATGCCAGCAGACCTATACAGCTGTTTAAACTTTAGTGATTATATTAATGATTATTTTGCACTGTTTTATTGCACCTGTATACAGAATATCCTTGCATATGGCCTTGATCTTTTATAGTACATTGCTTGATCTAGCAGGGCTCCTCTTAATGTTTTTATGCCAGCTATGAAGTGCCAAGCATTTCAAAGCAGAGGGCACAGAAAAATGTAGGAAGCTGCCAACCTGGATCATTGGCCCATCTATGCTGACAGACAGATTACCTCTGCAGGTAAACATTCCCAGCATAAGGATGGACCAGTCTCTTTTCCAAGCCATGTCACTATCATATCCATCCACCCATAAGGCCATTTTACACATTTCTGCATTAACATGCATTTTTAAAAAAATCCATTAAAATAGGGTGCAATTTTGAACAAATTTCCTCTTGAAATGCCTACTTCTAAAACATTATGTTATTTCAAAATATTCATTTTAAAATGTGTGTGTGTGTGTGTGTGTGTGTGTGTGTGTGTAAAATAGCATGCAATTTGATGGCACATTAGTTTGGGATTAGGTCAGTTTGTATCAAAATTCACAAAGATCAAATCCTCCAAGCATCGCTACTCAACAATCCTTTTATAAATTCAAGTTCTCATCCTCTACAGCTGTGAAAGATCAATGTGGGAAAGCTGATTTTCTACACACTTGAGAGATAGTGATAGGGTCCTTGAGCAAGGCACTTGCGCAATCCGCTTTCACTTTTTGAAAACTCCAAAAAGATTTTTCTTATCTTGGGTGACAACACCAGAAAAACAACTGACAATTGTGTTAAATGCTTTAACCCCCTTCGCCAATGGATGGCGGCACCTGGTGGGATATAAATGAGTTTTTGGACATGTAAGGTGATTAGTAACCCCATCATATTTCCCGTGGCATTGGCCGTCGATTCTTCCGCAGCTTCAATTTAATTTGTCAACTGTTTCTTGTTCTGTATGAAATACCACATAAGGAGGGATAGCCACAATGTATTTATAGGAAGCTCTGTGACAGATGTGTGTCGTTAAATTAAAATGTGGCACTTCCCTTGTTTGTAAATCATTTTAATGTAAATGCAAATTCTGCTGTAATGTAAATGCAAATCACTCAGACACGTGGAGGATCCGGTGGTGGTGCTCAAAGCCATCTCTTTTTTGTGCTTGTCAATCATTAAACCAAGTTGGCTTCAAGAGCTGTTGCAACGCAGATCTGTGACAACTTCAGAGACAGAAAGCAAGCTCCATACACCAGGAAATAGTTTGGCCTGAGCCCCAGGGGTAGGGAACCCTCTCTAAACTCAGAAAACCTAAATAACTACCGGCCAGTTGCAAACCTCCCCTTTTTGGGCAAGGTTCTTGAGTGGGTGGTTATGGACCAGATCCAAGCACTCTTTGGGGAAACTGATTTTCTAGATCCATTTCAATCAGAGTTTAGGCCCGGTTTTGGCACAGACACTGCTTTGATGGTGAGCTTTGCCGCGAGAGAGACAGGGGAAACACGTCCTTCTTAATTCTCCATGACCTCTCTGTGGCTTTCAATAACATCAACCATGGTATCCTCCTAGAGCGGCTGTCCACGTTGGGGGTAGCTGGTCCTGTTATATCCTATCCTGCCTTCCAAACCCATCCCAACACAACTGTGGAGGCAGAACATGGCCATCATGGCCAGTAACCACAGATAGGCTTACCCTCCATGAATTATTCCCATTCTAAATGGAGGAGAAGGCTTTTGGTGGATACTAGCTACATTGGCAGGGGACGCAGGTGGTGCTGTTGGTAAAAGCCTCAGCGCCTAGGGCTTGCCGATCGAAAGGTCAGTGGTTCGAATCCCCGCGGCGGGGTGCGCTCCTATTGCTCGGTCCCAGCGCCTGCCAACCTAGCAGTTCGAAAGCACCTCCAGGTGCAAGTAGATAAATAGGGACCGCTTACTGGCGGGAAGGTAAACGGCGCTTCCGTGTGCTGCGCTGGCTTGCCAGATGCGGCTTTGTCACGCTGGCCACGTGACCCGGAAGTGTCTCCGGACAGCCCTGGCCCCCAGCCTCTTAAGTGAGATGGGCACACAACCCTAGAGTCTGTCAAGACTGGCCCGTACGGGCAGGGGTACCTTTACCTAGCTACATTGGCTATGTCAGGAGTGCCAACTTGGCCCCATGACCATGAGTGCCCTGGGATGTAGGTGCCATGCAGTGTGCATGGAATTGACACCAAAATTTGTGGGTGCCTGGCCCCTTTGTGGGGAATTTTGTGGGTGCTCAGGCACCCAGGGCCCCGGGGAGTCAGCACCTATGGACTATGTTGTACCTGCATTGATATTGCTGGGAATTACAGGTGGGCAGAGTGCAGTTGTGCTTGTGTCCCACAGACATCTAGTCAGCCATTGTAAGAGTAAGATGCTAGACTGGATGGGCCTTTGGCCTAATCCAGCAGTGCTCTTTATATGTCCTTAATACAGGCTTCCTCAAACATGGCCTGGGATATGGAGTAGGAGGCTGAACCTGAGGAATCCCAGCCTGCACAGGAGTCCCCGCCTCCAGAACCAGCTGAGCCGGGGCTGGGGCTTGAGCCTGAAGGGTCCTCACCTGTGCTAGATCCTCAAGTACAGGCACCAGCTGAGTCTGCTCTGGCTCCTGAGAGGATGGAGGACCCATTTTCTGCAGGTGCTCCACTCTCAGCCCCATCAGGGGAAGAGGAGGTTGCCTCTGGGTCCGGTAACCCTCCAGCCTCTCCTGAGCTGCAGAGGCTCAGGGCAGAGAGATGGAGGGAACTAAGTTCCTGCAGGAGGAGTGCTCGCCTCCAGGCCAGGAGAGGCGAGTCATCTGTGGACTGGGGCCGCCCTATGCCTTGGGGCAGATAAAAGCCAGCCAGCCCCAGTCCCAGGCTGCGGGAGCAACATTGTTGGTAGCCTGTTCCTGCCTGCACCCTGTCCTGCTCTTCTGCCAGAGTTCCTGACCTCACCCAACTCCCTGCCATGGACCCTGCTTCAGCTTTGACGGACATCCTCCATACCGCACCCTCGACCTCGGACTGGACTCGGACCCCGCCGCACGGTTAACCCTCGAGACCAGCACAGCCTTCCAGATGTTTTGAGAGTACAATTCCCATCATCCCTGACCACTGGTCCTGCTAGCTAGGGATCATGGGAGTTGTAGGCCAAAAACATCCGGAGGGCCAAGTTTGAGGAAGCCTGCCTTAAGAGAAAGCAAACAAATGCATGTGCTTTTGGCCCTTCACACAATTTCATCAAATTTCTCTTGCCCCCTGTTAAAGCAGAGGGGTGGGGATACAACCTGCTTTCTTAGAGCTTCATGAAATGGGAGGGGATAGGGAGGTTTGGCACAGAAGTACTTTAAATCACTAGTTCTCCATCATTAAACTCACAAATGCATTCTAGACCTGGTGAAATTGTGAGGCTCTCTTGAGCAGAAATGTTAATCCTTCACCCCTTTCTTTTATGAATTTGGATACTTTCCCAAGAAAGCATGTTTCTCGGCCCAGTGACATGGTTTGCCCAGTGCTGAAATCCAACATGTGACAAGTGTCAAGACAACCAGTTCATTGAATTACTCATTCAAGAGAACAACAACACTCTGGATCATGAAGAATGGGTTAATTGGCTATTAAAAAATTATGTCTTACACTCCTACATGACATGATGACACTGGCAAGCAATTTACTGGAAACCCAAATTTATGGCTGCGTGTTGGATTTAATTAGGAAATTAGCTGATTCTGCCCCCACCCTCTAAAAACTATACTAGCTTCTTAATTAAAAGATACATTCGGTGCATGAATGCTTCATGTGGAATGAAATATCTAGCAATATACTTTTCCAAGGTTTAAAATAACCGAGTTTCCAACTCCTTCTGTGTGATTAGAGCCACTTTTAGCCAGGCTGAGCTAAAATGGCCATGGATGGTGCCATTGTATGGCTGCCACTGAGCTAATCTTGCTTCTAGAAGTATTGTACTGTGAAGAAAAGGGATAGAAATAGGAAATGGACTCTGGGTCATCTAGTGAAATTGACAGGCAGGGGATTGAGCACAAAGAAAAGGGAGTATCTGTCTTCCACGGTGTCTGCCAATTTGCTACTGGGCCAAGTTCAAGGTGTTACAATTAGTACTGTTATGAGTCGGGCAGGGGCAAAGATCCTCTAAACTCCTGGGTGCCAGACCCTCCCCATAATTCCTGGTTTTAGTAAGAGTTAAAATTAATCAAGGTTTTATTAAGCTGTGCCAAACTCTGCTGGATTCAGTTTTATGCCAACGAGCCAGCCCAGCCTGATTGTGTCAGGGCTGGTTCAGCTCAGGAACTCAGAGATGAGCAGTAAGTTGATTCTTTATTCAGAGAGACAATACACAACAGAGAACTCCACGGGCAGGACCAGCCTGATGAAGCAGTTGCCAGGACTGAGGATTTGAGCTGCCCACTTCCTCCCGAGGCTCCTCTCCAGTCAGCTTCCTTCCCAAGTGTCACAAACTCCTTTGAGGAGGGGCTCGCTGTACCTTTTGTTCTGCTACATGCAATGTCCTCCTTGATCTTGGAGACAGGGGAGGAGAGGAGAGGAGAGGAGAGGAGGACAGTGGAATTAGCAGGTGGTTACTGACAGTGTCCCTGATAGCATGGGTCACTGGGGGAACAAAGCTAATAATGGCCAAGCCAAGAAACTATTAAGGAGCCCATTTACAGAGACTCCCTGGGTTGGACAGAGGAGGGCAACCAAAATGGTCAAAGGCCTGGAAACGATGCCTTATGAGGAACGGCTAAGGGAGCTGGGCATGTTTAGCCTGGAGAAGAGGAGGTTAAGGGGTGATATGATAGCCATGTTCGAATATATAAAAGGATGTCACATAGAGGAGGGAGAAAGGTTGTTTTCTGCTGCTCCAGAGAAGCGGACACAGAGCAATGGATCCAAACTACAAGAAAGAAGATTCCACCTAAACATTAGGAAGAACTTCCTGACAGTAAGAGCTGTTTGACAGTGGAATTTGCTGCCAAGGAGTGTGGTGGAGTCTCCTTCTTTGGAGGTCTTTAAGCAGAGGCTTGACAACCATATGTCAGGAGTGCTCTGATGGTGTTTCCTGCTTGGCAGGGGGTTGGACTCGATGGCCCTTGTGGTCTCTTCCAACTCTATGATTCTATGATTCTATAACAAAACGGGGGAAGTCCCCCTCCCACCAGAGGTGAGAGATAGTTAGCAGAGAAAAAAGGCCAGAATTTCAGGAGGGAGGGGCAGAATGAGGTAAGCAAACAGGGAAAAAGCTTCCATTTTGCAAACTGGAGTGAGGGGCAACAGAATTGGTGTTTCCTGGAAAAAAGGTTGTGAACAAGCTGTGCCTGACGTCGAAAATGGGGGGAGGAATAGCAAAATGGGAGATTGGGGTGGGGTGTGAAAGTAAATAATGCCTGCAACAGCCTTGAGCCTGTTTACTTGAAGGATTGACTTGTTCCATACATGTCCAGTTGACCACTTCACTCTGAAGAATTGGCACTTCTACAAGTGCCATATAATGTTCTTTTCACCCTTGTGAGGAACCTCTCTTCCCTGCCTATTTATATGTAGTACATTCATTGGGCAGCTTGTGATGCCAAAAGATTTTTTTTTTTTTTAGGCAAGGTAAGGTAAGGCAAGCCTATCCAGACTTGTGATTTTATCCATATTTTAATAATTTTATTATGTCAACTTTTTTAGTGTTTTCATTGATAGCTTATTGTGTTCCATCAAAATTAACTTTTTCTAATTCTATCCCAAACCATCTTTAGATAGAACCTATATTGACATTTCATTGAGATAGGATTTCATAGTTCACAGGAACTTCTTGATCCATTGCTGAACTAATCTTTCATCTACCTATCATATCTCTCTCTCTCTCTCTCTCTCTCTCTCTCTCTCTCTCTCTCTCTCTCTCTCTCTCTCTCTCTCTCCTATTTATATCTATCATCTATCTATCATCTATCATATCTATCTATCTATCTACTATCTATCTGTCATCATTATCTATCTATCTATCATCTATCTATCTATCTATCATCATCATCATCTATGTATCTATCATCTATCATCTATCTATCTATCTATCATCTATCTATCTATCTGTCATCATTATCTATCTATCTATCATCTATCTATCATCTATCTATCTATCTATCATCTATCTATCTGTCATCATTATCTATCATCTATCTATCTATCATCTATCTATATCTATATCTATCTATCTATCTATCTATATCTATCTATCTATCTATCTATCTATCTATCTATCTATCTATCTATATCATCTATCTATCTATCTATCATCTATCTCTATCTATCTATCTCTATCTATCTATCTATCTATCTATCTATCATCTATCTATCTATCTATCATCTATCTATCTATTAATCTATCTATCATCTATCTATCTATCATCTATCTATCTATCATCTATCTATCTATCATCTATCATCTATCATCTATCTATCTATCATCTATCTATCTATCTATCTATCTATCATCTATCTATCTATCTATCTATCTATCATCTATCTATCTATCATCTATCATCTATCATCTATCTATCTATCTCTATCTCTATCTCTATCTCTATCATCTATCATCTCTCTATCATCTATCTATCTATCTATCTATCTATCTATCTATATCATCTATCTATCTATCTATCTATCTATCATCTATCTATCTATCTCTATCTATCTATCATCTATCTATCATCTATCTATCTATCTATCTATCTATCTATCTATCTATCTATCATCTATCTATCTATCATCTATCTATCATCTATCATTTATCTGCCTCCTAAATAATGAAGATATGTTCTCTGTTCTCTGTTCCTTGTTTCTTCTTGTCATGGGTGAATCTCATCCTGGTGTGTTATGGGATGGCAATATTGAGCCTGAGGTCCGCATGATCCCCAGCGCATACCAAGTGCCACATGTGTTGCGTGGCTGTCCATACAAATCCCCAATCACCCAATTATCTTCTCTATTTAGGAGTGTGATTGGGTTATAGCACTTCCTATTAGTCCCAGGCTAACTGAAACGAAAGATTAGTGATAAATCACAGTCGTTAACACTGCAACGATGAAAAGTAAATGACTTCTGCAAACTAATTGAATATTTTTTAATAGAAGAAACATAACAAAGATTTATATGCACTATTTTAATACTCTCTGTTAGTAATCCTTTTATTGATGAGCTAATGGTTGGTTAGATAAATTAAGTTCCGTCCGTTTCATAGACTGTTGTATCACAACTCACATTGGCCATTAGCTGCTTGATTAGCAAAGTGTTCAGGGTTTTTTATTACAGTGGTACCTCGGGTTAAGAACTTAATTCGTTCCAGAGGTCCGTTCTTAACCTAAAACTGTTCTTAACCTGAGGTACCACTTTAGCTAATGGGGCCTCCCGCTGCCACGTGTTTTCTGTTCTCATCCTGAAGCAAAGTTCTTAAGCCGAAGTACTATTTCTGGGTTAGCGGAGTCTGTAACCTCAAGCGTCTATAACCTGAAGCGTCTGTAACCCGAGGTACCACTGTATTGCTTTAGTGAGAGTTGGAGGGATGGAGCTGGGATTTTATCATTCTTAGCTGGAAGGCTTGAGCATTTTGATCACAAAACGTGAAGCATGTCAAGGAAATGAAATCTCTGCAGGTTAAGTGGATTTAAAGATGGCCCCCAACAAGAATCTCTCAAACCCAGACTTTTGTTGTTGTTGTTGTGGAGCATTGACATTGTTGATACACACAAAGCAAATGCCACATTTCACCCACAGGCTGAGTCTGCTGTGTTAAAATAATGGAATGGCACAATCTGATGAGGCCACTTTGGGTGGTGCAGCAGAATTGAAGATGTGGAGCTATGTCTGGAATGATAACCTACATTAGACACCGAGGCTGTTAAACACAGTTTAGCCTCACTTGCTGCTAGGGATGAATGGGAAATTAAATTCAGTTCACTTTTAAAGGCAGATATGCTTAATTCACACTTTATGAAACAATACGCAAAGAGAAGCACAACACTCCTGCAAATATGCAAACAATATGTGAAGCGAAATGTAGCCATCCTTCAAAATTTGCACTTCTCTGAATTTTACAGTGCAGTTTTCCAGACGAGCATTGTGTATAAAACTGCATCTATTAGGGTAACGAGTGCCTTTAAAATGCACACATTGGTGAAAACAGCATGCAAAAATGGGGAAATTGTTTTGCAAAAAAAGGGTGTGTATTAGGCAAAGTTGCCTCCAAAAAATATTTATATTCAGATAAAATTGCACTACGATGCTGATGAATTTTCATGAGGAGTTAAAAAGAAGAAGCAAACAGATGTGGAATTGTGGATGACTGAACTCAACAGTAAGAAAAATGAGACAAACTGAAACTGAAAAAAAATCAGCTATCCCTACTAGCTATCCAAATGTCCCCCTTTCTGATTTCTACTGTATGCGCATCCTTTACATTTAGGTCCTAGGTGAAAAACATTTCATGGTAAAGACTGGTTACTGTCAGCATGCAGAGGGTCACAAGGCCAGCTGGCTAGCCCCAGCTGGGCTGTCTCCTTCCAGCCGTCCCACTGCATAGACCCATTGGCCTCTGCTCCAACATAAATCAGCGACCCGGGCTTGAAAGCCAGGGCACACTATATCAGCAGAGTGAACTGCGCAAACAGAATAGGCATGAGGCTTGTGGAAGCATACTACAACTACGGTTTTATTAATCATAAATCAGGACAAAGAAACATGTTGTCTCTCTCTTTGTCTGCTCAGAGAGACAGAGAAAAGCAAAAGCTATACACACAATGGAAGTTCCCAGCATACTGTGCTGGTATGTAAACAGACATGTGACATGCAATAGTTCCATGTCTGCAACTAAAGGTAGAATGGAATTTTCCAACCGTTACACCATTTTATTTACTTACTGCCATAGTGGCAGCCCTTATGAGACTCCTAGTGCACGGCAGAGACCATCAGAAGAAGTTAAGAAAAGAGATATGGAGGAAACGACTTTGTTCTCATAGGAATATAGGAAGCTGACACAAATGGTATAAGAATGACACTGCTAGCTCATTGCGTGACCAGGCCGCGACAGCCCCAGCCCCAAGGGGTCATAAGAAAGGAATAAAGATTTTGACAACGTGCTATGGAATTAAAATCCAGGTGGAAAAATCAAAGTTGGAAACAGAACTGTTAGATTCCAAAACTAAGAATTTGTCAAAAATGTATAATCTGCTGTTGAAATGGAATACTCAGGATGAAATGGTAAAATCTGTTATGATTAAATGGGCACAAGATGTTGGACATAACATTATGATGGCTGACTGGGAACAGTTATGGACCACGGGTATGAAGTTTACGGCATGTAATGCCCTAAGAGAGAATATTATGAAAATGATATACAGGTGGTACATGACACCAGTCAAGTTTGCAAAAATGTATCATTTGCCCGATAACAAATGTTGGAAATGTAAAGAAATTGAAGGTACATTCTTTCACCTTTGGTGGACGTGCCCAAGGATTAAGGCTTTCTGGGAGATGATATATAATGAAATGAAAAAGGTATTTAAATATACCTTCTCGAAGAAACCAGAGGCCTTTCTCCTGGGCATGGTTGGCCAATTGGTGTTAAAGAAGGATAGAACTTTCTTTATGTACGCTACAACAGCAGCAAGAATACTCATCGCGAAGTATTGGAAGACACAAGAATTACCCACTCTGGAAGAATGGCAGATGAAGGTGATGGACCATATGGAATTGGCGGAAATGACCGGCAGAATCTGAGACCAGGGAGAAGAGTTGGTGGAAGATGATTGGAAGAAATTTAAAGACTATCTACAGAAATATTGCAAAATTAATGAATGTTAGAATGATGTTGGATTGAGGTTAAGGGGCTTTTAGTAATAATGTTATGAAGGAATAGGCAAAAATGGATTGTTAACAGGTGAAAATTTAAAGTTATAATATATTAAGATCAAGATAAGGATAAAGGTAAAGAGGGAAAGGATTTGCTGAATAAATAAACTGAACTGGTATACAAAGAGGGGAGGTGTGGGGAGGTCCGGGAAACAAGCAAATGCAAGATATGTTATGAAAGATTGAACTGTTTTTAATTGTTTTTTTGTTTTGTATTTTTCTTCTTTTTTCTCTTTTTTTCTTTTTGTAATATTCTGGAAAATCTTAATAAAACATTATTTTTAAAAAAGGGAATTAAAATCAGGCCACCTTGGCTTTTAGCCTTGGGCGTGTATCCCTCCCAGCCCCCCAGCCGGGGAAAGTGGGGCACATCAGGGTAAATGGGATATGGGGGTGCACTGTGGGACATATGTGTATGCAGGCAGCTCAGTCCATATCCCCGCACGCAGGGTAGTTCACTGACAACTTTTCAGTGTTATTATTTGGAGGTTCATGCCAAGCTCGAGTAGTCAAGTTTCGTTGCTGGGAGGTGGGGCCAGTCCCAATTATATACAGGGGGTGGAGCCAACAGTAGCCATGCAGTCGGCTCTGGAGATTCACCCTCCCTGCCCTCCCTTTGTTTAATGTTTTCTTGTTTGCAGGTTTACTTTTTCTTCCTGTTTAGCGGGTGGTGCTACGGTCTTTGACTGGTTGCTGTTGAAGAACCGCGAAGAAATTTTCCTGCATTGGCAGGTTTTGTCTTCCCTGTAGCAATTTGTCACAACTTTGGCGGTTTATGGCCTTGGGTGGAATCCTTTAGTCTTTTCTTCCCTGAAATGGGTGTGTGTGTGAAGTGGTGGCTCACCCCCCTGTGGCAGTGTTTCCAGGGTCCCCTCTTAAAAGGAGTTATATAATGGGTGTCACTGGCCATACACTGAAAAGTTGTCAGAGGTAGTCAATTCCACTGTCAAACAGCTCTTACTATGTCCCACTGTCGTCTTTTCCAGGGGTGTCCTGCAGCATCTTAAAACCAAGAAATGTATTGTAGCAGCATAACCTTCACACATGTGCTTATGACAGTGTGCTATAAGTGCCTTTTTGCACCAATACAGTGGTACCTCGGGTTACAGACACTTCAGGTTACAGACGCTTCAGGTTACAGACTCCAGAAACATTACCTCTGGTTAAGAACTTTGCTTCAGGATGAGAACAGAAATTGCGCGGCAGTGGCGCGGCAGCAGCGGGAGGCCCCATTAGCTAAAGGAGTACCTAAGGTTAAGAACAGTTTCTGGTTAAGAACGGAGCTCCGGAACGAATTAAGTTCTTAACCCGAGGTACCACTGTAATGCATGAATTGGATAGTCATAGGTCCCTAATATGGAGGTGTCAATGGTGCTTCCCAGCCAAAGGGAACACAGCAGATAATTACCTCTTCATTGTCAAAAATAATAGTCATTTCTACAGCTCTGCACACCAATCTACCATGCAGGCAGCTATTCCCAGGTCTGCGCTCTATGGAGCAGTTACAGCAACAGAGAACCACTCCCCCTCACCAGTTTATGTCCCTTCCCCTGACAGGCTGTGCACCCAAATCCGGAGACTATGCCTGCATCAAAGCTTACTCTGCTCCTCCCTCTTCATCCCCCTCCTGGTTCTGGGAGACAGTGGTGCAGGAGAGGGTGGGGAAGCACCTGGCCATTCACTTGTCTGAACTGCCTCTTCCTCCTCTTTTTCTGACCTATCCTGTGCTCCACCCTCCTGCTCTGAAGCTTCCCATGACTCTGACTCTTGCCTCCTGGCTGGAACAATTCCCTGCAAATCACTGACCCCACTCCCCTGAGCCAGACTCCAGCCCCCTTCCCCCGGTGCATATTCAATCAGCATGCTGCCATTCCCAGACAGGAGGTGATTGTTTATTTATTTTTATTTTTTGGGATTGGAGGTAAAACCTGCATTCCTCCTTTGCCACAACTCTGCGCTCCATATAGAATTTGCAGGATTATTCTTGCCCTCCCATTGGTGGAGCTGCATTGGCAAGGTATCTCTTGCCATTATTACATGCTGGTGTTATGTATATATTATTTGGAGAGACGGCTATATTAGAGGCTGAACAATATGAGGGCTCAAAGCACCATTATTAGCTATTTTTATGATAGTATCTGCAATAAACGGGAAACGAGCATCTGCACGAAAGTAGCTTTTGAAATGGATCCAGCGAATCTGCGTGAAGCCATCTGGACACAGTCCTGTCTAAATGGAGAATCCATTATGGTTAAATACACTAGGAAAAAATAGGACGGGAAAGAAAGGAGCCTATTCTGCTCATCCCACCAGAAATTTAGAGCCAAATTTGAGGACAATAACACTCTTACATTTCTATATTAACCAGTAGCATTTTTCACTTAGAAAGGTTTTCCAAAAGGATTCGTAATCGCTGGGCAAAGTGATCTTCTCCTGTTAATATGTGAGCTTCCTGCTGGGACACCAGATGAAGGCAGAGGAGAGGTCAAAACCAGCTGGAACGTCATTAGTCAATGGGAGTGAAGGGATTTTTTCCTTGGACAAGTGTGTGTCTTTTTCAGAAGCTGCACAGACATCTCCCATGTCTCCTGTACCTCAGAATCTGGCAGAGCATTCTTCCTCCCCTTGGAGGAATTAGGCTAAATGGTCCTGTGGCGTTTGCCCTCCTAGGTGTGTGACATCATACTGGTTTCATGAGGAAAGGGTTAACTAATTGTAAAATGACTAACCAATGGGAACCCAAGGGGTGGAGTTAATTGTGTATAAGGTATACACACAGAGGTGTATTTTTTGAAGTGAGAATTAGAGTTAGTGTGGTTGAGAAGACAGTCTGGTGTTAGAAGAGACGAAGAAGATAAGTCTGTGGGTTGGGCTAGTCTGGTGTGAGAGAGTGAGAGACTTTGGTTTTTTTTTTGAAATAATTTTTATTAACAGGCCAATCACATCACATTGTTCAAATCACATTAGTTCCAGATTATACAGCCAAATTTTAATTTTTTTGGGGGGGTGCCCATACATCAAGCTCCGCACGAGTCCAAAATTCCAGATGACTCCAGACATCACTTATTTGCTGCTTTTATTAGACAGTTCCATCCAGTTCGATTCGGATAGACCTTTATTACTTTCTTTCTCTTCTTGTTGTTATCATTTATTCCTTTCTTTGCGATCTCTGATGATTTTCACAAACAGATTGAATATTTGGCGTCTCTGTGTGGGTTTTATGCTCTTCCAAACTCATATTATTCAGGAACAACCTCTGTTAAATACTTCCATACACAAAGTTAATCTTCGGTCTGTCCATTATTTTTCCTCAGGCTAGCCCAATAAATCAAATAAATTAGGGGGCTCTGTCAGGTCAAACTTGCATTCCAACATTCCTTCTCTTTCGCACCATCCTGATTCTCCTCCCCCTGTTTTCTTCTCCGGCCAGCCTGTCTTGGCGAGACGCCATTTTTTTTAACTGCGTCATAGAAATTTTCCTCTTTCTCACCATTCGATCTTCTCTTATTATATTATATTTTCCCCCACACAGTTCTTAAAGTTCTGTTTATGATTATTGAAACGCGACGATCTTATTTCTTTCTGCGGTGGAGGATTATTATTATCACATCATGCAAGGAAAAAAAAGAGTTTTTTCCTCCACCCCCCCTTCGTTCCAGCCATACATTCTCCTAGTGGTGGTTCATCAAAAGATTTACTTATCCATCCGTCGCTCCCAGTCACAGAGATCCATTAATCAGCAGTCTTATCGTCGAGCTTCACTTGATATATGTGCTTCAGCCTTCCTTCCAATCCTATTATTTCCAATTATAATTCCAAGCTGAAGCAACCAGCACGCGCTGATTGGAATCGGCGTCGGGAAGGTCTGACTCCACCGAGGGCTTGTGCCAAGTGTTTGGCACCCCCATCTCTCGGATCAGGGGGTGCATTATGAACACCGCTGGCAAGGCAGTCCCCCCCATCTCCTTGGGGGGGCCGGGAAGGCTGCCTACTTTCCATAGCAGCCCCTTAATACCTCGTATGGGTCAGAGAGATGTTATTGTCAGCCATCTTCCAACGCGCCACCTAGTGGCCCCCCGAGAGTGAGAGAATTTGTTAAGGGGAGTCAGTCAAACAGTTGAGATAATCAGTCAGAAGTTATTAGGAAGGTATAGGCCGGTAACGAAACAAAAGTTAAGATACTGACAGGAATATTATCTGAGAAACCATAAGCTTGTCAATGTTTGTAAAATAAACTTATTTATTTGGTTCACTTTTAACAACTGTCTGGACTCTGTGTTTTACCCGAGCGTAACGGGTGTTAGTTTCTGTTTTGCCACTGAGCAGCTGCTGGGAGTCACAGGACTCTGTTTACATTCCAGAGACAGTCTAGGCTATTGGAAGTCTCACGGGAGACTAGAGACGGATGTGACGTTACTTGTTTCCTGTTTCCTTTGTTCCTTTGCTCTGTTGCTCTCTGCTTTCCTAGAGAGAGGGTGTATATTTCTTTGCTGTCTGAGTGGTAAGAAATAAAGCATAGCATGTAGCCAAACCCCTCGTCTCTTTCCTGTGCTGGAAACTCTGCTTAATGGAAGAATGTGCCTTGGAGCTTCATCAAGGGCTCGAGATCGTTAATTATTCGTCGGAGGCGATTCCGGAGACTCAGCTGGAAAATGGAGCTTTATCAGCTTGGCCGAGTGGAGATTCCGACAACGGGTTGGTGGCAGCGGGGAAGCGAGCACAGTGGTGGCACAGGGATCAATAGACTGTCAAACGTCCGGGGACCCTGTGTGATCGCCACAGGTCCCCACAGTTTCCCTGCCACAAACTGGGAGGAAAGTTTTCAGAGGCTAGGTGTGTACACCCTGATTCAGAACAGTGGCATAGTGTGGGGGGCACAGGTGGGCATTGCTCCAGGTGCAAAATTCTGAGGGGGCACAACCAAGTGCCCTTGTGCAGGTGCCAGCTTCCACGGGGATCCCTGCCCTGGTGAAGGTGGCAGAGCAACTCAGGCCCACAGTGAGTGGGCACGGATGGAGAGGACAGGCAAAGGGTGACCCCAGCGTGGCCTGGCCCAGTGCTCCTCTCTGCAGCCATTGCAGGGGATTTGCCTGCCAAGGGTCTTGCTGGCTGATTGGGTTGCCCTGGGTGCTGACAACCCACACTGCACCGCTGGTTCAGAATCCTCACCAAAGACTGGTTCAGGTGTTGGACCAAACATGTGAGATGTGGAGAGCAGTGAGATTGCATGAAGCCCTGCTCGTCCCCAAAAAACTCATTATTATTATTATTATTGATTGCCCATTCTTCACCCTAAGGTCCCAGTGTCAAGAGTCTAGCTTCCCACCTTGATAACACAGTAAAAGGTAAAGGTACCCCTGCCCGTACGGGCCAGTCTTGCCAGACTCTAGGGTTGTGCGCCCATCTCACTCAAAGAGGCCGGGGGCCAGCGCTGTCCGCAGACACTTCCGGGTCACGTGGCCAGCATGGAGAGCCAGAGCCGCACACGGAAACGCCGTTTACCTTCCCGCTAGTAAGCGGTCCCTATTTATCTACTTGCACCCGGAGGTGCTTTCAAACTGCTAGGTTGGCAGGCGCTGGGACCGAACAACGGGAGCGCACCCCGCCACGGGGATTCGAACCGCCGACCTTTCGATCGGCAAGCCCTAGGCACTGAGGCTTTAGCCCACAGCGCCACCCGCGTCCCTGATAACACAGTAAGCATAGCTAATTAAAAAGGTAGATTTATTGCAAAAAGAAACAGCTCTGGACAGCTCCAACAAAGCCTCTGGCAGCATTACTCAAGATGACCCTTGTGGAAATTCCTTCCGGCATCGACAGAAGATATTGAACTTACGAACCTTATGTCTCTTGTTTTCTATCTATCAACCCTCCCATTCGCCGACTCCCTGGACTTAGTGGATCAGCTCCCACCTCTTCCTTTTCTGAGAGGTTGTCTCTGAGTTCTTTCGTGCCTGTTTGTGCTTCCAGCAAGCTTTGACTGCATTCTAGCCTGCTCTCAGCTACTGCCTTATCAGCCTGCCTGTCAAGGTCAGAAAGAGCCGAAGTCTGCAGCTGCCAGCTCTCCCCTGCCTGACTAACATCAACACCTCTCTGTTCCTGGCTGCTTTCTGCAGTTGGCTGCAAACCTTCGCTTGGAGCTGGCTCATTCCTGACACCCAGGGTGGGTTACAACAATCAAAACACAGCATTAAAAAGAGTTTAGAACAATTTACAATCAGAAAAACAAGGTGAATCCTAAAAATATACATCTCAAGTGTCAAAAGCCAAGTTGCAGAGGTGTGTCTTTACCAACTGTGAAGTGTGAGGCACATCTCTGTGAAGATCTCTGCTGAGAGGTCTAAAGGGGATTTCTAAAGAAATTTGATTCATTTCTCATTGAAAGGCAAACCTGCCCAATTCCCACTTTCTGAAATAACACGTGAAACAAAACTCAGCCACCCTTTTTAATCTGGTCTCCAAATGTTGTGATGCAGTTCTCTAGACAAGTAATGTGCATAAAATTATGTATTTCCATGAAAAAAACATACCAAAAACATTATATTAGGGGAAATTGAACGTGACAATGTGTATATTTGGATAATTTTACACCAAAATGTTAAGATTCCTGCTCCGTGATGGCAGGCATGGGATTGTTGTCTATCACATGACGGTGTGTGTTTTGACTCCACAGTGTGGGAAGTGACGGAGATGAAGTTTCACAAGGGCTTGAAACAACTAATTCTCAAACTGATTTGGAAACAGGGAGATATGAACATAACATGGGGGAAAATGAGAATTTAAGAGAAACTGTAATGGAGAGATTTGCCCAGATTGACTTATATGGATGTCTGGCTCCCGCACAACTCCTTCCATGTAGTGTCAAGTGGGTTTCCTCATTGGCAGAGTATGCTTGAGATATACCCATTTCATAAATTCCAGAACTAGGCGCATTGTGATTTTGGTTTTAATTGTGCATTGCTCATCTTTCAGAAGCACAGACCTACATCAGTACCCTTACAGCCTTTTATGTCGACTTAATTGTTCTTTTAAATTCTCTCTCTCTCTCTCTCTAGTTTTATGTGAAAGGAATGCAAAACAAAAATACTTGAAATTATGATACAATACAATATACAGTTATTCCAACAAATGTAAAATTATTAACAAGTCATTATGATTTTCATAAATGGATTCCAAATATATTTACCCATATACAAAAGCAATTCATCCATCCGTCCATGTCTTCTATCCACTGATCAAAGGGAGCTATGGTATTATCTTTCCAATGAATCAATACCAGTCTTTTGGCACAGAGTCCATCTACGCTGACCCATTGTCAAACACCATATAGATGGTATATAGTTAAGAATAATATTATCATCTTAGAATTTTAAAGTCCCACACCCCCAGTAGCGATTATGCATCCTAGTACTTTCCTCCAAAAAATTGGAAGTGTTGGACATTGCATAAACGTGTGTTTCAAAGAAGCCTTTCCTTATTACATCTCCAGCCTAATGAAACTCGGAGACCTCTGCTTAGCTGCACATCATTGCCCATTCCAAAGCACAGACACAAGTAGTATGGTGCCAATCTGATGTTTCCCCCTTTTTCTTTTGCACAGTTGGCTTAATTGCTGAACAGCCTGTGCAATCACTCGTGTGTGTGCCTGTGCGTGCGCGTCCAGTGATGATATTCATAAACCAATTTCTGTTTTGCAACATTTATCTACAACAATACACGATTTCCACCAGGGAGTGGGGCCATCACAGATATTCATGGCAGATGTGGCAGTTATGCTGGATATCCAGGCTCGTGACTGATGGCTGTGTATTGAGGAGCAAACTTTGGCTCAACCGCTTTGGAAAGTTGCTCGCTTCATCCCCCACCACAGATTGGAAGGCTAGAGATTTCTCCCTGGAAGAGAGAAGTATGGTCCTACTTGCACTGTCTTATTCTGTCTTCTCCACATAAAAAAAGGGGGTGGATTTAGACTGTCTGCCCCTTACAGTTTGTCCCTGTGTTTTCTCCAGCTCTGGGCCCAATCCTGTTGACAAAAGCAGCTTGTGATGGTTTCCCCCCATCTCTAAAGGTTCCAACATATGAAAATTGGAGTTAGGAATATTGTTTATTATTTGTTGTTTGTTTGTATTTATTTATGTTTCCCCTTCACCCTAAGGTCCCAGGGCAGGTTATAACACACACACACACACACACCCCTACCTCACAATTAAAAACAACTTACTACTGTACAAATAAGGTAGATCCTAAAAACATTCTCCTATGTCAGAGGTGAGCCAGCAGCAAATCACACTGTGCAATCAGAGACTGCGCCTGCATGAATCAAACTTCTCCTCATCTCTCTTCATGCCTCTCCTAGTTCTGGGAGACCAGGTGGGGAGCAGAGCTTATTGCAACAGGAGAGGGAGACACCTGTGACTCTTCACCAGCTGGACTCATCTCTGCCTCCTGCCCAGGGTGTGGTGGTGGAATGGTCCCCACTTTGTGGCTGGAAAACTGCACTGCAAAATTCAGAGGTGTGCAAATTTAGAAAGATTGTTGTGTTTCAGTTTAGGTATTGTTTTAGAAAGTGTAAATTGTGTAGCTTTGCCTTTAAATGAGAACTGAATTTAGTTTATCCCCTTTCCCTAATGATTGCAAATAATTTCTCAATGCCACAAAATAATAATAATTTATTATTTATATCCCACCCGTCTGGCTGGGTTTCCCCAGCCACTCTGGGCGGCTTCCAACAGAATATTAAAATACAATATTCTATTAAACATTAAAAGCTTCCCTAAACAGGGCTGCCTTCAGACGTCTTCTATAAGTCTGATTTTCCTCTTTTACATCTGATGGGAGGGCATTCCACAGGGTGGGTGCTATTACCAAGAAGGCCCTCTGCCTGGTTCCCTGTAACTTGGCTTCTTGAAGCGAGAGAACCGCCAGAAGGCCCTCAGCACTGGACCTCAGTGTCTGGGCAGAACAATGGGGGTGGAGACGCTCCTTCTGGTATACTGGACCGAGGCTGTTTAGGGCTTTCAAGGTCAGCACCAACACTTTGAATTGTGCTCGGAAACGTACTGGGAACCAGTGTAGGTCTTTCAAGACCAGTGTTATGTGGTCTCGGCGGCCGCTCCCAGTCACCAGTCCAGCTGCCGCATTCTGGACTAGTTATACCTTCAAAGGTAGCCCCACATAGAGTGCATTGCAGTAGTCCAAGCGAGAGATAACTAGAGCACGCACCACTCTGGCGAGACAGTCTGCAGGCAGGTAGGGTCTCAGCCTGCATACCAGGTGGATACCAGATAGATACCAGAAGGTATCTATGGCAGACGTGGGACTCAAACTCACATTTCCCAAGCCAAGCCAAGCTTCCACCCTACTGCACTGCGCAGACTCAGAGTGGTCCCCCACCCTCACTGCCCTGTTTGTATGTGTGGGATGCTCATATCCTCTAAGTCCCCTCCTCCTCCTCATTCCATTTCTTTGCTTGTCAGCTTGCAAAACACCCTAAAGGCACCAGAGAAACACTCAATACTGAGCTCTGAAGAATTTCCCAGATGATTCAACTATCTACACACTGGCTGTTTTTTTTTTTAAAGATCTCAAATATCCCCCAAGGGCTTTCACCTCCTGCCATGTTCCTCATTAGAGCTCATCTACAGCATTGCTTTGATAGAATACCATATGGAATCGACAACCCTCTGGTGGGTAGCTGCTATTTCTTATGACATTTATAAGCCTGCCAGTTAGCCTTAATTAAAGCAACAGTCTTCATCACTGGGATTTGTCTATGCTAATAAAGCCGATCCTGCCCAGGTTATATCATCACTGTGCTAATACTCAGTTATCTTCTCGAAAACGTCATTGGGCTAACTGCAGTATGTAATCCAAGGTGCAGAATAAAGGCTTCTGAATACACGAAGCTGCTGTATGCTGAGACATTGGTCCATTGATTTGGACAACATTATCCTACTCTGACGGGCAATAGCTCTCCAATGACTAGGGCTTTTGTCTGGCCTGCTGCTGAGACGCTTTTAGCTGGAGATGCTGGGGGTGAAAGTTGGATTGAAAGCAAAGGATTTACTATATTGTAGAACTATGGCCACTCTCCTAGTTTGCTCCTAGCCATGTTGGAGGTTACATTCTGCCTCCATTTTGGGGGGCATTAATGTTTCCAGATACCAGTTGCTGGGGACTGCAGGGTGTGGGAAGAATGATCATGTGCTGAGTTTCTACTTGAAGATCTCCCATATACATTTGTGTCAACAAGATGCTAGACTGGATGGACCAGTGGCCTGATCCAGCAGAATCTTATGTTCCCCCCTTCTGGATCAAAACAAGACTTTCATTGACTCCTGCACGATTGGGGGGATTCCAGGCCGCGTCACCCCCTGGCCGGCCAATCAGCCGGTTCAGGGGGCGTGGCCTACCCTATAAAGGCAGGACGCAGCCAGGGATCTCCCTCTTTGCCACGCATCAGCATTGGTATAGTTCTGTAGATGGAAGAGGGAAGGTAGCGCCATCATCTGCCCGGCATATTGAAGGGTAATCCGATAAAGGATTCTGGGGGGCTTGGCCCTGTCCAAAGCCTATGGAGGTGAGGGCCTAAGGCACGCCCCCTATCAGTGACCCCGGGGGAGTTCCTAGTTGATGTGCATCAGCAGGACTCTCCCTACTGGTGGTTAACCCTTCCTGGACTTCAAGTGGATGGGCTGAAGTTGGACATAGTCGGTTAGGACCAATGCCTAAGTCAATACCGCTCATCACCTGTAACCAATAAAGTTGTGGCCTTTTTTAGCCCATTAACCTTAATAATTGTGTCATGTGTCATTATTTCCACCGGGGGGGGGGGGACTTGCCACGCAATGGAACGGACTCCCTTAGGAGGTTGGGGACTACCCTTCACAGGAGGTTTTTAAGCAGAGGTTGGATGGCCATCTGTCAATGAGTTTTTAGCTATGATTCCCGCATTCCTTCAATCTCTATAATTCTATGATTCTAGGAACATGATGTTGGGATGAGAAAACCCATGAAACGATGAAAGAGGGGGTACAAAGTGTTCACTGAAATTCTCAACATGTGTCGATGTTCAAGGTTCACACAGAGTACTTTGGAACGTGTGCCTTGAAAAACACACTGTACTCATTAATCCTTCTGTACTTGAAGACAGTAAATACAATTCTATCCCAGGATCCTGCAAATGCAGTCCTTGTTCCTTTCAAGGCCAATGCTTACAGCAGAAGGGATTTTATGGAGAGAGAGAAAAAAACAGAACTAGTACTTCGTGTTGCTTTCCGAGTCTTTCAATTATGTTACCCATAGACTTTTTTTTTTAATGTATTGCTTCCTCGATGTGGTAAATAGAAACTGCATAAACTATTTATGTTTGATTTAAATGCCAGCCCTTTAATTTACTTTTCTCATTACACTCCAAAGCAATGATCATCCTGTTTATTGGCGCTAAATATTTCATAGGCTTCACAACATTGTATAACTTATTAAAAACAAATGGAGGTCATTACGCTACCCATGGCGTCTGAGTGGATGGGTGGAAATGGGCACAGAGTTGATCTCTAATGGGACTCAAATTGTCAGGTGGAGACAGGCTTCTGTGCCTTAAAAGTGTACATAGCCAGTGAAACAGCCCATCGTTCAGATGGTCGGGGCAGCAGTGGTAGCATTGGAAATTAGAGGCAGTTTGCAGGAGAGTTAGACAGTTGCAAATTTCATGTATTCTGCCCCCCTACCCTGTTGCATAAAACCTGTTTTTCATCATCATCATCATCATCACCAACAACATGCCATTCATCAGCACGTTCAAGGGCAGGTTGCAACAGTTTAAAATCTAGAATAATAATACAGTGGTACCTCGGGTTAAGTACTTAATTTGTTCCGGAGGTCTGTACTTAACCTGAAACTGTTCTTAACCTGAAGCACCACTTTAGCTAATAGGGCCTCCTGCTGCTGCCGCACCGCTGAAGCACAATTTCTGTTCTCATCCTGAAGCAAAGTTCTTAACCTGAAGCACTATTTCTGGGTTAGCGGAGTCTGTAACCTGAAGCTTATGTAACCTGAAGCGTATGTAACCCGAGGCACCACTGTAATAAAAAGCCAGTTAAAACAGATTGCAGTGGCATGAATAGGGTGGGCCCTGAAAACAAACAACTCAGGTGTCAAAGGTCAGGACAAAGAGGAGTGTCTTCAACATTTGCCCAAAGCTGTGCAATGAAGGTGCCAGATACACCCCTGTGGAAAGGGAATTCCACAATTTAGGGGCTGCCGCAGAGAATGTCCTCATCTGAGCCAGGACTCCCTGAACTTCTGAGGAAGATGGAACTGCCACTGAACTTAATACCCAGGAGAATCTGAAAGGAAGGAGGCGGTCTTTCAGATATGCACCCAATTTGCATTCTGCAAATACAGATACTGTAACTTGTTCATGGCCACTGTTAGCCACCCCCAACTTATCATTATAGATTACTTCCCTGCCCAAACCCTTCTGAGGAGCTCAGGAGAATAGCACAGGTGTCTTTCCCTCCAAACTCTCTACAACAGCCCTGTGAGGTAGTTTAGGCTGACTAGGCCGACTCTGCTCAAGTTCAGCCAAGCAGAGATTTGAACCTGGGCTTGCCAGGTTCAAATCAGAGCAACGTGCAAAAACAAGGACACAGGAAGTTGCCTTACATCAAGTCAGGCCATTGTTTCATCTAGTTCAGTATCACCTACACTGACTGGCAGCTTCTCTACTGCATTTCACATAAGAAATGTTGCCAGCTGTACTTTGAGATGTTGGGTACTGAATGTGGGACCTCCTGCATGCATAGCAGAATCTATGTTATCATTTGACACCTGGGTATGGATTTGCTGGCAGTGGTGGGCTCCTGCCCAGCGGGTCCCAGCTGCTGCCGAGCACTTTTCTCTTAACCCTCAAGGCTCCAATTTGAAGGTGTTTCCTTGAGTCAGACCAGAGACAACTCTTCCTGCTCTGACTCTAGAGCAGAGTGGATAAAATGAAATGGTACCCAACAGTCGCCAAGTTGGGTCCTGCAATTATGACCACACCGCTATTGCCAGGGCCATGAAACAAGCAGTTTCAGAAAAAACAGGTAAAGAGGGTTAGCAGTGATGTAAAGAATCTGAAGGTACTTTCTTCCACCTTTGGTGGACGTGCCCAAGGATTAAGGCCTTCTGGGAGATGATTTATAATGAACTGAAAAAAGTGTTTAAATACACATTTAGAAAGAACCCAGAAGCCTTCCTCCTGGGTATGGTGAACCAACAGGTCCAGGTGAAGGACAGAACTTTTTTTATGTACGCCACAACAGCAGCCAGAATACTTATTGCACAACATTGGAAGACGCAAGATCTACCCACGCTGGAAGAATGGCAAATGAAGCTTATCGATTATATGGAACTTGCAGAAATGACTGGCAGAATCAGAGACCAGGGAGAAGAGACGGTGAAGGAAGACTGGAGGAAGTTTAAAGACTATCTACAGAAGCATTATAAAATAAAGAATGTTTGAGGACATCAGATTGAATTTAAAAGAATGTTAGCATAAAAATTTAATGATAAAGAAAGAATAATTTTTAAGACATATGGAAATGCAAGTATGTTAAGATAGTAAGATTAAGTTGAACGGAAAATACGCCAGAGGGAAAGAATTTACTGTTAGAATATAAGATCTAGAATACAGAGTGGGAAGGTATGGGGAAGTCGCAGACCCAAGTTAATGTTGAAAAATATAAAGACACAATAATTGTTTTTAACTCTTTTTATTTTTATTTTTTATTTTTGTTTGTGTACACTGTATTTTAAATTGTATGTATGTATTGTTTTTTCGTTTTTTCTTTTTTGCATTTGTTTGTTTGTATTTTTTTGTCAATTGTCTGTGAAAAATAAAATATCATATAAAAAAAAAAGATGGTTAGCAGTGAGTTCATGCAACCTTCACACATGCATGTGTACTCACAACCCCAGTCAAAGCCAAACCACTGGAAGGCAAGGTGAGGTGACCATCTCAGGTGGCAGATTCACAGGGGCAGCAGATCTGGCCTCGAAGGAATGCCTTGTCTGCTGCTGTTGCCACTCCTGTGGTGGCAGCAATGACTGCAACACACTCCTTGAAGGCCAGATCTGCCTCCTCAGAAGGATCTTCTCTCCTCAATGCCACCTCTACAGTGGCTTCTTGGTGAATAGGAAGTGCCAGTGTGGTGTAGTGGTTAAGAGCGGTAGACTTGTAATCTGGTGAACCGGGTTCACTTCCCCACTCCTCCACATGCAGCTGCTGGGTGACCTTGGGCTAGTCACACTTCTCTGAAGTCTCTCAGCCCCACTCACCTCACAGAGTGTTTGTTGTGGGGAAGGAAGGACAAGGAGAATGTTAGCCGCTTTGAGACTCCTTCGGGTAGTGATAAAGCGGGATATCAAATCCAAACTCTTCTTCTTCTGCTGCTGCTGGTTTCTTCCCACTCCTAGGGAGGAAATGGCAGAGGTTGCCCTCTGGGGTCTTCTTGCACCTAGCAGGATTCAGAATGGGCCCCTTTCCCCCTGGCGATGGCCTTTGATACCCACTTCAACCACTGAGTAGGTAGATTTGACACCCACCCACCCGTTCCCAATGTAGATCTTTACCCCCACTTTGTTCCAGATGTAGCTCTTTATTCTCCCTTGTTCCTGATGTAGATCTTCACTCACCTCTTCCTCCTTGGTGGGAGGAGGCGCCATTCTGTGGTTCACCTCAGGTGCCAAAACACCTTGAGCCGGCGCTGCCCCAACCCCTTCTTCTGAGCTGAAAATGTTTTGGAAAGAAGGCTTGGCTCAGTCCATGGCAGAAGCCATGTTTCATATTCCAGGGAGAGAAGCATAAACACCTCCATTTCGAAACAGATATGCCCAGTGGTATGAGTTGGATCAGCCTTCCCCAAGCCGGTGCCCTCCAAATGTTTTGGACTACAACTCCCAACAGCTGCAGCCTGTGTGGCACATGGGAGTTGTAGTCCAAAATATCTAGAGGGCACCAGCTTGGGGATGGCTTTATTGGCCTACAGCCCTGTCTTTGTGATTACAGAATAGTGGCTGCATAGTGGGGCATAATGGGTCATGGCAGAAGCACCTACCTTTAACCACCATGTGGAAGACCTGATAAATACAGTGGTACCTCGGGTTAAGTACTTAATTCATTCTGGAGGTCTGTTCTTAACCTGAAACTGTTCTTAACCTGAAGCACCACTTAGCTAACGGGGCCTCCCACTGCTGCTGTGCCGCCGGAGCATGATTTCTGTTCTCATCCTGAAGCAAAGTTCTTAACCCGAGGTACTATTTCTGGGTTAGTGGAGTCTGTAACCTGTAGCGTATGTAACCTGAAGCGCATGTAACCCGAGGTACCACTGTATAGTGTTGTGCTGTTTCCCCAAATTCCTGTTTCCCTGCACCCCCCCCCAACTTCCTCTGCAAAATAGGCTTCCTTTTTTCTGCCTCATTCTCCAGAAACTTGAGAATTTCAATAGAAATTCAGTGATCAAGAGGTTTTCAACTTACCTTATCATTGCCAGGTGGTCAGGTGTGGTGTGTAAGTGCATGTCTATCCGGAAAAAAGTTCTTTAGCCTCCTCAGCTGCTCAGCTTCCCCACCCCTGCTTTAGAACCACTGGAAACTAGCTTCCAAGGGACTAGCTTCTTGGGACAGATGAACATCTCCCATTTATGTTTCTCTTTGTTTCTCATTTTTTCTAATCCTAAATTCAGCTATCCAAATTTCCGCAGCAACTTCCATGTTTTTTAACTGAAAAAAAATGCTAGTGAAAATTCACCAGTATTTTAGTGTAAATTTCTCCTGATATAAATATTTTTGTATGTAGTTTCTGTTAACATGCACATTTCTGCAAGCAACTCTCCCTAACGTAATAACATTATGTCAGGTTTTTTTTTTTTTTTTACTAATTTATGCATTTCTGTATACGTTGGCTGGTTACAGAACCACATTCCAAAATTCAGAGATGTACAGTGGTACCTTGGGCTACAGACGCTTCAGGTTACAGACGCTTCAGGTTACAGACTCCGCTAACCCAGAAATAGTACCTCGGGTCAAGAACTTTGCTTCAGGATGAGAACAGAAATCATGCAGCAGTGGCGCGGCAGCAACGGGAGGCCCCATTAGCTAAAGTGGTATCTCAGGTTAAGAACAGTTTCAGGTTAAGAACGGACCTCCGGAATGAATTAAGTTCTTAACCTGAGGTATCACTGTACAGATTTTGAAGGATAGCTATGTTTATTGGTTCAAAAAGTATGAACTGGGTAGCTTCTCATTCCAAAGCAAAGAAAATCAAATTTCTCCCCTAAATTTCTACCTGCCGATTGGTGTAATTTTGCTTAATCTTATTTAACCTAATATAAATTAATTACTTGACTGTGCTCTCAAAGTTAATCATGCTCAATTTATGAATATTTATACTGGTTGTACATATTCTTATGATCGGAGGGCATGGTTCATCCAGGTTAGTGAAAACTAACCATTTCCCCCATACTTGCTATCTCTCTATACAGAGCCAAATTAAATGTCAAGGAATCAACAGCATAATTTACCAAGATCACAATGTGCTTTGCTTTCAGTGCACCAGGAAAGACCAATTAGGAGGACTGAACAAGTATTAATATAGCTTTTATTTCATTTGACATTTTTTATTTCACTTTGACTCCAAATTTCTATGCATGAAGATTTATTTTTTTTAAAGTCTTCTCTTTAAATAGTATTAGGTGGTTCGCAAACAATGGCATTATTTTACAGACCGCGGCAATTCCTTCTAGTCTGTATTTCCCAACAAAATAATTATAAGAGCAGCTGAAGCTTTCATCATGTTACAGTCTGAAACATGCCAACAACATATGAAATAAAAGAAGAGCCCTGCAGGATCAGGCCAAACCAGCTGGTTGAGATTCCCAGCAACTCGTATCTGGAGGCATATTACCTCTAACAATCAAGATAGTACATAGTTATCATTGCCAGTACATGGTTTTTATTGCAAAATGCTCTCATGCTTCTGTGCTGCTCACCTTCATTTCGTGAGAGCTACAACAGAGAAAAGTCCCCACTGGATTTTGCCCATGTGCAAAACATCCAAATACATTCAGGAGAAACAGAGTGGAGAAAACCATCACCCAAATATAAGATAAACCCAAGGCAGCAAAAAAGTCTCAGTTAAAGAGCGGAATTCCATAGCTGTAGAAGAACCGCTGGGAATGTCACTTAATCTGGGGCATGGAGGTTTTTCATAGATCTAAGAGATCATTACAAGGCACGAGGAAGGAAGCAGCTCCTAAGATATACCAGGCTTATGCCCATCTTACCAGCGTCGAGGATCAGAACGTTCATGCCCTGATATAGATCTCCGCGAGTGTCACTTTGTGCAGACAAAACTCATTGCAAGGACTCTCCCCGCTCACGTCAATTGAGGGAAAATACCATTGCCTGCAAATGAGCCTGCAGAGGTATCTTCTGCATTCTGACTTAAGTGGAGTCGATGTGGGCAACTGATCCACTATGGTTTGGGGGTTAAATCTAAACATTTACCCAGGCAGGATCTCACGGAGTGAACTCTTGGCCTGCCTCCAAGCTTTCGGAGAGCAGTTATTTTCACACCCAAACGGAACTCCAGTGCTGGAATCAAGAGACCAGGCCCCTTGGCGAACTCTCTGACTCGATCACTGTCCTTTTGTCTGGTGCACGGTTTGATCGCAATCTCTTAATGCTGGGCAGGTGTCTCTTCATCAGCAGCTGAAATCTTTTCTTCTTACATTTGTTTGTGCATCTTTCAGAACTCGGAGCGTAGCAGAGAGGAGAGGGAGCCTCTTTATTGCAATGTTTGTCCCACAAAACAGGCCTAGGGCTCCCGCTGGTGGACTTTCCCCAGCTCTTTGGTTGGCTGTGAACAGTCAGAGGAAGGGCTGGATGTTGTGACAGGCAGGCTGTCTCCTTCTTTTGGGACAAGAGAATCCTGAGCTCCTCAGGTCCATACTCAAAGAAGAGAGATTCTTTCCTTCGGATATTGGGGCTTTCCCCCAATGTCAAGAACCCATACGGGGTGGTGATTTTGGGGAGGTGCGGCAGGGAAAAAGCAGCCTGTGTCACAGGATCTGAATGGTACCCTGCTCTTTCTAAATGCTCAGAAGAAACAGCCACATCTCTCAGACACAGGGTTTCTCGTCTGCAACAAGCCTGTTGCTGTAGAATGCCTCTGTTTCGAACACACATCTCAGACTTGCTTCGGATAGGTCTGGGTCTTTTGGCAGGTTCCCCAGAAAGTCTGATCCCCAAAGACTCTTCCTGAGGGTCTCCCACTGTCTCAGGCTGAGTTGCAAAGTGGTCCACGTCTAAGGAAGGTATGCAGAATTTGGGGATGCGATCAGGAGTGACGATGACACTGAAGATGTCTCTGTTTCTCGGCAAGGACTTTTCTTCAGCAGCTGGCCGGCTGCTTTTGGAGACCGTCCAAGTGAACATCGTTTCAATAGCGCCTTTTATGGAAAGCTGTGGTGCTACAGGAAACATCATTGGAGAATCTTGTGCCTTTTTTTTCAGAGGGAGAGAGAGAGTGCGGTGCTCTTTGCCGATTGAACTCACACCGAAGGGAGCTTGGATGAAAAGTACCCGCTGGCTTTTATAAAAACAAAGTCAGCGACGTCACCTGCCATCAGGACGTCAGTGGCATGGCAACCAAAGATAAGAAAGCTTTTATGCTTCTACTTTTAGACTTGGTGTCTGATTCATGCTGCACAATTACACTAAAGCACCTCAAAAGCATTGCCTGTTTTTGCAAAGGGCAACTTTAGGTCTCTCTCTGGTTACCTATTAAATGGCCTGAGAATAACTACACAGAGCTCTTGACATTTCCAAACATCCTGTTATCGTAATGCTAATTAAGTTAGTTTAGTTGTGTGTTTTTTAAAGTTCACTCTTCCCAATCCATAATGCTTCAGAATCAATTGGAAAGCAAAATAAAAATGCATACAATTTGTTGAACACAAAGATCTTGGAATTCTGGAGTTAGGGGGAACCATGGAGATCATCTAGCTACTTAATGTAGGATCTGCATTTGCAGGTTGCAACTGTATCTTGGCCAATTGGCATTGTAACGATCCTGAAATCAGTCTCCCTGTTGCTGGGCGATGAAGCTGCAGATTTAGAATGGGGGAGTGAATTGCCCTCAGATACATCTTCACAGAACTCTAGCTGAATGGTTGCCATCAATTTGATTTGAATTAATTTTATAATGAAATGATTTTAGAATGTTGTATTATTTTATTGTTGTTAGCTGCCCTGAGCCCGGCTTTGGCTGGGGAGGGCGGGATATAAATAAAATTTTTTATTATTATTATTATTATTATTATCATCATCATCATCATCATCATCATGTTGGGATACTGCCAGGGAGACAAAGTCCATCTCGACTCCATGTCGTCTCCGGACGTCCATTGATCTCCCATAGACACGCAGTATCAGCAATTAGCGTCACGAGCTCCAGAAATAGCTTCCCACATTCCAGAGCCAGCACCCTCTATCAGCAGATATGCACACAGCGAAAGATGCACCCAGGAGAGCATCATTTACAAGTTTATTCAGCGTTGGTCAGAACAAAGAAAAACATGACTGCCTGCTTCAGAGTTCCGGCAGAGAGAGTGAAACGAAAGCATAGACACAACATAAACATCCTGTGAAACAGGAAAATACGCAGGCTGTGACACAAACATCCTGCTCCCTTTTAAGATGGAACGGAAATATCCTAACAGTCACCTTTGGTTGGGCAAAATATGGGACAGGTTGGACAAAATAAAGGACAGGTTGTGGTGGGGATTGGGGGGCACACACACATTCATAATGCCAAGTCCTCCCCCCTTGCGGAAGGGGGTTCCCTGTATTCAGCCTCCCTCACCACCCTGGCCTGGCCCCATTCTTCCCTTTGACTCATGTAGACGGCCAGGGAGCAGAGTAGAACATGGATCACTGGTACCAAATCGTATGGGAGACAGCCTTACTAGTAAAACTAACCAACAGACTGAAACTGCCATGAGGACAAATTAAAGAGGACACCTTCACCCTGGTGTGACTCTCCTTTATTACACGTGCAGCCCAACAATACTACAACAGGAATCCACCGCCAGCATATGGATCAATATGGCTAACTTGATCAAACAACCGCCCCCACTGCAGTCAACTGAAAACAGCCAAGGTAAGGTAAAGGTAAAGGACCCCTGGATTGTTAAGTCCAGTCAAAGGTGACTATGGGGTTGTGGCACTCATCTGACTTTCAGGCCGAAGGAGCCGGCATTTGTCCACAGACAGCTTTCCGGGTCATGTGGCCAGGAGGACTAAACTGCTTCTGGTGCAACAGAACACCATGATGGAAACCAGAGCGCATGGAAATGCCGTTTACCTTCCCGCTGCAATGGTACCTATTTGTCTACTTGCACTGGTGTACTTCCGAACTGCCAGGTTGGCAGAAGCTGGGACAAAGCAAGGGGAGCTCACCCCCTCATGCGGATTCAAACCACCAACCTTCCAATCGGCAAGCCCAAGAGGCTCAGTGGTTTAGACCACAGCGGCACCCGCATCCCTTGAAGACAGCCAACCAGGCCCCACAACCTTTCTCACTGCCAATGAACAGAAAGAGAACCAACCCAAGTGACAACTGGCACCTCACACATCCACTAAGTACAAGGATGCAAGTTTACCACTCCCTCCCACACACACTCTCTCCCCAACCTTATACTGTACACAACATTAATGTCTCACATTGGATGTAACTGACCTGTAAAAAAGACTCTACGGCCTCAAAGTAGAGACCATGCATGCTTTTGTGTGGTTGGAATGTGACATAGCTGTTTCCCTTTGGGGCAGCAGAGTTAGAAGAGTTTGGATTTGAGATCCCACTTTATCACTACCCGAAGGAGTCTCAAAGCAGCTAACATTCTCCTTTCCCTTCCCCACAACAAACACTCTGTGAGGTGAGTGGAGCTGAGAGACTTCAGAGAAGTGTGACTAGCCCATGGTCACCCAGCAGCTGCACGTGGAGGAGCGGGGAAGCGAACCCAGTTCCCCAGATTACGAGTCTACCACTCTTAACCACTACACCACACTGGCTCTCTCACTGGTTAGCCACTGTGAGAAAAGAGTGCTGGTCTAGATGGGCCTTTGGCCTGATCCAGCAGGGCTCTACTTATCTTCCTCCATCCACAACCACAGTTGACCTCCTACCACACTAACATGTGGTTACTCATGGGGGAATGTGACCCCTGGACTGGATAGAAAGTTCTGCGTCCCTGCTCTGGTGGGACCACCATCTCCCTCACTCCATCACCGCCTCCCGCAGTTTGGTCAAACTCATGCTGGTAGCTTTGAGAACACTATCCAACCATCTCGTCCTCCGTCGTCACCTTCTCCTTGTGCCCTCCATCTTTCCCAGCATCAGGGTCTTTTCCAGGGAGTCTTCTCTTCTCATGAGGTGGCCAAAGTATTGGAGCCTCAGCTTCACGATCTGTCCTTCCAGGGCTGATTTCCTTAAGAATGGATAGGTTTGATCTTCTTGCAGTCCGATTGTCTAAAATACCCTTACTTCATTATTATATGTGTACTTTTGAAAGCAACCACCACCACCCTGGGTTCTTTATATTTTTTTCCAGATTGTTCCGGAACCTCTGAACAACATGGGCTGCAAATGCCACTAAGGCCATTAAGTCTACATGAAACTTAGCCAACTTAGAAACTTCCCACCTCCTCCACGAAGCAACTCTGAATGCTGCCATTAGCTTTGTAGGTTTTACGACAGGCATGCCTTCGGTGGCACATTTTCAAAGAGCTATAAAAGGGGGGTATAGGCACATGGCTGTGATTGAAATTCGGGGGAATTATGTGGCCGAGTCCCCAAGCTACGCTTTGAAAGCCAAGCTGCAAGTGTGACTTTTATGTGTTTATCTATTCAAATAGACACACACACATCCACAACCCAGTTCATCCCAATCACAGATCAGGAAAACTTGCTGATTTTGCTCCTTTACAAATAAAGAGTAGAAAGATGTGCCGCCACCAAAATCATTGTGTGTATGCGGGGCAGATCTGTGATCCCTACCGAGCTGGGAGAAAGCCACCCCTGTTTTAGCTTTTAAGTATAGGAAGAATGAGGGACGCGGGTGGTGCTGGGGGTTAAACCACAGAGCCTAGGAATTGCTGATCAGAAGGTTGGCGGTTTGAATCCCCGCAATGGTGTTAGCTCCCATTGCTCGGTCCCTGCTCCTGCCCACCTAGCAGTTCGAAAGCACGTCAAAGTGCAAGTAGATAAATAGGTACCACTCTGGCAGGAAAGTAAATGGTGTTTTCGTGCGCTGCTCTGGTTCGCCAGATGCAGCTTAGTCATGCTGGCCACATGACCCAGAAGCTGTACACTGGCTCCCTCGGCCAATAAAGTGAGATGAGCGCTGCAACCCCAGGTCAGTCACGACTGGACCTAATAGTCAGGGGTCCCTATACCTTTACCTTTTTATAAGAATGACCATTTTCATTGCTCTTTTCAATCTCAGAGTTGGGACCTTCTCCATCAGGCACAAAAAGACTTTAAGACATCAAGGGTCAGGGTCTAATGAGCACACTGAGCATGGTTAAGGGCTCAGATGGAAGAACATGCTTTCTCAAATATCCCGGGATTAACTGACATGTAGGAAAAAGCACCTTGAATTGTGCCCAAATGCCAATTGGTACACCGGGCAGTTCTATCAGCATTGGAGAGTGAGAGACAGAGGGATGCCCTCAGGGGTAAAATCTAGACTATTGGAAGTATAACAGTATGACTTCAGGGGTTAATTTTGCTATCTGTCTAGCAGACAGCAGACAGGGCACTCTGTAAAGAAAAAGCATTTTAAATGTGTTATATCACTGTGGCACCAGGTGGCGCTGTGGAGTCCCGTCTTTCTGCAACATGATTTCCCATTATGAGGTTTACAATGCATTTTCCTAGAATATTTTTTTTTTAAAAAAAAATGTGTCTAGATCTAGCCTCTGATTGACTGTCAGTGTGGAAGATGGCTGAGATCTCACTGTAATCATCATCATCATCTGGCTGAGTTTCCCCAGCCACCCTGGGTGGCTTTCAACAAAATATTAAAAATACAATAAAATGTCATACATTAAAAACTTCCATAAACAGGGCTGCCTTCAGATGTCTTCTAAAAGTCCGATAGTTGTTTATTTCCTTGACGTTCCACAGGGCGGGTGCCACTACTGAGAAGGCCCTCTGCCTGGTTCCCTGTAACCTCACTTCTCGCAGTGGGGGAACCACCAGAAGGCCCTCAGAGCTGGACCTCAGTGTCCGGGCAGAACGGTGTGGGTGGAGACGCTCCTTCAGGTATACTGGGCCGAGGCCATTTAGGGCTTTAAAGGTCAGCACCAACACTTTGAATTGTGCTCGGAAATGTACTGTTGGTGAAGTTGGAGGGGAAAGTAGTTCTGAAAGAGTTCCCTCCTATGTAGGCCTGACCTGGGCGAGGCAAACCTCCCTGGATATTTAACCTCGAGATACGCCCTGCTTCTTAAATCGAATTTGCATCGGTTTCTTTTCCTACTGTTTTGAGTCACTCTGCTAATGTGTGCAACAGCTGGACTGCTGCATTTTGAACGTGGGCTCTAAGTCCCACATAGAACATATTGCACTAGTCCAAACATGAGTATAGCAGTGTATGTATGAAAGTAGAGAGGTTACAGCTGGTTTTCCTGTTCCTTTTTAACCTTCAGGATCAGCCAAGAATGTTCTTTTCTTTTCGCCATCTGTGCACCGAGTCAATGTAACACCAAGTCCTTGTGCTGACTGTCCAGAGCTTGTGTGTGTGTGTATGTGTGTGTGCGAGAGAGAGCGAGAGCGAGAGAGAGAGAGAGAGAAGACCATTATGCACTCTGGCTTTCACTGTCTGGTATTAAGCTGGCGATTTTTAAAAAGATGACATTTCCATTCTGTCAAGCTTTGTCTTTTTTTCCATGTGTGATAACACAATGACATTTTGTTCTTGCTGTTGCGATTTCAGGCTTATCGATGTTGCAATCTGCCCTGGGCCATCTGGATAGGGCAGGGAAATGCTGACAGAAATAAGAGGGAGGCGCGAGCAAAGGAACACCTCGTTGCTCCTTCTGCACCGAGCAAGCAATCAACTTCGCTGCAATACCGGCCATCTGCTTTAGGTGACAGCATCATCTTAAGGATGGATTCAGAATGGAAGACATTTGCTGCGGCTTTAGACATTGTGTACAGTTGTCTCAGCCTAATGGGCCTGATGCTGGCTCCTATTATGACACTCTTGTGAAGCCAGAAGGCAAGAAGCCAGCTCAATGGGCTTTAGTAAAATTCCTCCCAGCTTTTTCTAAGCAAATGGTTCCAGATCGAGAATCATGGCTGTGCAGCCATTTGTCAATCAAAAAAAAGGCAAATATAGATCCTGCTCCAATGCAAGAATTGTAGTAGGTGCATATCCTTGGAAAACAACGTTTTTCTGAATTTTGGAATTGCTCTTCTCCACCCCCAAAATGTGCACAAATATGCATATATTAGAAGTGAACAGAAAAACCTCACATATTAGTGAAGACAACATACAAAAATGTGATATTTTAAGGGGAATTGCTTGCAAAAAAATTCTGTATGTTAGGAACAAAATGTTTGTATTAGGGGAAATGCTCGTTAAAATGTTGGTGCTTTTTTGTGAGGATGCCTCTTAAAAAATACAAACTGGTGTGGAAACTTAAGAATATTTAAAAAGAAGAATGGAGAGAACCCAAAATCGGCATATCCATCCACCACTTTCTCTCTATATATTGTGGCATGTGACAGCACATGCCATCCTTAAGTTCCTCACCCCACCAAGAGCATCTATCCAAACTTTTTCTCTAGACCCTGGGGAAGATAACTCTCCACCACCAGCAGCTCCATTCTGCTCCTAAATCCTTAGTCCTTCTCACCTGTGAAAATAGAAAGAGCCTACTACATCAGGCTAGAAGTTGATCTAGCCTTGATTCCTGTGGGAAGCCCAAAAGCTGGACCTGAGTATAAGAGCATCCTCACCAGCTGTGACACTGACACATACAGTGGTTCCTTGCAACCCCTCTTTCTACGCAGCTCCCCTCAAATGTGGTTTGATCCCTTTGTGCCCCCCTAAATATGCACTCAGCTCATATACCATATTCTGCAGAGGAGGGCAACCAAGACGATTAAGGGTGTGGAAGTCAAGCCTGATGAGGAATGGTTGAGGGAGTTGGGTAGCATTTTTAGCCTGGAAAAGAGGAGACTAAGAGGAGATAGGCTAGCATCTTCTAGTATCTCAAGGGCTGCCACATGGAAGATGGAACAAGCTTGTTTTCTTCTGCTCTGGAGGGTAGGACTCGAACCAATGGCCTCAAGTTACAAGACAGGAGATTCTGACTCAACATCATGAAGAACTTTCTGACAGGAAGAGCTGTTCAAAAGTGGAATGGTTTTCTTTGAGAGGTGGTGGACTTCCTTTCCTTGGAGGTTGGTTGGCTATCTGTCATGGATGCTTTAGCTGAGATTCCTGCATATACTGATCCCAGTAGTGTTCTTACCTGGGGAATCTGCAGAGAATGGGATCAAATGCCTCCAACCTTCTCTGAACTTCATAAATGCTTCAGTGCCCCAACAGTAGAGATAACATTGAGCTAGAGTGGATGTCAGAACAGGAGACAGAGAAGGTGTTTGGCAGTGGAATGTTCTCTCTCGGGAGTTTGTGGACTCCTATCTTGGAAGTTTTTAAGCAGAGGTTGGATGGCCATTTGTCATGGATGCTTTGTTTGAGATTCCTGTATTGCATGTGGTTGGACTAGATGACCCTTGGGGTCCCTTTGAACTCTACAATTCTATGATCCTACAAATGGAAATTGAGGGAAGCTTTCTTATGCCAAATCAGACCATCACTCCATCTCCCTCAGCTTTGACAGCACTCCCTGGCAGCTGCTCTCCAGGGTTTCAGGCAAGGTGATCTCACAGCCCTATCTGAAGACACCATGGGTTGAACCAAGGCTGATTTTACACCTTAATAACTGTTGATATTTACTATTGCTGTACTATGTATTTTGGGTTTATGGACCACTGTCTGGGGGGTGATGGGAACTGGAGCCCAACAACATCTACATAGTGCTACACTGGTTCCCACTGCTCCAATTCTCACAGCCAGAATGACCGCTCTCCACATCAAATGGACGGCGCCCTTTCCATGCCTGCGGGCAGCACCCCTGATCCTACGTGACTCCTGGCAGAGCGCTCCTGGACCACCTCCCCAAGTTATGAAACTTGAGGTTTCCACCAAACCTCAGTTCAAATAACCAATTGCAACTGGGGAGGCGGAGCCAGGGGAGCGGACCAGGTAAGGATAGGGTCCATTCCCCATTAAAGAGGTTGTGTTGAGGGGAGTCACTGGCCATATGCTGAAAGGTTGTCAGTGTGATGTGCCCTGTGTTGCTGTGAAGTTGGGGTTTGGCTCTCTTCTTAAACATTCATCTTCCAGGGCCAGCCCAATTCCCAGACAGATTGGTTAACCCTGATGCGCCCCAGATCCCTGGCCGGGGACTGGGAGGGATAAACGCCCAATGCCTAAGCCATGGTCCTCCTACATCTGAAAGTATAATAAAGTTGTGGCCAATTTTAATCCCATAACACTTTGTCACGAGTCATTATTCCACCAGGGTGTCACCTGGGGTCTGGGGGTCTCCTCCTAGGCACCCAAAGATTGTTAAAAAGAAAGATAATGAAGGATTCACAATGAAACCCGAGACGTAATAACATGCTTGGCCCTGGAGACCCATCAACAGAAATACTCTTACTGAGCATCTCCCACAGTGGGAGTCTGTTCCTTCATGAGGCACGATGCTGAACCTACAAGGAATTTATTTCAAAATAACATGAGAGTAGGTTGTGGAAACTTCTGATGAAGCCTTCCTTCCTTCCTTCCTTCCTTTCTCTCTTTCTCTCTTTCTCCCTTTCTCTCTTTCTTTCCTTTCTTACTTACTTCCAGCACTGGAACTCCTGGGAGGGACAACTCACGGTAGCCTCAATAAAGACTTCCTTGTAAAACAAGATTTAATAAAGCTAAGCTATCCACATAAAATGCAATACCTTCCAGTAAAACAACAACAACCGCCACAAAAACAGCTTGGAGAGTTCCTTTCGTTCAGGCGCCTCAACTATATTTGTAATTTAAAGTTTAATTGCAACTTTTATGCGAAGTTGGTGGCAGCAATTTTCCTTCAGGTCTCTTGGAATTTCCTTCCCCTCCCCTCCCCATAGTGATTTCCTGTAGAAAGTAATTCACTGTATCATTTTTATGTAGCCAGAGTATGATGTGCGTTACTCCTACTCGTGTGCGGGCCTGCTCTCATACATTTTTTAAAAGGAGCTTATAGGAAAAGTTAGCACAACTACAATAATATTTGTATTGGTTTGGTAAATCAAAACAAGGTTTGTAAAATTAACGAGAATCCGCGAAGCCTTTTAAAGTCCCGGCAATCGTGCCTGAGCCGTAGCAACAAGGCAAATAAATATGGGATAAGTATACAGCTATTCAGAGCAAAATGTCCCCTTCATTACCTTACTTCTGTTCAGAGAAAATTTGGGAGGCAGAGGGATAAACAATACCACTGCCCCTGGGACATATTCAGACTAGAGGCATTCGTTGTTGTTGTTGTTTAGTCATTTAGTTGTGTCTGACTCTTTGTGATCCCATGGACCAGAGTACGCCAGGCACGCCTGTCTTCCACCGCCTCCAGCAGTTTGGTTAAACTCATATGCATAGCTTTGAGAACGCTGTCCAACCATCTCATCCTCTGTTGTCCTCTTCTCCTTGTGCCCTCCATCTTTCCCAGCATCAGGGTCTTTTCCAGCAATTCTTCTCTTCTCATGAGGTGGCCAAAGTATTGGAGCCTCAGCTTCAGGATCTGAGCATTTACAACCTGTCAACATTTGCCTATGTTGGGGGCGGGAACCAAGTGTGGCCTGCCAAAACTTTCTATCTCACTCTTGAGGCTTCTCACTTCTATCTCACTCTTGAGGCTGCCACATGGAAGATGGAACAAGCTTGTTTTCTCCTGCTCTGGAGGGTAGGACTCAAACCAATGGCTTCACCAAAAGCGGCTTTGTCATGCTGGCCACATGACCTGACCTGGAAGCTGTTTGCAGACAAACGCCGGCTCCCTCAGCCTATAGAGCGAGATGAGTGCCGCAACCCCAGAGTTGTTCACAACTGGACCTAACGGTTGGGGGTACCTTTACCTTTTATCTTATAATCATCAATCTCCTCTCTCTCTGATTAAGTTAGGCTTGGTCGATTATTTCTGCTGTTAATGTAAGCAGATGCTGTCTCTCTCCCTTTTTTTGTGACATTTGAAGAAGAAGATGAAGAAGTTGAAGATGATGATGATGATGATGAAGACTCAGCACAACCTGCCAGTTTCTCAGTTCTGTGAATGAACCGCTGTGTTTCATGGTAAAGGACACTGAGGTGTGACTTTTGTGGTGTGAGTGGAGTTCATTCATGAAGTGCCTCTTTGTCTTTGAAATTCACTGGGCAGCCTAATCCAAACCAATCTGAAGATAATCACTCACCCTGCTGTCTTTCTCCTCAGCGCAAAAAAGCACACTGTGTTTATTTCTTTCTTTCTTTAAAAAAATATTTCTTAGGGATAATACATAACCTTTCTCAAGTCTTCCAAGTAAACCTAGGCACCCTGTGGGATTGGCCTCAAGACATAAGTGGGAGAGATTTGTTCCCCTCTGCTTCCATTCTGTAAAAGGCAGGAATTATCTTCCTATCTTTCCCCACTGCTTAACCCCTTTGGTCTGAACCACAACTAAAAAGCCAATCTAGCTCAAATCCACAGAACTGCCTTTCATTACACCCATTCCCTGTTTGTGTGTTTTTACACTTCAGGTCACTCCTCCTCCTCCTCCATTATTATTATGGAATAGGATGCCCCTATTTTCATTGGAGAAATCTTATGCACATCTACTTTGACATAAATCCTATAGATGCCAGTGGGATCCCCAGGTAAAATTACATAGGATTACAGCCTTATTCTCAACACATAACCCATGCATAAGCACAATTTAAAACATGCCCAAATGCCTGGGTTGGATTTTGGGGTTTATCATCCCTTCTTCAGTAGTTCAAATGACAAACTCTTCCATCTGCATCCTGTTCCTTCCCCACCAGTGGTCTGAAGGATAGTGGTTTAACAGTTAATCACTCTTCCCAGGGAACATGTAGGAATTGTAGATCTGTGAGGGGAATGTTGTTGTTATTTAGTCGCTTAGTCGTGTCCAACTCTTCGTGACCCCATGGACCAGGGCACGCCAGGCACTCCTGTCTTCCACTGCCTCCCGCATTTAGGTCAAACTCATGCTGGTAGCTTCGAGAACACTGTCCAACCATCTCGTCCTCTGTCGTCCCCTTCTCCTTGTGCCCTCCATCTTTCCCAACATCAGGGTCTTTTCCAGGGGGTCTTCTCTTCTCATAAGGTGGCCAAAGTATTGAAGCCTCAGCTTCACGATCTGTCCTTCCAGTGAGCACTCAGGGCTGATTTCCTTCAGAATCTGCAGCCTCTAAACTTATATCCATATCTAAGTGGGTCTCTTAACAGCTCTCAGAAAACTTAAGAAGCCCCGGCTGTTCCCAGGAGTTTTCGCAGGAAGCCACAACTATTGACGGTGCTTTAAATGGTGCCATAGATGTGGTCAGAGTTGTTTGCCTAGGCTTTTAGGGAATTCTGCTCCTTTTTACTGCCACCAACTGGTTTGATTTGCTCAGTTTTTCTTCTGGGAATTAATTGTAGATTGCTGAATTGTCCTGGAGGTCGGTTGTGATGGAATGCTAGGGGATAAATGGTCAAAATAAAAATAAAAAAATAAGTGGGTTGAATCTAAGGAATGTTGAGGGAGAGATCTAGAAGAGTTTGAAAAACACCAGCATTTTGGTTGATGTCTTTTGCATTTCCACGCTATGTGTATCACCAAATTTTACTTCAGCGCAAATCTGGAATACATCTGGACTTGTTTGTTCAAGCAAAACTTCCAAGGAAACTTCAGAAGCAGTGAAGGGTTTATAAGATCATAGATATGCAAAACCTTTCCTTTTATTTCCACCAAGTGGTCTGCTTCTAGAGTTTCCTCATGCTTCTGGACATTCATAGAAAAACTGGTGTGCCTTCAGTATCTTTGCCTTCTGAGCAACTCCTGCACACGCAGATTCCGGCCCCTTTCCCTAAAACATAGGACTCAGCTAAATTAGTAAAGATACAGCGATTTGAATGCACCTAAAAGAAATCTACTGCTACACTGCTGTTTGACTTCTTCAGGAAGGAACAAAAAAACAACAACAAAGTGGCTGGCCCAATTAACACAGTAATCACCACTTGCAGTCGCCAGGTCATCCACTTCAACTGATTTGCTTCGGGCACTGCCCCTTCGTGCCAGCAGGGGGCATCGGGCAATGCCTGCCACTTTTCATGCTTAGATGTCCTCCTTAAGGGATTTAGGCCATTCATATTTAATTTGAAGGAGAGGAAAGATGCCTTCCCTTCCATTTGATTCAGTTTAGAAGATGCTTGGCTAAATAATTAACCTGTACCATTTTTAGAGCATACGCTTGAGTAATGCGCCAGCACATCAGCTACATTCTTGACTGTCTTACTGTGGGGACTCTCTTTAAGTAAACACTCAGGTCCCAGGTCTCATTTCCACCATTGGCATTGTTCAGCCTCAGCCAGTATCTTTCTTTTCCATTCTGCAAAAAAAAGAAAAAAGAAAAACTGCTTTCTCTCCTCACCGTGCATTTTCCTCTTGTATAAATCACTTCTCTGGGAATCTCTCTCCAGCTCTTTGTGTCTCTTTGGCCTTCAAACTCTCTTTCTTCCCCTCCCCTATTGAAATGACTTCAGCCTACAGTAGCAAAATGGAAATTGGTATTCATGTAAAAAGATGGATCTCTTGAAATTCTGCTGTGCTTTTTAATGTCTATTGACTGCAGGAGACGTACAGAGCCCGAGACCTTGAGTCACATCAAATTATACTGATAATTATTATGCTGCCTATAGTTTTATAGGCCTGTGCTTCACCCATATTAATGAAGGCATGGATCTGGTAAAATGTGAAAGACTTGCTTCGAATGAGCAATAGAACAGTTACCTGTATATAATAAAATACATTAACATGTGTTTGAAATGCCCTGCATGGTGTTTAACCAAAATATTAATGGGACCGTTTAGATCTGCAAGATGTAGCCAACTTCAATGGTTTGTTTAATCATGCAACCAGATCTTCTGATCCATAGTGTTATCAACTGAGCAGATTAAATGCTCCCGTGCCTTCAACAGCATCTTGGTTTGCAGAAGCCAGGAAGTGAAGGTTTTCATGGTATTGACTGCAACTTGCTGATATCTGCAGATCAAGCTGCTGTGAAAAGCAGGGAAGGAACCACCAACTGGTACAAAAAATTCATGAAACCTATATGGAGCTCATCCTAGGTGATGATCCTTCATAGGAGCATAGAATATAGAAAGCTGCCTTACACTGAGTCAGCCCCCAGGCCCATCTATTTCAGTACTGACAGCACTGACTGCCAGCAACTCTCCAGAGGTTAAGAGGAGATCCTTTCTTAGCAATAACTGGAAATGCTGGGGATTAAATCTGGGCCTATCTATGTGCAAAGCAGATATTCTACCATTGAGTTCCAGCCCTTCCTCTAAATTCATCCCTTGTGCAAGCGTATCAAGTTTGTTGTTTAGTCGTTTAGTTGTGTCCGACGCTTCGTGACCCCATGGACCAGAGCACGCCAGGCACTCCTGTCTTCCACTGCCTCCTGCAGTTTGGTCAAACTCATGCTGGTAGCTTCGAGAACACTGTCCAACCATCTCGTCCTCTGTCGTCCCCTTCTCCTTGGGCCCTCCATCTTTGCCAACATCAGGGTCTTTTCCAGGGATTCTTCTCTTCTCACAAGGTGGCCAAAGTATTGGAGCCTCAGCTTCAGGATCTGTCTTCCAGTGAGCACTCAGGGCTAATTTCCTTAAGAATTGATGCATTTGGTCTTCTTGGAGTCCATGGGACTCTCAAGAGTCTCCTCCAGCACCATAATTCAAAAGCATCCATTCTTTGGCGATCAGCCTTCTTTATGGTCCAGCTCTCACTTTCATACATCACTACTGGGAAAACCATAGCTTTAACTATACGGACCTTTCCTCAGCATATGTATGAGGAATGCCCATGTGCCACATCCCAGATGCCAATGCACCCACTTGTCATGCTGCCAACATACATTGGGTGCCATATGTTATGTCCATTACAGTTCCCCATGTGAGCAGGGTGTCTGTATGGCCAAGGCTCCTATTCACACGGAGGACACTTTGTGTATAAATATGCACATTTGTGTAGGCAGAAACCTCTTTCACACTACTGCCACATGTGGAGCTGTAGTTTCAGCACTGGACAGCAATGGGCAGCAATGGCTGCATCAGTTTTCAGCACTGGACAGCAATGGACAGCAATGGCTGCAACAGGTGTGACCCCATTCTAAAGGTAAAGGTACTCCTGCCCATACGGGCCAGTCTTGCCAGACTCTAGGGTTGTGCGCTCATCTCACTCTATATGCCAGGAGCCAGCGCTGTCCACAGACACTTCCGGGTCACCTGGCCAGCGTGACAAGCTGCATCTGGTGAGCCAGCGCAGCACACGGAACGCCGTTTACCTTCCCGCTGGTAAGCGGTCCCTATTTATCTACTTGCACCTGGAGGTGCTTTCGAACTGCTAGGTTGGCAGGCGCTGGGACCGAACAACGGGAGTGCACCCCGCCGCGGGGATTCGAACCGCCGACCATGTGATCGGCAAGTCCTAGGCGCTGAGGTTTTGCCCACAACGCCACCCGCGTCCCACTGTGACCCCATTCTAATTGCATTTAAATATTGTAAGTTGATTAGCATTAAATGTTTTTAAGGATTTTTTTTGTTGTTGTTTATTCTGCAATTCTGTTGGTTGTTTTTCTGCACCCCATCCCATTGATGAAGGGCAGTTTATAAATGCTTTAAATTAACAACAACAAATCTCATTAGGCAAAGCCAAGTTTGTCAGATCCATCAGATGGATTAGGATCGGGCCCATTTACACTTGTGCCATGATCCATATGTCATGTGCCACATGGCTGTGACTTCTCTGGCATTTTGTAACATGTGAACCCAGCTTAGGAAACATGGAGTAATATTAATCAATGTGCCGCAGGCTCTGTTTCCCTCATGGATGCAAAAATGTGAGTCTTAATTGCAAACTTGATGTCCCAATGATGCTATATTTAGCTCAGATTAAAACTGAGAAGCACAATTGCTCTATTACACAGCTAGAGATGTTGAACAGAGGATGCCTTTTATAAAAAGTGCTTGGCTGTTCTAGGAGATTTTTAATTAGGCACCAGAAGTTTGATCTGGAAACTCCTACAGAACATCCCTCTCACATTTCAACTGGTCCCTGGGGCTTTTGCTCATCAGTTGTGACTTAAGAGTTGCAATCAGAACATGTGAAGTTGTGGTTTAGCAAGAGCTTTATTTGAAAACACCTGCAGTGTCACACAAGTACTAAAAGAGTAATGTCGTGCAATCATATGGAGAAGATAGAAAGGAACCATCTCCAATGTCTCTTTGAGGCAGAGATGGTAACCTGAAGCCTAGGTCCCTTAAGAACACTCGCACAGCTTCACATAAGCATATAAAGTAGAAGAAGAAAAGAGAGAGAAATTTCTTAACATCCCCAAGGTAGTAGAGATTAAAGGTAGCAGTGGTGACCTGTTAGCCCAGGTTCCCATGCCCTCCAGCTTACAGCCCATAAAGGAGGACGGTTTCCAGGTCCAAAAGAATTAACACCTGCTTTATAGGGATGTAGGTGGGAATAGGGACGGGGGTGGCGCTGTGGGTTAAATCACTAAGCCTAGGGCTTGCCGATCAGAAGGTCGGCGGTTTGAATCCCTGCAACGGAGTGAGCTCCCGTTGCTCGGTCCCTGCTCCTGCCAACTGAGCAGTTCCAAAGCAAAAAAGTGCAAGCAGATAAATAGGTACCGCTCCTGCGGGAAGGTAAACGGCATTTCCGTGTGCTGCTCCGGTTCACCAGAAGCGGCTTAGTCATGCTGGCCACATGACCCGGAAGCTGTATGCCGGCTCCCTCAGCCAGTAAAGCGAGATGAGCGCTGCAACCCCGGAGTCATCCGCAACTGAACTTAATGGTCAGGGTTCCCTTTACCTTTACGTTTATGTTCTCACCCCATGCAGTTCTTCAGGTTCCATATATGGTGGTGTACTTCAAGTGCAGGACCCTGTTGTCTCTCTAGCTAGCCCCCTTTCTTCATGTGTGAATCTGACCTATGCCTCAGGCATGTCTATTATCTTGCTGAGTGTTCCAGAAAGTCCCTAAGTGTTCACATTTTTGCACTTTTCCGTTCTGTCTCAAGCCTACCTCTAAGTCTAGACATATCTGCACTTCCTATTTTTACTGACTGTTGCCCTAGCTTTCACATAAGCCATATAGATAAGCTGGCAAATGTGTGCTAAGAGAAGTTTCTAAGGCTTAAGCAAGAGGAATGCATATAGGATGTAGGATAATGCATACAGGTGTAGGCAAGCCATCAGTTATCTTCCTATGCACATAAAAATGTAAGTCTGTCATCACGCTGCAGTTCACATGGCTGCTGATGACATAATGGCAGGCAAGCAAGCAAGCAAGCAAGGAGTATGGGTGGCAGGTGCCCAGGTAAGCTGTTTCATGGAGGGTGAGGCACTTTCTGAAGCACCTCCCCCTCCTTCAAAAGGGGCTAGGGCTTGGGGTGATCTTTGAGGGGCCTGGGACAAGATGGCAGGTGGTGGGGAGATTTGGGCAAGGGGGTGGGAAAGGTTCAGGTGTAAAAGGAAGGGATTGGTCAGTGTGGGAGAAGGGGAGTTGGAAATTGGAGTGAGCAGGGGTGGCATCCGTGTGTGTGTGTGTGTGTGTTGCCCTATAAACAATGGGTTATTTCTAATGGTGTCTCTGCATTCATACAAGAGGGCATCCCTTTCCTCCTCTTCCAGTGCCATGTTTGTCTGAAGAGCTTTTGGATTCCCTGGAACAGATTTGGGGGAGCAGAGAGGCAGGGTGCTGCTTGGGTGGGTCCCTGGACGTTTAACGGTCTATTGATCCCTGTGCCACTACTGTGCTCACTTCCCCGCTGCCACCAACCCATTGCTCTTGGGTAAAACACTGAGTTCAGACAGTTGTTAAAATTGAACCAAATAAACAAGTTTATTTTATAAGTATTAACAGGTTTATAGTTTCTCAGATAATATTCCTGTCAGTTCCTTAACTTTAGTTTCTTTACCGGCCTATACCTTCCTAATACCTTCTGACTGATTATCTCAACTGTTTGACTGACTCTTCTTAACAGATTCTCTCACATCAGACTAGCCCAACCCACAGACTTATCCTCTCTATCTCTTCTCTAACTCCAGACTGACTTCTCAACCACCCTAACTCTAACTCTAACCCCTCCCCTTCAGTTCCCATTGGTTAGATATTTTACAATTAGTTAACCCTTTCCTTATGAACCCAGTATGATGTCACACACCTAGAAGGGCAAACACCACAGCGGTATACTAACTAACTAACTAACTAACTAACTAACTAACTGACTAACTAACTAACTAAGTTCGGAAGTGAAAGTAATCTTGCACAATATCAGATTTTACCCTTAAAAAATAGTGCAGTTAGTATGTTCTTTATTCACCACCCATTTATATCCATATTTATGGTCAAGATTTTACTAAGGTTTGCAGTGCTTGAAAATGCAAAGAGGCCTGCTGAATAAAATTATTGAGGAATTAATTAATATGATAAGTGAACTTCTAATAAAACTGAAATGCATGCATCAATATGTGATCCTGTGGGACCACTATTGTCTTAAAAAAAATGGAAGGAGAGAGAGCACTTTTTAAATCAGCAAAAATTTATATATATACTTTTAATAAACACACAACAGAAGCAAAATCATGGAAATTAGATGTAAATTGTATTAATGCTATGAAGCTTTATAGCTGCTTTACTTTACTGTTCTTTATAGGCTGCGATGAAAAACCATCATTTGCAAGATGTGCCAGCTTTATTTTTGTAAAATTAACAAATGATAAAATGTTATAGATGCTACTTTAATTTGAACTGAAGCCCAAATGGTAAGTTGTGTTTCTTGGAAACAGATATGGAGTGGGGGATGCAAATGGAGACATAAAATACCAGTGTTTGGGGATGGAGGAGAATTTTGCTTGATCTTCATTTTTAAGCAAATTAACCCAATTTGCACCTTCCAAACTAATAGACGGATTGGAACAATATTCTCCAAATGTTGTGACATTGTTGCTGGCTCAAAAAAGCACTAGAATGCATTAAATATGTGTAATTTAAGTTACAAATTTTTTTTTAAAGTATGCCCTATTTGGACTGGTGATCTTTGAGGTCTCCTGATATACTTGAGTATATCAGGAATGGAAAAGGAGAAAGACTCAAATGTCCCAGTGAAACCACATAGCTTACGTAATTTATCTAAGTTAATTTCAATAATTACTTATGATATTTATGTAAGTTAAGTTACGTTACCATTATGCTATTCTACCCCATTTATTTCAGTGAAAAGGAAATGCAATGCAAATTTGGGGAAAATATTACCAATTACATATCAGTTGAGGACAGAAATTAACAACAACCACAGCTAATACCGATAATATTTGCTGGAGTCATTTCTGCACCAGAAATGAGAAAAAACCAAGCTAACAGGTAATTTCCACTTCCATTTCTATTTTTGCTGGAATTCTCCGACATCTCTAGTCATGAGTGCACTAGGTTTTCACTCATGGCTGAATCCTCTGCTGCAAAGTATTGTCCAAAAGAAACTGGTATGATTTGGTGCAGCTATCAAATCCAGCTCATGGTCAGTGCTGGATTTGATGGTCAATGCCACATAACACTGGTCTTGAAAGACCTACATTGGCTCCCAGTACGTTTCCGAGCAACATTCAAAGTGTTGGTGCTGACCTTTAAAGCCCTAAACAGTCTCGGTCCAGTATACCTGAAGGAGTGTCTCCCCCCCCCATCGTTCTGCCCAGACACTAAGGTCCAGCTCTGAGGGCCTTCTGGAGGCTCCCTCACTGCGAGAAGCCAAGTTACAGGGCACCAGGCAGAGGGGCTTCTCAGTAGTGGCACCCACCCTGTGGAACGCCCTCCCATCAGATGTCAAAAAGAACAACTACCAGACTTTTAGAAGACATCTAAACACAGCCCTGTTTAGGGAAGCTTTTAATGTTTGGTGGATTACTGTATTTTAATATTTTGTTGGAAGCCGCTCAGAGTGGCTGGGGAAACCCATCCAGATGGGCGGGGTATAAATTATTATTATTATTATTATTATTATTATTATTATTATTATTATTATTATGCCTAAGTCAAAGGTCAAATGTCAGTCTGGACACTGCTTAATTAGTCTCTTAAAACAATGCTGAGATAATCAAATAAGGCTGTTTATACCAGTGTGACTTATTTATCTCCCCCTGCCTGTCCCCCAACCTCTGCCCTTCTAAGTGATGATAAAAGAAAGTTATAATTCAATGTAGATTTCCCTGACACATGAACGAATCACAATTGCTCATGCAGTTTATGGAGTGGCCAAAACTAACAATTAAATGGCTGAGGAAACATTATGCCTCATATTCAATTAGGAAGCACTCTCCTCTGATATCTCCGAATGGGGGTCACAGTTCACTCTCTTAATGTGGCGTTGAAAGTACTAGTGAACATTCTCCACTATAAAGGGTGAAGTGATCTTGGTTTTTATTGTAAAACTGAAGGGGTGGGAGGGGAAAATTGGTTGTGATCCAAAGAGTCGGAGACTGAAGGACCTTTTATGAGTTTATCTGCATGGATGCAAAACTGCTAGCATGAGACGTGGATTTGGAAGGAGGCAGTGGAATAACAGCTCTCTCTCTCTTTTGCTTTTCTTCAGGAGATGCTCTCACATACGAATGGAAGTAAGTGGGATAAGGTTTTGTTTTCCTCACTGAAGGTCTCATCTGAAACTGCTCGTAGAGAAACGTTCTGCTGCAAGCAGAAGATAAGTACAAGAAGACCCAAGAAGACTTTAAATCATGGTCACAATATTTTAGTTCTGAACTGAATATCTCATATGAGAACATTCAGCTTGGATTATGGGAGTGCAGTGAGAGAAGGAAGGAAATAGATAGATGGATAAAGATAGATAGATGATAGATAGATAGATGATAGATAGATGATAGATAGATAGATAGATAGATAGATAGATAGATAGATAGATGATAGATAGATAGATAGATAGATATAGATAGAGGTTGATTTCCATGTGAGAGCATGAAGCTTGAATTTCTGGGTGTAGGGTATGAATGTGGTAGAGGGGTATTTCAGGGTGCTGCATAAGAGAGTGGGAACTGAAGTCCCTTTGTAAATTTACTACTGAACCCAAAAGTTCCCTTTCAACATTCAGCTTGAATTTCAGGATGATGTGTGTGTGAGAGAGAGGCGGGGTTGTGGTGGAAGATGGATGCTAACATAAAAATTCTGAAAGTGCCGATAGTAAAACTTGGGTGAGGAGAAGCAAAATTCACCAGACACCCAGAGCAGCACCCAGTGCTTGCCTTACCCTCTCACCGAAAGCCTCTTGAGAAATTGGCCAAAATGGCCCTCGTACATTTTGCCACCTTCTTGACTTGAGTATAAGAACATAAGGGAGTCCTGATAGATCACACCAAAGGGCCATCTACTCCAGTGTTTCCCAAACTTGGGTCTCCAGCTGGCTGTTTCTGAACTACAGTTCCCATCACCCCTGACCACTGGTTCTCCTAGCTAGGGATAGTGGGAATTGTAGTCCAAAAACAGCTGGAGACCCAAGTTTGGGAAACATTGATCTAGTCAAACATCCTGTAACCCACCATGGTCAACTAGTGGCTGCTGGGAAACCCACAAGCAGGGCATGAAACCAACTGCCCTCTCCTGATGTTTCTCCCAAGCAGTGGTCATTCAGTGGCATAATGTCTCCGAAGACCTTGATGTTCCAATAAAGCTATCATGTAGAGTAGAGCTGGATAGTATAATTGTATAATTGCATTTTGAAGCCATCTACGATAATGGCCATCTGTCATCACCTCTTGTGCTGGGCCCAGGGGTAACCCTTGAAAAGTGGTCCAGGACCGGTCCAGAATCTGAAGGTTCCGCTGCGAGTCAGTCCGACAGGGCCAAGGCAGGACACAAGGCAGGAAACCAGGCAAGGACAGGTACAGGATCTCAGGCAGGATCTAGCATACAGCAATGTTGCTCCCACAACCTGGGATGGGGTCCGACAACCTTTTATCTTTGTCAGGGTAGCGGCCGGTCCTGATCCCCCGGCAACTCACCTCCCTGTTTCACCTGAAGGCGAGCACTCCTCCTGTGAGTACTCAGGTCTCTTCTTCTCTCAGACCTTAGTCTCTGCAGCTCGGGAGACGTTGGTGGGTTACTAGACCCAGGGGCCGCCTCAGCCTCCCCTGACCAAACCGGTATTGGAGCAGCTGTAAGTGATGGCCCAGCTGAAGGCAACAAGGTAATCCCTGCATCTGGAGCCAGGGCAGGCTCAGGCCCCTGACTCGGCCAAGCTGGTGTTTGTTGCAGGGGAACCTGTGCAGACTGGGACTCTTCAGGATCAGGCCCCAGACTTGGTTCAGATGATGCTTGAGGCAAAGGGTCCAGTGCAGACTGAGACTCCTCTGGTTCTGAGTCCGAGTCGCAGGCCATCACACCTCTTGTGGCAATGAGTTATTTGTCATGTCCCTTATTTCATCTGTCCTAAATCTCCTACCACACATTTTCGCTGGATGTCTCCCAAGTCCTCGTATTGTAAGAAAGGGAGAGAAACCTTCTTTCTATTCAGGTTCTCCAGATTATGCATAATTTGCCAGGTCATTCACCTTTCCCCCTAAACTGAACAGCCTCAGATGACCCTCAAATGACCTTTCCTCATGAGGGTTTGCTTTGCTCTCCTGATATGATCCTTCTGCTTGCTCCTTCCTGCACCTTTTCCAACTCTGCAATACCCTTATCAAGATGGGAGCAATTGGAACTGCTCTCCTTATTCAAATAGATGTGTATAAGGGCACTACAACACTTCCTTGTTTTGCTCAGGATCCGGCTTTAAGGTTTTCAACCTCAGTGGTTTCTTGCTTCCACGGTTGAGACGAGGCAGGTAGTTCATGGTATGAATTAAGGATTAATTGTAGGTGTGCGATTTTAACACCTGAGCAAGTAGCCAGCTCATTGCTAGTCAAGCGTTCTTGTGATTAACTTCCCGCAAACAGGATTTGGGTGGCAGAGGGAAAGTTCATTCTATTTTACATTTCAATGACTTAGCCGCTGCCAGAGATCATCAATTTGTTCTGAAATGTATGCATTCTTTGACAGAAGCCACCATAAAGGTCTATCCAGTGGCTTTTCGGAGATTAGATTTTGTGATTGCATTGACATAAGAGGCTTTTTGCTGCACCGAGAGAGAGAGGGGGGTGGAAGGAGAGAGGGAGGGAAAGCAGGACTCTTGTCCAGACTTCATGGTTTGATAATTATTTTCTATTAAAGTTCCTCTTTGGGGTGGTCCTAAAAGCGACAGCAAGAAAACTCAACTACAGAGAAGTTTGCATGCCCAGTTAAGATTTTTATTGCCTTGTGTAAACTGAGCAATTTTGCTGGGTCACGCCTTGTTATTTTTAATGGCTCTGTATCAGCAAATGTGGCAATTCCTTGAGCAATTGCATTGGAAGAGGCGTAAATGACTGAACACTTCTTCGCCTGGTACTGAAAAATATATTGGCATTTTAGACCCAAAGGTGTACTATGTGCATATATTGAGTCTGCAAATGCGCAAACAAAGCATGTGGGAGAAGAAGGACTGGCTGCATATGCAACTCTGAGCAACACAGTTTGTCTTGGCCATGCCCACTGCTAGCATGCGGCCCTCAGAGGGCTGGCTGAGGGGATATGTGGCCCTCATATCAAAAAAGTTATGAGGTAAAAATTGGTGAAAATTGAAGCAAGGCAAAAGAGACAGCATTGATTTTTATTTTGCTGGGGGTGGGGAGGACCTCACAATCCCCAATAAGTCATTTTCCGTCAATTTAGGAAGCTATTCACACACAGGAGAAACTCGCTTTTATATCCCAAATTCCTTCTTGAGCTAAATTTGGCAAAAATAAATCTTTCTCACCACTGTCTTTGTCTTCCCTGTTAACACACCAGCATGTGTTGAACATGAGTCATCGTAGAGCTGAAGTTTTCTGCCAGATTTGTATTTGCAAGGTGGTCATAGTTATGTTTTTCCCCCAATTATGAAATAGGAACCTAGGAAGTGGCCTCACACTGAGTCAGACCATTGCTCAGTCTAGCTCAGTGTTGCTTAAATTGATTGGCAGTGGCTCACAGACTAGCAGATGGGTATCTTCCATCCCTACCTGGAGATGTTGGAGGTTGAACTTGGGTGCTTATTACAGGAGTGAGTAGCCCTTTTCAGCCTAAGGGATGCTGCCTAATGGACAACCTTATTGGGGCACGATGGAAGTGGTAAATGGGGCCACAGTGTTGGGGCCATATGCAAAGGTCTGTGGTGCCATAAGGAAAAGTGAGGGAAGCAATAGATTGATCTTTACATTCATTTAGGATACATTCCATCCATGTAATGGCAGAGGTTTCTACCCCAAAACATACACACAGAGGGAGATACACATCTCTCCTTCCTCTAGGCAAGCAAAAAAAAGCTCAGTTTTGACTATTCTGACTCGACAGTGGGTCACCAGGGTTTCAGGCAGGGAATATTTCACAGCTCTAATTGGACAGACCAGAAATTGAACTCAGGACGTTCTGCATACAAAAATGTGGTCTACCACTGAGCTGTGGTTCTTACCCTAAAAGGCAAAGTTGAAGGACACATTCCAGCCATGCAAAAGCCCTCAACTAGGGGGTGGAACTGTTAGAATTCCCGCTCCATGATTGCAGTCATGGGATTGTTGTCTATCACATGACAGTATATGTTTTGACTCCACAGAGTGGGAAGTGACACAGACAGGATGTTTGTGTTACTGTGTTCCGTGAAGTGGGACCAATGTCCTTTGTCTTTTTCTCTTTGCTGTCTGATGCTAGAGAGAGCCATGTTGCAGTGCTCCAAGTGTGTTTATAAGTAAATAAAGAAGATTAGCCAAAATGCTGAGTTGCTGAGGTCTGTCACGCAAATTGCACAAACTCTGCGGATCCCTAAGTGTGCCGGTGTCGGTTGGCATCGGTCGCTGTGATGTTCGGACTGAAGAAAGCTTATGAAGCTCCTGAACGATCGACCAGGAGGGAGAGAACATGCAAGTCGGGCATATGTCTCTGCCAGGATCCTACTCGAGTGTAGGCTGAACTCCTAGCAGGAACATGTCAGCATGGTGTAGTGGTTAAGAGCGGTGAACTCATAATCTGGTGAACCGGGTTCACTTCCCCGCTCCTCCACATGCAGCTGCTGGGGGACCTTGGGCTAGTCACACTTCTCTGAAGTCTCTCAGCCTCACTCGCCTCACAGAGTGTTTGTTGTGGGGGAGGAAGGGAAAGGAGATTGTTGGCCGCTTTGAGACTCCTTAAGGGCAGTAAAAGGCAGGATATCAAGTCCAAACTCCTCCTCCTCCTCCTCCTCTTCTTCTTCTTCTTCTTCAAGGCACATGGACTGAAGAGAGCTCTGAGGGCCAGATAGAGAAGTCTAGGGGGCATAAGCAGGGAACAGACTGGAAGTTCTCTATCCACCTTAGGATGCTAACGTACAGGCACCAACAACTCCATAACATTACTTCATTACTTCATGTCTTGCTGTGTTTACTTCTGGCTAGGCCATATTTACTTTCCATTGAGCTGGCAGATCTTCTCAGTCACCAGTGGTGGGGCTTCCACCACTGGTGAAAAAAAGACATTTCCCTCAACCCCTCAGAGAACCCCTGAGCCAAATGCAAATTTGGCATGAATACAATCCTACCTCGTAGTTTCAAAGCTCAGCTTCATGCCCATTTGTTCACCTTTAACGAAACTTCCTCAGAACAATGAGGCGATAGCATCAGGCAAAATGCAATTCCAACAACCCGGTGAGTGGATTTCCAATTTTGTTGGGTTTCAGAAAGCAGATAATGTGACATCACTGAAGGATTATGCATTTAGAAATCTTACCCCTATAGAATACATTTTAAGGGCAATTACTGGCAATTTGATATCATTACCATTGATTGCGCAAGCATTTCCTCTTCTGTATAATCATAAAGTTATTGACTACTGTATTTTCTAGGTAAAAAAAGAAAACAGCTTTGTAGTTTAAATGCACATCTATCCGCCCAACCAGCAAGAGTTAAGTGCATTTTTTTTAAAGTGGAATGCAAAGCTCAAATGGAGAATGCAAAAGCAATATGTGTATATAATACAAATGCTTTTCAGGTGATTTATTTGTTTTGTTGTGTAAGCTACCTTGCGAAGGCTAAGCCAATAATAATAATAATAATAATAATAATAATAATAATAATAATAATAATAATATTTAATGACCATGATGGGTAATGTGCCATTCAAAAGCCCCAAATATTGCGGATTTTTATGGGCAAGAACTGGATAAATGCAAGATTTACACCAGGCACAGGCAAACTCAGCCCTCCAGATGTTTGGAGACTACAATTCCCATCATCCCTGACCACTGGCCCTGTTAGCTAGGGATGATGGGAGTTGTAGTCCCAAAACATCTGGAGGGCCGAGTTTGCCTATGCCTGATTTATACACTTTTAATAAGGGCTACTATTTCTGCTATCTCTGATCGCCAACCCTGTCTATCTGCCAACCCTCCTCTCTCCCACACCTGGAAAACTCCTCTTCACTTTACACCTGACAAAATCCTCCTCCTTTTACACCTCCCCACCCTATCCCCTTGCTGCACCTACCCCCTTACAATTTGCCCAACCTCATGCTCCCATAGGGCACCCCAGGGTCCTCTGCTCACAGCTTATACCTGAACCTTTTTAATGGAGGGGGAAGGCACTTCAGAGAACAGATTTCAGAAGCTCCTCCAACTCTTCTGCTAGACCTCACTGCAGCCATGTTTAACAGAGGGTGAAGGTGCTTCGCAGAGCAGTTTGCTAATCTCCCTCTGCTAAACGGCTTGCCTCACCTGCATGCCTTCTTGCTCACCTGCCTGCCATTCTGGCATCATGCTGGAGTTGGCATGGCTGCCACTTGGCACTTTTAAAGTGAAGGGTCCATGCAATCCTCTCCCAGAGCAACGAGGTTAAAACACCTGAGGCAAGCAGGTGACGGCGAAACACTGTAATTCCCTCTAGCCATATCTCCTGAAATAGCCTTTTAATATCCAGAATCAAAATACTGAGGCCATTTAGTTTAGCTGAAGTCTTCAGATGGTGTGCTCATAACTGAATAAATAGCCCTTTTTGGATCCCACCATGGAGGAACAGACTGTCCCGGCTCAAGGGAAGAAGCGACCCTGCTCATCCGCAGATATGGAATAAAACACATCCATAAAACATAAAAACAAACGCATAAATGTCAACTGCTTTTTAATTATTTATCCCCTCCCTGAACCCGGAGTGCGATAACATTCCTGAAGTCGCCGCAGTCGGGTTTGCTGTTAGCAGGATGCTCCTGAATGAATATTCACTCTTTGTTTGCTAAGCATAAATGTAAAATGGAGGAAAAGAAGATCCTTGTCAAAGGCCATTTAAATGGAAATACACACACAGAGACACACCACACACACACACACACACACGCACACAGTGTTACAAAAAGGTAAGAGTTGCATTCTCTGTAAATTGCTGGTTTCTGTTTGTCTTCAGTTGCCAGCCTGCCTGTGTTGATACTACATTTATTTTGAAGCTTGTTCCTAAGGAACCATATAATTTTCACTGGGTGGGTAGGAATATATTAAATATGTGCATGAATTACAGAACAGAGCAGAAGGGGTGATAAACTGGCAAAGATTACCTTCGGTTGTTGTAGACACCCTTTGGCCAAACCGTAGGCTTGTGTGATCCAAGTCACAATGAAGGATTTGCCAGTTCAACTAGGTGCTGAACTCTCAAAATGAATAGGGCTTCAAAACTGTGCTTACATTCAGTGGGATCCCCTCAGCCCCATCCAATGTGGCAAAGGTAAATATAGCCTCTGTTTGTTCAAGCCATAGAGCAGGAGGAGCCAATGTGCTCTGCAGATATTGTTGGACTACAACTCCCATTAACCCAAACCAGCATGGCCAAAGGTCAGGGATGAGGCAATTTGCAGTCTGACAACATCTGGAGGGCCACAAACTACCCAATCCCTGTTGTATGTCAACCTAGGAGGATGGGAAAGAGAGAGCTATGCATGGGCAGAAAGAAACAGACCAACGCTCTACTTCATTACTTGGAAATAAGTCTCCTCTATTCAGTGGGGCTTGCTCTCATACATGCTCTCTGTACTCACCATGAAATATGAAGCACAGAAGTTACCTCCTTTTCCCACATCCCGTAAAGAGTGGGCAGGGGTGGATTTATTTTATTTTATACAATTTTATTGAGTTTTCATTTTTCTACATTTCAAAATAAACATTTTACATTGAATCATAGAATCATAGAGTTGGAAGAGACCACAAGGGCCATCGAGTCCAACCCCCTGCCAAGCAGGAAACACCATCAGAGCACTCCTGACACATGGTTGTCAAGCCTCTGCTTAAAGACCTCCAAAGAAGGAGACTCCACCACACTCCTTGGCAGCAAATTCCACTGTCGAACAGCTCTTACTGTCAGGAAGTTCTTCCTAATGTTTAGGTGGAATCTTCTTTCTTGTAGTTTGGATCCATTGCTCCGTGTCCGCTTCTCTGGAGCAGCAGAAAACAACCTTTCTCCCTCCTCTAGGTGACATCCTTTTATATATTTGAACATGGCTATCATATCACCCCTTAACCTCCTCTTCTGCAGGCTAAACATGCCCAGCTCCCTTAGCCGTTCCTCATAAGGCATCGTTTCCAGGCCTTTGACCATTTTGGTTGCCCTCCTCTGGACACGTTCCAGTTTGTCAGTGTTCTTCTTGAACTGTGGTGCCCAGAACTGGACACAGTACTCCAGGTGAGGTCTGACCAGAGCAGAATACAGTGGCACTATTACTTCCCTTGATCTAGATACTATACTCCTATTGATGCAGCCCAGAATTGCATTGGCTTGTTTAGCTGCCGCATCACACTGTTGGCTCATGTCAAGTTTATGGTCAACCAAGACTCCATTGCTTGTTTCCATACAGGGCACCAACTATGCAGGGCACCAACAATTTGTTCTCCAGTCAATACACCAAATAGATCCAAGAGTTCAAAAGAATTCAAAATCAATCCTTTTGTTCACTTGCTTAACTTTATCACTCTTGGGAGAGGAATGATGAGGCAGCCTGCTGCTGGAGTCTGCTATAGCCCAGCAACAATGGCTCAACCTCCAGGACATCCTGGCTCCTGACGGAACCGAGCAGGCCCATTAGGAGTTCACTTTGGTCCCTGTGGGACCTCTTGACATCCTGGTCATCCCCAGGACCTTCTTTGGGGTGCTCGTTGCCTTCAAGCTACCCCCAAACTCCAGAAAAGCAGCAGAAGGGAGCTTATGCAAGAAAACAATACACAAACTATCTGTTACATGTTCTTCAGTGCTGTCTTAGGTGGTAAAACGAGGACTTATAAGTGAGGGTCTTCTATTTGTTCCTCTTCCTTCCCTTCCTGAATGACTTTTCTGGAAAAGGCACCACTTGGAAGCTCTGATGAAGGGGAAACAAATCTCCTGGGATTTTTTCTAGCTCATATCTGTGAACATCTTCATAGGAACTACAGAAGGGGAAGCGTTTTTAACCAAATGCAGGCTTCAGGTCTTTAGTGACATCAGCAGCCTTTACACCGATCAGCTCCTGTGCCTCACACCTATTTGTGTGACTGGAACTTAGAGAACCAACCAAAAGGCAACTCCCTTCGTTCCTCCCAGCTAAATGCAAGTGACCTCTAGTATTTGCTCTCCTTCTCTCCCTGTCAGCCTATTTTAGCACAAAGACTTGTTAGGAGGTGAAAGAAGATCAAGATCGTAGTCTGGCGAGAGCTGCAGAATGATAAATAGAGGCAAAATACACTCAAAGAGTAATTATCTCAGAACTGGTGAAGTGTAGATTGAGCAACAGCCCAGAAGAATTGGATGTCCCTGTGCCTGTGTACATCTATGGGCGAGCTGACTCCTAATGACTGAATCTTGTTTGCTTCTGCTCATTCATTCATATTTTAGTTTCCTTTTATTTCAGGGATAGTTTTTGCATGGTTTTGTTCTGCCACTTCCTGTTGCCTTTCTAAAAGGCTGTCTATTGTCATGGTTCCTTGCTTTATAAATAGTTCTGTAGTAGCCCTGTTCAGGATCTCTCTTGCCCAAATGGACTAGTCTCACTCCGTAGACACCAATGCATTTGTTGATTATGCCTCCCTCCACTCAACATGCGATCGGTGTCAGCCTGAAGGGGGGCCTTAAGGTGTGAGGATGACTGTGCATAGGCCCCACATCTGCCGGACACCAATCATGCATTGCATGTTTATGTAGGGGTCCTGGGCTAGCTTGCTCATGCAAGAACAGGGGAGCCATCTTGGGGGTGAGTCCCCCAAAATTTTAAAGTAGGGAGCCAGCCCCCCCAAACTTCTGTGCTGACTGTGCGTGCATGCGCGAGGTATGCTCACGACACTTGCACATGCTGCAGGGTATGCTGACATCACTCACACAAGCCCCACAGGGTGTGCACTGTGAGAATGTTCAGGGAGGCAGGAGGTGATATATTGTTTAATGATATCCTTCCTAACTTACATTAGCAAGTTCTATATCTTAGCAGAGTTTAAACATTCCCCTTTTAATGCACAGCGGTTTGCTTGTTGCAGGCTCATCTGAGCCTCTCTATACAAGATTCCTGGTAAGATCCCTTCTTGTCCCTCTTAAAAAGAATAGACACAACAATCTTATTAAAGTCTATATAAAAGCAATTTACTCACATTCATTCAGTTCACAGTTGGATCCCTGAAGACAGACTTAGGTTACAAAAGTATACAGTGGTACCTCAGGTTACAGATGCTTCAGGTTACTATGAATTTCCTTGTGGAATAAGATCATGGTTAGACATATTTGACACCCTCCAGATTTTGTTGGACTTCAACTCCCCGCTTTCTACAATCAGCCACTGAGGCTGGGAATGATGGGAGCCGCAGTCCAAAAACATCTGAAGGTTAACAAGAGGAAAAGATAGCTGAAAAATGCCAATGAATTTATTTCTGTAATTAGATCGTGGTTAGACAAGGTTGTGTGTTCAGACCCAGAGACCTCCCCCTAAATAAATTCACACTTGTCTCAAATTTTAGTTTTGGTTTTTGGCAGAATTTAGGCCACAACTTTATTGATTATGGAAGGTGAGTGGTTGCATAGGCTCTGGTTCGACTAGCTCCCTGCACCCTTGCAGGCAGCGCTGACCCAGGGCACCAGCATAGATCACCCAAGGGTGAACACCTGGAAAAGTGAAAAGCAGGGATCAGACTATGTTCACCACCCAGATGCCCCCCCTGTGGACTCAGGCACGGGCACAACCCCATCTCGGGGTTGACCAAAGCAGTTGAGTCCCTGGATTTCCTTAACAGAATACCCTTCCCATAGGGATGGCGAGACCGTTCTCCCATCCCTATCACCTGAACCGGTGCCTATCCGCAACCTTACAAGTTGTGACGATTTGCTACGTGGCAGGTGGAACCCAAATGGCAACAGCCAATCAGCCAAGTGGGGAAATTCCTGCTGTGCCCCGTCCCAATGACAGACGACACACGACGGCATAGCAGGGTCAATCACACAATGCCCTAAAATTAGGGAGAGGTGGGCAGGTGTTCCGAATTCACAAGCCGAAAGAGAAAGCTCTGGGTCACGTGCAAAGGTATATATAGGTCCCTCAATCAGTTTAGACTGCTTCCCATTGGCCAGATTGAACCCAACACTGAGGGACCTACCAATCGGGTGTTGTGGCTAATGAATCCAACCCACCCACAACACAAGAGGTCAGTCTCCAGGTCTCACCGCAACATGTACCCTCTTTTAGGGAGGACACGATTTATCCACATGAGACGTTGTTGGACTTCCACCATCCCTGACCATTGGCCATGCTGACTAGGACTGAGGGGAACTATAATCCTACAACATCTAGAGGACATCACTTCGGCTTCTCCAGAATTAGACTACAATCCACCTAGTCTAGCATTATAGCTTGGTCTATATGCATGCAACAGAATGAGGTGACAGAGTTCTGCAATTATAGAACAGACAATATTATTGTTGCTGTTGGCTCTATAGTATGGCATCCCTTCAGACCAACTAAGTCGTGGGGAAGTCACATTTGTGAAGGTTTCTCTGTGAATACAAAGCTTCGGGGGGTTGGATATGAAAATTAGATCTAAACTATGTGTCTCATTTTTGCTCAACTCTCCTAAGACTCTTAGTGGAGCACCTGCTTTGCATCCAAAGTTCTAGGTTTAATCCCTTGTATCTCCAGGTAGGACTGGGAAAGACCCTTACCGGAAACCCTGAATAGTCACAGCCAGCCTGTGTTAACAATCCTGGTCTAAATGGACCAGTGGCGGAGCTGCATGCTCTGGCACTGGGAGAGGAGAGAAGGTGGGGGTGTGGCTGGCACGCATCCAGGGGGCGTGGCACACGTCCGGGGTGTGTGGCATGTGTCCCAGGGGTGTGTCACACTGCCTACGGGGGTGTGGCGCCCGGCACAGTTGGGGGTCTGCGGCACGTGTCAGGGGTGGGCGCGATGGTACCCTCCTCCCCAATGACGCCAGGGGTGGTGCGCTCCCGCTGCTCTCCCATTCCTCCACCAGTGAAATGGACCAGTGGTCCAATTTGCTATATGGAAGGTCCCTGTGTTCCTATAAACACTGTCATGTTGCGCAGCTGGTAGTTGGCTATATTCACTCATTGTTCCTTTCCACACTATACAGTGGTACCTCGGGTTACAGATGCTTCAGGTTACAGACCCCGCTAACCCAGAAATATTATCTCGGGTTAAGAACTTTGCTTCAGGATGAGAACAGAAATCGTGCTCCGGTGGTGCGGCTGTAGCAGGAGGCCCCATTAGCTAAAGTGCTGCTTCAGGTTAAGAACAGTTTCAGGTTAAGAACGGACCTCCGGAACAAATTAAGTACTTAACCCGAGGTACCACTGTACAAAACTCCTGATCTCTGCTGACAAAGCTGTTGTTCAAAGCACAGGCGCAGACCAGACTCAAGACTAGTTAAGGCTTCTTTATTTCCCTTCTCTCCCTCTGATCATTGGGCAACCCTAAACCACATTCCCTAAAATATCTGCTCTTCAGTGCATCCATAACACACTTTTAATTGATCTGACCTTTCCAGCTATATTTGGAAATTGGTGAATCACCTGATGCAATGTACCTCATTATCATGACTCTTGACAATCTACTGGGTCCTTCCAGGAAATGGCTAAAAATATCAAAGTCGGGCTAAGAAAAGGGCAGCCGTTGTAGCTGCTGGCATTTTCCAAGGAAAGCTAAGGGACAATGATAAGGTGCTTTTGCAGTTAAATTGGCTTCTTCGAGTGAAAATGTTTGGTCGGGATATGTCTCGGACTCTTCCTAAAATGTCTAGAGGAGGACTGGAACATTGGGACATAGGAATCTACATCATAATGAGTTGAAACGTTGGTCCATCTAGGTTAGTTCTGTTGATACTGCATGGCAGCAGCTCTCCAGGATATCAGGCAGAAGACTTCTCCCAATTTTACCTGGAGATGTTAAAGACTGAATCTGGAACCTTTTGCTTCCAAAGCGTATGCTGTATCACTAAGTTGTGATGGTGGCTAACAGATTGAGGTTGAATCCTGACAAGACAGAAGTACTGTTTTTGGGGGACAGGAGGCGGGCAGGTGTGGAGGATTCCTTGGTCCTGAATGGGGTAACTGTGCCCCTGAAGGACCAGGTGAGCAGCCTGGGAGTCATTTTGGACTGACAGCTGTCCATGGAGGCGCAGGTCAATTCTGGGTCCAGGGCAGCTGTATACCAGCTCCATCTGGTATGCAGGCTGAGACCCTACCTGTCTATGGACTGCCTCGCCAGAGTGGTGCATGCTCTAGTTATCTCCCACTTGGGCTACTGCAATGCGCTCTATGTGGGGCTACCTTTGATGGTGACCCAAAACTACAACTAATCCAGAACGCGGCAGCTAGACTGGTGACTGGGAGTGGCCGCAGAGACCACATAACACCGGTCTTGAAAGACCTACATTAGCTCCCAGTACGTTTCCGAGCACAATTCAAAGTGTTGGTGCTGACCTTTAAAGCCCTAAATGGCTTTGGTCCAGTATATCTGAAGGAGTGTCTCCACCCCCATCGTTCTACCCGGACACTGAGGTCCAGCACCGAGGGCCTTCTGGCGGTTCCCTCACTGCAAGAAGCCAAGTTACAGGGAACCAGGCAGAGGGCCTTCTCGGTAGTGGCGCCTTCCCTGTGGAACGCCCTCCTACCAGAAGTCAAAGAGAACAACAGCTACCAGACTTTTAGAAGATATCTGAATACAGCCCTGTTTAGGGAAGCTTTTAATGTTTGATGTATTATAGTATTTTAATATTTTTTTGGAAGCCGCCCAGAGTGGCTGGGGAAGCCCAGCCAGATGAGGGGTATAAATAATAAATTATTATTGTTGTTGTTGTTGTTGTTGTTGTTGCCCTTCCTTAAATATTTCTGTTGCCTGTCACTTACTTTCTCCACTGGACGCATATTTTCAGACTGTTTGCTTTTTATTTAAGTTCATTTCCTTTGTCATTCTGGGTTGTAAGCAACCTAGAAGATCCAGGGAAATGGAAAGGTGGGGGTCTTTAATCTTTTTTAAAAAGAATAACTAAAGAAATAAATGCATTCCAAGTTGTGTTCTCTGGTACCCAAATCAGACATTCAGGAAGCTGCCATCTGGACTCAGTCTAAAAAGAGACATTTTACAAGCTTGCCATCATTGTATTGTTGATGTCTGACATAATCCAGATGGCTTGGAAGAAATCTCCTGTCTTGTTCATTAGCTTGGCGATGCCAGCGCTATGTAAAATGTGACAGAAGAAAGACAGGATGGGAAGAGGAGAGAGGAGAGCAAGAGAGAAGGGGGGGAAATCCTGTACATTTTTTTTTAAAAAGCAAAATCTTTTCTCCCAGTTGCTGGGAAACTTTGTGTCCACTAATATTTGTGGAATCGATATGTAATTTACTGTTACTGCATTCCATCATAATCAGCCCTGGCTCAGCATTTAGCCGAACACAGAAAACCTGCTATAATGATTCAAAAATGTTTAATTTAAGAATTTCTGCCCCATATGAAGGGCAGGCCTGCATTTCATTATTGATGGCAATTAGTGCACGGAGGCAGATGAGAAGGAATTTGCAGGCAGAAGTGAGATTGTATCACCTGGATATGCTGTGCTCAGAGCAAGGATAAGGGAGAAATTTTATTCATTTAGCATTTAAAAGTGAACCTACCTAATTTGTGCTTTAAGAATGACTCCAACATTAGAGACTATTCTAAGCATAGCCTAGTATAGGTGTGCTGCTCATTGATTGAGTTCAATATTTTAGTAGATACTCTAATAAGATGTTTCCCTTTTGATATAATGAAGTTCGCTTCCAATGAATCTCTATTGTCTGTGTTAACTCTTGGGGTGCCAAACTCTGGAGAGCATCTGGGTCTTAACATCAAAAGAACAGTCAAAAGAACTGCGTGTCAGGATTGCATGTGAAAATTGCAGACTTGAATGCAAGCTGCACACTTCATAATACCACCTCTCCTCCAGGATGCTTACTGTAAGTTGTGGAGGGAGTGGTTGAGCAGATCCATTCTGTCTACTTGCCCCCTTTCAGCCCCCCCCAACCCAGTACCTTCCATATTTCTTGGAAGCTGAGATGCCTTTAGAATATTTATCCAGTTGGGTGCACCTATGTGACCTTAGAGTGGGCAGTACATGCCAGCAGTCTCTTCCTCTGCAAAGCGTGTTCTCCCTGAAATGAGAGAACGTGTTGCGGTGGAGTCTGCCAAGCCAACCCTCTGTTGCCAGGCAGGTAAAAGTGAGCTGGTCTGGAGCAACGATTGGATAACTGGGTTGCTGGGGCAAATTGCATGTTGCAATGTGGTGGGTGGAACCAGAGGCTTTAAATATTGGGGCACTCAGCTTTTGCTTTCTCTTTCGCTGAGTGCATCGGATCACCCGCCCGCCCGCCCTGAGTTCCGGTTGACCTTGCTATGCCTGTCATGGGGTCGTCTGCCGTTGGAGCAGGGGCCTAGTAGGAATTTTGTCCATTTTGCTGATTGGCTGGTGCCATTTGGTTTTTACCTACTACTTAGCAATTTGTCACAACTTGTAAGGTTGCGATTAGGCATTGGTTATAAAAAATTGGTGGAGGAGGGGTAAGGATAGGCTGGGCCTGCCCCTCCAATGGTGATGTGGAAGGGAATTCATCCAATCCCTGAAATGGGACCAGGGTCGGCAAGTTGGGTGAGCGGTGAGGGACTGTCACTCAGCTCAACTGATCCCCAATATTGTTTTCCCTTCACTGGTTTCCGAGGGAGTTCGGAAGTCAGTTCTGTCCCAGGCTGGGGGACAGATAGTCTTAACCAATGTCTAAGCAACCACTCACAGATTATGTATTTTAATAAAGTTGTGGCCAAAATTATGCCAAAAACCTTAAACAAAATTATGTGCGAATTGTGAATTTATTTTGAGGGGTGGCTTGGGGACCTTGACATTCAACATCTTCAACTTTGCCTGGTCTACTTCTTACTTTTGAAAGTTGAATGCACTGCAAACAAATGGAGGCAGATTCCAGCAGCTTTCCACTGGGCACCCTTAGGAACCTGATCACAGGGAAGCTTCTAAGCATGATCAGCAAAACACAATTAGAATACAGTGGTACCTTGCGTTAAGAACTTAATTCGTTCTGGAGGTCCGTTCTTAACCTGAAACTGTTCTTAACCTGAGATACTACTTTAGCTAATGGGGCCTCCCGCTGCCGCCGCACCGTATCTCTCTTCTTCTCTTGCAGCTATCTTGTGTGTTGTGCCACTATGATCTCTTCCCCATCTCCCTCTCGTGCTGAGACCGCACTCCAGCCTACACAAATCCCCACTTGACTGCTGCAGTGATGTGAACATGATGTACAACAGTTTTGACTTTCTGCAGGCCCTCTCATTATCATGATCAAATGGAGCCACATAACATCTGAAACATTGCACATGTTTTGTTTTTTAAAGGTGGGTGGTAGGAGTAGGTTCCCTCTATAATGAAAGCCACAACTCAGATGGGATGCAAACGGCAACATGGAAAGAATCCGGCAGGGCGAAATTGGAGCTGTAGATTTCCATGTCTGCTTGTCAGCAAGCCTCCCTTCCCTGCACTATTAATTCTTCTCCCAGCGTATACTAGACATTGATCAATATCATCGCCTTTCAGCCACCCCTTCCTCCGTGCCTTCCTCCAAGTTGCTTGTACACTGCTACTTTCCATGGAAATCTGCCCACATCCAGACACTCAACTGCATCCCAACTACAGTTTGGAAATTTCCACAGCAAGGTGAAACCTCCGCTGCTTCTGCTCTTTCTCATTATGTGAGCAGCATCCATTAACAGGGAGGAAGGCAAGCTTTGGAGTACAGAAGCATCATAGTCATTGGCAACCAGAGTGAAGGGGCCAGATGACTGGCGCCTGAGTCATTGACTTCTCCTCTTTGGGAAAGGGCCACAGCTCAGTGGCAGGAAGGGATGAGAAGGGACAAATCCAACCCACTTTGCATTTAAATTAGATCCTACCTCATTCACAATTTCTGAAACAATATGGGAACTGGAACAAAGTAATCCTTTTGAATGTGCACTCCTCTGAATTTTGCAGTATCATTTATCCAGCCAAGTAATGTGTATACAAGGGACGCGGGTGGCACTATGGTCTAAACCACACAGCCTAGGACTTGCCGATCGGAAGGTCGGCGGTTCGAATCCCTGTGACGGGGTGAGCTCCTGTTGCTCAGTCCCAGCTCCAGCCAACCTAGCAGTTCGAAAGCACGTCAAGTGCAAGTAGATAAATAGGTACCACTCTGGTGGGAAGATAAATGGCATTTCTGTGTGCTGCTCTGGTTCACCAGAAGCGGCTTAGTCATGCTGGCCACATGACCCGGAAGCTGTCGGCTGACAAACACTGGCTCCCTTGGGCAGTAAAGTGAGATGAGGGCCGCAACTCCAGAGTCGTCTGCGACTGGACTTAATGGTTAGGGTCCCTTTACCTTTAATGTGCACACAAATGCATATACAAGGATAATGCATGCATTAAAATGTACATATAAGCTGGAAAATGTACACACACACACACACACACAAACACACACACACAAACAGAATTGTTTTGCAACAATCAATATATTGGGCAAAATAGCATATAAAACGTGTGTGTTAGAAGAAATTCGCACTAAAGTGCTGATAACCTTTCATGAGGCCTTAAGAAAAATCACAAGCTGATGTAGAAATGAACAACAACAAAAATAACAAATTGAGAGAAACTGAAACTGACAGATTCCCCAATCTCTATTATTATTATTATTATTATTATTATTATTATTATTCCGCCCTTCATCACAAGCTTTCAGGACAGTTCACAGGATTAAAATACAAGGTAAAAACAGAAATAAATAGCTAAAACAACAACAACAAAAACCAATAACCCCCCTCCCTCAAGCACATTTTAAAGGTGGTAGAACATTAATCAGCCTTATACAACTAAAAAATACAAACACAAAATACAAATTAACTTATAACACTTAATAACAATTTAAAACAACCCCACCCCACCCCACCCCAAATAAACAACACCCACCCAAACTAAAACCCAATCTCCATTAACACCATAATTTTAGCACAAGGGCTGGCCCATGCCCTGGTTCCACCCCGAAGTGTTGCCCCTAAAGGGATAATGTCCCTTTGGTATCTTCCCTACGGGGATAAAAGAGAGGGGGAAGAGTATGAAGAAGTGTTAGGTCATCTGAACCCCATTTGTAGTCTGAAATGGTACAACCCAGGCACCATTTCATTGACTATAATATACTTGCTTTGGTAGGAAAATCAAAGCACCAAAACTGTGTAACTTCAGACATATGCCAAGTTAAAATTCATGATAAACTAAGGAGTTAGGATAATATCCTTATGGAAAATCTGCAGTAACAGCAGCATTTGTGAGGAGAGTGACCATGAGCCTATGCAGAGTGCATTACTCATCACTGAATAATCACTCCCACTAACCGCAAAATCAGAGGGTGAATGTAGACTGTCCTTGAGCCAAATGAGTCATCAAGGATCAAGTAGAAATGATCAGGAGCACACTTAAAGATGCCCCAAGGTTAGCAGTACATTTTTTAAAAAGCAACAACCATAAGGTGGAACCTTAACCCCCTCCCCCCCCCCAAAAAAAAAAGTCAAAGGGGACTGATCATGCTCAGAAGACAGGAAATGTGCAGCAACAGTTGGAAAAGAAAAATACTCCATCTGGGGTGTTGGGTGGCAGAGTGGAACCCTGAACAGGAATAATGCCAGGAGGAAGAGATAGATCGCAGTGACTTGTTTCAGGTACAACTCATAAAAGCCAATGCCTTTCCATTGGAGTAAACGGTAAAGGTAAAGGGACCCCTGACCATTAGGTCCAGTCATGGATGACTCTGGGGTTGCGGCACTCATCTCGCTTTATTGGCCAAGGGAGCCGACATACAGCTTCTGGGTCATGTGGCCAGCTTCTGGTGAATCAGAGAAGTGCATGGAAACACCGTTTACCTTCCCGCTGGAGTGGTACCTATTTATCTCCTTGCACTTTGACGTGCTTTCGAACTGCTAGGTTGGCAGGAGCCAGGGTGGAGCAACGGGAGCTCACCCCATTGCCGGAATTCGAACCGCCGACCTTCTGATTGGCAAGCCCTAGTCTCTGTGGTTTAACACACAGCGCCACACACACCCCTTATTTCATCAGAGTAAGGACTCAAAAAGCAGAAAACCCAATGAATGCTACTAACCCCGGGTGGCTGTTGTATCTCTGCTATTAGAGCCACTAAGTTGTTGGAAACCACAGGAGAGGAGAGAGCTCTTCCTCATTGACACCTGGTTGGTCACTGTGAGAACAGGATGCTAGACTAGATGAACCACTGGCCTGACCTAACAGGCTTTTTTTATCTTGTGGGTAGGTCCCCCTTCCCCATTTTCTTCCTCTGTTTGCACCCAGCCTTATGTCCCACGTAACTAGGATAATTTATAAAATTAAATCTGGGAGTGGTGAGTATGCACTTTGCCACAGCTTTTCCCCTGCCCCTTCCAGATCTCTCCCTCCCTTTCTCAACAGAATTCAGGATCTATGTTCCTCCTGTGCAGAACTGCATAGGTTCTGTAGAAAAGATTAACAGCCCTACTTACTGAACCTTGATATATTGCCCTGGCACCTGAGCTCCTGTCACTTGGCAATCTGAACCGAGAGACAAATTTGTGTCCCATAGTCGTTTGTGTGTGCATTATGGATGCTTCCCCTGCCTATCAGCTACACAAAGGAGCAGGCGGGCAGCATCCTGTGCCAATGATGCCAAGTTTCAGAACCATGGCAGGAGCTTCAACCAATAGCCTAGAACAGGGGGTGGGAAGCTGTTTTCGCCCCTAGGCACACATTCATTTCTTGGAAACCTTTCCGAGGGCCGCATGCCAGCGGTAGGTGGGGCCGGAGGCAAAAGTGAGCAAAACCACAAATGGAAATGTTTGCCTTTGTGCAATAAGCTGATTTCAGGGCACCCTTGTCTATCCTCCATGTGGGCAAGGAAGAGACAATATTAAAGTTCAATGATGCATTCCTGCCCAGGAAAATATTGTTATAGATATGGGAGGGGAAACCCCCCCCCCACAAAAAACCCTAGAAATTAATAAATGGTAGGATTTTGATTATTTGGGATGTGAAGGGAGAAATACAAGCTGCAGAGGAATTCCTGAACTCAGGGGCATCTTACCCATAGAGGCTAGTGGCGCGGGGCACCAGGGAAGAGGTGGAGGCTGAACGCGGTACCTCCTGGCATCAGCTTGCCACCCTCACCCGCCTCCACCATGCCATGCCCGGAGCCTTCGTCTGCCGTGGCCACCATGGCACGAAGTGGCCAGCTGAGCTGGGAGGCACCGCATCCAGCCTCCGCCTCTTCCCTGCCAGAGGAGCCGCCCTCCAGCCGCTGCCCGCCTCCTCCAGCTCCGCAGACAGCTCCAATGGGGGGCAGACAGAGGTAGGTTGCACCACAGCATCAGATATACTTAAAATGGCCCTGCCAGAGCTAGCCTATGCAGAATGACCTGGCCAAGCTAGGGCCATTAAGAAACAATAGAAGGCCATTGAAACAATAGAGGGCCATTAAGAAACAATAGAGGCCCATTGAAAGTCATTGACAATACAAGGGAACTGTCCTTCCCCCCCTGCCCTGAGGTGTGAACAGAGACAGGGGTTTGGAAGGTTGCCAGACTAACTGGGTGTGAGGTGACAGGTAAAGAGAGTGTTTAAGCAGAGAAAAAGAAGGAAGAAGGAGGACTGGGATCCATCTTGGGCAGGTTGGCTGAAGGCTGGCTGAGAGAGATGCCTCAGACGCCAGGGCTGCACTGCTGTGGGTTAGAAGCCCCTCTTGCAATGACCATGCTGTAAGCTCTGGACTCCCTCCATGCAGACTGATGGTGTAAATAGGTGAATAAACCATATTTCTTAAAGCCACAGTGGTCTCCACTATGTCTCAATTCTCCAAAGGACCACAGACCCCATGGGTTCTTGACACCGCTTGGCAGAGAGAGGGGAAGGCATCCGACTGTTGTAACAATACAGGGCTAACAGGCAGGGCCAAGAAAGGGTGCGGCTTGATGAAGGTTCTGAGGGCCAAGATTCTGATTGATATTATAGACCATCCAGCCTTAGAAGGTACCAGCCTAGAGAAGGTTGGTCCACCTTGAGTGCAAGCAACTTCCCACAGTCTCAGGTAGAAGTCTTCCCTTTAAGTGCTAATCTTTCAGTTGAGATGTCAGAGTTTGTACCTGAGACCTTCTGGAGCAGAATATGCACCCAAGCCCCAAGCTATAGTCCTTTAAGGTATACCATCGGAAGAGAACAGGGGTTAAACTCAACCATGACCCCCCCAAACCTGCTACGGACCCATGTGCGTATGTGTGTGCATATATGCGTACACACACAATGTCACCGGGAGCGGTGGAGTGTTAAACATGGCAAAATAAAGCTGTCAGGAAAGAGAGAGAGCCATTGTACAGAAAAGCTAACCTTTACCGAGCAGAAAGTCGGTCTGGAAAGGAGGGAGGGAGGGAGTCGAGGGGAGTTCTTGGCAATAGCTTGCTAGCGAGCGCAATTCTCTGATATTGCATTATATAAATGTGTCCAGAGCACTAGAGGGCCAGGAATACATCATCTCTGCCAGCGCACACTGACGGCAACCACTTCAGAATCCATTGTGGGAAATACCTTACTCACTGCAGAGCTGCGTTGTCTTTTCCTCCTCCCTGCCTCTCAGCCAAGATTTAAATATCTTAAAATTATCCCGGAAGGAGAAGCCAAAGGAGAACGCACTTCAGCACAGGGCTGGGTCTGGCATCGCTGTCAACCCTTTCACGGCGGGGGCTCTCAGGGAAGTACTTTGGGGGGGCAGATGCAGCCCAGCTGGTGTACCACAAGTAAGTGAAGTAATCCATGACTGCCTATGGGGGCAGTGGCGTAGCGTGGGTTGTCAGCACCCGGGTCAAGGCAAGTAATTTGCACCCCCGCTGCACTGTCCCTCCCCCAGATAGTCCCTCGCTCTCACTCCGCACTGCACCGCACGCCTGGCACCCCCCCCCCCACAGTGGGCGGTGACCCGGCGGCTCGGATCGGATTCGCACAGCCAGCACTGCAGTGAGAGAGAGTGAGTGAGCCAGGTAGGGGCAGAGAGCTGCGAGTGCGAGCGCACCCCCCCAGATGTTGCGCCCGGTGCGGCCAGCCCCCCCTGCACCCCCACGCTACGCCACTGTATGGGGGGGCTGCATAAGACTGTGCAGCCGGGAATGTAAAAGGACCTCACTGCACCGCTGCCAATTCATTCCCATGGCTGCAAGAACATTCTGGCATGTGTTGTCTAAAACTGGATGGACTTTGTTAGAGCTTTGGCCAAAGGGAGTTGTGTTACCTCCTACAGCAGGGGACCAGGCAGAGGGCCTTCTCAGCAGTGGCACCCTCCCTGGGGAATGGCTTTCCGTCAGATATCAAGGAGATAAATAATGGTACGACTTTCAGAAGACATCTGAAGGCAGCCCTGTATCTGGAAGTTTTATTAATGATGGTGGTGGTGTTTGATGTTTTATTATGCTTATATATGTGTTGGAAGCTGCCCAGAGTGGCTGGGGCAACCCCACAAGATGGTTGGGGTATAAATATTATCATCATCTACCACCCCTGATTCTGTCCTCCTGTGCACTAGGGCTGCTTTCTTTTGCAAACGAGAGGAATTCAATCAGCTTTTAAAGACCCTTCAGTGACAACTGAGTTTAGAAAGCAATGTGGACATGGCAACAACAACAACAACAACAACAACAATAATAATAATAATAATAAATTTATGCCCCACCAATCTGGCTGGGTTTCCCCAGCCACTCTGGGCAGCTTCCAACAGAATATTAAAATACAATAGTCCACCAAACATTAAAAGCTTTCCTAAACAGGCCAGATGTCTTCTAAAAGTCTGGTAGTTGTTGTTCTCTTTGACATCTGGTGGGAGGGCGTTCCACAGGGCGGGTGCCACTACCGAGAAGGCCCTCTGCCTGGTTCCCTGTAACTTGGCCCTGTAACTTCCCTGTAATCTTGGACCTTGCTTGGACAGCTGCTGCCAGTCAGAGTAAATAATGTGATGGAGTGGTTAGAGTATTTGACTGGGTCCTGGGAGACTAGGGTTCAAATCCCCACTCAGCTGCGAACTCACTGGTGACCAGTCACCATCGCTCAGCTTAACTAACCACACAGGGTCATAGCTGTCAACTTTCACCTTTTTTTGAGAGGAATCCTATTAAGAATAAGGGAATTTCCCTTTTAAAAAAGGGGAAACGTTGACAGCTATGCACAGGGTTGTGAGGAGAAAGTGAGCAGGGGTAGAACCTTGTATGAGTTCCATTGAGGAAAGGTGGGGTAGAAATGCAATAATCAGCCAATACATGTTGATATATGATAGATAGATGATAGATAGATAGATAATAGATAAACAGATAAATTGAGAGATATAGATGATAGATAGATAGATAGATAGATGATAGATAGATAGATAGATAGATAGATAGATGAGAGATATAGATAGATAGAGATGATAGATAGATAGAGATGATAGATAGATGATGATAGATGATGATAGATAGATAGATGATAGATAGATAGATATAGATAGATAGATAGATATAGATAGATAGATGATAGATAGATAGATAGATAGATAGATGATAGATAGATAGATAGATAGATAGATAGATAGATAGATGATAGATAGATAGATAGATAGATAGATGATAGATAGATAGATGATAGATAGGTGATAGTCTAATACCCCTAAGTTAGCATTTGAGGAACATGGGTTTTCTCCAAACCACAACATGCTAGCTATAGGTTGGCATATGTGCCAACTCCTAGAGGCAGAGGAAGTTTCAGCTCCCCTGTGCATTTTTGAGGTGGCTGGGCCACACTTGAGGCTCTGCCACATGGCCCCTTGTGACATTGCACACATGTGATGTCAGGACATCATGTGACGTCACGCCGGGGCCCCTCAATCCTCTGGAGAAGCTGGCGCCTCTGTAACAGCCCATGACAGGATAGAACTGCTCGTGTCCAAGAGCCATTCATAGCACTGGTGAAAATACTCCATTCAAGGGTCGCCAAGGGTCCCTGGAGCAAACATGGCTCATGAACTTTCTGGGATTTTGCTACTATGGAACAACAACACCCAAGGGGATCACCTTAATTAAAGGCCCTGTGACATAAGATTACTCAGCTGCCAAGTTTGGGAACAGTTTGGCCAGATTCACTGGCAGTCTCCTAGATTCACTAGACTTAGTGAGACTGCCTAGTTTGAACCAAGCTTCTCATCTATCTGATTGAACTGGATCAGTGAGGGAAAGGCTAACTGCGGTCTGATGAGGCATGCTGAGTCATGTTGCAAATCATATTCGGGTGAACACGCTCTCTCTCTCTCTCTCTCTCCCTCCAGCACTCTACTGTCTCCTGTTGCTCTCAGAAAAACCGAGGCAGGATGCATTTGCTATAGGCGAGCAAACAGATGGAAGTCATGGAAGCCATTGGCTTATTACTCCTAGTTCTTAGGGGGCCTGAGTCATTCAAACACATCTTGCTGCTGTGGGGTGTAGTGCGGGGTGTAGCCAGTGTGGTGTAGTGGTTAAGAGCGGTAGACTTGTAATCTGGTGAACCAGGTTCGTGTCTCCGCTCCTCCACATGCAGCTACTGGGTGACCTTGGGCCAGTCACACTTCTCTGAAGTCTCTCAGCCTCACTCACCTCACAGAGTGTTTGTCGTGGGGGAGGAAGGGAAAGGAGAATGGTAGCCACTATGAGACTCCTTCGGGTAGTGATAAAGCAGGATATCAAATCCAAACTCTTCTTCCTTCTTCTTCTTCTTCTTCTTCTTCTTCTTCTTCTTCTCTCCACACAAATGCCCCCAAGCACTAGACGCCTGAGGTGGCTGCCTAATTCTGATTAATGATAGGGCTGGTCTTGACAGTGAGATATCCTTCATTGCAGGGCAGCGGCTGAAGAAGGAGCCAAAAGGGGTTTCTTGTGTGTGTGATTCTTGTGGCTGATTAGCTGCTTTCCCTGGTCAAAGGTCAGAGGGGGCAGGGTTTCTGTTGAGGCAGGTGATTAGCTGTGGGAGGAGCTTATCAGTGTTTGCAGGGCAGCGGCTGAAGAAGGAGCCAAAAGGGGTTTCTTGTGTGTGTGATTCTTGTGGCTGATTAGCTGCTTTCCCTGGTCAAAGGTCAGAGGGGGCAGGGTTTCTGTTGAGGCAGGTGATTAGCTGTGGGAGGAGCTTATCAGTGTTTGCAGGGCAGCGGCTGAAGAAGGAGCCAAAAGGGGTTTCTTGTGTGTGTGATTCTTGTGGCTGATTAGCTGCTTTCCCTGGTCAAAGGTCAGAGGGGGCAGGGTTTCTGTTGAGGCAGGTGATTAGCTGTGGGAGGAGCTTATCAGTGTTTGCAGGGCAGCGGCGCGCGCCTATTGGCGCGCGCAATTTGAACCATCTTTTAGATTTAGGGGAGCTAGTCTCAAGCCCAACGACACATTCTCAAGATGGAGGGGGAGGGAACAGCTGCAGTCGCCTGCGGTTCCTGCGCAATGTTTGCCATCTTGCCAAAGGTTGCAGGCAGCTTTACGTGCAGCAATTGCATGTTGATTGCCCTCCTAAAAGACAAAGTCCAGCAACTGGAGGAACGTGTAGCTACGCTCCAAAGAATTAGAGAGCTGGAGCTCTTCTTGGAAGCAACAGAGCACACCGTCTCCACCAAGGAGGAGACAGGGGACTCCCCTGAGAAGGAGGCTAGTTCACCAACACAGGAGCCCGATATGTGGAGAAACGTGACTCAAAGAAGTAGGAGGCCCAGGGTTCGCTCTGATTGTCTAGAAATACACAATCGCTTTGAGGTCCTCTCCCCTAGCATGGAAGACGAAGAGCAGACTCCATTTGAGGATCTCTCCCTCATTACAGTCGATCACGTATATGAAGATGAGCAGCAAAGTCAGTCCTCAGGGAATGTGCAGGCGACCTTGGAACGGACCGCTCATGGAAGAACCCTGACCAAACCTAAGAGAAGACGTGTAGTGGTGATAGGGGATTCCCTACTGAGGGGAACAGAAGCAGTGATCTGTGGGCCTGACAAGATGTCTCGGGAAGTGTGCTGTCTCCCCGGGGCTAAGATCCAAGATGTAACTGAACGAGTGCAAGGAATCATAAAACCCACTGACAAATACCCCTTCCTCTTGGTTCATGTGGGAACCAATGACACTGCAAGCAATAGCCTCCAGAAGATCAAAAGAGACTACGAGGCTCTGGGCAGGAAATTGAAGCAATTAAATGCACAAATCGTCATCTCATCTGTCCTCCCAGTTGAACGACGTGGCCCAGGGAGAGAGAGGAAAATAGTGGAAGTAAACAGCTGGCTTCGCAAATGGTGTAAACAGGAACGGTTTGGATTCTTAGATCACGGACTGCAGTTTCTTGAGGATGGACTTCTGGCAAGCGATGGGCTGCACCTCACAACGGTTGGGAGGAATGTTTTTGCCAAAAAACTAAGAAACCTCATCAGGAGGGCTTTAAACTGACTAATGTGGGGGAGGGAGACAGTGCTCCTGAAGGTAGGAGTCTATTAATTGATGAAGATGATCATCCAAATGTCATAGACCAAATGGAGCAAACAGCAAGCAGACCTAGTGGTGGGAGGAAAAAATCCTTAAATAAGAGACACGGGGGAATGACTAATGGACTTCAATGTCTGTACACTAATGCACAAAGCATGGGAAATAAACAAGATGAGCTTGAGCTCTTGGTACAGCAAACTAAATATGACATAATAGGCATCACTGAAACCTGGTGGGATAAGTCCCATGATTGGAATGTAAAAATGGAGGGATACAATCTATTTCAGAGAAACAGACCAGACAAGAAAGGAGGAGGAGTGGCGTTATATGTCAGGGATGTGTATACCTGTGAAGAGATCCAAGATTTAGAACCTCAAAGCCAAAGTGAGAGCATTTGGGTCAAAATTAAGGGAGAGAAGAATAATAGTGACCTCATTGTGGGAGTTTACTATAGATCCCCAAGCCAAACGGAGGACATAGATGATGCCTTCCTGGAACAGATGGCCAAGCATGCAAAAGGAAGGGAGATAGTAGTAATGGGGGACTTCAATTACCCAGATATTTGTTGGATGTCAAACTCAGCCAAGAGCATAAGGTCAAACAGATTCCTCACTGGCCTTGCAGACAACTTCATTGTCCAGAAAGTGGGAGAAGCAACAAGAGGAACAGCCATTTTAGATCTGGTCCTAACCAATGTCGATGACCTGGTTAATGGGGTAGAAGTGGAAGGATCATTAGGCGCAAGTGATCATGCTCTTCTGAAGTTTACTATACAACGGAAAGGAGCAGCCAAGCATACTAGGACTCAATTTCTTGACTTTAAGAAAGCCGACTTCATAAAACTTAGGGAAGTGCTGGGTGAGATCCCATGGACAGGAATACTAAAAGGAAAGGGAGTTCATGATGGCTGGGAGTTTGTTAAGAGGGAGATAGTAAAAGCACAACTTCAGGCAATACCAATGAGACGGAAACATGGAAGGTGCCTAAAGAAGCCAGGGTGGCTATCTAAAGAACTTTTAACTGAGTTAAGATTAAAAAAGGATGTGTACAAAAAATGGAAAAGGGGCGAAACCACCAAAGAGGAATTCAAACAAATAGCCAGCACGTGTAGACACAAAGTCAGAAAAGCTAAAGCACAGAATGAACTCAGGCTTGCTAGAGAGGTTAAAAGCAACAAAAAAGGCTTCTATGGGTATGTTCGTAGCAAAAGGAAGAACAAAGAAACAGTGGGGTCACTCAGAGGAGAAGATGGTGAAATGCAAACAGGGGACACAGAAAGGGCTGAACTCCTCAATGCCTTCTTTGCCTCAGTCTTCTCCGATAAAGAAAACAATGCCCGACCTGAAGAATTTGGAGGAAATGATTCAGCAGAGGAAACACAGCCCAGAATAACTAAGGAGATAGTACAAGAATACTTGGCTAGTTTAGATGTATTCAAGTCCCCAGGGCCAGATGAACTGCATCCAAGAGTATTAAAAGAACTGGCAGATGTGATCTCAGAACCACTGGCAGTCATCTTTGAGAATTCCTGGAGAACAGGCGAAGTCCCGGCAGACTGGAGGAGGGCAAATGTTGTCCCTATTTTCAAAAAGGGGAAAAGAGAGGACCCAAATAATTACCGCCCAGTCAGTCTAACATCAATACCAGGGAAGATTCTGGAGCAGATCATTAAGCAAACAATCTGTGAGCACCTAGAAAGGAATGCTGTGATCACCAATAGTCAGCATGGATTTCTGAAAAATAAGTCATGTCAGACTAACCTGATCTCATTTTTTGACAGAATTACAAGCCTGGTAGATGAAGGGAACGCAGTGGATGTAGTCTACCTTGATTTCAGCAAGGCATTTGACAAGGTGCCCCATGATATTCTTGTAAAGAAGCTGGTAAAATGCGGTCTTGACTATGCTACCACTCAGTGGATTTGTAACTGGCTGACTGACCGGACCCAAAGGGTGCTCATCAATGGTTCCTCTTCATCCTGGAGAAGAGTGACTAGTGGGGTGCCACAGGGTTCTGTCTTGGGCCCGGTCTTATTCAACATCTTTATCAACGACTTGGATGATGGACTCAAGGGCATCCTGATCAAATTTGCAGATGACACCAAACTGGGAGGGGTGGCTAACACCCCAGAGGACAGGATCACACTTCAAAACGACCTTGACAGATTAGAGAACTGGGCAAAAACAAACAAGATGAATTTTAACAGGGAGAAATGTAAAGTATTGCACTTGGGCAAAAAAAATGAGAGGCACAAATACAAGATGGGTGACACCTGGCTTGAGAGCAGTACATGTGAAAAGGATCTAGGAGTCTTGGTTGACCACAAACTTAACATGAGCCAACAGTGTGACGCGGCAGCTAAAAAAGCCAATGCAATTCTGGGCTGCATCAATAGGAGTATAGCATCTAGATCAAGGGAAGTTATAGTGCCACTGTATTCTGCTCTGGTCAGACCTCACCTGGAGTACTGTGTCCAGTTCTGGGCACCACAGTTCAAGAAGGACACTGACAAACTAGAACGTGTACAGAGGAGGGCAACCAAAATGGTCAAAGGCCTGGAAACAATGCCTTATGAGGATCGGCTAAGGGAGCTGGGCATGTTTAGCCTGGAGAAGAGGAGGTTAAGGGGTGATATGATAGCCATGTTCAAATATATAAAAGGATGTCACATAGAGGAGGGAGAAAGGTTGTTTTCTGCTGCTCCAGAGAAGCGGACACGGAGCAATGGATACAAACTACAAGAAAGAAGATTCCACCTAAACATTAGGAAGAACTTCCTGACAGTAAGAGCTGTTCGACAGTGGAATTTGCTGCCAAGGAGTGTGGTGGAGTCTCCTTCTTTGGAGGTCTTTAAGCAGAGGCTTGACAACCATATGTCAGGAGTGCTCTGATGGTGTTTCCTGCTTGGCAGGGGGTTGGACTCGATGACCCTTGTGGTCTCTTCCAACTCTATGATTCTATGATTCTATGATTGGTCTGGTTGGACCTACTGCTACCTGGCTGCTTCTTTCCTGGGGCTATCTCCACTTGCAGGCATTGACAGTGTTGCATAGTGGTTAGTCAGTTGGACTAGCACCTGGGAGACCAGGGTTCAGTTCCCCACTTGGCCATGAACCTTGGTCCAGTCACTACCTCTCAGCCCAACCTACCTCACAGGGTTGTTGTGTGGAAGGGGAGAGAACAATGTACACCACCTTGAGTTCCTTGGATATATAAATGCAATAAATGCAATACTTAAAGAAATGCATCCACACCATGCATTTAAAGCATATTCACAGTGTGTGGTTTCTCTGAAAGAATTGTGGCTACTGTAGTGTGTGAAGGCTGCTGGGAATTGTAGCTGTGAGAGGGGTGAAGTACAGAGTCTTGGTGTGTGTTAGAGGGAGCAGCGTGCTTTAAATGTGAGGTGTGAATGTGACCCTAGTCATTATATAAATTTATTATGCAACAGCATGACTGAACTGCTACCTGCTATGTGACGTTAACATATGAGAGTGCTGGAGATGAATTAGTTAAACAAGTTACCCAATCAGAACCCAGGGGGGTGGAGTCAGAGGGACTATAAAACCAGCTCTGGGAGAGGGGAAGGGAGGAGTTCATTGGGAGTTGGGTGGTTGGTTGGAGTGGGAGTGAATGGGGATAGAGTCTGTGGGTAGGTTGAGTCAGTGTAGCGAAATAAGTTGAGTCAGGAACAGATAGGAGCTAGGCAGACAAGTAAATATCTGAGAGGTGGTTTAGTAAGTGAGAGCAGGTAGCAGAAGTTATAGGTCTGGATAGGCACCCCATGATTGTAATTGACCGATACCATTTATGAAACCACACGCTTGTTAAACTGCAGTAAATAAACAGAAGCTTATGTTCCAATTTAAACCTGACTGGACTCAGTATTGTACCAGGTAGGGCCTGGGAGGTGGCAGTGAGAAATCAAGTGGTGGCACAGGGATCAATAGATGGTGAAATGTCCGGGGACCCTGTGTGATCCCCACAAGAAAGTACAGAGTCTTGGTTTGTGTGAGAGGGAGCAGCGTGCTTTAAATGTGTGGTGTGAATGGGACACCCTAGTCATTATATAAATTTATTATGCAACAGCATGACCGAACTACTACCTGAACCTGCTCTCCCAGCCCCCCAACAGAACTCAGCTTCCTCCCATCCCTGTTCTTTCCCCCCTTCTGTATCCCATCTCTTAGAACGTAAGCCTTGATTTTACCCTGTAAGCCACATTAATTGGCTTGGCAGAACATGTATAAAAGATGCAGCAAACAAGCAAGCAATTTGATGAGAAGGGAATCAAGGAGAGGACCTTTGGCCTGTTGAAATTTTGCATGGCGTGAAAAAAAACCGTGAAGTTTCATTACCATAGCAAGGAAGGCAAGAGGAGCCTCCTTTTTACTGAAGGGTTTTAAAGGTGACAAAGAATCTCTGAGCTGTTATTTACAGTCGGGTAGGAGAAATGGGCAGGGAAAAGAAGGCAGTGTTTTCCAAGCCCAGAGGCTCATTTGAGTCTTAGCTGCTTTTGGAAGTGTATGGGCCATCTCCTAGCAACCACGCTTCCTGCTTTCTTTCAGCTGCAGGAAGGTGGTGAGTGCAGGCCCTGGTGCTGCGATAATCTGCTTCTCAGACCCCCAGGAGCACTTTGAGTGAAGCTGATCGGCTTATGCAAATTCTAAATCTCATTGCAAGATCAACCTTTTCTTTCCATTTCTTCTGATAAGCTTTCTTAGATGGCCCGAGACACCCCCCCCCCCGGCCCTCTAAATAAAGCCTTCCATTGAAAGACAGAGAGTTCATTATGATAGCACTCTGCACATGCCCCAGAGACACGCCTTTCTCCAGTCAACGCATTCGCTGCAATAGGAAGAGAAGAAATAGTCTCCACTGAAATATGATAACAAATATTAAGTTCAGAGTCAGAGGCCAATGACTTCTGAAAGAGACTCTTATTTGCAAGGCTAGTAAAGCAAACCAAGCACCAAAAGTTGATCAGTCTGCATAGTCATTGACAGGGCATTTGTTATACCCCCCCCCCCCGAAACTGGAACATAGGATAGGTAATAGTTTTGTTTATATGAGAATTATAGAACTGTACTTTCATAGAATTGTAGAGTTGGAAGGGACCCTGAGGATCATCTAGTCCAACCCCCTGCAATGCAGTTGTCCCATACAGGGATCAAACCTCCAAACCTTGGCATTAGCAGCACCATGCTCTAAGCAACTGTTGTTGCATAAGTGGGTAAGAAAAAGTAAGTTTGAGAATGGCTCCCTGGTTCAAAATTCATTGTGGCCACGAGCTCAAAAGGCCAGTCTCCTCTCAGTCACCAGCTTTGCAGTGTCTTGGGACCACAATACTGTCTTAAAATTACAGGCATGTTGTCTGGGTTACTCAGACTGTGTATAAAAAGTGATAGGAGCAGGATTGCATACAATGCTAGGATCATTTCATATCCCCATATAGCTCTTTCTGGAAGAAAGATTTGTTTGTTGGAATCATAGAGCTGGAAAGGACCTTGCATGTGATCTAGACCAACCCGCTGCTTTACACAAGATCCACAGTGCAGGATGGGAGCACATCAACACCAACAGGTGGAGGTCTGGCACTTGCTTTGATATCTACAGTAGAATAGAGCCTACCTCCTCTCTCTGCAGTCTCTTCCATTGTTGAACTGCTTCTACCACCAGAGAGTTTCTTTTCCTAATAAGGACAGCTACAGAATTTGGGCTTTTGGGTTAAGGGGAGGGCATAAGAGATAGCTTAGAAGGATATACACTTCTGTAGGGTGTAGAGAAGGGACACAGGTGGCACTGTGGCCTAAACCACATAGCCTAGGGCTTGATGATCAGAAGGTCAGTGGTTTGAATCCCCACGACAGGGTGAGCTCCCGTTGCTCGGTCGCTGCTCCTGCCAACCTAGCAGTTCGAAAGCACGGCAAAGTGCAAGTAGATAAATAGGTACCACTCTGGCGGGAAGGTAAATGGCATTTCTGTGCGCTGTTCTGGTTCGCCAGAAGCGGCTTAGTCATGCTGGCCACGTGACCCGGAAGCTGTATGCCAGCTCCCTCGGCCAATAAAGCGAGATAAGTGCCACAACCCCGGAGTCATCTGCGACTGGAGTCCCTTTACCTTTAGGGTGTAGACAAAGAGGTGAGCGCAAAGTTCCCTCCCCCACCCTGCTTCAGAACAATAGAACTTGTGGCCATCCAATGAAGATGTTGGAAGATTCAAGACAGACCAAAAATAAATACTTCTTCACACAACATAGATTTAAGTTATGGGATTTGTTCCCACTAGCAGTGGAGCATGCGTTTGTGGTGCCTGGGCAGACGTGCCCAGGTACTCTAGGGGAGGGCAGGGTGCGGAGGGTGATGTGAAGATGATGCAACAGGGCAGGCGCTCACCCTTCCAATCAGTCCAATCGGGCGCATGCCTGCTGCATTTTCCTGATGCCCTCTCAGCCCCATGCTACAAAATGAATCCCTGAAAACACTGTGCCCAGGGCAACAGCCCCCCTTGCCCTGCCCATGCTAGGCCTCTGGTTTCCACAGGAGGTAGTGATGGCCATAAACGTGAATGGATTTAAAAGAGGTTTGGGCAAATTCATGGAGTAGACTGCTACCAATGGCTGTTCACCCGGATGGCTTATGTTCTACCTCCGCTGTCAGAGGCTGTATTCCTCTGAATACCAGTTTCTGCTGGGAACCGCAGGAGGGGAAGAAGAAGGAGGAGGAGGAGGAGGAGGAGGAGGAGGAGGAGGAGTTTGGATTTGATATCCCGCTTTATCACTACCCAAAGAAGTCTCAAAGCAGCTAACAATCTCCTTACCCTTCCTCCTCCCCCACAACAAACACTCTGTGAGGTGAGTGGGGCTGAGAGACTTCAGAGAAGTGTGACTAGCCCAAGGTCTCCCAGCAGCTGCATGTGGAGGAGCGGGGAAGCGAACCCGCTTCACCAGATTACGAGTCCACTGCTCTTAACCACTACACCACACTGGCTCTCTGTTACGCCTAGGTCCTGTTTGCAGACTTCCCACAGGCAGCTGGTTGGCCCCAATGAGAAAAGGATGCTGAACTATGATGGGCTAATGGCCCAACCCAAAAGGGCTTTTCTTATGTTCTTAACATTTAGCCAGTTTTCTTGTGATTTCCACCTTTTGGTAAAACAGTTGCAGAGAACAATAAAACAAAGCAAAAGAGGTGGGAGAGAGTTAAACTCACAAATTAACGTTCCATTTCACGTTTTGTGACTAAGCATTTAGAAAATGCTTCTGGACTATGTCTTACAAGCCCTATTTTCTCCACTTAGGACCCAGGATTCATGCCTTCAAAGTTCATGAATCTGTGTATCATTTGTTCATGAACCATTGGTGGGTCTAATATGTACACTAGATGGAGCTTGCACAACATATCTGTCTAGGGCTTTTCACTGCATCAAGCGCATGCTGTTACTTAGTTGTACCGCATGACACACTTACTTTAGAGTTTAACAAGAAAGCTGGGTTCTAAATACAGCATGGAATAGATTGAGCAAATATCTGGTATCTAATTATACTAGGACAGCAAGAATCAGGAGTGTAGTTGATTAAATCATTTGAATAAAAACACATTTATTCTATTAAAAAGGCAGCTTTTTGAAGTTAATTATTTTAAATATTAATACTTACACATATTAAAAAAGGCAGTACTCTTGGTTTAAGAACAAAACACCTTCTAGGCTGGTGTCTTGTGCAATAAGGGAGTGCAGGTTCCCAAAAGAAATTGAGAATGCTTTGTTCCTTCAAAAGTCGTGTTTTATTCATCTTCAAATGGATGCACATTTAGGTTGCCACCCTATAGGCAGTTACCTAGAAGGAAGTCCCATTGAGTATATTGGAACTTCTGCTAGAGTAAACAAATACCAGACTGCGCTGTTAATAATCAGGTAATTATGAATGAATTGATTGAAACCAAAATGATTAACTGGCCAATTTCCTTTTAACCACTAGCCCTACAGCTCTTTGGCATGTAGAAGGTGCCACATCCAATCCGCGTTACTGAATGTTAAAAGCCTAAGTCATATGAAAGTAGGGGAGTATGCTAATGTAAAGGTAAAGGAACCCCTGACCATTAGGTCCAGTCGCAGACGACTATGGGGTTACAGTGCTCATCTTGCTTTACTGGCCAAGGGAGCCGGTGTACAGCTTCTGGGTCCTGTGGCCAGAATGACTAAGGAGCTTCTGGCGAATCAGAGCAGTGCACGGAAATGCCATTTACCTTCCCACCAGAGCGGTACTTATTTATCTACTTGCACTTTGACGTGCTTTCCAACTGCTAGGTTGGCAGGAGCAGGGACCAAGCAACGGGAGCTCACCCTGTCACGCACACCAGTCCTCTCTATATGGCCATCAGGACTCTCCCCAGATCAGAGAGGGGAGAGGGCGTATGTGCCAAAACTAGCTCATAATACAAAGGCTTCACTCAGTTTTGTCTCTGGCCCAGTCCATCACAGACCTGGTAGTTTTTCTGCCATGTGCTAAGCCAGACACAGCTCAACGGGCCTGATTTTGCCACTTGCAAAAACTAAGGTAGTGAGGAGGTTCTCGAAAATTTGTTGGGCCACGGTACAATGCTGGCAAGGCTGAATTCATTAGGGTGGGAAAGAAGTTGCATCAAGAATCTGTAGGCCTCTGAAAGAGAATTTTCATGAAGACAATTTATAAGGCAGGGATTGGGAACCTGTGGCCTTCAAGATGTAGTTGAATTCCAGTTTCCATCACCCTTGACCATAATCTGTGCTGACTGGGGCTGATGGGAGGTGGAGTCTGACTACCCCTGGAGAGCCACAGGTTCCCCAATCTTCAGAAAAGGCATGGAGGCCATGACCCCCATCTTGGAACAGCTGCTAATCCACATTTTCATTCTCTGTGCAAATTAGACAACAGTGTGAGGAGGAGAAGATTCTGAGGGGAGAAAAAGGTGATGCATTGGATAGAATATTGTGCTTTGACAGAGGAAAGATACCGAATCCAATCTCATGGAGCCTGCATAGAGGAGACAGGGATGAACACACATCTCTTTTTATTTGAAAAACAAACAGACTGAAATCCTGCTGATAAGATCTTTGACAGCTGAAGAGGGACCTGGAGGGCACTGGCTAAATCCAACCCCATACTCTCCTCTTCTCAAGCAGGTCTGATATTATCTTTTTCTTCTTCTTCTAATGGACTATGCATTTGCAGACTCGGTCATTGAATTAGCTACATCATAATCTCTCCCATTTCCTATATACTGAGAGGGAAAGAAAAATGCTTCAAAATAGGATAGGTTTGCCGAGCACTATGCGTAATAAGAGTGTTGTAGCAATGTATCATTTATTTATTAGAATACACACACACACACTAAAAGGATGCCAAGATAGTTTACAATAAAGCAATTCAGTGCAAAAGAACTAATTCTGTATGCAATGGATGGAATCCAACCATGACCTCCTATGATTACAATAAGTCTACTGCTGGTGCAACAGAACTCCCCCTCTATACATCCACTGAATCTGTTCAAGGGGTTCACACACACACACACACACACACACACACTTGGGGCATAAAGGTAAAGGTACCCCTGCCAGTACGGGCCAGTCTTGACAGACTCTAGGGTTGTGCGCCCATCTCACTCAAAGAGGCGGGGGGCCAGCGCTGTACTAAGACACTTCCGGGTCACGTGGCCAGCGTGACGAAGCTGCTCTGGCGAGCCAGGTCCACACACGGAAACGCCGTTTACCTTCCCGCTAGTAAGCGGTCCCTGTTTATCTATTTGCACCCGGGGGTGCTTTCGAACTGCTAGGTTGGCAGGCTCTGGGACCGAACAGCGGGAGCGCACCCCGCCGCGGGGATTCGAACCGCCGACCTTTCGATCGGCAAGCCCTAGGCACTGAGGCTTTAACCCACAGCGCCACCCACGTCCCTACATTTGGGGCATAGGTGGGGGTAAATATAGAGGAAGGGGGAATCCCATTGCACTCGCAGTAATCCTTGTGGAGCTGATCTGAGTGAGTAGATTAACACCCAATATATCACAATTACAACAGATCTAGGAATTGTTCAACCAGTTTCGGAGGCCAGGGAAAGTGCAAATAAATAGATATGTTCTTAACAGCTGGCTGAATCAACATCTCAGTGGGGAGTTCACTCCAAAGGCTGGGGTCCACCGTGGAGAATATATGCTGATTGTGATTAATATGGTGATTACTGCCTGGAGAGAATGAATAAAAAGAATACAACTTTGGGACATCCTGTGAATGACGGGTCCAGGATGTGCAAAAGGAAGCTATCACGCAATATACAGTCAATTAACAACTGATTGATTACAAGAAAGGAGATTCTGACTGAACAATAGGAAGATTGTAAGAGCTGTCTGGCAGGGTAACAGACTGTCTCAGAAGGAGTGGAACTCTCCTTCCCTGGATATTTTAAAGCAGAGGTTGGATGGCCATCTGTCATGGATGCTTAAGTTGTGATTCCTGCATTGCAGGGGGTTGGACTAGATGATCCTTGAGGTTCCTTCCAACTCTGCAATTCTATGTTTCTACAATGAAGGATGTGAGTTTTTGAAACAACAACGACAGCATAGGCTTGTCAATAGCTGTGACCTATGATACCAGCTAGGAATTGCACTTCCAAATTTAGAAGCAGAATATATTTCAGTGTCAGAGGCTGCATATAAACAAAACTTGACTTCCTATATTTTCCACTTGCTTGTGGGCCTTGTGGCCTTCTAGGGTGTTATCTGGCAGGCTACTGCAGCAGACAAGACACGGTTGACTAAGTAGCCTTTTGCTGTGATCCAAAATTTGCAGACTCCTCAGTCTCAGTGTATTTTCCCTTCCTATAGTTTGCATCAAAAGCAACATTGCCCTCATCTTATAATTGATCCCTCCTGATTCTTATTAAAGGGGCACCCAATTGCTGTGACATCAAGGCATTTCTGCAAGCTGTGCAACAGCATGTTTTGCTGTAAAGTCCCTGCAATTGTCTCCCATTTCACAGGAAACCCAATGGGGAGAACACCTTTGGCAGCTGCTAATTCACGGCTCCCTCCTGCTCCATAGCTCTAATGGGCACCAGCAGATAGATATGGTCCCTGATCTTTTCCACTGCAAACTACTGTGAATGCATTGATGGGTCACGGAGAGCATCTATATTATTCCTCTCTCTGTATGCCTGTAACATAAAGCTGATGTTCTTTAGACGGGCAGATCAATAAGGCTCAATGCAATTGCAGAACATATTGCATATTGATGTGCTGGTTTTGTTGTGTTACTATTTGGCCATGGTTGTAGCTAAATAATGATTCACTATCATGCTTTTGTTTAACCTGACTTTTTTGTTATTTTGCTTTGTTTTTTAACTATCATTTTGATCATGGGTAGCTAACTGTCTCTTGTCTGGCTGTGAGCCTGAAATTAAATGAAATTATGTCCCACGACTCACCATTGGGAGAAGAATGACTTTGAGATGTCAGTAGGGGAGGGTGGACCAGACAGATGGAAGTGTGTGTGTGTGTGTGTGTGTGTGTGTGTGTGTGTGTTAGCAAAACAACACAGAGAGGGAGGGGGAGTAAAGTGGGATCAATCCAGATAATGCCTTTTCTTTCCTTTCGTTATTTATTTCCAGGCACTCACACAGAGCCTTTGAGGCCTGCTCCTTTCACAGGGACGCGGGTGGCACTGTGGTCTAAACCACTGAGCCTCTGGGCTTGCCTATCGGAATGTTGGCGGTTCGAATCCCCACGACGGGGTGAGCTCCCATTGTTCAGTCCTAGCTCCTGCCAACCTAGCAGTTCGAAAGCACGTCAAAGTGCAAGTAGATAAATAGGTACCACTCTGGCGGGAAGGTAAATGGCATTTCCGTGTGCTGCTCTGGTTTCGCCAGAAGTGACTTAGTCATGCTGGCCACATGACCCAGAAAAAACTGTCTGTGGACAAACCTTGGCTCCCTCGGCCAGTAAAGCGAGATGAGTGCCGCAACCCCAGAGTCGTTCGCGACTGGCCTTAACTGTCGGGGGTCCTTTACCTATTACCTTTCACATTGGTGGACACTTTAAACATAACACATGGGACAAATCTATCTGGGAAGCTGACTGGCTAGGCATCCCCCCATACAGTTTAAAGTTCAACCATGGCTGAGCTGAAACCACACAATCCATAGAAACTGTGGAACTTGTTCTCATAGGAGGCAGTGATGACTACCAATGTCAATGGTTTAAAAAAAGGATTAGACAAATTCATGGATCAGAGGGCATGTTTCCATGAGGAGCTTTTCTTCCTGGTTTGGTTGATCAACACACAGTTCACTACCTTGGCTTCAGCTGGGTGGACATGCAACTGACCCTCAGTTCTCACCAAGTGCCTAACCAAGGGTGTTCATATCATGACCCAATCATATATCCAAAGTGTGCCAAAACATTCTCTGGTACTGCAATGAATGACAAAGTCCCTGTTCACATGGAACACTGTGCATCCCCATGTACTCTCCTGGGTTGAATCTGATGTTTCAAGAATGAACACAACAAGAAAATTGGTAATGAACAGCAAGGAGACAACCAAGAGCTGAGCTCTGTTGCCTTCCCTTGATAATGTTATTGTTGAGGAAGAATGGTTGAAATTTAACCATGTTTTACTTTACTTTCTATTCTTGTGTGTAGTTGTCCTAGCTGGGCAAGCATGAATATGGAGGAAAGACACCAAAGATTGTGCACTCATGCACACCAGAGTTATAAAGTATTTGGAAGAGTGGGGTAGTTTGGCTTTTATTTTGATGTGGGGCAAGGCTTAATTGGCACCATAGCTCAGCTCATTAATACAGTGGTACCTCAGGTAAGTACTTAATTCATTCCGGAGGTCTGTACTTAACCTGAAACTGTTCTTAACCTGAAGCACCACTTTAGCTAATGGGGCCTCCTGGTGCTGCTGCGCCGCCGGAGCACGATTTCTGTTCTCATCCTGAAGCAAAGTGCTTAACCTGAAGCACTATTTCAGGGTTAACAGAGTCTGTAACCTGAAGCGTATGTAACCTGAAGCGTATGTAACCCGAGGTACCACTGTAGTGATTTTGAGCATGTACAGAGCTCCATTCTCTCATTATACACCTAGCCCCAAACCCATACAGGACAACTTCCAGGTCAGAAGATATTATTCACAGCAGCTCAGTGGCTGCATTGGATGAAGAAGGCCCCAGGTTGAAACTCTGGCATCCCCAAGAGCTGCTGCCAGTCAGTGTAGCCAACACTGAGCTAGATGGACCAATAATCCAGTATTCTGGATTACATCTGGAATACTTCTGGATGTAGTATTCTGCACAAGATTATGCATTGGTGCATTCAACACACATGCTATTGTACACCCAATCTGTACCATTTTTGAGGAGCTTAGCCCACATGTTGATTTTCAAATTCACTACAGTATGTGTATAGTCATTCACACAAACATATGTACATGTGCATCACATAATTGTGGAAAACACCAGTCCTCATGACAGCATCTTTCACAGTCCAATGCTAATCATGTAAATCCCATTGAGCTCAATGGGGCTTACATTGCTGTCTTGTATTAGAAATGATTCAGTGAGCTAGGTTCATTTTTTTAAAAAAATGAATATATAGGGGAGACTATTTGCCCATGGAAACTTCATGGTAGTGACACGAATAAGAGTTTCTGCCCTCCCTTCAAATAGTCTGGCTACTCCCATGGAGGATAAAGGCCATTTGGCAACTCTGGTTAATTTAGAGTTTCAATTTTATATGTGTCTGGGAAGTAGAATATTGTGTATCAACTATGTTGTGAATCAAAGCTGATTTTTTTTTTTTTAAAAAAAAGATTTTGTTATGAAAAGGTTTTGTGTGAGAGAGAAAAGCGGGGGGTGGGACTAGATACAACAAAATAAAAATGTAGTCTGTTAGAAGGGCATGATACAGATATTGCAGTAACTCCCAGAAACACAAACGTTCCACTTCCTGCAGTCTTCAATGAGAACCAAAACCGTTTGGCAATCCAGTCAAACCAAGCGTTTCATCTTAGAGAGTGGGAGAGAGAAAAGAACAGAAAAGGCACGGATCTGGGTCATTCGCCTCCAGGGCTTTCGTCTTCTCCATTTAGAGCACCGTCACAGAAAACATGGATAAAACATTAATAATATATACTTAAAAAAAATAAAGTCCGACTGTGCCTTATAAAGACATTGGGAGATTTGGCCCTAGAAATTAGCATTGCTGTCTGTGTCCGACTGAGAACGTGAGCTAATCTCCTGCAGCAGAGCCGTTAAAATAATTGATGAATGTGTGCCGGATTCCCAGGAGTGGGGGGGGGGAGGGGGAGGTACTGATTTCAGTTCTGTAGCGTCAGGATTGCGTCAATTTGGGTTTCAACCACGTCTTCAGTCTCAGAGCTCAGTTAGTCAGAAGATCTGAACCACAGGACAAGGGCTCACGAATCAGTGTGCAGGAAAGGAGGACTGTACTAGACCCTCCCTCCCCTTTCCCCCCACCCATTCCTCTCCACCTCCTCCTCCTCCTTCTAAAACCTTCCCGATCTTTCAGGCTTGTGTTTTCATCACGTTGGAAAACAAGACTCCCTTGGTTGTGTGTACGTATATGCGTTTTCTCCCTCCCTCCTCTTCAGTGAGCGGCTGAGCACAGGGGCAAAAAAAGGAAAGAGCGGTTTCAGCACCTTGGACAGAGCGCGCAGCAAGCAACATGGCTCCGATTGCAGCCAGCCGGGAAGAATTTGGTAAGCGTCTTCTTTTAAAAACCCGATCTTGAAGGCTTGATTAATTTCATTTCATTCAGGTGCTTTGGAAAAGGCAATTATATGACTACTATTTCGGGCTCCTGGGGGAAATCCAGCGCTGGAAAGCTAAGGCTGTTCCTGTGCTCTGATATGAGCGACGTCAGTCGCCTCTCCTTAAAAGCATCCTTTATATGATGCTTGGGTTTTACAGAAGTTTTACACCCCTTTTTTATTAGTTCTACAGTTTATTGATTTCCGCCGTGCTCCTTCTATGGCTCCCAAAAATTCACAAGTAAAATATATGCACCGTGAGGTGTGTATTTTGGGGTGGGGGTGGGGAGTGTCTGGAGAAAGATACTGTTTGTTGTGATCTAGCTTTAGAGAAGAATCAGTTATATGCATTTCATTCCAAATCCATATTCTACATGTTCTCAGGATAATTGCCATAACTGCTTCTTTCAAGAGAGGAACAGATAGATATTTACTCAAATAGATTAGTCATCCACCCACCCACTCATCTGTCCATAGGCTTGCTCTCTTCCTCTGCAACTGTCTTTCTCCTGTCATTAGTGATGTTGCTAAGGGAGTGTATGCAAAGTACCCCTCCCTTAAAAAATGATTTGAACTAAGTATTGTGTGTGTGTGTGTGTGCGCACACAGAAACTAAAGTTAAACCCTGGTTCTCTTCTCATATTCAAAGTAGGCAATTAAAAAACAACACCTTTCTGCACCAATATATCTGCTTAAACTTTAAATAAGTAGGCTCATTATCTTTTAGACCTAGAGAGAGCTGTATACATTCATATAAATAAAGTTGTTTCCCTCCCCTTGTCCCTAGAGGGTGGTTCAGCTAGTGACCACTTTACCTTTTTACCTTACTTTTATTCATGTTGTCCTGATAGCTATCATTGCCATATGCCAGGGTAGCAGCACAGCTCCTCCACAGTCAAAGAACACCCGAGACTCTGAGAGTAAACTGTAAGTCATATATGTCAGTTCCACTAGCCTCTAGATGAAGTTAATAGGAGTTTAAAATTATGTTGGCATAGTTGAATTCTTTGGGTCCCAACTCAAACTGGGTCAGTTCATATTTGTGCCGTGTGTCTAGATTCTGCCCCTTCCAGTTAACACTTCTGTAATCTGTCCTACTCACTTTCAGAAACAGCACATTTTCAAACCAGTCTACCATTTCCATATAGCTGCTATAATACCTAAGCAATTGCTTTGCCATATGAAAACAGCAAGGAAGGCAGATTGTAAGCCCACTGGCAGCTATTGTACAGCACATTTAGTTTTGATTTCATCTTGTATCACCCCCCCTGGGTGTTTCTAATTTCATTTGTGACAGCTTGCTCACCTGATAACTGACTTTATGAGGATAATTAATATAAAACTGTGGCATTCTTCCTCTCAGAGGCTGTGGTTGTAACTTGCACCATCATTCCTGCTGCTGGAGACAATACTTCGGCATGCAAGCTTCAAAAGAGTATTTGCAAATATGTCAATTGGCCATTAAAATCTGTTCAGCCGAGTTAATGATCCAGTCTGGCCTCTTTCCCAAGCATCTTATGCAACTGTCATTACCTCACTGTTTATGGGTTGTGTCTTGTCTCCTAGCCCCATATTTTGTATGAGGAAAAAGAAATAAAGAAAAAGTGACCCAGTCCACATAAATGTAAGGGGTGGAACTGACCCAGTGACCAGTGCTCTACCCCAAAGCAAGGTTTTCTGCACACTAACCCATTTCCATGCCCTGCATGTAGTAAGTTCATTACAAATCTACGCTAATCAAAAGCAGTCAGCCAGAGTGAGAAAAGATCTCCCATGCTAACAGTCCTATAAAAGTGGCAAGGTAGGTAGTGAGAGCTGATGCTAACTCTTCAATAGCTCATTTATATGTGGGACCCTTCATTTCTCCATGGATTCGATTAAAAACAATTCAAGTCATTATTTTAATGCCAAGGCTGGGTGTGCAAGTCTAGTGTGTGTGTGTGTGTGTGTGTGTGTCCCCCTGTCGTTTAAACTGGAGATCAGGGATCTGCTTACACAAGTTCGGGAGGCTCGTTCTGCATCTCAAGCAGAGATTTACTTATCCTTTCAAGGGAACTGTTCGTTCACTCTCTCTTAAACAGAGAGGATGCTGATCATTTGTTAGAACACCAGCACTCTTGCTACCTTCCTGCATAAGCAATGCCATTGCATTAATATTTCATGAGTCCCCCATTTCGCTTGGAGAATGTGGACTTAGCCTTGATTGGTGCTACCAGTGTGTGGTACTTAGACTCACTTAGAAATGTTACTTATGGACAGAATTGGATTTCCAATTAGTGGCGTTCATTTGGCCCTGCACTGCTTACTCATGAAATGCTAATGCTCCTCTTTTATCCATGCGCCAGATGTCATTGCAGCTTTCATGCTATTTTCCCTATTGCCATTTGGAATGTGGGCTGATTCATACGCGGGATGGAAAGAAGTTCTCGGGAAATTGATTTACTTGCTGCGGCTGGAAAATGTGCTTCCTTGAAATGTTGTTTTAGATGCCCTCATCTCTGGGTAGCTTTGAACGTCATTTTTGCCTCTGCAACTAGATAGATCCAATGCTTACAAAATATTAGGTGCACAGATGGATTTAAACATGCACTTGTATAGTGGACAAATAGCACAAGATGTAATGGCTAGCTGCATATGTTCAGTGTTGCATAGAAAACTGACACCAGGCTGATGGCAAGAATATCCTAAGACTCTAAGTTTTGCATTTTCATGCCAAACACCAGTCCCTTCCTGCAATGAGGGCATGAAAATATGTAGCTTCTTGAACACAAAGGGAAATCCATAATATAAAAGTGGATGTCATGCATATGACTAACACATATTTCAAATTCTCTTTTATCTACTTAGACTAATGTGAAGGGTGTAGGAGGGAGCTAGAGATGTTTATATGTGTACTGAATTCATAAATTTTATATGGGGCAGCAGCAAAATTGAACAGAAGTGTGTCAGTTGTTATAAGCACAATTGTTGAACTGTGTTTGTTCCAGGTTTGCATGCAACAGCAAACATGCCCAGCCAGAGTTTTTGATACACGTTCACACCTGCAGGGGGCACAACATGAATAGGCTTTATTGTTATAAAGTATACCTAGCAGTTCATTCTCCCTGCTTCACCAGTTGGCTCACCTTTGCATAGTTAGTTTAACTACTGCTTTCAACCTCTGAAGTCTGCCGTTCATGCATTTGTTGCCATGTGCTTTGACTTGCAGATGAAATTCCAACTGTGGTTGGAATCTTCAGCGCCTTTGGGCTGGTCTTCACTGTCTCCCTCTTTGCTTGGATCTGCTGCCAACGCAAATCTTCCAAATCAAATAAGACCCCGCCTTACAAATTTGTTCATGTGCTGAAGGGCGTCGACATCTATCCTGAGAACCTCAACAGCAAAAAGAAGTTTGGGGCAGAGGACAAGGAAGAAGGCAAGAGCAAACCGGTTATGCCAAAGACCTCTCTCCACCTTGACCTGGAGAAACGAGATCTGAACGGCAATTTCCCCAAAACAACCCCCAAAATACCAAACTCCTCAGATCTCGAGAACTTCACTCCAAAGCTCTTTCCTGAGAGGGAAAAAGATTCTGTCTCCCCTGATAGCCTGAAGTCTGTTACTTCCATATCTTCTGAAGAGAAGCAAGATAAATTAGGGACTCTCTTCTTCTCCATTGAGTATAACTTTGAGAAGAAGGCTTTCATGGTGAACATCAAGGAAGCACGTGGCTTGCCTGCCATGGATGAACAGTCAATGACTTCTGATCCATACATCAAAATGACGATACTGCCGGAGAAGAAGCACAAGGTGAAAACTCGAGTACTGAGAAAAACATTAGACCCAGCTTTTGACGAAACCTTCACCTTCTATGGAATCCCTTATACTCAAGTCCAAGATCTCAGCCTTCACTTTATGATCCTAAGTTTTGACCGATTTTCCCGAGATGACATCATTGGAGAAGTTCTCTTTCCTCTGTCCGGGATTGAGTTGTCTGAAGGAAGGATGCTGATGAACAAGGAGATCATCAAAAAGAATGTTAGGGTAATTGATCTTGAGTCATATTTTGTATTATCAACTTATTTCATCTGCCCTATCTCAGCACTTAACAGTTTTTCTAAAGGCAGAATCTAAGTATAGCACCCTGACAACAGCCTACATGCATCTTGAATATATAAAATAAACTAGAGAGTCTCAACAATGTGAAGGATGTCTGCCTATATCCCCATTTCATTTATTTCAACAAGGGTTCTTAAAATATCTAGGTATGATGGCCCAGTTTGTGTATTGATAAACCCTCAGAGGGAAGGGACTTCATCAGTCAAATGCAGAACAGATATTTTGCAGAGCTCATAACAGTGCAAGTTTTACAGATTGAAGAGGTAGAGTGGGCATATATGGGATAAGGTGAAAAAACAAATGTCTGTTATTCATGTATTTAATTATTTATTATATTTATTTGTCACTTTTTTACACCAAAGTATCTAAAAGTGACTTACCTATATACCATGGCTGAGAAATGTTGTTGCGTTCCAACCCCCATCAACCCCTGCAGCCACAATAATGGCCTGTGGTTAGGGATGGTGAGAGTTTAGTCCAGCAATATCCGGAGAGCCACAGGTTCCCCATATCTGTGATATACCATCACGCTGGAGGCATAATCTGTGGGCTACGGTGTAATCTAGTGTATTGTTACACTCAACAGTCTTAAAAATGAAATAAATCGAAAACCGCTTGGGGAGGGGCTGATTAGGAACAGACAGATAGAAGCTGGGAGATTTTAACCCATTGGATTCTGCCATTTTTCTCCACTCAAAATGATCCCTCCTGCTTTTACTTGTTCCTCTGTAGGGTTCCAAACAGATGTAAATCAAACTCTTAAGCCCTTCTCCTCCCATCTTAGGTCTACATTCCATGACCTACATTTGTAAATCCTCCAGGTTAAAATAATGTTATGGGCTCACTGAGTTTCCATGTGGTGAGAGGTTTCAGGGGGATAGACAACACTGTGTCAACCTTTCAGCTTTGTGAGCAAGAGTACCTATGACTTGGAAACCCATTGTGATGAACTAAAAGATTCCCACTGTTTTCTGGGGGTTTTAAGCAGCAACTCAGTGTGTGATCCTGCAGCACGTAATTGTTACCAGTGGGATTTCTGCATCCAATATATACTGGTAGTGGATTTAATTATCTGAGTGCAGATCCATATCCAGTACAGCATTTTGTTGGCAGGTCCTACCTGTGCATAACTGAAAATGGTATTGGAACACTAACTGCTCTTTCCAACAGTCATAAGTAGTTCTGTTGAAGTTCTTGGATGAGGTGGGAATGAAGTGCTTTAGATTATAGAGTAGATGTGATCACCATGTGACCTTCCGGATGCTATCAGACTCCAGCTTCCACCATCCCTTATTATTGGCCATGCTAGCAGGAACTTATTAGAGTCCAGCAATGTCAGATTAGCCAGTCCTAGCCAAGATTAGCCAGTCCTAGCCAAGTGGTCTGGGCCACTTCATGCTTCAGCTGGAAAATCCATTGTAATCTCCCTTTCCCTCCCTCCCTCCCTGAACATTCTTAAAGATTGTGGCATTTGAAAATGGCAATCTCACCTGCATTCTGCAATGGAACTTATCCCCTTGAGATTCTTCCTTTTCCTACCAGTGTAGACTTAGCTTGGATTACTTTGAATCCAGGGGACAGTGCAAATCTTAGCAGGATATCTTACCTTAAGTATCTCACAACAAAAGTGCAACTCGGGTCTGGTTCAGGCAATGTTACTTTTAACACTTACTCAACACTTGTCTCTCAGGAAAATAAATAAATCTCCTCAGTGGAAAAGGAGTGGGTTTGAGCTCCTATTGGGTGATATAAAAGTGCTATTGACAATGATTAACTCATGATGGCACATTAACACATGCTGGCTACAGTGGCAACATGGATATGCAAATCTGACCCAAAACAACATATAACCTAAAGTTTGTTGGATCAATAGGTTCATGAGTTCCAACCAAATGCAAACTCTATATCTAGGTAGAAGTTGCTCCATTTGAATCTGAAGTCCTTGAACAAAGATCAATACGGTTACATTGACTTCATCAGTGAAGGAAAAATGGTTTAATCCAAGAGCTTAATCAAGTGGTGGGCTGTAACATTGCAATCAACATTGCAATAAAGTCAATGGCAAAAAAAAATAAAAAAAATTCTCCATTGATTTCTATGGCTATGAGTATTAGCCTGCATCTCCATGGCCATGATCCATATGCAGTTAACCCTGTTCTCCCTCTTTGTGTCACTTCCTTTCCGCCCTCCCACTCCACCTAGTAGATTATTATGGGAGTGACAGATCACTCTTGCCAGGGGGTTGAGTTGATAGTTTACAGATGGATTTCTTTTCCTAGGGGGTATGCACCAACCACAGGATTCATTTTGGTCCCTAATCCTGCACTTCAGAAAATGGGCCACGAAGTATTTTGTAGGCTGCCTAATTCAGCACAGCATCAAAGGATTGGGAATTTTGGGAAGACAATCTATATGTATTTTCCCTGTTGACAGAAGCGAATGAAATTTTCAGGCATAGTAGCCTCTCCAGAGTGGATAAAGCCTTCCAAATAACAGGCAGATAGGTCTAGGCTTTTATTTCATTTTCTGCTGCTGTGCAACTTTAAAGTTTGTTTTTGTTTTGTTTTTTAAGAAAAGGTATAAAGTTTTCCATTTTTCATTTGGCAGAAAATGATGGATTTTGCAGGCATAGAATATGCAAAAGGATATCTGCAGAGATTTATGTTCCAGCCTTTACAATTTTTTGGGGGGGATAACAATATCACTTAATCTCCTGTGACGTTTTCTGGGCAATTGGTCTGAAAATAGCAGATATGAGAGATGTTCCATTGGTAAGAAATCTGCCAAATTTCAGACAAGTAGGTCAAAGGGAACTTGTGCTAGGCTTCTTTAAAAATAATTGGGATTCACTTTCCAGGTAAAATATTTATCTCTGATTATCTGTCAATGACAGTAAAGCTCTCCCTCCACTCTACCTTCACATTTGCCTTTGTGATTCCTCGCTCTCACTCCCAGCCTCTCACTTTCCTTATATGGTAAACTTAGAGACATTAGTTTTGCTTTTAGCAGACAAGTTTTCTGCAGTTCTTTTTGTGTGTGTGTGATTCTGAGTCATAAAGACACCACAAGGAGCTTTGTATTGTCTTCTCTTGGTTTGGGGTCCCTCAGATAGATATCAGACAAGTTCAGAATTCCTCAAAAGCAACTCACTTTGGCTCAGGATTTATCCATATCCATTGCACATCTAAGTTTCCTCCTTCTCCTTCCACTTCTCTACTGATTTTGCCTTTGTTCCTGGTTCCACCCACCACTGCTTCTTTCCACCATCTGGTCACACCCACCTATGTGTAATTAGTCCATTGGGCATCTCCAGCTCTCTGGACACTCTGGTTGTCAGCTACTGAATTAACTCATAGTACTTGCACAACCAAAATCTGAGTCTTCGAACAATTTAGTTGAAGTTACCAGTAGTTCATTACATCTCACCTGGCCAATCAGGGTAAGCATGTTTTAGAATAAAGGCATTGGTGTTTTGAATATCAGTTGTTCTGGCACCAATCCTGAGCATTTTACTTTGATGTAAGCCACATAAAAATCAAGGGGGCTTGCTTCCAAGTCAAAGTCTTTACTGTGTGTTTGTAAATTGATTTGGAAGTCACTTCAACATAAGTGGAAGCCCATTTATTTTTTAAAAAAATTCCAAACCTAATAGATGTCTCAAAGCCTGGGCAACCCATAGCCCTTCCCGAGAACCTGCCTATGTATTGACTTTTTAGTAATTGCTTTCAAAAGATCAAGCGTCAAATCAAATTGCTTCTGTGTGTACCAAGCAATATTCCCATCTGCAGCTTTTATGGTTTTTAATGCAACAAGCCCCTGTGTGTGACCTGGAGTGTTGAAGCTTCCATGTTTTCTATTTTCATACTTAAATATTTTCCTCTATCAAGGGGACTATATTGGTTTTGTAGCGGGGGGAGGGGAGAGATCTGATTTGTACCTTACGTTCTCATAAGTCCATCAAAACACTAATTTGTCAGATGCTATTTGTGACAACATTTCAATAGACTGGCTGGCCAAGGATTCAATATGCTTTAAAACCACCAATATATATAGTCATAGTTCTGAGTTGCCCATCTAGTAGCAGATCTGCATATACATCATTTTTTGGGTGGGGTGGGATAGGGTGAGGCTAGGGTAATCCCAGACGGATAGCCATCTTCAAATATTTGAAGGGCTGTCACATGGAAGATGGAGAAAGCTTGTTTTCTGCTGCTGCAGAGGGTAAAACCAACACCAGTGGATTCAAATGACAAGAAAAGTGATTCCAACTAAGCATTAGGAAGAACTTTCTGATGGTAAGAGCTGTTTGACAGTGGAACAGACTACCTCAGAAAGTGGTAGACTCTCCTTTATTGCAGGTTTTTAAGAAAAGGCCAGATAGACATCTGTCAGGGATTCTTTAGCTGTGATTCCTGAATTGCAGGGGGTTGGTTTACCTGACCCTTAGGATCCCTCCCAACTCAACAATTTTACGATTCTTTGATGTCTGCTACATATGAACTATCTTTCTAATTCTCTAGAAGTCCTCCGGACGCGGCGAGCTGCTGATTTCTCTCTGTTACCAGTCTACAACAAATACTCTCACGGTGGTTGTTTTAAAGGCCAGACACCTACCCAAAGCTGATGTTTCTGGATTATCAGGTAATTTCAAAATGCTGCATTATTACATGCATATATTTGGATTTATAATTAACACTGTCATAGACTTAAGAGCCTGGACCAAGAAGTAGCAAAGGAGTAGGAGCTGTGCCCTCCCTCCTTTAGATTCAGTGTGGGCCCTGGCTAGTCACCTGTTCAAGGAACTGAGTAGGAATATTTTGGGTGGCAGTTCTTTAATTAACCTTTAGGGACTTCGTTTAGGGTTTGCTCCACACCAGGCTTCTTCAACCTCGGCCCTCCAGATGTTTTGCGACTACAATTCCCATCATCCCTGGCCACTGGTCCTGCTAGCTAGGGATCATGGGAGTTGTAGGCCAAAAACATCTGGAGGGCCAAGGTTGAGGAAGCCTGCTCCACACTGTTGGGTAACTTGATTGACAATTTGGGGAGCAGCTGGGATTTGTTTCTCATTGAGCATGGAGTCCAGGCAGGTAAGGAAGTTGGGAAGAATAATTGTAGACAAACGATGGGATTATTGGGTCAATGGCACCCTTTAGGGATCTGCCAGTGCTTTATGCCTGGGGGGATTTAATGGGGTACCCTTTAGATCTGTCTTTCACATTTTGGGTGAACTCTGGGCAGTAGAGCCTGGGTGTGCTTCTACCCATGACTCATCTAGGAATGAGGGAGTCCTTTCCCACCCCTCCTTTATGAGGAGCCACAGACTGCAGCTGTGTCATCTATTCATGGTCTAGAGGGAGGTTTCCCTACCAGTTAGATGGAATTCTCACCTGCTCATATTTTCTGAATTTTTGGTTATTTGGATGTTCCGTGAACTAGTTATATTTTAACAAATATAAGCTATCTCCCAAAATGTTTGTCATAAGTCTGCTTTACAGGTGTGGGGGCAGAGGTAACTGGAGTGGAGCTGGGTGGTTCTGCCCATCCCTCCCTCAAATAACCGAGATTCATAGAATTGATTCTATGATTTGGAAGGTACCCTGATGGTCACCTGAGTCCAACCTCCTGCAATGAAAGTGAAAGAGAGTGAAAGGGATCACGAAGAAAATGTGACATGCTGAAAGATCCATATAAGATGGGGCAACTAGAGAAGAGACCAGCGCATCTGGAGGGCATCTGAGGGGAGGGCATATGGTCCCTGGAGCGGAGACCAGCACATTGTTGTGTCTACTGGGGGACAGAAGAACAAGGAAAATGTGGCTTAGTGGTGATTGCAATGGGGTGCATTAGTGAGAGCGCCAGATTATGCTGTTGTACCTCCAGTTGTGCCAAGCTTCTCACCACCTTGTCCCTTACTGGTAAATGCAGCAACCGGTGGTCAGGTAGCATGCGAGCATGAGCTGGCACATTTATTATTATTGTTATTATTATTTATTATTATTATTATTTGGAGCTTTTCCCCAGTGGACAAAGCTAATCTTGCCAATCAGTTCTAGCCGGATTCTCCTGCACAGGAATAACTGGTAGAGATGAAAGCATGGTGAGAACCTTAGTGCAGGGGAAGACAAGGAAGTCTGGACTATTGGACTTGGTTCTTCAGCAGTGTGATATTGGTTGGATTTTGCTTGTCTTTTGCAGACCCCTATGTGAAAGTGAACCTATACCATGCCAAGAAAAGGATCTCCAAAAAGAAAACCCACGTCAAGAAGTGCACCCCCAATGCAGTGTTCAATGAACTTTTTGTCTTTGATATTCCTTGCGAGGGTCTCGAAGAGATCAGCATCGAATTCTTGGTTTTGGATTCAGATAGGGGATCCCGGAATGAAATCATTGGCCGGTTAACCTTGGGGGCTTCGGCAGAAGGAACAGCAGGAGAACACTGGAAGGAAATCTGTGAATATCCTAGGAGACAAATTGCCAAATGGCACATGTTGTGTGATGGCTAACAGCGGAAACAAGAGGTTGGAACTTTTAAACAAAAATTCCATAGGCAAGGATCAGTTTTCTTTCTTTGCAATGTATAATCACAGGCTTGTGACATTTTTTTAAAAGACATTGTTTTTGTTACTGTTATTAGGACTGAAATGAATTATCAAAACAGAAGGTAATTAACTTTTCTCATTCAGTTCAGGCTCTCTCTTTTTTCTTTTGCAAGCTATACAGAAAGTGACGTAATATCATCAGAGGTTCATATTCTACTGGAGTTTACACAGCTATAGAGACACAAAATGCTGTAAACACAATTAAGAAGTCTTGTTTTTTATTATTAAAGTACCAGGAACCCTAGATTACTGCTGTCACCCAGATGAAGATAATCTCATTAATATGTGTTGCTAAGTCTAGAAGCACCTGCATTTTGTAAAAGTTTAAAATAAAAATCTGGAGAAATGGAGTGTATGGGGAGGGCAATCCCTTCAGCATCATAATGTGTCACAAACATTATTTTATGGAAACTCAACCACTTTTCATAAGGTTGAGTATTTATACTTTGAGCAGTCCAAAAACTCAAGAGATTTTTGTCAAGCCACACTGCATAGCTATGGTCCACTTTGTTAATTAACCCGTGAAATATAGTTTAGATTTCAAAGAGAGAAAGAGAGAGGTTGGTTCCATTAGCTTACATTCAAATACTCTGTAAGTATCCCCAAAATAACTCACTTTGTTTAATAAAGGGCTTAGACACTGATGTTGGAGAGTGTAAATTTTACAGTATGTTTAGGATTTGTGCTTCAAGTATAGCCTGTGGTGGGATTTCTTTACGTTTTTGGCCAAAAAACCCCCAACAACATTGAAAATTTATAACCAATTGAAAATACTGTAGAGTGTTATATCTTTCACCCGGTGTATTTTGAAACAATTACTGTTTGAACTGAAACTTACGGCATCCCTTATATCTTTCTGTTTGATTATTCTAAAAACAAAATTAAAAATCCTATAAAAAATTTAAAAAGAGAGGAGATACGTACAAAGCACTGATCCTGCAAAAAAATAATAATCCATTCTAAGTGGGTAAAGATTTAAAAGTGGGTTTTAGCAGAATCAGGCTCTGGAGCAAGCTTTATACCTCATGCTGACTAATGTGTAAATGAGCTGTTTGACCATAGAACTCACTTAATTAGCTGTCATTCATGCCACTGGGCAACTGGGTAGAACTCTGGAGGGTGGGTGGGTAATATTAGGATCATAACATGATGGTATGCATGTGATAATAGGATCAGGATTTTTTCCCCAGATTAGGAGGATGAAGTGTAATTTAAGACCAGACCAGCCCAACTTGTGACCTGCCAAGCCAAACCCAGGTATGTGAAGTGTCCTGTTAACTACTTGCTTGAGGACCCACCAGGAAAAAAATGCATCCTCAGGCCAATATTAAAAGCAGCTTTGCTGAGCCCCTAATGGGCTGGTTTACATAGTTTGCGGGTTACATTCTACTTGGTCAATTGCAAATTGTGCTGGCCCCTCACAAAGGAAACAAAGGCACACACACACACTTATTGAAATCCTGTGAAACTTATTCATGTGTTTACACTAGAAACCATTTTTTTTATCTATCAGATTAGCACAATTGTAGTAGTAGAGTTTCTTATCCTGTCCTCTTTGGGTAGATACTTGAGATACAGGAGTATCCTTTCTGTAGATATTATGGTTCTGCAGTGGGGTGGGGTGGGTTTGGATGCTACTGAAGGAGATTCTCCAGAATCATATTTGCCTTTGTGTGAGTTTTTTTATAAAGTCCCATTGAGAAATGTATGTGAAGAACACAGTGATACATACTCATTGCTTTGGATGTTCCTAGGTTGATCCTGCAAGCAGGAGTCATCAAAGATCTAATATCCTTATTATGGGATCCTTCCTGCAAGCACAATGCAGATAATCCAGCCTGATATAGAATTTTCCAGGCATGTGTCTCTATGGAAATCATTCTCAATGGGCTGCAGTGGAGGCAAAGGTTATGTGGAAAGTTAAGGATGAGAGTCTTGCTTTGTTGAAAGGGTCACAGGTTCATTCCCTTGCTGTAATTGTGCCACAATGCTTTGTTTGGAGAACAGGATTGTGACAATTGTTAAAGTGTTGGAAAGGAGAACATGTTGCAAAGCTACTTTCTCATAGCTCTGTAGTGTACTGAAGCAGCATGTTTCTAAACTAGATCTAGTGATCTGTTTCAGATGTGTGTATTTTGATCCACTGTTCATAATTACTGAGGTCTTTGGGAGTTTCAAGCCAATCCTAGTCCTAACCCTATGTCTGAGTTATACCCAGGAGTAGAACATTTGGAATTAATGGACCAAAGATAATCATGCCTATCACTAGATAGGCCTAATGATAGATTGTTTATCTAACTAACTATGACTAACACTCAGTACAACCCTCAGTAATAACCAAAGGGTCCAATATTATAGGTTGGGAAAAGTCAAGGCAAAAAGACATGTCTTTACAAGATATCTGAAGCAACTGCTGGATAATAGACAGTAGGGCTTTCCAGAGTGCAAGGGTGGTGACAGAAAATGCCTCTTTTGAGGTCACTGTCCTGTGATATTCTGTAAGGTGTCAATGATCTAAGTGATCTTATAGGTCTGTACAAGGACAGGCAGCCTTTCATGTGACTTGATGCAAATGTTTGATATAAGGGTAGCATTCTCATTGACCTTAGTGGGACTTAACTGGCTGAAATCCAAGTACTTTAGTATTACTGAATTGTGGATCAGAACCATCATAGGAAAGGGGAGAAGGATGAGACCCATGGTGGATTAACAGTGGAATTGGGTTTCTTCTAGCTAACACTGCTAGAGGTTTGTGTGGTTGCTTTTTTTCTTCTTCTTTTTTAACCAGAGCCATAATTTGGCCAGAACAGGATGAGACTGGAATGTGAAATATGCAACAAATATTACTGAAAGAATTCCATTTGGGGTCTTTCGGGTTTTTGTGTTGGTAATTTATCCAGGTTTTTGAATGATGTGTTTGATATAATGGTGTTTATATAAGGTCTAAGGCATTTTCACAACACGCTTTTTATGAAAATGCTCTATGTACAAAGAATAATAGTAATGCAACTTGTGTGTATAAAAATTTCAAATCTATTTTGTTTTGTTCAGGCTATTTGTAGGCCAAAATCAGTCCAGGCTTGAAATCCTCAGAATGTTTACTCCAAGGTAGTCCCAGTGAAATTATGAATCACTTCTAAAGCTCTATGAAGTCAACAGAGATACCCCAGAAGGCCTTGATGAGCTTTAGAGGAAAGATGTTTGTTAATCCATGATTAGTCCAGTGATCTGAATAGTCAAAATATGCAAGTAAAGTTCACTTGGACAGTAGATGTACTAAGAATTTAGGAGGGAAATCTTAATCAAATCTTAATCAAAAGCTAGGTATTCTACATTCATGTTGGACAGACCACATGTTGAAAGGTCTATGAGCTTGACATTTCATTGGGACTGATTTAAGATAATATTTGAATAATACTTGGCTAGCCTAGTGGTTTTCAGATGGAATGCTGGGTTCCTTGTAGGTTCATCTAAGTTTCCCAGTAATAAGTCTTGCATTGGAGGAGAAACCTTCCTTAAAGTTCTCTACCATCAATGGTCTTCTCTTACAATGGGTTATATCCAACACTAGTCGTGCTCAGAGTAGACCCATTGGAATGGATGCACATTACTAACTGGGGTCCATTAATTTCAGCGGGTCTGCTCTGGATATGGCTAATGATGTCTCAAAAGCACTGCACAGGGAAACATTCAAACTTCTTGTGTAGCTATGGTTAGATCTAGAGGTCTGTGCAGCAACTCATGCAAACTGGGTATGAGACTTAGAGGGTTTCTCAGAAAGTGTTGCAGCATGCAACAGGTAATGCAGAAAAAACTTATTGGAGCTAGAAAGTTTGAAAATATGTGTTCTAAGCCTTAGCTAACACAATAGACCTAGTTATCTTGTTTGATGATAGGCTTTAGCCACCAGCCCTAGTAGCCAAATAACTCTTAATATGCCTTCTTTTCTTTGTTTCTGAATAAAACCTAGGATTGTGACAATCTGTCATTTTGCCACCCAGTGGTTAATATCTGCTTTAAGTGGCTTGAGGGGTAGTTTTCCTACTGGTGGGATAAGAGCTATCCCAGTAGGGAGACCAGTTCTTTTTACACTGGGCAAATTGTATATAGGGTCCCTTTTTTTAGCTCTTAAGAAACGTTTGTCTTGCAAAGTCCAGTTGTTAACCCAGATGGGACTGAAATACATGTGACCATGCCTTTAAGAAATGGGGGGAAAATCTGTTTTATAAAGTATTTGGTTCTTAATGTGAATATCTTGAAATCTGTTAAGGATAATGTCCTGTATTAAACATGTAAAATAATGTTTGTCTAAGTAGCTAACAACAACAACTTCTACTACTAATACAATGAAGCAAAATATTACCCTGAATGGGAGGTTATTCATGTTTGGAGATCTGTTGTAACTCAATAACCAATTTGTTAATGATGTTGTACATTCAATAGAAGTTCTTTGGGAGGAAGCATGGATGTTGGAGGATTTGTATGTCTTTTTTGTGCCAGATCTGTATGTTGTGCCATGTATGTAAGACAAGAATAAACTGCTACTTTCATTCATCCCATCCCAATATAAATATTTTTTGCAGATGCATGCCAATCTGCTTTTAATTTTATTTTAAAGAGTGAAACTCAGTGTGAGTTTTTAAGAGACCCTGTCTACTGTCATGCACCACAACAATGCTCAAAAACTTGTCTGAAGCACCCTACATGCATGATAAATAAGTCACTATAAGAACTCTATAAAGTAAAAAGCATTTATTATATTTTAGTCCTCCATATTGCAGATGGAGGAAACTGAGGCCAAGAGGGGATGGTTTGTCTATGCCCACTCAGTGAGTTGATATAAAGAGGTGAGATTCAGACCAGGAGCTCTCTGATCCACAGATCAGCCTCTTGGCCATAAGTCTACATCTATGACATCTTACTTACTTCATGGCATCATCAAGGAATACATAAACAGAGACCTAACATGGTAAGCCCTGGAAGGGACTGGTTGAGAGCCAGGAAGGTGATGCTAAGATTAGTTGCTTCATACCTTCAAACAGGCCACTCTGAACATGTGATCTGAATAACTAAAAGCTATTTTATAAGTTCATCTGGAAAACCAGAGTTAGGACTAGAGTTGTTGCCCTCATTTTTCTTGAACCTTTGAAGGTGATTTGGAAATTGCAACTAATCCAGAATGTGGCAGGCTGAGTAGCCTCTAGGGCCATATGACACCAGTCCTAAAGGATCTACATTGGCTCCCAGTACAATTCTAAGAACAATTCAAAGAGTTGGTGCTGACCTTTAAAGCCCCAAATGGCTTCAGTCCGGAATACCTGAAGGAGCGTCTCCACCCCCATCATTCAGCCTGGACATCGTAGAATGCCCTCCTATCAGATATCAAGGAGATAAATAACTATCTGACTTTTAGAAGACATCTGAAGGCAGTCCTGTATAGGGAAGCTTTTTAATGTTTTATTATGTTCTTATATCTGTTAGAAACTGCCCAGAGTGGCTGAGCAACCTAGTCAGATGGGTGGGGTACAAATAATAAAATTATTTATTATTTAGAGTACACCTTGAGTCAAAAAAGCTGTTTCTCCTCAACTGGAACATCTGATAAATTTTGAGAGGCATGTACATTAGGAGAAACATGCACTAAAATGCCAATGAATTTTCACAAGAACTTTTAAAAATAAATAAATACATAGAAAACTTATGTGGAAATGTGGAGGACTGAATTTAGGATCAGAAAAGTGAGAAACTGAGAAAAACCAAAACTGACAGATTCACCCATTCCTATGTTCAGCTGTAGGCACATAGAGTTCTTTCAGACTAATTTTCTCCATGTGGTCACTGAATGGATGTGGCCGGCGTGTGGGGCTGTTGGTGGGGAACTCTATTCATTCCATGTATTATCTGAACATGGGTGGGGGTTTCTTGAGAATGGCCCCCATCTCAGACAAATCAATGAAATGGTTGATAGGCGCATTCTATTCATGAACAAACAGTTACATACACAAATCACCAGCTTATGTTGCAGTCCCCAAGTAATAAGCAATACGTCTGAGGCAGCCTTATAGGAGTAGCCATTGTGATTTCTCTATCCAACACTCACCATGAAGAGCCTTAAGAATTAAGTATTTCCACAGAAAACAATCTGATTATACGATGTATATTTATGCAGACCAGAGCCGTAAATATTTTAGGCAGAATTTTGCAAACACAATTGACTCCAAAGAAGCATTAAAAAAGGATTTCACAAATATCAATAGTGTTATTGATTACTTTTCAGTACTTCCCTGAGAAATTGATTGCCCTTATAACAGTGTAAAAGAATACATTTTCAGGACAGGCATTAACTTATCTTTTTAAAGCAGAGGTAGGGAGTCTAAGGCCCAGGGTATCTATCTGGCCCTTGAGAATTATCTCATGAAATGCCCCTTCCCCAGGTGACATCTCCTTCTCCTCTACTCTGTGCCCTAATTACGGTAAGTGTGTTTGCTTGACTTGACTGTGTCCTTAAACTGTTACCTTGTCCCCCACTTCTCTGGATGGAGATATGTGCATGTTGAAACGACTGATTTTCATGTGGCTGGAATGTGCAAAGCTAAAGGTAAGATCTCTTGCTCCATCCACCATGTGCCCCATGTATGGTTGCCCACTAGGCAGTGAGGCCCCCTGGCTTAAACAGGTATCCTACCCCTGTTTCAAAGTAACAGCCAGTGAGTGTTGATTCAAGGTATGCAATCAGGAACACCTGGGGCTATGATTGTCCAGACAAAGTCTCAGTTTGAATGGAAACACATTCAGTCCTTCCAGGCCAATAGGAAACTTAAGGTAGTCTGGCAGGGGTGCCATCTCACCCTCAGGATTGTGGGTGCCCACCGCTGCAACATGGACATGAGACATCACATGCACTTGCCTGCACATGGTGTGTGTGATGTCATCTGAGCCCCCACCCCCCCAGAAAAGGGTGCCTTGCTGCCTGGCTGGAGAGGGTGGAGCTGAACTGCTACTCTCTCGGAGGTAGCACCACTGCCACCTACTGGCTTTTCTCATTGATTTTGTGGGTGCCCAAGCAGCCCCCCAATTATAATATTGTGGGTGCCCAAGCAGCCACGGCCCCCTGAATTTGGCTCCAATGCTGTCTGGGTTGGAGTTACCATTTATTTATTTAAAATTCATGTTCATATCTTTTCAACATCTAGGTTTCAAAAAATATTCAAAATGTAAAATTTAAAACATAAATGAAATTTCAAAAATGTAAATTTAAACAAAGAACACAGGAAAAGTAATGTGCAAATATTAAATCAGAGGCCACGCAAACTATTAAGATACCTGAGTAACAGAATGTCAGCAGGTCACATTTTCCTCATAGTTGCCTTTTTATACAAGAAAAGGCTGACCCTGTTCAATTTGTGCCACTCACACAGCTGTTAAAGAGCCAAGGCACAATTTACTTTGTTTCTGCACTTTCTTGCTGCAAGCTGTATGAAGAGACGGAAATATATTCAGAAGGGAAGATACACAGAATGCCTCACATCCCTTCCTTCTGACTGCTTAGCAACAGTGCCTAAGCAACCCTAGAAACAGCAGTACCTCCACACCTGCCTAATAAGCTTTAGAATGTTGCTTCCACATTTTACTTTATAACTTTCTTTATAGGTGTTCAATTGACTTACATACATATATACATATAAATTGTGTGTGCGTGTGTGTGTGTGTGTGAGAGAGAGAGAGAGAGAGAGAGAGAGAGAGACTTCAGGCTGATTACTGTTGCAGGAGGTAAAACGGAAATGAATGTGAAGATGAACTAGAAATTATTCAAAGTTCTACCCCAGAATTCACTTAGCTTACCTTCAGTTCAGTGTTTCCCTGACTTGGGTCTCCCACTGTTTTCAGACTATAATTTCCATCATCCCTGACCACTGGCCTTGCTAGCAAGGTGTGATGGGAATTGTAGCCCAAAAATAGCTGCAGATCCAAATTTGGGAAACACTGCTTTAGTTGATGTACTTATGGTTCATTCCAAGCACTGGTACCAGTTCAGGCTCTTCCTCTGTCTAGCACAGTAATGTGACTGCAGTGGCTTTCCAGGGTTTCAGGTAGAGATCCGTCCCATGACCTGCTACCTAATCCTTTTAACTGAGCCTACCAGGGATCAAGCTTGAGACATGTGATCTGCCCCTAAGCAGTGATCCCTCTACTGTTGCATAATACCTTCCACATGACTTTTTGATTTGAAGTTCATTATACTGAGAAGCTAATTGAATGTGTCCCTTGCTGCAAAAACCAACTTAAAGCGTATGACTCCACTGTGTATCAAAATGTTCCCCACCCCACCTCCCTATTCAAATCTGAAATATTAGGACTGAAAGGATATCCTGGGAACGGGAGGCTAAATTATTTACTGAGAGTCATTTAAAAAACCATTGCGTCAATTTGTTTTAATTTTGTGTCCTTCCCCACTGTGCTCTTAGGTAAGTGAAATGCCCAAACTGCTTTAAAGCATGAAGAATCCCATTATCTAGCGCAGCGCCCATGCTCTCTTTTTATTCCTCACAATAAATTTAAATGAAATACACATTATCTGAATTGGTAGTTGCTATCAGAGCTGAAAACAAACACATTCACCTTTAATCTTCATGCTATATTACCCTTTTGCAGTTCATACCCATCATTTGTGGGCTTCCTCGGCAATTGAGACATCTGAAAAATGATGCCTTTCACAGAGTGCTCTCTCTCTCTTTCTCTCTCTCTGCATGAATTCCAACACCAGGAAAATGTACGAGTTTATAGAACAAAAGGAAATGCATCCACCCAATGGTGGAAGCTGGTAATGGGTGATCTCCCTCGCCCTGGGCGAATGGTGCTCTCATACATTAGGGCAACCTAATAAAAAGCCTTAGAAGTTAGGAAGCTGCATTTTATCCATTGGTCCATCTAGCTCAGTCTTATCGCTCTCCCACTGAGCTTTGCCCCTTCTTCATTCATGCTTCACTATGGTGACACAAATTCCTCCATTCATCTACGTATTTAACCACTCTAGTCATGATGAAGCCTGAAGCAAATCTGAGCACAGAAGACTTAGCAAACAGCCTTACTCTATGAGTAAAGGCCCTGAGTCCATTTAGCACAGTACTTTCTACATTGATTGTTGGTGGCTGTTCAGAGTTTTGGATAGGGGAACTATATATTCCTAAAATCACTGCATAGTTGATTAGCTAGAGTTGCGCAGTTGGCTAGAGCGTGGTGCTGATAACACCAAGGTTGCAGGTTCTATCCCCAAATGGGACAGCTACATATTCCTGTATTGCAGGGGGTTTGGACTAGATCAGGGGTCAGCAAACTTTTTCAGCAGGGGGCCAGTCCACTGTCCCTCAGACCTTGTGGGGGGACAGACTATATTTTGGGAGGGGAAATGAACGAATTCCTATGCCCCACAAATAACCCAGAGATGCATTTTAAATAAAAGCACACATTTTACTCATGTAAAAACACCAGGTAGGCACCACAAATAACCCAGAGAGGCATTTTAAATAAAAAGACACATTCTACTCATGTAAAAAAACCAGGCAGGCCCCACAAATAACCCAGAGATGCATTTTAAATAAAAGGACACATTCTACTCATGTAAAAACACGCTGATTTGCAGACTGTCCGCAGGCTGGATTGAGAAGGCGATTGGGCCGGATCCGCCCCTCAGGCCTTAGTTTGCCTACCCATGGCCCACATTATCCTCAGGTTCCCTTCAATTCGAGGATTCTAAAAGTTTATTTGTAACAATTTTTCAGAGTGACTTGTAGTATTCAATATTCTAGCCAACAAGATTTCTTTTTTTCCTGGTCTGTGTTGTTAATGAATATCTTTCTATTTTTAATTCAGCAGTCATTTTAATGATTGTCTTTGCTATGTTTTTAGCTTGTTGTATTTTGTTTGCATAAGCTGCCTTACTGTAATGGTTCTAGGGGTTGCTCGTGCGTAAGTTGTCGCCACTCCTGGCTAGGTTACCTGGTTGAACCCTTTCTGTCCGGACAGCCTCAAATTTCGTGGCTGCCTCAGTCGCTGGCAGAATCCGTCAGTGGGCATTTCTTGAACCTTTTCCAGCATAAAAGCTGTTTGACGCCCAGTCTTCTCCTACTCTCCCTGCACGGAATTCTTCTGCGCAGGGAGGGTGTGGGCAGCGGAGTACCCGTACTCTCTCCGCTGGTCTCCGGTGAGGAGTCCTGGAGCCACCTCTCCGATTCCCCCATCTGCCCCCCTTCTCCACTGGTGTTACGCTGATTTCCTTCCCCAGCGGATGGGCTGCCTCTCTCCCTACTGGGACCCTCTCCGGCATCCCTCTGGAGCCTTCTCTCCGCCTCCAGCTCCGATGGCAGTTCCCTGACACTTACATCCCAAACTGGGGGGAAAGGTGAACATGACTAAATATAAGAATAAGAACACTCCCACCTGGAGATTCCAGGGGATGGACCCAGAACTTTTTGGATGCAAGGCAGATACACTGAGCAATATCCTTTCACCCTGCTCCCCCAGGATGGAGTTGGGGTGATTTGGATTATGCTGAGATAAATTTGGACAAACACAAATGTTACAAAATGTAACAATTTACAAAAATGCAAATGCAACAGGCTGGCTAATAACTGTTAGTGAATAGAATCGGTTATGATGTCATTCAAAATATACGAATAAGCCACTTCTAAACAGTATATATATCATAGAACACATCTCACAAAATATACAAGTTGTTATATGTGTCAGAGTCAAACAAAGAATCAAACAAATCAATGAATAGCAAGGAACGCCAAGCCATCTCTCAAAGGACGACGTCTCTCCAAAGTGCTGGATCTCTCAGCGGCGTTTGATACCATCGACCATAACATCCTTCTGGACCATCTTGAGGGGCTGGGAGCTGGGGGCACTGTCATACAGTGGTTCCGCTCCTTCCTCCTGGGCTGTGTTCAGAAAGTGGTGGTGGGAGATGAGTGTTCAGACCCCTGGGCCCTCACTTTAAATCAGAACCAGTGAAGGCAGTGAAGGTCGTGTGTGAGTGTCTGGAGGCGGTTGGAGGATGGATGGCGGCTAACAGATTGAGGTTGAATCCTGACAAGACAGAAGTACTGTTTTGGGGGGACAGGAGGCGGGCAGGTGTGGAGGATTCCCTGGTCCTGAACGGGGTAACTGTGCCCCTGAAGGACCAGGTGCGCAGCCTGGGAGTCATTTTGGACTCACAGCTGTCCATGGAGGCACAGGTCAAATCTGTATCCAGGGCAGCTGTTTACCAGCTCCATCTGGTACGTAGGCTGAGACCCTATCTGCCTGCAGACTGTCGCGCCAGAGTGGTGCATGCTCTAGTTATCTCCTGCTTGGACTACTGCAATGCGCTCTACGTGGGGCTACCTTTGAAGGTGACCCGGAAACTACAACTAATCCAGAATGTGGCAGCTAGACTGGTGACTGGGAGCGGCCACCGAGACCATATAACTCCGGTCTTGAAAGACCTACATTGGCTCCCAGTACGTTTCCGAGCACAATTCAAAGTGTTGGTGCTGACCTTTAAAGCCCTAAATGGCCTTGGTCCAGTATATCTGAAGGAGCGTCTCCACCCCCATCGTTCTGCCCGGACACTGAGGTCCAGCTCCGAGGGCCTTCTGGCGGTTCCCTCACTGCGAGAGGCCAAGTTACAGGGAACCAGGCAGAGGGCCTTCTCGGTAGTGGCACCCGCCCTGTGGAACGCCCTCCCATCAGATGTCAAAGCGATAAACAACTTCTTGACATTCAGAAGACATCTGAAGGCAGCCCTGTTCAGGGAAGTTTTTAATATGTGACGTTTTAGTATATTTTTAATCTTTGTTGGAAGCCGCCCAGAGTGGCTGGGGAAACCCAGCCAGATGGGCGGGGTACTAATAATAAATTATTATTATTATTATTATTATTATTAGTCTCAAAAGGATAGTATATCTGGAATATTTCTCCTGTTTCGTAATATACCGAATAATTATCAACGAAAGATTCATACTAGTAGGGATCATGCTAGTGGATTCTTCCTCACTGGATAGTGTAACTGCTGATGCTTACAACACAAATGCATAGTTCATATAAAGTTGACCATAAAGTTGAGATAAATTTGGAAACAGAAGAGAGGACACAAGAAACAGAGGATGAGGCCACTACCCATGGTGGCTATCTTCTACCTCCATTGCCAGTTAGTAAACCTCTGAATACCAGTTGCTGGGAACCACAAGTGTGTGTGTGCTGTTGTGTTCATATCCTACTTGTAGGCTGCCCCCAGGCGTCTGGTTGACCACTGTGAGAACAAGGTACTGGACTGTGATTTGTCCTGACCCAGCAAGATTCTCCTCTCCTGGATAGATTTCACACATTCAGCTTTGCCAGGTGCTGCTCTTGTTATTATGTTCCTGGTCCATATGTCAGATTTTGCCCGAAAGACCTTTTATTCGCTGGCTCTGTTCATGATAGCTCTGTCATATTATAGGCCCTGAGTGCACCCCCAGGAGAAGGAATGGCTTGTTTTATTGTTACTTTTGATAAGGCCGTAAAGTCCAGAACTACTACATTGGCATTTCCTCAACTGATGAGGCAATATACAAAGGTGTGTCATCAGCTCCCTCTGATAAAAGAAAGTGAAATTTAGACATACTTGATTGCCGTGTTCAGGAATTTGATGAAAGGACCTGAACGCCGCACAGAAATGTGTTGCAGGCAGAAATAAGGGACATAAACAATAGAGGTTTGTATTGGCCTCTCTGCCTGCCATAACTTATAACTTTAATAGCATCCATTTATCTAAAACCGGCAGTTTCCTTAAAGTTTACCACAGATATACAGCCACTGCTTGGCCTTAAAAATCACAATGACAGATCCTTTAAAAAGAACAATAGATGCTGCAGACAGCCCAGTGTCTTGGAAAGAAAGGAGGGCGGAAGGAATGGCTTCTCTTTCACCGCTAAAATATGCAGTGAAATATGTGTCACTTGTTTATTTGGAGTTACAGTCCACCCAGCCCCAAAAGCTAAAGCCGAGGAATGGAAAGAAATGGGGCAGAAATCCCTGACCCACCGCACAGGAGAGCATTTGCATGAAGCAGAGGTGTTATAAGAAAAGAAGCAGGGCCCTGCTGGATTGGGCAACCCTGATCAAGTCCAGAATCCTGTTCTCACTGGGGCAAACCAGGTACCCATTATGGTTATCTGTCAGGGAACTGCCATCGGCTCAGAGGCGAGAAAGAGAAGGGTAGTTGTGTTACAGGAATCTTCCAAAAATCTTGCGAAGCAGTTCCTCTTCCAGGGAGGAGGAAAGCCCCACCTCCAGTGGGGAAGAGGTGCAAGGACCAGAGGATGCTGGTGGGAGCCTTAGCACCGCTCCTGGGCAAGCCGGACAGGAGGGAAACACGCCCTTGCCATCGCCAGTCCTGCGCAGTAGCCTAAGGCACAAAGAGGGAAGGAGAAGGTTGGGGGTAGGTGGCCAAAGTATTGGAGCCTCAGCTTCAAGATCTGTCCTTCCAGTGAGCACTCAGGGCTGATTTCCTTAAGAATGGAGAAGTTTGATCTTCTTGCAGTCCGTGGCACTCTCAAGAGTCTCCTCCAGCATCATAATGCAAAAGCATCAATTCTTTGGTGATCAGCCTTCTTTATGGTTCAGCTCTCGACTAAACAACAACAATGAAACTCTTATGTTGGGGGAGGTCCAAAGAGACACCACTCCCGGATTCTGCTAGCGATTGAGCCAGACATGAGCTTTGGGGCTCTTCACTATAAATAGTTTGTACCAAAATAAAGCCTGTAAAACACAGGTTGGAGTCCTGCCTGATTGCTCTCAAACAACCGCAATAGCCATTTGACATTATCCTACAAGCAAAACCTGCCTGCAACAGCTCTCTCCCCACCTGGGATTGCAAGCAATTGGGGTGGGGCTGGAACACACACCCTCTAAGTGTATCAATTTTCTTGGGATAGTCCTGGAATTACGAAAGCCATACCAGCTTCTGATTTAGTCCCAGAATGTCTCTATTTCCCCCACCAGTGCTGTCGCCACTGAGCTTGGGAAGGACAGTGACCCACTGCCACTTGGGACAAATGGCTGTATTGGCTTTGGCTGTGAGAGAGTATCCAGTCACCTCTCTACAGTGCTTTTTTTCTTTTAAAAAATGCTTAGGGGTGCTCTCATTTTTCTACTCCTATTGAAACACTCCCCCTCAAGGAGGCCAAACTTAGATTCACAAAATGTTTAGGGGTATGCGTACCTGTGCGTACTCCCAGAAAAAAGCACCTCCTATCTATGGGCTCTCCAAGGCTGCTGGCAATAATAATAATAATAATAATAATAATAATAATAATAATAATAATTTATTATTTATACCCTGCCCATCTGGCTGGGTTTCCCCAGCCACCCTGGGCCGCTTCCAACAGAATATTAAAATACAATAACTTATTAAACATTAAAAACTTCCCTAAACAGGGCTGCCTTCAGATGTCTTCTAAAAGTCTGGTTGTTGTTTTCTCTTTGACATCTGGTGGGAGGGTGTTCCACAGCGTGGGTGCCACTACCGAGAAGGCCCTCTGGCTGGTTCCTTGTAACTTGGCTTCTCGCAGTGAGGAAACCGCCAGAAGGCCCTCGGCACAGGACCTCAGTGTCTGGGCAGGACGATGGGGGTGGAGACACTCCTTCAGGTATACTGGACCGAGGCCGTTTAGGGCTTTAAAGGTCAGAACTTTGAATTGTGCTTGGAAACGTACTGGGAGCCAGTGTAGGTCTTTCAAGAATGGTGTTATATGGTCTTGGCGGCCACTCCCAGTCACCAGTCTAGCTGCCGCATTCTGGATTAGTTGTAGTTTCCGAGTCACCTTCAAAGGTAGCCCCACACAGAGTGCATTGCAGTAGTCCAGGCAGGAGATAACTAGACCATGCACCACTCTGGTGAGACAGTCTGCGGGCAGGTAGGGTCTCGCCCTGCGTACCAGATGGAGCTGATAAACAGCTGCCCTGGGCACAGAATTGACCTGCGCCTCCATGGACAGCTGTGAGTCCAGAATGAGAGAGCAGGCGAGGAGGAGGAGAGGCTGCCGCCACCGAGGACCAGCCCTGTGTGATATGCCAGCTCTGAGGGGCAGGCAGAGGGCAGGGCTGCCTTGGTTGGGAAGAAAGAGAAAACAGAGCAGAGCTCAAGTCACCTTGATTTTTAGAAAAAAATGTGTTGTGCATCTGCACCTTATCTTGCCCCTTTCTAAAATTTATTTATTGATGTGTGGGCAGTGTCACCACTTCTAAATCTGCCAAAGAATAAAATAAAACTGGGATTAATGGGTTTTCTTGGGATGGTGGAAGGCATGTGCGCTGTGTCCCACTGGTGTAGTGGTGGTGGCACTGATAATTTTCAGAAGCATCCCCATTCTCCATTAACTGATGGAGTCTGGTCGGGGGAAAGGAGAGATATATTTGGCATGGCCCTAGCAGATCCTAGCGAGTCTGTCAGCAGACTCTGTCAGCCTGGCAGCAACATCCCGGTTTGCATCTCTATTAAATTAGCTCAGCATGGATCACAGGCTCCAAAATGTCAGCTTCTAAAACTCAGGCAGGCATTTAAAATGGTGCCATATCGACAAAGCCGGGAACACGGGGGCTGCCTATTGACCGTGGCAGTTGGAATATAATCATACTTCAATCAAGGAGACGGACTTTACTGTAGATTCTTATTATCCAGTCAAAAATGTTTTGAATAAGAATGTATTATCAGAGGTGGGGGGTGAATTAAGAAGTGATAAATAGTGTGCCACAAGCACTCTGCTGTGCTTGGTGGTTATGAAGATAGTCATTTTAGATAGAGAATTAGTTTGGGTTTTTTTGCGGCTGCAAGGGGGGTGCAATTCATGTAAGGCCTCCCGCAGCTGATTGATTCCCTCTGTTTTCCTATGCTAAGTAATATAGGATGAATTATGTATGAGAAATACATACACTGAATGCTGAGCTGCAGCTTCTTCAAGAGCATACCCACCAACACTCCTCAGATGAAGGATCGTGTATTGCAATGACCGCATAGATCTGGATGCAGTTTGCTCAGTGGGATCTGCAACCCTAATGGTCAGTATTGGAGCGAGTTTGTCCTTGGACTACCATTTGTAATCACTCTATCCACCCTTACCTCTTGTCCTACCTATCATGAGCTGGTATCTCCTGGTAGAAAATGGGACCCTCAGGCTTAACCAAAAAAAAAAAAAAAAGAATTCCCCATCTCTTAGGGTTGTAATAGGTCCAAAATTTCCCAGACATAGCCAGAATACGGCAGTCGGATGTCACTTAAATGTCCAGACGTATCCTCCTGGCTCAAAGGTGGAAGCAGGAAGAACTCCGTACATTGGAAGACTGGAGAATAAAAATGGTAGAATTTGTGGAGTTGGCGAAGCTGACAGGGAGAATCAGGAATCGGCCCGAAGAAAAATATCAAAAGGACTGGAGCAAATTTATTATTTACTTAAAAGAAAATTGTACTCATTTAAAAACATTTGTAGCATTAACGTGAAATGTTTTGTAATGTGAAATTAAGATGTTGATTTGTAAACAAGAATGTGGTATTTTAAGGTGGCTGTAGGACAAAGAAATGACTATGGGAATGCAAAAAATATGTTATAGACTATAGGGATGTCAGAAAGAGAGATAGAAGGAAGTCTAAGCTCATTTTGAGCAAATGTTATAAGTTGTGAATATGTGTATTGAATTAAATGAAATATGGAAAAATTCAATAAAAAATGGGGGGGGGGAATAAAAAGAAATGTCCAGACGTATAAAAACCCATGTTGGAAGTCTCGTTTTTGGCAAACTTCCTTAGAAATATATCAGAACAACTTTGGCTCTAAACTTTCAGCCAAAAAGCTCAACAACTTTCATGTCTGAATTTTCACTTTTTGGAATACGTTGTATAAGAAGCCAGTTTGCATCGTCTCCATTCGCATCCCAGTCACAATGGAGGAAGGAAAGGGTTAAGCACAATAGCTGTCTCCTTCTTGATCCTTCCAACATCCCTTTTGGCACGATGACATGATGTTTCACATCTGGTTGCGTTAGTCCCATCATCATTTCTCAGGCGGCCTGTTCAGTTCGACACAACATAATACGACATGTCTGAAATAATATGTCAGAATAGGAAAATAAGAAGAGTGGAAATTCTTGACCTTGGCACACTGGCTGTTCCTGACAGATTTTCAAAAGCAGCCATCTTCCCTTCACCAGACTCCCATCTAAGCTTTTGTTGTTGTTGTTGTTGTTGCTTTGGACTCTCCTGTGTGAGTGTCTGAGGGCCCTGAGGACTCTCCTGTGTGAGTGTCTGAGGGCCCTGTTCTTGCCGCCTACCACCTTCTGCGTTCTGCTGCCCAGGAGGACTCTCCTTTGTGAGTGTCTAAGGGCCCTGCTCTTGCTGCTCACCATCTGGCCCGGGGCGGGGCCTGAAGCCTCACAGGGACTGCTGCGCTCTGCTGCCCAGGAGGACTCTCCTGTGTGAGTGTCTGGGGGCCCTGCTCCTTCCTGCCACTTACCACCTGGCCCAGGGCAGGGCCTGACGGGCCTCACTAGGACAGTTGCTGTTCCTGCTGGAGGGGTGCAGAGTGCTTTAAAAATGTTTTTAAAAAATTTCTTTTGAATTTTTTGTAAGTGGGGGGCTGGGGGTGGGATGGATGTTTATTGGGCCTGGGAATTTGTTTGATTTTATGTTTTTGTAATTTTTACTGTTTTTTGTTTGTATTGCTTTATTGGTTTTTTTTTTAATGGTGTTATTTTGTTCTTAAGGGGAGGGGTCAGGCCTGCCAGGGAGTGGGTCCCAGCCAACAAAATGGCTGGGGCATGTTCCACAGGGGGGGATGTACTGGGACAACCGATCTCAGTGATCACGGGTAGGAGGAGGAGTTACACTAAGACCAGACCAGGTCATTACAGAGGAGGCAGGTTCAGTCGTTGTCTGAGGACTATCCCTGCCTCCGGATGGATTCTAAAATCAGCAAGGGATACCCACATGACCTGAAGGTACTCCTGTGCAATGCCAGGTCAGTGATTCATAAGACCACTGCCATCCATGACTTGATCATGGATGGAGGACTTGACCTGGCATGTGTGACAGAGACTTGGTTGGATGAAGCAGATGGGCCTGTCCTTGCCGCGGCTTGTCCACCAGGTTTCTCTTACGCACAACAACCCAGGTTATGTGGGCGGGGAGGGGGGGGTTGCAGTGATTTTTAGGAAGTCATTAGTTTGCACCAGGCGTCCTATTGGGAAGACCCAGCTTTCCGAGTGCATGTTCTGGAAGTTGGGCAATAGGGGCAGTACAGGATTCCTTTTGGTGTACCGACCTCCCCGCTGCACCAAGGATTCCCTACCCGAGCTGCTTCAGGTTGTGGCGGATGTTCTCCTGGAGACACCTAGCTTGGTTGTCCTAGGGGATTTTAACATCCATGCCGACACGACCTTACAAGGGGCCGCTCGGGACTTTGTGGAAAGCATGGCCTCCATGGGGCTGTCACTGAATAAGTCTGGCCCAACCCATAGCCGCGGACATGCCTTGGACCTGGTGTTTACCTCTATGGATGTTGGTGATCTGACACTAAGTAAAAGCGAAACGAAAGAAGTGCCATGGTCAGATCACTTCCTGGTGCAACTGGACTTCTCCGCGACCCTTACCCTCTGCAGGGAGGTGGGACCAATTCGGATGGTCCGCCCCCGCCACTTAATGGATCCAAATGGTTTCCAGAGAGTAGTAGAGGATGCTTTATTCCATGTTGATGGCCTTTCAGCTGATTCCGTGGTGGCCCACTGGAATGTGGAGTTAGCCAGGGCTATTGACGGTTTGGCTCCGAAGCGCCCTATCCGATTGCATGGAGCCCGGACAGCCCCATGGTTTTCCATGGATCTGAGGGCAATGAAACAATCGTTGAGACGGCTAGAGCGCCGGTGGAAGGTAACTCATTCCGAATCTGACCAGACACAGGTTAGAGCTCAACGTCGAGCCTACCAAGTGGCGATAGCGACAGCGAAAAAGACTTTCTTCACCGCCTCTATTGCATCTGCAGAAAACAGCAGCAGGAGACTTTTTCAGGTGGTTCACAATTTAGCGGAACCACCTGCAACATCTGGGCCCAGTACAGGCCACATGATCTCCTGCAATGATTTTGCAAAGTTTTTTGCAGATAAAATCGCTCAGATTCGGGAAGAAGTAGACTCCACCGTGGGAGCAGGGCCAGGGTGGGAGAGTGCTAGAGTCCTGTCTAGCCAAGTTGCGTGGGATCAATTCCAATCTGTTACCTCCGAGGATGTGGACAGGCTGCTTGGACGAGTGAAGCCAACCACCTGTCTCCTGGATCCTTGCCCATCCTGGCCTATAAAAGCTAGCCGGGAAGGACTGGGCGATGGGCTTCGTGGGGTGGTGAATGCTTCCCTCTGTGAGGGAGCCTTCCCAGACCCGCTGAAAGAGGCGGTTATTAAACCGCTTCTTAAAAAACCATCTTTAGATGTGGCCACGATGGCCAATTATCACGCAGTCTCAAATCTTCCATTCTTGGGCAAGATGATTGAGCGAGTGGTTGCTGAACAACTCCAGGCACGCCTGGAAGAAGCGGACGATTTGGATCCCTTCCAGTCGGGATTCAGGCCTCATCATGGGACTGAAACTGCCTTGGTCGCACTGGTTGATGATCTCCAGCGGGTTAGGGACAAAGGTGAGAGCTGTTTCCTAGTTCTAAAGGATCTCTCAGCGGCGTTTGATACCATCGACCATAACATCCTTCTGGACTGTCTTGAGGGGCTGGGAGCTGGGGGCACTGTCATACAGTGGTTCCGCTCCTTCCTCCTGGGCCGTGTTCAGAAAGTGGTGGGGGGGGGATGAGTGTTCAGACCCCTGGGCTCTCACTTGTGGGGTGCCTCAGGGTTCTGTCCTCTCCCCCATGCTTTTCAACATTTACATGCAGCCACTGGGAGAGATCATCAGGAGGTTTGGGCTGGGTGTTCATCAGTATGCGGATGATACCCAGCTTTACCTCTCTTTTAAATCAGAACCAGTGAAGGCGGTGAAGGTCCTGTGTGTGTGTCTGGAGGCGGTTGGAGGATGGATGGCAGCTAACAGATTGAGGTTGAATCCTGACAAGACAGAAGTACTGTTTTGGGGGGACAGGAGGCGGGCAGGTGTGGGGGATTCCCTGGTCCTGAATGGGGTAACTGTGCCCCTGAAGGATGAGGTGCACAGCCTGGGAGTCATTTTGGACTCACAGCTGTCCTTGGAGGCACAGGTCAAATCTGTATCCAGGGCAGAGGGCCTTCTCGGTAGTGGCACCCACCCTGTGGAACACCCTCCCATCAGATGTCAAAGCGATAAACAACTACCTGACATTCAGAAGACATCTGAAGGCAGCCCTGTTCAGGGAAGTTTTTAATATGTGACATTTTAGTGTATTTTTCATCTTTGTTGGAAGCCGGCCAGAGTGGCTGGTGAAACCCAGCCAGATGGGCGGGGTACAAATAATAAATTATTATTATTATTATTATTATTATTATTATTATTATTATTAATTTCTGCTTCACATTTCAAGATAAATTAAGAAAGGCAGGCTTCTAAGGAAACATTGCCTGCAACAAAGGAAGGAACCCACAGCCATATCAATTCCTTTGCAATGCAAAAACTGTAACAAAAAAATGCTGCCCAAAGATTATTTTTATCCCAGTAGCTTGAGCAGATTTTCGAAATACTGCAGCCAACTAAAATCACTGGCTATGATCCAACACATACGTGCAAAGAGTTAAGCACAAAAAGGGGACTTTTCAACAAATATGTAGAGACCAGCAATTTGGTAAGCAAGAGGGAACATCTCCCACCTGCATAATCTCTCATAATTCCAGAATTAAGGACCATCCAATGGGAACTGATTGACAGGTGAGTCAGGACAGATGATGAAAAGAAGCTTCTTTTCACACAGTGCAGGGACGGGAAATAATTTCCATCATTAGGGTCACATTGCCTTCTGAGGCTGAATGGGGTCAGAGCCAAAGATGGGTAGAGCATCAAATGTAAATTTTACCAGCGTACAGGTAAAGTTGCCACCACCTCTCTCTCTGCTTCATTCAGGCAAGCAAGAAAAATTATCAGAAGGTAGTAACACGTCCCAGCCAGGCAAAAACCCTCAAGAATGTTGCCAAGCAGAATCAGTTAGAGGGGTGGTTTGAGGAGAATCTGGCAAATGGAATCATCTTAATAGATGGTCCTGGTTGCGGGCAGGCTCTCAACCTGGTTCCCCCCACCCTGGCATGGGTGGAGCTATCACACTCATGCCAGAGTGGCACCACAATCACCCAGGGCTATGGCCCAATCAATTCAAAGGGTGATAGTGGGGGAAAGTATAAAAGCGGCAGCGCGATGTGTGCTTGGCTCCTGCTTCGTGCTGCCAAATACCCGCCCAACCTCCCTTTAATTTAGATCCTTTGGCCTTGCTTTGGACTTTGGTTGGTTGCCAGGCTTGAGTCAGGAGCTGGGTAGGAATTTTTTCCATTTGGCAAATTGGCATGGGCCACTTGGTTTTTACCTACCCCTTAGCAATCGTCACAACTTTGTAAGGGTTGGCGGTTAGGCATTGGCTTATGGTGAATGGGGGAGGGGAAGTTGGCCATCGCCTGCCCCTCCATTTCAAGGGTATTCCGTTAAAGGAATCCGGGGCCTGGTTCCTGTCCGGTCCGCTTGAAAGGTGGGGGCCATGCCAGGTCTCTGGGAACACTAGGGGAGATGCAGGCGCCCCCCCCAAAGCAATTTCCCTTTGGGGGGGGGTTACCCTTATGGACTTCCTGCAAAGCAGACAGGAGTCAGATATAGTCTTGCCAATGCCTAAGCCAATACTGCTCTTATTCCTGTAATCAATAAAATTGTGGCCAAATTTTTGCCCAAAACCTGAAAGAAAATATCCGTGTCTGTGTGAATTTATTTACCCTAATGGGGGGTCAGGGACGCGGGTGGCGCTGTGGGTTAAAGCCTCAGTGCCTAGGGCTTGCCGATCAAAAGGTCGGCGGTTCGAATCCCCGCGGCAGGGTGTGCTCCCGCTGTTCGGTCCCAGCGCCTGCCAACCTAGCAGTTCGAAAGCACCCCTGGGTGCAAGTAGATAAATAGGGACCGCTTACTAGCGGGAAGGTAAACGGCGTTTCCGTGTGCGGCTCTGGCTCGCCAGAGCAGCGATGTCACGCTGGCCACGTGACCCAGAAGAGTCTTCGGACAGCGCTGGCCCTTGGCCTCTTTGAGTGAGATGGGCGCACAACCCTAGAGTCTGTCAAGACTGGCCCGTACGGGCAGGGGTACCTTTACCTTTAATGGGGGGTCAGCTTGAGGGTCTTGCCATGCAGACTCTGGTTCCTAGTATAACTCACCTGAGTAGCTTTGAGTGTATCATGACCGAAATTGCATCATGAGTCTACTTCAGAATCTGCAGTCTGTCCTTGTTCCTCCTAGTGATGAAGCAATAAAACTGCTAGCACATTTGCAAAGCTAAGCTGGGTTCAATATGGTTTAAAATTGGATTGGGGTGTGTGTGTTGAGATTCTTGCATTGCAGGGGGTTGGTCTAGATGATCCTTGGCTACCTTCCAACTTTACAATTCTAAAATCTCCTGGTCTTTAAAACCTTTGAAAATAGGTATTTTAACTGGACACATCCTAGAGCAGTTAGCAGGCAGGGCTAAGTAAGTAAGTTTCCCTGGGATTGATGGGGCTTGAGGATGTTCTGCCACTCTCAGGGGGAATTGCGTGAAGAAAAGTGTGCCTATCACAAAAGTTTACTTTTACCACCTTGTAAGCAGTGTCCCTGTCAGGCTATTTTGTGCCCTAGGCAGTGGCGTAGCGTGGGTTGTCAGCACCCAGGGCAAGGCAAGTAATTTGCGCCCCCTAACCCGGGGCAAGGCAAGTAATTTGCACCCCCCCCGCTGCACTGTCCCTCCCCCAGATAGTCCCTTGCTCTCTCTCTCCGCACCACACCGCACCGCACGCCTGGCACCCCCCCCCTCCACAGTGGGTGGCGACCCGGCGGCTCGGATCGGATTTGCACAGCCAGCACTGCAGTGAGAGAGAGTGAGTGAGCCAGGTAGGGGCAGAGAGCTGCGAGTGCGAGCGCCCCCCCTGATGTTGCGCCCGGTGCGGCCGGCCCCCCTGCACCCCCCACGCTACGCCACTGGCCCTAGGCAAGGCTAACTATTTTCACCCTCATTTTATTTATTTTGTTTATTTTTTGCTAACTTCAATCTTCAAAAGCAGGTGTCTTTTGGAGAAAAAGGAAAAGCATAGAACTTGGAACTTCAAACTGCTAAATGTATTTTAAATCACAAGAATAAGTAAAGTGATAATATTTGAGCTCCAGATGGTGGGTGTTTTTTTGTTTTGTTTTTCCTTTCTAATCAGCCGTAGCTCACTAGAAAGAGTAATATATTTTCTAAATAAGATTACATTTAAAATTAAGTACATTTTCACTATGCTTGTAACACATAGCCTCCAATCAAGTCTATGGTTCCTCTATTTCACAAATACATAAAAGCAATTCTAATGTATGAATAATTTAAAAAACGATAAAATTATTCCCAATATATAATGAAAGTAAAGTATCGTCAGAAATCTATAAGGTAGAACAAAGACGAACTTGTAAAAATCTGTGTCCCTCAAAGGTCAATACTGCACCTATTTGGCCTAATGATAGCACTGGTCTTGCTTCTAAGTGCTTTATCTTGCAATGTCTTTGCAACAGATTGTTGCTGTTTCAGTTCTTACCTGCCTTTCACTATGAGGTCCCAGGACAGGTTGCAGCCATTTAAGTTCTAGTGTTATGTGAGAGAAGCAGCTCATCTTTCCACTGTCACATAGCAGCAGCCGTTTCATCGGGGATACCTTAACTCTTCCCCTCACAACTGGCCATTCTTATAACTGTAACTTTAAGAACTGGTGGCTGAGCTTGCCTTCCTCATCTTTTAGTCATTGTCTGCCATGCATTTTAAACTGAAAAAATAATAATACATGATTGCATAGAATTATAGAATTGGAAGGGAAACCAAGGGTCATCTAGTCCAAACCTGTGCAATGCAGGAATTGTAGCCAAGCATCCACAAATAGATGAACATCCAACCTCTGCTTAAAAACTTCCAAGGAAGGAGAGTTGGTGGAGGAAGATTGGAAGAAATTTAAAGACTATTTACAGAAATATTATAAGATTAATGAATGTTAGAATGATGTTGGATTGAGGTTAAGGGGTTTTTAGTAACAACGGTACGAAGGAATATGCAAAAACGGAATGTTAACAGGTGAAAATTTAAAGGTATAATATATTAAGATCAAGATAAGGATAAAGTAAAGAGGGAAAGGATTTGCTGAATAAATAAATTGAATTGGAATACAAAGAGGGGAGGTGTGGGGAGGTCCGGGAAACAAGCAAATGCAAGATATGTTATGAAAAATCGAATTGTTTTTAATTGTTTTTCTTTATTATTTTTGTATTTTTCTTTTTTCTTTCTGTAACGTTATGGAAAATCTTAATAAAATCTTATTTTTTTTAAAAAAAAAAAACTTCCAAGGAAGGGAGGGAGGGAGGGCGAGCCTCCACTGTTGAACAACTCTTACTGCATACTTGAATTGTGCCTTTTAATTACAGTGGTACCTCAGGTTACACATGCTTCAGGTTACAGACTCCACTAACCCAGAAATAGTACCCTGGGTTAAGAACTTTGCTTCAGGATGAGAACAGAAATTGCGCAGTGGTGGCGCGGTGGCAGTGGGAGGCCCCATTAGCACAGGTTAAGAACAGTTTCAGGTTAAGAACGGACCTCCAGAACAAATTAAGTTCTTAACCCGAGGTACCACTGTATATCTTACAGCTTGTTTTTGTAAACCACTTTCCGAGCCTATTGCAGCTAAAACGCGAGGCAAAAATGCTTTAAATGAAGAAGACGAAGACACCCCCTGGTTGCTATGGAAGTGAATAGTGGAAACACATAAGATTTAGTAATGCGGGCTAGCTAGCCCACTGTATGAAATTACACTGACATCCACTTCTTCAATCAAGAAAAACAATGTCCTTCCCTATCTACGTAATCATATTGATTCTTCCCCCCCACCCCCATATCTCTTTTATGAGGAGCTGTCTCTTCTGTCCAATCACAGCTTGGAGTATTACTCATCTCGAGTAGCTACAGAGCTTAATCTTTTGGAATGGACCCAAATCATATAAAACAAATCCACTTTATTCACCTACACCTTCAGATTGCTTCGTAGCCTCTTGAACCACAAATATATACAGCCAGAAGGGAGGGGCAAGGGTGCTTTTGAAATGCAAGCCAGAGCCTTACACCGGTGGTCACAGAACAAAGCCAGCCAATTACTTAGGTCTTAACCTGGGACTTCCACTCCTTGAATATCTTCTAAAACTCGTGATGCTTCTGAAATTCCCCTCCTCTAAATTCCTGCTCAGATTTTGGAGGGCGGAGTTACCTGGGCTTCTTACAAAACAGAATTGAAACGTTAGGAAGGACTTTCTGGTGGTAAGAGCTAGGTGATGTGATGATAGATAGATAGATAGATAGACAGATAGATAGATGATAGATAGATAGATTAGATAGATAGATAGATAGATATAGATGATAGATAGATGATAGATATAGATAGATAGATAGATAGATAGATAGATATAGATAGCCAGATAGATAATGATGATGATATAGATAGATGATAGATAGATAGATGATAGATAGATAGATAGATAGATAGATAGATGATAGATAGATAGATGATAGATAGATATAGATAGATAGATATAGATAGATAGATAGATAGATAGATAGATAGATAGATGATAGATAGATAGATAGATAGATGATAGATGATAGATAGATAGATGATAGATAGATGATAGATAGATAGATAGATAGATAGATGATAGATAGATGATAGATAGATAGATAGATAGATAGATGATAGATAGATTAGATAGATAGATAGATAGATAGATAGATAGATAGATGATAGATAGATAGATGATAGATATAGATAGATAGATAGATAGATAGATGATAGATAGATGATAGATGATAGATAGATTGATGGTAGATTAAGGTTACCAGATGTCCCTGTTTCCCGGGGACAGTCCCTGGATTTACAAATCAGTCCCCTGACAAAATCTATCGGTTTAGTAGGAAGTTGAAAAGTGTCCCCAGGTTCATTGAAAAAAATCTGGTAACGTTATGATAGATAGATGATAGATGATAGATAGATAATAGATAATAGATATATGATAGATAGATTAGATAGATGATAGATAGATATAGATGATGATAAATAGATAGATAGATAGGTGATAGATAGATATAGATACATAGATAGATAGATAGATGGATAGATAGATGATAGATAGATAGATGATAGATAGATGGATAGATAGATGATAGATAGATAGATGATAGATAGATAGATAGATAGATAGATAGATAGATGATAGATAGATAGATAGATGATAGATAGATAGATAGATAGATAGATAGATAGATAGATAGATGATAGATAGATAGATAGATGATAGATAGATGATAGATAGATGATAGATAGATAGATAGATAGATAGATGATAGATAGATAGATAGATAGATAGATGATAGATAGATGATAGATAGATAGATAGATAGATAGATAGATAGATAGACAGATGATAGATAGATGATGATAGATGATGATAGATAGATAGATAGATAGATAGATAGATAGATAGATAGATGATAGATAGATAGATGATATATAGATAAAGGTAAAGGTAAAGGGACCCCTGACCATTAGGTCCAGTCGTGGCCGACTCTGGGGTTGCGGCGCTCATCTCGCTTTATTGGCCGAGGGAGCCGGTGTACAGCTTCCGGGTCATGTGGCCAGCATGACTAAGCTGCTTCTGGCGAACCAGAACAGCGCATGGAAACGCCGTTTACCTTCCCGCCGGAGCGGTACCTATTTATCTACTTGCACTTTGATGTGCTTTTGAACTGCTAGGTTGGCAGGAGATATATAGATAGTAGATAGATATAGATTGATAGATGATAGATGATAGATAGATAGATAGATAGATAGATAGATAGATAGATACCGGTAGATATAGATAGATAAGAGAGTCCCATCACATACTTGCTCACAATATTTAAAAAAAGGGAAAATGAATGGTGACATGAATGGCAGAAGAGAGCAAGCACTTGAGAAGCTGCTCTTTCACTGTCTTACGTATGGAGCCAATATCTTCCTTGCCATGTGTCAGAGACCAGGCTGAGGAGTGCAACTCTGATGAGGAATGGTGGGAGCTTACCCCTCCCCCTACTCATGGCCAGGATCCTGAAACTCCACAGGAGCAGTGGAGTAGTGTTGATTTGGAACAATGGTTTGCTGAGGGGCACAGTCTGGAGGACAATGGTTGGGCAGAACTGGGAGGTGAACAGCAAGAAGAAGAATGGGAAGAGAGTGAGCTAGCAGACACTCTCACTGGAAGATGTTCAGCCTCTCAGTCCCAAGGATAGAAGAATATTTAAGGTGACTTCACAAAAGGCTTAGTGGTTGAGAAATCAGGTGGCTAGGAGACGAGAGGATGGAAGTGACTAGAGGGAAGTGGGAGGAGCTTTAATTGGGAGCACCTGCACTCTGAGAATGGTCACTTGTTCTTTTGCTGCATTCATTAAACATTTCTGTTACTGGTAAGAGACTGCCTTCTCTTGGTACTGCTTATCTACGGCCAAGAGGGGAGGAAGCAGAGCCCCCAAAGCCTGACACCATGATGCTCTTGCTGGGATGCTGTGAAGCCAGTCTTCCCATGGGCTTGGGTCCTTGGCCAAAGAAGACAAACATTGGAATGGTGTGAACCACAGCCCAACTCCACACTGAGATCCCAACCCGTATAAAGCACGGTACTATATAAAGAGTTTTCTTTAATACTCTTCTACCTTTTGTTCTGATGGCAATAACATCTCTATAAATATTTGAGCAGTTCTTTTTGTTGCTGTTCAGGGTCTTTGAAGAAGAATTACTTGCTGAAGCGCTCTACGGAGTTTAGCTCTAAGAAGCTAAGTGGAATGTATTTCCTAAAGCATAAAAAAAACTTTAGCATTCCTGAAGTTGGAACAGCAGACAAAATGTGTAATAAACGTGGGCAACATCACTCGTTAGAAAGACTCGTTCATCCTGAATGACCTATCTTGGGTGAACCATCTCTGCTCCTTTTCATTTGCTATGGTCTTCCCTATCCTTGACTCTCCTTTCCTTGTATGTCGGATTACCATCAAAGAGGAATTATTTCCTGCAAAGATTATCTGTAGCAGGAATCCAGTGAAACACCAACTCCTGCCTTGCTTGGCACCAGTAACTGGAAAGAGGTGTGATAAAATAAAGATGGAAGACTGTTATTAGTGTGGATATAAGATTGAGAGTCTGAGTTTTACCACTGAAGGAGGGCACAAATTAATCTACATTTGAAAGAAAATTCTGACACATAAAAGGGAACAGCCTCCTTTCCTCCCCCCCTTTTTTAAGTGAAGAAAAGGTAGACATTGCATGATTTGCTATGAACCAGTGCACAGAAGATTAATCTTTGTCCATCTATTAGGAAGACTGATGGCCCACTGTTGCTTGTTCATAGTGGCTCCTTTTTCATTCAAAGCATTGTCTTTTGCGATGTGAATTTTATAGCTTTACAACCTTCCAAGGTTAGCTCGTTTATGGAAGATAACAATTTACCATTTCCACCACGGTGGCTTGGAGTTTGAGCCACCCTTCTCACCAAATTCCCCAAGCTGGTCAGAATGACCTAAATGAGCTAAGGTATAGACGGTGATCCTTTTAAGACATGGATCATCAACATAGTTCAGTGTTGTTGGACTCCAACTTCCATTAGCCACAGGTAGCGTGGCCAACCATCATGGATGATGGAAGTTGGAGTCCAACAACATTTCAGGTACCAAAATGTCCTGGCTTTCAGTAATGATTTGGGGGAAGGTTTTATGACAAGGCACTGAAGGAAGCAGTTGGTAGACTTTGGGGCATGGCTAGAGGACAGCTTGAAAGTAGCAAGGGTAAGAAAGAGAGCAGGTGTCTCCAAGAAAGAGGGGTGTGGTTGGGTTTGAAAGCAGAAGATTGAGGAAGCAGGGAGAAAAAGATTGAGGGTTTGGCTTGCTGATGGATTTGTTAGAGTGGAAGCGGAGCTCATACATTTCCTTGTTTCTGTGACACTAGGGTTCAGTGTGGTGGGGAATGAGGATGCCTCCTCAGCAACAGAAATTTTTAGAGAATGGAAGTGGTAGGAGTGGAGGTACACAGGAAATTTCCTGTGTGGAAAAATGAATTATTTGTGGTACCCAAAATATTCCTAACTACCAAGGTGAGAAACATAACATTTTAGACTCAAATTGTGCTTTAAAATGAAAATAAAAACTGACTACAGACCACGTCTTCCTGACAGTGATTGAATGTGGAAGGTTTTTAAATGGTGCCAGCCAGAAAGAGTTTGTTGAAATCTCTGAGAAATACCGTACCTTCTAGAAATGCAACTTTATTCCACTCTGTGGGGTGGGGGAGGAAAGATTTACATTCAAGTTTTTTCTGGTGGAAGCCTCAGGGCATCAAAACTTCTTCCTTCTCTCCCCCTCGCCTGTGGTTACTAATCAAGGAGTGACATTTTAGATGATCATCTCTTAGCTTAATGCTTCCAGAAGTAGTCTGATGCTCTTTAAATTCACTTTAAATTTACAAGTGCACTTTAAATTTACAAGAGGGGGGTGGTAAAGATTTACACCAATGGAGATCACAATCAATGGAGTAAGGCAACAGGTGTTTCAATTCAGCTTTCTTGAACATGTCCTGGCTGAGTTGCTTTGATGGAGGTTGAAAGGGGAGGGGTCTTGTTCTCTGGGTAGACCAGGACCTCCATACACAGTGCCCAAGCTTCTGCCCTGGAGAGAAGGCGTACCCCACTGCCTTTCGAGACAGATGGATGACAGCAATGCATTTTTGTGCATGTTACTTGGATGGGAAACTGCATTGCACAATTCAGAGAAGTGCAAATTTCAACGGACGCCTGTTTTTCAGTTCATGCATTGTTTTGGAAAGTGAGAATTAGATAGGTTCGCCTTTAAAGGAAAACTGAACGGAATTTCTCCGTCTCTGTGTGATACAAAGTACCAGAAAAGTATAATATTTTAAGTAATAAAGGACACCCCAAATGCAATGACGCATAAATAGGATGTGTTCATTTTTTTATGATTGGCAGCTATTGCTAAAATATAGGGAATGCTGTTTTTAGTTGTATTCTGGCATGATGTTGAAACACTTGAGCTGCTTTTAAAATTCTGCATGGGGTGAAGAAAATGGGCAGTTAAGCATTCCATACCTCTCAAAACACTAGAACTCATGGACCGTTGTAGTGGTTCTAGGGGTTGCTCGTGCGTAAGCCGGTGCAAACACCTGGCTGGGTTGCCTGAGTGAACCTTTCCTGTCCGGACAGCCACTCACCCGTGGCTGTCTCAATCGCTGGCAGAATCCGTCAGTGGGCGTTTCTTAAACTTCTTCCAGCAAAGAAGCTCTTTGACGCCTAGTCTCCTCCTACTCTCTCTGCGCGAAAGCCTTCTGCGCAAGGAGGGCGTAGGCAGCGGAGGACCTCTACTCTCCCCGCTGGTCCCCGGCAAGGAGTCATGGGACCGCCTCGCCGCTTCCCCCATCTTCCCCCCTTCTCCACTGGTGCTACGCTGATTCTCTTCCCCAGAAGATGGGCTGCCTCTCCCAATCCCGGGACGCTCTCTGGAATCCCTCTGGATTTTGCTCTCTCCCTCTGGCACTGAGGGCAGTTCCCTGACAACCGTCTTGAATGGCTTTAAAAGAGGATTAGGCAGCTCACCCCGTCATGGGGATTCGAACCGCTGACCTTCTGATTGGCAAGTCCTAGACTCTGTGGTTTAACCCACAGTGCCACCCATGTCCCGCTAACCAAGGGCTAATGATACCTTAAAGAGCTCTACTCTGCATGCAAAATCATTCATGAGGAAGATCACTCTGTCCAAAAAGATCTCAAGTAACTGGTCTGGGAAAGATCCTGCTTAACACTCTAGAGAGTTATCTCAAGTTAAGACCTCTTCTCCAGGGCAGAGAATGCTGCCGACATTTGTAAAATCCATACCAAGCTTAAATCCATAAAGGAACAATAGTTTTAAATACATGAGGTTGTTAGCCTTGCCCTCCCCCCCCCCCAAAAAAAAATCTGTTTGACTTCTCTAAGTAGAGACAGATATGCTAATGCTGCAATTTCTGATGTGTTGTGAGGGACCAAGACCCTACAGCAATTCATCAAGGTGGAATTTCCAGAGAAATCAATGTTTTTGCCTGAAGTTTGTGAGACTGCCTACAAGGTCTTAGCCACATGGATTCTGACAGAGTCAATAGAATCTTCCCACTGCCCCCAAACCACACTTTGAAAATTTATCCTTCAGTCTGTTTTCAGCACTGAATGAAGTTGAAAGAAAGCTCTCCCTTTGGTAACACAAGGTATTAAATTAGGGGCTGAGACAGACTTATCTTTCTGTGCGGAACTAAGAAGGCATCCCATTGTATAGAAATGCTGGAGAGATTGAGATTGAGAGCAGGGCTGCTATATCTTTGTTCTAGTAACTGAGGTCCAGCACTGAGGGCCTTCTGGTGGTTCCCTCACTGCGAGAAGTGAGGTTGCAGGGAACCACGCAGAGGGCCCTCTTGGTAGTGGTGCCCGCCCTGTGGAACGCCCTCCCATCAGATGCCAAAGAAATAATCAACTATATGTCATTTAGAAGACATCTGAAGGCAGCCCTGTTTAGGGAAGCTTATAATGACTGATGTTTTAATATATTTCTAATCTTTTGTTGGAAGCTCCCAGAGTGACTGGGGAAACCCAGCCAGATGGGTGGGGTAGAAATAAATTATTATTATTATTATTATTATTATTATTATTATTAGCTAAAAGAGAATGTAGTGTCACCATCAGCTGTAGTCACATTTGGAGTTACCACAGGTGACCTAAAATCCATCAACTTTTTTTTTTTTTTTTAAAAAAGAAAAGTATTTGTCAATGTGAAATTTCAAGAATTCTTAAGTTTTGCTAAACTTCAAGTATTTGCAAAAGTGTGTTTCCAGTTTAGAGTGGGCCCAGCCACTAAGTGCTTGGTATAGTGGATTATGTTGCCAGTTTGTACACTTGCAATGTGCCTCTCAAGTTCATTATATCTGACCTGTTTGCCTTCTTACGGAACTGAGAGTCTCCTCCATTATGGTATGGCCAGCTTGTACAACTACATAACTGGGAATCTTCTATATATATGCTACATATGTTCTTATGGCTGGGCTTGGTGCAACTAGCCGTCTTCCTGGCTCTGTTGGTAGAGCATGGGATTCTCTTAATCTCAGAGTCATGGGTTGAAGCCCCATGTTGGGCGAAATACAAGGCGTGACTGGAAAGTTTGGTGAATGGTCACAGAAATTGGAGAGCGAGAAATATTTGAACATACAATCGACATCGGAAACCCATGAAATGCCCACAATTGTGTACAGAGATGAAGCTGTAACTTGAAAGACAGTGTATGAGTGGTTTAAGCATTTCCATGAAGGGTGGCAAACCATCGAAGATGACCCTTGGTCTGACAGACCATCCATGAACAGAATGGTGGCAAATGTCAACAGAGTTCCTGAGTTATTGATGCAGGATCAGTGCCTGTCTGTCTGAATGATGGCAGAATAATCACATATTCTGTGTGAAATCATTACTGAGGTTACTGAGTTGTCCCAGCCTCCATATTCTCCTGATCTGGCCCCACTGGACTTCTTTCTTTTTCCAAAACTGAAATCTGCATTGAAAGGGCACAGATTCCCCAACATTTCACATGTCCAAGTGGCTGTGATGAGGGAATTGAAAGCAGTATGAAAAGAGGACTTCTCCAGACATTTCCAACAGTTCTATGAATGTTGTTAATGGTGGGCCTGTTAGGTATATATGTCCAAATATTTCTCGCTGTCCAATTTCTGTGATCATTTACCAAACTTTCCAATCACACCTTGTAATTCCTGCATTGCAGAGAGTTGGACTAGAGCAGGCATCCCCAAACTCGGCCCTTCAGATATTTTGGGACTGCAACTCCCATCATCCCTAGCTAACAGGACCAGTGGTCAGGGATGATGGGAATTGTAGTCCCATAACATCTGGAGGGCTGAGTTTGGGGATACCTGGATTAGAGGGTCCTTGTGGTCCCGTCCAACTTTACAATTCTATGGTTCTGTGGGATGGAGGTCAGAGTGGATGCAGGGGGAGCCCTAGACTAGCATACCCATGTTAGACTGAATAGGACTGTTGTCAGGTCCCAAGCTCACTGCTTGTAGTGTCACCACAACAACCCCATAGTCTATTAACCTTCTTCCAGAACAAGGCAGACAGCAATGCAAGCTGTTGCAAGTAGCAACCCACACAAGCTATCCACAGTCCACCATTTTGCTTCCTAGTCCTCCTATGGTATTCCCCAGCCCATTCACAAAAATAGATGCAAATAGTTTTAAATATGAACAAAGTTTATTATGGAAGGGGATTCACATTGTCCTCTTTTGCTCTGCCTGCTCTCTCTGTGTAAATTAATACTAATAAAAACAAAACTACAAGCTGCTCAAACCAACAACCACTCCTTTCTCCTGCTTGCCTACAAAGAGCATGTTTGGAGGTGTGGACTTGAAGGAAACTGCTCAATGCTCAGAACAGCTCCCAGGTCTACCCAAAAGGTAGACCAGTTAATGTTAGATACGTTGGCTGGAATAAACAAGTCAGCTGAAATAAACAATGCAAATATTGCTTGCATTGAGAAGAAGCACCCACAAGCCAATAATCATTAGCCTGAGGCAACACTTACTTGGTCCCATTTGTTGAACTTAATGCCTTTACAAGGCAATGGAGGAGAAGGTCATTTCCAGTAACCTGATCAAGGCTTGTTTAAGGAGGATTCAGCTACTGATTCAGTGGCTAGTAGGTAGCCAGAGCAGATTCTTTAGTTCAGACATGAAAAATGCCAGTAAGGGGCACCACTCACCACCCAGAAACCTGGTGCAGATGTTCTGCCTGTACTATCTAGATATTTACAAGGAGCCCTCAGATGCAGGTCTACAATATGATGGATGATCTGAGGCTGTTAGATAGCCATCTTCACAGCACTTCCTTACTTTTGTCACATTTGTTAGAATCATAGGATTGTAGAAGCCAACATTCCCATCAAGTACTCAGCTTGGCTTTTCCATCACAAATCACCTACAAATTACAGTCAAAACTTGTCATACAAGTTCCCAGGATGTGTCAAGTATTCATCAAATCGAACAAGCGGTCAAGATCTGCCCTCAAATTTGAAGCCATCTGTTCAGAATGGTTTCGTTTCAGCACTGCTGGTGGCAATGAAACCAGCTTAACTTTTATCCTCACCCTCTTGGACCTCTCCTGAGTTATTTGTGTGGTAGAGACTTCTACAAAGAAGCATTTATCACCACCTTGAAGGCCTCTATTTTGTCAGCCATAGTGAAGGTTAATGGAATTGCAGTAGGTAGGTACTATATGGGTCTCTCCTCCACAATTTACAACCCATTCAAATTCCTTCCTTCAGGTTAAAATAGCATGAGACCTGAACTGACTGACAGAGCAGGGAAAACCTTTTTTAAACAGCAGACCCTCCCTGAATAGTGCCTGGGGGTAATTGTGAATGGGTTTTCAGACAGTGCTGTGAATGAAATCAGATACATTATAGCGAGACAAGAGTATCACTTTTTTATTATATAGGGTTGACTCCCCTTCTCAAATCCATGAAAGGCTATCACACCATCCCCTGAAGTTAAAAGGACATCATATTATATATTCTGTTATCTGCCTGTAAAATTAAACCGATAAATGTTAACGTTTGGGTGGAATTCACTAATGAAGGCTTCTGATCGGGTGGCACATGTTTCAGAATGAGATTTTGCAACTGCGGTGCAGGGATTTTGATGGAAGACTTCAAGGAGAGGCAAATGTCATTTGCCAAACAGAATATGAACCCCACCCTCACCTCAGGGGGAAAAATATATGCTGGGTTCTCCTTGAAACTTCTCAAATGTTTCTGCTGAAAGGGGGCCTCCATATTTGTTTCAGCATTGACTCCAGAAGTCCCATGATCATCTACAGATGTAGCCTCCACTCTTTGGGTTTCAATTTATATTTCACAGATGCCTTTATGCAGAATATTGTTTTTAGGAGTTCCTAATGTGGGGGCATTCCAAATGTTGGACTTTAATTCCCATCACCCCATACCATGTTGGCTTGAACTCATGGGTGATGAAGTCCAGCAAAATCTGGAGGGCACCATATTGGCTACCCCTGCTTTAGGTCACATCCACATCATATATTTAAAGTGCTATGTTGTGCCTTTAAAAAGCCATGGCTTCCCCCAAAGAATTTTGAGAGCTCTAGTTTGTTACAGGTACTGAGAGTTGTTAGGAGCTTCCTGTTCCCTTCACAGAGCTAAAATTTCCAAAATTGCCTATGAAGAGTGATTTATTGTCAAACCAATCTGGAAACTGTAGCTCTCAGCACCCATGACAAACTACAGGTCCCAGAGTTTTTTGGGAGAAGCAATGATTGTTTAAAGTTGTATCATTGTGCTTTAAATGTATGGTCTGACTGTGGCATCTGACAAAGTCCCATCTCAACCTATGATTGTGCCTTCCTTGAGGAATCCCACAAATTTCACTCCTTTTAGGTTCCCATGAAGTTCCTCTGCTGCTTGGTTGAAGAGAAACCTTCAATTTCACTTGACATGACATGTTGGTTGCAATTCTGCAACTGACCATACAAACCATAAGCACAGTACATTTCCAAGTTCCTGTGTGCAAATTCTACTTCATGGAATGGTATTTCTGCATGAACTTTCACTTCAGCAAGGCACCTGCTGTCAAATATTCTTTAAAAACATTAGCAGCACCATTGCACAAACTTACTTGTCCTCCAATCAAATATAAAAGGAAATCTTCCATCAGTTTAGGAAATAATATATTATTATTACTACTACTACTATTTCCCAACAACTACATCTCGGATATCTTGAAAACATTCGCAGGATGCCATGAAGATAAAGGATAGCTAAGCTTTTAAAGGTACTTAACATTATGTTTATGGGATTCACTGGGGGTTAGGTTCATTCAGTGCCCCCGAGTTGATTTCTCCAGTCCTCTTTCAATTAATCTTAATTGACTGTCCTTAATTGGAGGTTCCCAAAGATTTGAAGCTCTCAAAAATCAAACCTCCTTTTGTTCTACTGGGTTGTCAATTAAAGTTGACTGATTACATCTCCCCTTATCCTGTGTGGATAACATGCAATTAATTGCTACAATCTGCAAGGAGTCACCAGAAAATTGCTTACAGGCAGCTATCCTGCATCCTAGATATTCCAGACTTGGACATGAGAGTCCCAGTGCCCAGTGCTGATTCTTGGAGATCCGTTATATATTGTATGTCACAACAAGGCTCTACAGTGTGCTCATTGTGTGGCTGTCAGTAGATTAAGTGGTACATTAAAGAGTGCTTAGATAATCTAAATAGAAATATAGGGTGTCACTGGGAGGGTGCTTAGTGTAATGAAGTATGGAGCACACTTTTTAAGATATTCACAACGGGTGATGCAAATGCACACTAGTGATTAAACCAGGGGTGCAGCCTGGGAGTCATTTTGGACTCACAGCTGTCCATGGAGGCGCAGGTTAATTCTGTGTCCAGGGTGGCTGTCTACCAGCTCCACCTGGTACACAGGCTGAGACCCTACCTGCCCGCAGACTGTCTTGCCAGAGTGGTGCATGCTCTAGTTATCTCCCGCTTGGACTACTGCAATGCGCTCTACGTGGGGCTACCTTTGAAGGTGACCCAGAAACTGCAATTAATCCAGAATGCAGCAGCTAGACTGGTGACTGGGAGTGGCCACCGGGACCACATAACACTAGTCCTGAGAGATCTGCATTAGCTCCCAGTACGTTTCTGAGCACAATTCAAAGTGTTGGTGCTGACTTTTAAAGCCCTAAACGGCCTCGGTCCTGCATACCTGAAGGAGCGTCTCCATCCTCATCGTTCAGCCCGGACACTGAGGTCCAGCGCCGAGGGCCTTCTGGCGATTCCCTCCCTGCGAGAAGTGAGGTTACAGGGAACCAGACAGAGGGCCTTCTCGGTAGTGGCGCCCACCCTGTGGAACACCCTCCCTTCAGATGTGAAGGAAATAAGCAGCTATCTTATTTTTAAAAGACATCTGAAGGCAGCCCTGTTTAGGGAAGTTTTTAATATTTAATGCTGTATTGTTTTTAACACTTGATTGGAAGCCGCCCAGAGTGGCTGGGGAAACTCAGCCAGATGGGCAGGGTATAAATAATAAATTATTATTATTATTAAACAAACAAAAATCCTGGGGTTGCTCTAGGTTCAAGCCCCACAAGGGTCTTTGCAGAATTAGGCTCCAGGTGCAAATAGTCCACAAACTGCAGGTTTCTGCTCAAAACAAACAACTTTCTCCCCACTTTCAAGTGATCTTGAAAGTCACTGTGAAAATAGGTTGCTGGGCAAGATAAGCCATTGACCTATCCAGCAGGCTACTCTTTAAGTTCTTATGAGGTTTCTAGTACAAGTCCTAAGGTACATATTCCACATCAGGAAATTAAAAAATCCAATGACATCTTTAGATATTATTATAGACAAGCTAATGGAGGTTTTGTGGCTCACAGAGAACACAGTAGATTAATTTGTGATGGAATCAAGTGCAAGTCTCTGTTGATTTACGGGTTCTGTTGTACATTACCCCCTTTTTAAAAAAAGAAACTTAATAGATTGATCAGTCACTAGAAGAATAGCCTCTTCAAATTGATTAGCAGCAAAATGACAGGCTGCAATCCCTCCAATAGCTTCGGCATAAGACCTTTGAATGGAAGTCAAGGGTTGATGATCTTACTTTTTCAAAATCCCCTTATAAGCACCTCAGCACTATTTAATGAGGTGCCTTTACCAAATCTATACACTTGGAAAGGGCTTCTCTGAGAATGTACCCAGACCTATACCTTTTTCTAGAAAGCTAATTCCTCCTTTAAGTCTTACCTTTCAGTACCCAACTGCAATTTCAATTGGGGCTCCCCCTCCTCCTCTTAACATGAACCATTTAGGACTAACACCAGTCAATACATATAAATCTCAATAATGGCTTTGCTTGGGCTCTAAAAATACCCACAACACACTAAAATGGTTTCTCCTTTTCCAGAGGCTCAAAGCTCTCCCCCCCCCCCTTGAATTGTATACATGTTAACTAACATACTAAAAAGAAATCTTTGGCCAAATGTTTGCTGTATAATCTATAAGGTCCTCTTAAGTCAATGGCATCTGGGGGGGGCACCGTTCAATGCATGCAGAAAATTGCAGAGTCAATCCTTAGAGTCTCCAGGCAGCGCTGGAAACATCCCCCACCTGAAATACTGCAGAGCCACTGTCATCCACTGTAGATAATGCTAAGCTAGATATACCAATGGAGTGACTCTGTACCAAGTAGCAGTCTATGTGCCCACATTGCATGCATTGAAGGCTTTGGCAGCTTCAGGAAGTTATGGGCCAAGCCATCGTGGATAAGCGTGGTCTTCAGCACTTCTTGAAGGGCAGTGTTGACATGACGCCCTTCATCCGAGGCTCACAAATATTTTTGCTGAATATGTCCACAGCCATTTCATACTTGGGGAATGTGTTTGGCATTGCAATCTGCTGAAAATAATTTTGAAGGTAATTTGTGATTGTGAGAGGAGGGATTTGCAGTACGTTAAAGGTAAGGTCATCGGGGTACCCATAGGCTTAAAGAATGAGATACAGTGGTACCTTGGTTCTCGAACTTAATCCACTCTGGGAGTCTGTTTGACTCCCAAAACAGTTCAAAAACCAAGGCGCAGCTTCCGTTTGGCTGCAGGAGCTTCCTGCATTGAAGCGGAAGCCACGTCGGATGTTTGGCTTCTGAAAAACGTTCACAAACCAGAACACTTATTTCCAGGTTTGTGGTGTTTGGGAGCCAATTTGTTTGACAACTAAGCCGTTCCAGAACCAATGTACCACTGTAGTGTGGTATTTCTGGTGGCATATTGCTGGCAATTTTTAGTTTGCATTTGAGTTCTATAGTTATGAGTCAGCTGAGCTTCTTCTTCTTCTTCTTCTTCTTCTTCTTCTTCTTCTTTAGTGTTTATTCATTATCTCTTCTTGTGATGGGACGGCATTACATTTTTACTTTGTAAGCTGCCTTGAGAGGGTTTATGCATACAAAATATTTTAAATAAATAAATGCATAAATACAGGTTTGCTAAAAGAAAAAGAAAGAAAAGGTGACTCTGTACCACCAGTCTGTTCATCCATTCAGACTGAGGGTGAGAGAAGCACTGCCCTCATTCTGAATTATTTTCAGAGTCCCATCATGAAACCAAACCTGTTTGGCTATGTAGCCCCTGTGATAGCATAGTGCTCGCTTTAGGAGCTGTTGCTTAACACAGGAGTGAAAGGGAGGCATGTGAGGTGGTGGAGATGTGAGCAGGATACAAATGCAGCAGCTCCGCCCCTCCCCCTCAAAAGCCCACCTGCCACAAAGGAAGCATGAGGCTCTGCTCCAACCATTGAGCCACAATGACTGCTGGTCCTTCTGATCCTTTTTCCTGTTTTCATCACAAGGGCAACCTCAGCCAACCAAGGATCAAAATATCACAATGTAGTCAATCAGATCTTTCTACATGGCATCACTGGGTGGAAACAAACCCAACTGAGAGATTGGGCCATCAAAATCAACTGAGAAAAGAAGGGAAAGTGAGTAGGCAAAAAAGACTCTGCACTCAGTAGTTTTAAAGCCACTCAGGGCCCCAAATGCCACTGCCCCATATAAAATACTGTATAATATAATGTTGGAACCAAATTAACGAAGGGAAGGAAATGCCAGCTTGAAAATCTTGTCTGTCTGCGTATCATTTTTGAAGGGTGTTTCATATGAATAATAATAAAAAAATCTCAGAATTTATTTCTCCTCCAGAGTTTTTGTATCAGGCTTATGTAGCAAAACACAAATGTTTCCCCTGGTACACACATTTATATGCAAATCCATATAATGCACCTATTGAAGATTCATTGCACTATGGTGTCTAGATCTTAATTAGTATATTATAGTCTCTCTCATAGCTCACTGCTTTCCATATGGCTGTTCAGCATTTTGTAGCTGGTACTTATTCCTTTTCCCTGCGTACCTTTAGCTTCCCATCACAGGCCTCCCACAACCTGTCAGTCAGTGCATCTGAATCCACTTTGGTGTGATTCCCCATAAAATTTAATACTGTTAGAGAGTTGGTCCATCTGACCTGCTCTCATCTTCTGGTCAGCAGCTTTAAAAAGTCTCTTGTAAACCCCACAAAATAATATTCTGTGATTTCTCCTACTTGGTAGCAGCTAGGAATGTCAGAGAATTCCATCAGACATGGGAGTGGATATTGCTGATGGCTGCATATTTGTATCCTGTCCTCGACAGAAATCAATCCAGCAAATACGATCGGCATTTGCTGTTGCTTTAAGTCCACGATTGATGTGTAATTGATTACGTTTCCCTTCTCATTTGCATTGTGTTTGGTTTTCATTGAAATGAATGGGGTGGGATAATGTAATGGCGGTGTGATTTACGTACAAACATAAAATCAGCCTGCTGGATCAGGCCAATGACCCATCTAGTCTAGCATCCTGTTCTCACAGTGGCCAACCCAATGTTTGTGGGAAAGCAGGGAGTGCAAGAGCAGCAATCCGCTCCTGTGGTTTCCAGCAACTCGTATTCAGAAGCATCTTGCCTCTGGCTGTGGTGGCAGAGAAACAGCCATCATGGCTAGTAGCCATCAGTAGACCATGAGTCATGTAGAATGGTGGCCATCACTGCTTCCTATGGGAACAAGTTCCATCATTTAACTATGCACTACATGAAGAAGAAGAAGAAGAAGAAGAAGAAGAAGAAGAAGAAGAAGAAGAAGAAGAAGAAGAAGAAGAAGAAGAATTTATACCCCGCCCATCTGGCTGGGTTTCTCCTGAAGGAATGGGTGCATCCCTCCCCCGGATGATCATGTTAGCCTCTGCCCACTGGACATCACTGGAATTTTCTGGTTTATATGGCAACCCTAACATAAGACAGAACATAAAGTTCTATCTAGCTCAGTATCCCAGACACTGACTGACAGTGCCTCTCCCAGATTTCAGACAGTGCTCTTACTTGGAAATGCTATAAACTGATCCTGGGATCTTCTACATGCAGCACAGATGCTCAGCCACTGAGCTTTAGCCCTTCCTCAGCGTCTATAGACGTTCTGGTGTTCAGCCATGAGAAATGGACAATAGTACGCTGGCCATGAAATTTCAGTGCACTAGCTGAACTTCCCCCACTGTGGTTTTAACTCTGTTCCTTTGCAATCATTCTGTTGCATCTGTTTCCAATAGCCTCACAAGAGATGACAAGCTGATTAAAAATAAACAATATGACGGTTGACCTCACAGCAGAGAGCAATTACCCACTTCTTCACTGTTCAGCAATTTGTTCACAAGAAACCCTCACACAAAATGCTGTGGAGTTTTATCCCCTTTGAGATTAAGGAATAATTTGCTTCCTACTAAGGATGTAAGAAGGCATCATTTTTCTATTGCATGCAGCCCTGCTTCTGTTCCACTGTTTGTCTGTTTGTCTTATGTTAAGTAAAGGTAAAGGTACCCCTGCCCGTACGGGCCAGTCTTGACAGACTCTAGGGTTGTGCGCTCATCTCACTCCAGAGGCTGGGAGCCAGTGCTGTCCGCAGACACTTCCGGGTCACGTGGCCAGCGTGACGAAGCCGCTTCTGGCGAACCAGAGCAGCACACGGAAACGCCGTTTACCTTCCCGCCGGAGCAGTGCCTATTTATCTACTTGCATTTTGACGTGCTTTCGAACTGCTAGGTTGACAGGAGCAGGGACCAAGCGATGGGAGCTCACCCCATCGCGGGCATTCGAACTGCTGACCTTCTGATCGGCAAGTCCTAGGCTCTGTGGTTTAACCCACAGCGCCACCCGCGTCCCCCTCCCATCTGTATGAGCCCACTACAAAAAGATCAAACCAATTAGGGGAAAGGCAGAGGGATTGCAAGGCACATCTGTGTATACCAGTTATTGAGAATCACATACAAGGAGAGGACTGTTACAATCAGGTCCTGCTTGCAGGCTTTCCATTAGCACATGGTTGCCTACTGTAAGAACTGGATGCTGGATTCGATGGGCCTTTGGATTGATCCAGCAAATCAATTCTTACGTTTAAGGTCCCTTCTGGGCACCTGGCCAAGAGCCCCATGCCTGCGATGGGTGGAACCAGAGGCAAAGGTTGGCAGAGAGAAAAATGCACATATTATACACACCTACACCAGACCCTCCAAGTTCCCCTGTTCATAGCTGTCAACTTTTCCTTTTTCTTGTGAGGAATCCTATTCAGAATAAGGGAATTTCCCTTTTAAAAAAGGGAAACGTTGGCAGCTATGCCTGTTTCCCAGGGACAGTCCTGGATATAGAGAAGCTGTCCCAGTTTCTGAATTGATTCCAAAATGTCCCACTTTTCCTTAGGATGTCCCTCTTTTCATCAGATAAATGTTGGAGTGTGTATGGAGTTATGAGACCCCCCAAGCCAAGGAGATAAGTAACAATACAACCTTTAGAAGGCAGCCCTGTAGAGGTAGGTTTTTAAATGGTTTTTATGTTTATATATATGTTGGAAGCCGCCCAGAGTGGCTGGGGCAAGCCAGTTAGATGGGTGGTGTAGAAATAATAAAATTATTACTATAATGAAATAGGATGCCTCAATTTTCATGGGATAAATGTTGGAGGGTATGATACACAGACACGCAAATAACCTTCCCTATCCTCCATCCATGCAAGTGGCAGGCATTATCTTGAGTTCAGGAAGACATTCCTGCCAGGCCAAAACACTCAAGGAGGGTTGTTATGTACTGAGCTGAATCCTAGAACAATAGGATCCAGAATGCAGCAGTCTGATTGGTCCGCAGGAGCCACCCAATCCAGCTCCAGGTGGAAGTGAATCAGTGACCTGCAGGAGCAGCCAATCAGGCTCCTGGATGAAGTGAATCAGCAACCTGATTGGCCTGTAGGAGCAGCCAATCAGGCTTCTGGAGGAAGTGAATCCACAACCTGATTGGCCTACAGGAACAGACCGGAATTAGCCAATCACGCGGGGCCCATTGTGTAAATAATGTATATATAGCTAGACGTTTTGGGGAAAGCTTCATTCATTGCTACTATGAGCTGAATAAAGAGCATGAAATTCACACTCCACTCTAAGTGTATTTCAAGGGTGCAAGGCAGAGAGGACGTATAACCTGAAAAGAGGGCAAGACAGAGAGGTCTAGAGGTGTACATTTGGAATCTGGGTCTGACTTTCCTCACCCCTGTCTTGTGACAACATTGTGAGAATGTTTAGGTCGAGAGACAGTGACTGGACCCAGTTTACCTAGAAAGCATCTTCGCCAGAGGAGATTCCAACCTGGGGCTCCCCAGTCAAAGTTCTAGCCACAGCACCACTCTCTCTATTGCACTTTCCCTCTCTTCCCTTGAAACGAAGGAATTTGCAAGCTTTCCCCCATGTATGGTCTTTTAAAATTGCTTTCTGCATTTCTAACCAAATATGATTGCTAAGGAGTGGGGAAACGCCCAGTGTTTGCCACTTAACAGGATCTTTCATTTGTATGCCCTCATCCATATTCATGTATTTTAAAATGATCCACATGTCTTTAAGGCCATCGCTTGCTGGCACAAAAATCACTTACGATTTACATAATGCTTGGGACTGAAGTTTTGTAGACTCCCAAGTTCACCAGACAAGTGGCAGGGATACTTAGGCAGGCTAATTGATGAGGAAGTGTGCAGATCTCCTAAAGACAAAACGATCTCCAATGCAGTCTCATGGTGCTGTATACAGTGACTGCTTGCTATATCAAGATCCCATTATTTTAATCCCACATGCTTCTTGTTTGCAAGATGACTCCTCTGAGGGCCAAAGTCAATGCGGTATTATATGTGTAGGTGCACCAAAAATGGCAGCTTTGCATCTAGTTCCACCTCCTGCTCCATAGGACCTGGTAGAATTTGTCCTACATCCTACCATGAAAAGAAGGCATTGCTGTATGCTAACTGCGGCCAGTGCCACAGTAGCCCAATTTGGGAGGTATCTAACTGGAGAAGGGATATAGGAATCAGCCCTCCTAGTAAAACTGAAACGTAAACTGAGAACATCTAGAGGTCAATAAAGTAAGTGCAATTTCTTTTTCTGTTTGGTATGATTTTATTATTTACGTTAATAATGCAGAGCATGAACAATCTCCATGGAAGAAAATTCCCTTTGGGGGTTCAATATTGAGGCTCACACAAAGCTCCCAATTGGTTAGACATTATTCATTAATTAATTATCCACCACCTCTTTTTTTTGGAAAAAATAGCACTTGCAGGAGAAATTCCAGAGAGTCTGCAAGAGCTTTCCATTATGACACACACCATTAAAAAATACATAATCTTAGCTGTATCATCCTCTCCCCAACCATCTTCTGCCACTGTTAGGAGTATCCTACTCTCGTGTAGGACCCTGGTAGAGACACATGCCTGACTGGCATGTTCTCTCCCTCCTGGTCAATCGTTCAGGAGCTTCAAGAGCTTTCTTCAGCCCAAACATCACAGCGACTGATACCAAGAAGCATCAGCACGCTTAGGGATTCACAGTTTGTGTAACAGACCTCAGTAGCTCAGCATTTTGGCTAATCTACTTTTTTTTTTTTTACATATAATACACTCGGAGCATTCTGACTCAGCTCCTTCCTCTTTCTCATCAGACAGCAAAGAGAGAAAGGACAAAGGGCAATAGTCCTACTTCACGGAACACAGTAGTACAAAACATCCTGTCTCCATCACTTCCCGCACTGTGGAATGAAATCATGCACTGTCATATGATAGACAGCAATCTCATGACTGCAAACACGGAGCAGGAATCCTAACACCGCTCATCCCTCCATCTCTCATTCAACCATGGTCCTTGGAAACACTTACTCAACCCCTGTTTTTACTGTACATGCAGAGTCCTCCTTGTAGTCCCTGACTGTGGAACTCTCAGTGCATAGTTAAAATGTGGAGCTTGTTCCCGCAGGAGACAGTGATGGCTACCAACTTGGATTGGTTTAAAATTCTAATTTAAAAGGATGGCTGTGTTTCCACTTGCGTATTGTCTCAGGAAGAGCATACTTGGCAGGTTCACCCGTAAATATGAACTCAAGTGAATACATCTCCCCTCTCCTTACCAGTGGAGCTGGACAGATTTGGCTTTACTGAAGCATCTGCAGTGGAGTCATCTGAAGTCAGAGGATGGCAAGGAGACATCCTTGGGCCAGAGAGACATGGCACCACAAGCTCATCTTGTAGAACTCCTTCTGTGCCTGGCCCTGCATGCAGTTAACCTTTTACTCCAGATCACTTGGCGAAAGTTTCGTGACAAAGATACCAGAATCTTGCACTTTCTGTAGGTTTGGTGAGCTCAATTCCTTGGATTCTCATATTATAGAAAGCAATCTGAGGTACTGATTCACACAACCGTGTAATTCCTGCAGTACTGAGGGTTGGACACGGGTGGCACCCTAGCAGTTCCAAAGGATACCAGTGCAAGTAGATAAATAGGTACCGCTGCGGTGGGAAGGTAAACAAAGTTTCCGTGTGCTCTGGCACTCGTCACAGTCCTCTGTGCACCAGTAGCGGTTTAGTCATGCTGGCCACATGACCCGGAAAGCTGTCTGTGGACAAACGGTTCCCTCAGCCTGAAAAGTGGAATGAGTGTCACACCCCATAGTTGCCTTTGACTGGACTTAACCATCCGGTGCTCCTTTACTTTTTTTTACTGGGGTTTGGACTAGATGACCTTCCAATTCTACAATTCTATGCTTCTATGATAATACACGGGTATTGTGTGGATTAGTTCCTTGCACTGCTCTGAATTCTGCCCCCTGCTTATTTACATTCCCCGGTGTAAATAAGAACTACCCTTCTATTTATGCAGCCTTGCCTTCTGAGTGTTAAATCCAGGGTCCCTGGTTATCTAGGGGGTTCTTTGCTGAGCTGTCACCTTGCTTCAGGCTTGGAGCAACCCTTCGGTTGTGAAAACAAATACGATCTCAACGTCGCTGAAGGAAGCTTGTTCTCACAGCAGAACGGATAACCAAGACAAGTCCTAGAAACCTCATAAAGGTGCTTGGTTGGTGAGCAATAGGCAGCTATGCATGTCCGGGAAGAGGACAGTGAAAGAAAAGCGATACACAGAAGGGAGGGAAGTGTGTGAGAAGGGGGGGGGGGTGACGAGCTGGATTTTTATTGGAAGCTCTTAAACTGGTTGCTATGAGACCTTCTGCAGCTAATGCAGGCACCGCAGCCAGCGAGAGAGACTGCTAAACTGTACCTCTCGTGTCTCTCTCACTCTCTTCCCCTCCCCAATTGCTTGCATAGTTGTTTGAAAGAGAGCATCTGCCACTTCTGTGTGCCCCCCCCTCCCCAGAAGAAGATGGAGACTGAACGTGAAATTCCCAATTCCTCCAACAGTTCTCCAGGAGACTCCAGGGAGTACAAGGTGGTGATGTTGGGATCAGGTGGAGTAGGCAAGAGTGGTAAGTTTCTGCTGTTGCTTTTGGGTGGGCTAGGGTATGTGTTGAAGGGCAGTGTTTGAGATGAACATGGATGTATGGATAGGGGGAGGGCACATTTAATAGCGTCGGAAATCCTGCTCTCCGTAGATCCATAATTTGGATTAGCGAGTCGGTTTCTGTTGGTGTTAATAATAATAATAATAATAAAGATTTTGAATGACTTTATTCATTGAGCCAAGGGCTGGTTTGCCAAGAATTTACTATTGTCAAAGTCTTGTACTGATTGTGGAAAGAGAGAGGGGAATAGGAGCTGTGTCAAACCACAAATGCACAACTCATATTGAGTCCAATGAATGTGATAGCCCTTTGGATGTTTTGAATGTGGGCCTGAAACCCAGTGTCTCCCGAGTTTCAGATGCTACATGCTATAATGGGATAGTAGGAATTGGCCTATATATTTCCCCTTCAACTTTCCATCCTAGAGTTGTACAAGGGAGCCCACCCACGGCCGAAGAAAAAGCCAGCTCAGCAGTGACAAAGTGAATGGGATGCTTGTGGCTAACTTTCCCCAACTTTTCCTTTTGACTTCTTTATGGCTTGCCATTAGACCTTGGCTCATAATACAGTCACCTCTTGCCTGCAAAGTTATTAGGATGTAACTCTGATATTCTCCTTCTCCCTCTGGACAAGAAGTTTGTTGGTATCGGACGTATTATAATGCCCTGGAGAGAGAGAGAGAGAGATGCTGTTGTTCAGTGGCTGCGGTATCCTCCGAATGAGCTGTTACTTAGGTCTGGTGTTTGTCTTTTGCCAGAGATTGTAACCTTTTGATTTATCTTTGCTGACACTTAACATCCTCTAATCTTAAAGCTACTTTGCTGAGCACGCAGAGTCTGTCTTGGCACTTGCTTTCTGGGATGATGTACCTGCCTGTGAAACATGCCTATAATTACATCTGCTAAACCCCGTACACTCTATTAAGGCTCAGGACTACTAGACTGAACAAACAGCTGAATCAAGCTGTACATATTTTGTATATGAACTGTGCTTTCCTTTTGTTAAAAAAAAAAAACACCTTGACAACACAAGGTGTGAAAAGCAGCTACATTTTATTGACCTGCCTAGAATTTCTCAGAGTTTCAGGGTGGGGAGCAATCTATAAAGGGGAACTGAGCAAACAGATGGGGAGGGGATTTTCTCTCCCCTACCTTGATGCCCTTATGTCTGACACAACATTAGGGAACATCTGGACTTTGCAACCGGTACATTTTACACATGGAACGGATTTAGAGGGTCCTATGCAGCCCAGGCGTCTGTAGGAACATGAATTGTGATGTTGGTGAAAGTTTGTCACATGCCTCTAAGTTGCCGCTGAACTTAGTCTAAAATAAAAAAATAAAAAGTGAATTTGGAGGGTGCTGCTCAGGTGAAATATCCAACAGAACAGAACATCTGCCCTTTGAGGGAAAGTGAAAATGTCCAGGTATTTTTTTGTTTAGGAGGGCAGACGGTAACTTAAGAGGGAATGTGCCAGATATTTAAAAAGTATAACATATATATATATGCACATTCTAAAGTGGATAGAGAGAATATTCTCTCCCCTTTTTAACACCAAGGCTGAAATCCTGTACACATTTTCATCAGGACTCAATTAGGCTTACTTCCTAGAATATTTCATTTCATGGGGGGAGTCACTCAAAGAAACTGGTCAGCAGCAGATCTTGACAACAGAAGTTACAGTGGGTGGTAAATGAACAGAGGATGGTGGAAGGATGTGACAGAACATCTACAGTTTGCATGCAGAAGGTCTCAGGGGTCAGTCCCCAGAACCTTCAGGTGGGACTGGGACAGCCCCTTGCCTAAAATTCTGGAGAACCAATGGCAATCAGGATAGACAATTCTGAGCTAGTTGGACCCATAGTTTGACTCAATATATGTTTCACATTTTGCTAGAATTCACATGGTACAGTAAGAGCTACTAGTTTAGTTGGCTTAAGAGGGATAAGCTAACTTCATGGTATGGCATTGTGTTTCAATGTCTAGTTATGATCCCTGAATTTCATGAGGTTGGATTAGGTGACCCTTGAAGTCCCTTTCAACTCTAATTCTATGATTCTATGACTATTGGTCATGATGGTCAAGGGGAAAGCTGCAGTTGCCAAAGGACTGCAGAGCAGGGAAAGGTACTAATTTTCAAAACCCGTTTCAGGGCTTTCCAGAAGCATCTGCCTTTCCTCTGCAGGAAAAGCCACTTTCGACCTCGGGAGGAGGTGGTTTGCAGGCTTCACGCCCCAACATGTGCACGGAGGCTGGCTTCCAGCCGCCACGATCAGGGGAATCCTCAGGGCCGCATCATCCCCTGAGACAGCCAATTGGCTCAGGGGGTTGTGGCTTGCCTCACTTAAGGCAAGCGCGGCCCCGGGATCTCCCTCTTTTGGCTGCTCAGCTACTGAGGTTTCCCACCCACCCGCCCTTCAAGGTTCCCCTCCTGACCTTGCTATGGACCTCAGTTGGTCGCCGTTAAGGGGCCTGGTAGGAATTTTTTCCACTTGGCAAATTGGCACCGGCCATTGGGTTTTTCGCCTGCCTCGTAGCAAATTGTCACAACTCCTTTGGTTTTGGTGGTTAGGCATTGGTAGGCGTATTGTTATGTAGATGTGTTGGGGGGGAGGAGCGCCATCACCTCCCCCAAATATTGAAGAGTAGTCCGGTAAAGGATTCTGGGGGGCGTGGCCTCGTCCGAAGCCTATGGAGGCCAGGGCCTAAGGCACGCACCCTATCGGTGACCCCGGGGGAGTCTCTAGTTGATGTGCATCAGCAGGGCTCCCCCGGCTGGTGTTAACCCTTCCCAGTCTTCAAGCAAACAGGCTGAAGCCGGGTAGTCGGATAGGACCAATGCCTAAGCCAATACCGCCAATACCAATAAAGTTGTGGCCAATTTTAGTGCATTAACCTAAATAATGGTGTCACGTGTCTTTATTTCTACTGGTGGGAGGCGGGAACTCGCCATGCAACAAGGTGGGCAAAACCCTTTTGGTCCTGATCCAGCAGGGATCTTCTTTGGTCCTTATCTCTAGGAATCTCAAGTGAGAGTTAAATGGCTTTGCACAAGAAGGTGGAGGGTTGACACAAGGAAGGAGGTGGGCGGGAAGAAGTGACAAAAGAGCTGCCATTGGCCCAGGCACTCTGCTCAATCTGAGAAAGATAGCATCAGTTCCAAGTGCTTGCAGAAACACAGGTCCCATTCTAAGCAACATGCTCAAAGAGGCTTTCTGTCTGCTAGGTTTGCACTTTGTAGGACTGTTCTTGAAGTTTTGCCTGAAGTGCAATCCTAAAAGGATTGCTGGCTAGGTGATGGGGGAGGAATTCAAGTCAATACACATTTAAAGCCAAGTCTATCAAATTTGCACTTCACGGAAACAATATGCAAACTGAATCAGAGCTCTCCTTCGAAATTTGCACTTCCCCAAATTTTGTCATGCCAATTCTCCACCCAAACAATGTTTACAAAATGCCACATATGAAAAGCCCTCAGATACGATTTTAATAATCATGGCTTCCCTCAACAAATCCTGAGAGCTCTAGTTTGTTAAATGTATTGAGAGCTGTTAGGAGACTCGCTCAAAGAGCTACAATTGCCAGCATCCTTAACAAACTACAGTTCCCAAGATTCTTTGCGGGTCATATAAGAATAATTTAACTTGTTGTTGTTGTTGTTGTTGTTGTTGTTAATTATCTGTTCTTCAGCCTAAGGTCCCAATTAAAACACAACATTTATTATTATTATTATTATTATTATTATTATTATTATTATTATACCCCACCCATCTGTCTGGGCTTCAACAACCACTCTGGGCAGCTTCCAGCACATACAGAAACATAATAAAATATCAAACATTAAAAACTTCCTGATACAGGGTTGTATTCAGATGTCTTTCAAAAGTTGTGTAGTTCTTTATCTCCTTCACATCTGATGGGAAGGCATTCCACAGGCCCTCTGCCTGGTCCCCTGTAACTTCATTTCCCTGTAACCTCCAGATAACCCTTGGAGGTGGACCTCAGTGTCCCCGCTGAAAGATGGGGGTGGAGACATTAGTTTGGGTACCTCAGTGGTACCTCAGGTTACATACGCTTCAGGTTACATATGCTTCAGGTTACAGACTCTGCTAACCCAGAAATAGTACCTTGGGTTAAGAACTTTGCTTCAGGATGCAAACAGAAATCGAGCGGGAGAGGTGAGGCAGCAGCGGGAGGCCCCATTAGCTAAAGTGGTGCTTCAGGTTAAGAACAGTTTCAGGTTAAGAACGGACCTCCGGAACAAATTAAGTACATAACCAGAGGCACCACTGTAAAGTTTAAAACAACCCCCGGTCACAGAAATAAGGTGGGTCCTAAAAATATATGTTACCTGTATATCTGAAGGAGTGTCTCCACCTGCATCGTTCTGCCTGGATGCTGAGGTCCAGCGCTAAGGGCCTTCTGGTGGCTCCCTCACTGTGAGAAGCAAAGCTACAGGGAACCAGGCAGAGGGCCTTCTCGGTAGTGGCACCTGCCCTGTGGAATGCCCTCCCATCAGATATCAAAGAGATAAACAACTACCTAACATTTTAGAAGACATCTGAAGGCAGCCCTGTTCAGGGAAGTTTTTAATGTGTGACATTTTAATGTATTTTTAATCATTGTTGGAAGCCGCCCAGAGTGGCTGGGAAAACCCAGCCAGATGGGTGAGTTACAAATAAATTATTATTATTATTATTATTATTAGTAGTAGTAGTAGTAGTAGTAGTAGTATGTTGGTGCAATAGTATTGAAATAAAATGGTCCCTCAATCAAGTTGGGCTCAACTGATGTTCTTCTTATAAAAACTTAGAATTATGGGGTAATGCTTATCTCACAGAAACTGCACTCAGATTGTTGTGGCAAATGGTGACCCGAATGATAGGCCCTGATCAGGGTGGGTGCTGTTATGTACTGAAGTTCTCACCCTGGGCCAGCAGGGGGATACTGTAGATAGTTTTCACTCAGGTCCACATATGCAAATAGGGGATTGAAATTGACGTTCAGTGATTGGATAGTTACAGAAAATGGTTACAGTTGCGTTGTAGTGGAGCTCTATATAAGCAGGCTGGCTGAACCTTTCAGTTCAGTTCTGTTCTGGCCTGTGAATAAACAAGAGCTGTTTGAAGAATCACTGTGTCATCTGATATGTTCACCCACAACTTAACAGGTGCTTTGTCTTGTGGTGGAATCAACATTATGATTCCACCAGACAACGGGAAGATATGCAAAGCAGAGAGGAGTGCTTTGGCCCAAGAGGAAAAACTCACACATCTGCCAGGGAGCCAGCTGCCCCATTTCCAAAACAGCCCGTCTGTGAAAAGCCCAAACAGCTTCCTTTTACTACCCTCTTATTTAGGCGCACAACAAGCGATACACAAAATATATTTAAAGGACCCTGCATTCCAGTCTTTAAATTTGTTATGCTAATTACGCTAATAACTATAATTAATTACAATGCACTCCGCTCAGTGTTTGCAGTAATTAGCCGTGAGGGCTGCACAAAGCATCGGGTTAAGCATTCTAAAAGGAAGGAGCTCTAAACAAGCCCGAGTGAACTGACATGGCGCTCCTGAGTTAACTGGAATTACTAGATGACTCACAGTGGGATGGAATGCTCAGGGTGAAATACTATATGAAGAGGTGGGCAAAGGCTCATAGGCCCTGGAAAGAACCATCTGGTTTTAGCTTAATGACAAGGATGAGTAGCAGCTCCCCAATGCCTCAGTGTGGGATCAAACCATTGTAGAGTTGGAAGGACCATCTAATCGAAGGTTACCAGATGTTTTTCAATGAATCCAGGGACTAAATAAATAAGTAAATACTACAAGTTCGGGACGTTGATGCTGCAGCGATGGTGGTGGCAGAGGGGTAGAAGCCGCCGCCTTGACCTCAAACACCATGTTTCCCCTTCCTCTGAGGTTTCTATCTCCTTTCTCCATGAGCCTGGGCAGCCCCTGAGTTGTTGGTTCTTCAGTGGTGGTGGTGGTGGGGAAGTGGTGTGCGGTGGGTCAGGCATGGAAGGTGGAGAAGGAGGGCCAAGAGCAGTGGCAGCGGCGAGGCTCAGGCAGCGTGATGCCTCCTTTCCCATCGGAGCAGCCCCAATCCCATTCCTACTTGCGTGCAAACAGGAGTGGTAGGGATCCCTCAGCTGGGAAGGGAGGCTTCCCGTTGCCTAGCTGAGAGATCCCTGTCCCCTCCTTCTTGCACGCAAGCTCTGATAGGCAGCGTGAAGCCTCCCTTCACAACTGAGAGATCCCCGCCCTGCTCCTGCTTACACACAAGTAGGAGTTGGGAGGCTGCTCCGATAAGCAGCATGAAGCCTCCCTTCACAGCTTAGTTGCCGGGGCCAGGGAAGGTGGAGGCAGCCCAGAAACTGCATCTTCGAGCCCCTGGACCACCATCATATGGGGACTTCTGAGCAGCTCCTGAAGCCAGCCAGAACCAACTGCTCCAGGCTGCTGAGACAGCCGCTGCTGCATTTCCTGGGGACATTAGATGAAATCCAGGGACATTCTGGGGATGGAATTTGTCCAGGGATGTATTCACAAATTCGGGGACTGCCCCTGGGAAATGGGGATGTCTGGTAAGCCTAATCTAGTCCATCCCCATGCAATGCAGTCAGTGAAATTGATGCTGTCCTAACAACAAAGGTATAGTGAATGGGATACAACAGGGCTGGGTGGACATTCAGCCTGGAAGTCAAATGTGGCCCTTCAGAATCTCTATCAGGCCCTCAAGACTCTCCCTCCCTCTCAGTGTCCTTCTCCACAGGCTATGCCTCCTCTTTAGCCTTGCACCATCCTCAAGCGGTTTTGCCTTTGTGGATTGTGCCATTGTCGTTACAGTGGTGCCCCGCAAGACGAATGCCTCGCAAGACGGAAAACCCGCAAGACGAAAGGGTTTTCCATTTTGGAGTTGCTTCGCAGGACGAATTTCTCTATGGGCTTGCTTTGCAAGACGAAAATGTCTTGCGATTCCTGGGGGTTTTTTTCCGCTCCCCACCCCCTTTTCCTAAGGCACTAAGCTGCTAATAGCCTTTTAGCAGCTAATCCGCTAATCCCTTAAGCCTTTAATAGCCGCTAATAGCCGCTAAACCGCTAATAGCGCTAATCCGCTAATGGGCTTGCTTCGCAAGATGAAAAAACCGCAAGACGAAAAGACTCGCGGAACGGATTCTTTTCGTCTTGCGAGGCACCACTGTATTTGGATCTATATCCTGCCTTTCCTCCTGAAGGAGCCCAGGGCAGCAGAAGAAAACAAGCTTAAAAAGCATTCTATAAACAGTTTAAACAACCTAAAAATAGTTGTGGTTAAAAACAAATGTTCAGTAATCTCAGGATTGTTCGGAATAGTGTTCTTCAGCCATCGCATGCCTGGGGACACAGGACTGTATTCAAATTGCTCCTAAAAGACAATTATGATGAAGACAGGCACACTTCACCAGGAAGGGCAGTCCACAAACTGGGAGCCACCGCTGAAAAGACCCTGTTGAGGGTCAATGCCAACCAGGAGGCTCCCTGTGGAACCACCACCAAGAAAGTCTCACCTGCTGATCCTAGAGTTTCAGATGCCTGATACTTTGAGAGATGCTTTTTTAGGTACAGTGGTACCTTGGGTTACAGATGCTTCAGGTTACAGACTCCACTAACCCAGAAATAGTACCTCAGGTTAAGAACTTTGCTTCAGGATAAGAACAGAAATCGCGCCGCTGTGGCGCCACAGCAGCGGGAAGCCTCATTAGCTAAAGTGGTACCTCAGGTTAAGAACAGTTTCAGGTTAAGAACAGACCTCCAGAACGAATTAAGTTATTAACCTGAGGTACCACTGTACTTGGGTCCCAAGCCAAGAGTTTGGGAGTTCATATGCTAGTACCAACTCTTTGAATTGGGTTCATTAGCTCACTGGCAACCAGTGCAGGTCTTTCAGAACCAGTGTCATTGGGAATGTTTTTCTGTGCTGAGTTTTTTCATTTTTTTTTTTTTACCAGCTCTGATTATTTTATTCCTGGTTCAGACTTCACTATTTCATATGAAAGCTTTCCCCCCCCATAAGTTTAACTGAACCGACTTTCTGATTGGATTTTCCTGGCTTCTGTATCTGGGACACCAGATCAATCTGTAGTAATGTGCACTGAAGACCACAGGATTCCTGATTTCACAGTAGCTATGTTCTTCTCTCAAACGAAAAGACTTTGGGTTTGGGACAGCTAGGATAACGTAGTGAGCTTTAACTAGAGAGATCAAGAAGTTTAGGTGTGATACTGCAGGATTCAGCAATGGCTGAATTGTACCTGATTTGAATCTTGCACATCATTCTTCTGAATACTGTTCAGTTTAAAAGTTAAGCTGCATATTCATATTCTATTTTGTTTTTCCAAGCAATCTTTATTTGCATATACCATTTCTGATTTCTCCCTTTCCCGAGATTTATTCATGTATAATGTGCTGTTGATTTCCCCCCTTTGATTTCATTATGCTCCAATCTTTCAAAAACTGCAATGTGTTCATTGGCCTTCTGCTGGTGTCTTTAAAAAGAAAATTCCTAATGGATTTTGGCTTCTCACTTCCTGTCTGGTCACCACCCTCTTGTGAGTTGGAGCAATTTAAGAGCCTCAATTTTAGGTTGAATTATGCTGAATGTTCTGTTGCACCTACTTGTATTTGTTTAAAACAGCCTTGGGGAATCTTTGGCTCTCTGTGTGCTGTTGGACTCTGTTGGATCACTGAGACCATCTGCAGGAATGCCTCTGGTCATTTCCTGAAATGGTGAGGCTCATTCAGCAACCATGAGAAACTGAAACTTTAGTGCCATTGGTACAGTCCTGTGGAACAGCCTGCCAATAGACTCAGTGGGGGCGCACTGTGCCAACTTTTAACAACCCGCTGGAAACTTTCCTATTCTGCCAGGCCTATGTAGGCAATTATGAGTACATCTTTCCACAATGGTTTACTGATCTCAGTTTTAACTTTTTAAAAACTTCTTGTGCTTTTACTGTATGGCTGTAATTCATTTCTACTGTTGCAAACTGCTTTGATATACTTTTGTGATGTTGTTGTTGTTGTGCAGTCGTTTAGTCGTGTCCGACTCTTCGTGACCCCATGGACCAGAGCACGCCAGGCACTCCTGTCTTCCACTGCAGTTTGGTCAAACTCATGCTGGTAGATTCGAGAACACTGTCCAACCATCTCGTCCTCTGTCATCCCCTTCTCCTTGCACCCTCAATCTTTCCCAACATCATGGTCCTTTCCAGGGAGTCTTCTCTTCTCATGAGGTATTTGAGCCTCAGTTTCAGGATCTGTCCTTCCAGTGAGCACTCAGGGTTGATTTCCTTCAGAATGGATAGGTTTGATCTTCTTGCAGTCCATGGCCTCTCAAGAGTCTCCTCCAGCACCATAATTCAAAAGCATCAATTCTTCGGCGGTCAGCCTTCTTTATGGTCCAGCTCTCACTTCCATACATTTTGTGATATAGTGGCACATAAACAGTATTATATAAAGCAGGGTTGCCATATCTTGAAGAGCAAAAAAGAGGACAGCTGAACTGCTGCCAGCCAGAGCGGGGCAGAGAGGCATGCAGGCACGGGCACGTGGTGCCACTGCCACCACACTTGCACACCTCTTTCCCCAGCTTAGGCTGGCAGCAGCTGTGGCATGCAGAGCACCCGTGTGCTTCTTTCCTGGCTTGGGTTGTCAGTTGCTGTGGCTTACAGAGCTGCCCGCACCTGGGCTGCATGTGCCTGAGCCCAAGCCAAAAATTAAACAAACAAACAACCGCCCCCCCTCCAATAGACATTTCCTCTAAAATGTAAAAATCCCCTGCAATGGGCCTGTTGGTCTCCAAAAGAGGACATGTCCAGGATTTCCAGGACATATGGCAATGCTATAAAAAGCCAACCAACCAACCAAACAGATAATAAAACTCCTGTCAGTCCCAGCCAGCATGCTCAGTGGTCAGGCATGATGGGAGATGAAGTCCTACAGCACCCGGATGTCCATAGTTCCCCCAACTCTGGTTTAAAACCTTTTAAACACTGGACGATCCTGTGAACAAATAAGCAGAGCAGCTTCCATCCCTGGGAGGAAAAGGCCTTCGCTCAACTTGAAGCCATTTATCATCATTCTGTCAGGCTCAAAATGCATTCATGTTTTTGCATTAACATTTATTTTTACAAATCTGGACAGAACTGCTGGTCAGAATTCTTTCCGCCTCAGGGGCGACACAAACATAAAGCCTTTCATTATTTTGTCAGCGTCTGTGATTCGCCTGCCAGAGGCGACTGGGATTCAATTATGTTTCCCATGTGTACATTTAATGGGTTCCCTTGTGTAAGTCAAATACCAACGGGTTGTTGAGAGAACGTGGCATGAAGGTTTCTCTCTTCAGAACTGGGGGGTTGTGGGGCGGGGGGGGGGAGGCGCAGAGATGGTGACAAATTGGACGAGGGTCAGGGGAGAGCAACAAAATATTATTAAAGGCCCAGAGTTTCTGATTTATGAGGATGGGATTAAAGGGGCTGTACATGCGCCGCTTCGACAAACAATAGACCCCGGATCCTTTGGTATTAACTAACAGCATTCTTTCAATTTGTGTTAATGTGATGGGGAATTAGGCTAGGGGTCTCGACAGCCCTTGCAATTTGTAAGACTTTAAGGGAGCATGGGCATTAACAAGGGAGCCTCCAGAGTGAGACAGGAGGGGCTGCAACCAGTGGGGATAATGGGATGAAATGATTGAATTAAAACCAAGGGGACATTTGGGTTGAATATTTAATTTGGCTATGGGGCACTTGCTTGATGTGCCTTCCGAGGGAGGGCATTTATCAGCAAACATTGGCTCACAGAAAGATTGATTGGCCCATGGAACCATCTCCCTGGGGAGCAGCTTTGTAGAAACTCGCAGCACGTTTGAAGTGAGCTGGAGAAAATGAGCATGGCTCTCAGCATTTCAAACATTCTCACGTTGCCCAGGGGAAGGGTGGATCGGACAACGTCCACTGTGATTTGTTCTATTCTAAACCCACATTTAAAACACAGTGATATCGCTTTAAATCAGGCTTCCTCAACCTTGGCCCTCCAGATGTTTTGAGACTACAATTCCCATCATCCTTGACCACGGGTCCTGCTAGCTAGGAATCATGGGAGTTGTAGGCCAAAAACATCTGGAGGGCCGAGGTTGAGGAAGCCTGCTTTAAATAGTCAATTCTCCTCCCAATGAATTCTGGGAGCTGTTGTTCACTAAGAGTGCTGGCAAAACAAAAACACACGCTAGAAGAGTTGACAAAAATTTACATTTTAAAAAGACCCTAAAATGAAATTTATTATTAACTCAGCTTTTTTAAAAAGAAAAAACTTCTTCTTCTTCTTCTTCTTCTTCTTCTTCTTCTTCTTCTTCTTCTTCTTCTTCTTCTTCTTCTTCTTCTTCTTCTTCTTCTTCTTCTTCTTCTCCTCCTCCTCCTCCTCCTCCTCCTCCTCCTCCTCCTCCTCCCATTCTTGCACCTTATCGAGGTGTCCAAATAATGCGCCACCAATACATTATAACAAACCACCCCAATCTCCAAGTGGTGTGATACTCCAGGGTTCCTGGTACTTGCCCAGGATTCGGTTCCCTTGGGATGAGGGACAGCAGAGACTGTGGTATCTTTAGGATATATGGTTTATTTACACATATACACAACCTGAGCCTAAGATGGAGGGTCTCAAGGCATTAACACCTGACAGTCTTACTTCTGCCATACTCATAGCCTAGAATTGCAGCAGAAACCAAGCCTTGCTCTGTGGCCTAGCTTTTCAGAGCTTATCCACACTCACCTTCCCTCTGCTCTTTGCAAGCACAGGTCCACACTTTAAAATTCTGTGTCTGAGTGCCCTTGTTGTTGTCCCAGAGCTTTCCCCACGAAAACCCACTCTTTGAAGCTGAAGTGCAACAAACAACAATCCAGGTTTTCCACAAATTGCTGTTTGCTCTTGTTCAGCTTTAGAGAATGAGTTTTCATGAGGAAAGCTCTGGCCGAGGAAACAAAACAAAATGAAAAAGGAATTTGGACACAGAATTCTAAATAAGCCCTTGGCTTATAGCCTGATCTTAGCTCAGATCACCCACAACTTGTGATGTTAAATTCTCAAGAATATTCTCCAGAGAATATTCTCACCTTACATCACTACCCACAACTACCTTTGATGTACCAGCCAGGAGTGGTGATGATTCACAGCCATTGCCCTAGACAAAGAATTGCTGATTGAGGTGCTTAAGTGGCAAGCTATGAGCATTAACTTGCAGTTCCCCAGTTGGCAATGGGACCTTCCATCAGGTTCTAACCCAGCGGTTCTCAACCTGTGGGTACCCAGGCATTGTTGGACTACAACTCCCATCATCCCTGAGCTCTGGCCTTGCTAGCTAGGGGGTGAGGGGAGTTGTAGTTCAACAACATCTGGGGACCCACAGATTGAGAAAGGCTGTTCTAACCCTTCCTGGATACAAGACTCCAAGAATTAGAAGGGGCACAGGGCATCATGCAAACAGACCACCCCCAAACTCACAAGATTCTCCTGTATTTCTAAGCTGCATGCTCATCCTTTTGGATTCCATTCCTCACTTCAGTTTCACCACCATTTGCTTCCCGGTCAGCCCATTTAGGAAAGGATTAGGACAGATGGGCAAAGTCATAGCAATCCAACAATTGTCATCACCACCAACCAAAGGGCAGCTGCCATAAATGACAATTGTGGGAAGCACATTGCCAAATCAATAAGGCAAGAAGGCACAATTTCTGAACTTCAGCATCATCACAACCCCAAACTAGGATGGGGATATGGTCATGAGAAGGTCTGAAGAGAGAATGGAAAGCTTATGTTGGCCCTTGGGGGGGGGGGAGTGGAATCGAGCCATCCACCATAAGCAAACTCCTCCTATTAAAACAAGGCAGCAAAGACAGCAATAAAAATAAATGACCAGTGACTGTAATCTATCCGAGTAAGCTTTATATAAGTGCAAATTGCAGCAAGCACATTTCCAACCTCTTAATGGGGGAAAAAATAGTTGTTGGAGCACCCTGATGGAACAAGCAAGAGTGGATTATAAAATGCAAAACCTTCAAGGCAACTACTTCCCCCTAGCAATATTTCAGTCCGTATGAAAGTGCCCATTTTCCAAAGGGATGGAGTCATGTTGTAATTTGAGCCCATGTCAGTCTGGTCACTTTCAATCTCACATCCTGTGTTCATCCAGAAGTCGGTTTTGCCCTGTTTTTGCATTAATCTGCATTTTTTATAATCTACAGAGATGTTACCGTGTGTGTGTGTGTGTGTGTGTGTGTGTACAGTTCACCAGATTCAGACAAAACCTAAACCAAATTGGGCCAGTTCGGGTGGATCTGGGCACTAGCCCAATCATGTTAAGAAAAGTCCTTGATTGAAGGAGAAGAACACAACCTCTGCAAAGAGCAACATGGGGCTGATTGAAAGATGGCTTTCATACAGCCCTGCACCAGGCTTGGGTTGCAGGTGTCTGATCCTAAAAGCCAACCTGAGCAGGATTTTGGCCCTCTGCTTACCAATGAGCAGTGGGTTCAATCATACTGGCTGCAGAGGTCAGGTTTGCCAATATGCCCAGGGCGGGATGGAGAGAGAGAGAGAGAGAGAGAGAGAGAGAGAGAGAGAGAGAGACTGCATTCTTATAGTTCCCTGGGAGTAATTCTCCTTGGACTCTTTGTGTGGGGTGGGCAGTACTGAGATTTTTGTAGGATTTCACTGAGATTCATTTCTAGACATAGTTTATCTCAAAGCATACATTTTAAAAGCAATTTTCAGAGGGTTTTTTGAGCCAATGACTACTTTAGGACATTTGAGAAATGCAAAAAAAAACCCAACCCCAATGTATAGCAACATTCTGAGCAACACATTAAGGACTAAGGGTAGACTTGCCTAAAGAAAAATGTTTTCAGCAGGTCACAAAAAGAGTACAGAAAAATTGCCTTCCTGACTTCAATAGTTTCAGAGTGCAGGTGTTGCCACACTAACGAGACTATTCCTTCAAAGAGTGGGATTAACATTATGTAGCACCAGTGGCATTATTATTTCCATTTGAAACATCTCATAGCTATAACAACTTTTTAAATCAACAACATTGAATGTATGTATAAAAAAACACATTTCTTGAAAAGCACAGTTAAAACAATTACACATCTTCCAAAAATATATCCAATACAGATACCAAGTGGGATAAAACTCTCCACTTAGAAGGTGTGTTGAAAAAGGGACACGAGGACCATAATGGCAAGGCCCAGCCATCATGGTTAGTCACCACTGATAGCCCTCTTCTCCATGCATTTGTCTAATCCTCTTTTCAAGTCAACTGGGTTGATGTCCATCACGGCCTCCTGTGGAAATGAGTTCCACAGTTCAACTCCGCCCCATGTAAAAAAGTACTTGAACCCTGAATCTCCCAACATTCCGCTTCACTGGTTGCCCATGAGTTCTAGTGCTATGGGGGGGGGGACTCTCTCTCCACTTTCTCCATGCCATGATTTATTTATTTTTCAATTCTCTCATGTCTCTTATTTACCTTTTCTCTGAACGAAGAAGTCCTAACCTTTCTTCAATAGTAAGGTCTTCTCCCTCTCTACAAGACTGGATCCAAAAGCTGACAAAATATGCCGAATTAGACGGTCTATCAGAAAAAATAAAGAACAAATCAAAACAGGAATTTGTTTCAAAATAGGAGGTTTTCAAAGAATATTTGAAATATAAATATAGTAGTTTAAACTCTGTTGAAGCACTCGAGGAACTTCAGTACTAGTTGCAAGGCAGATATAAGAAGTAAGATATCTTAAGAAAAAGTTATGATAAAAGTGTGTATTGGCAATAAATAATATGTAATCGAAATATGGAATAGACTGGAGGTTGGGTCTTTAGTGTTAAGACCAATTTATGCTTTATCGTTTGTTGAGAAAATTCTGTGTCTATGGTTATTCCTGTGTGTAATTTGGTATTTGTGTTTTCTTTTTCTTTCTTTTCTTGCTGTATCAATAATAATAAGAATAAAAGGTCTTCAATAGGTGCTGGAAATTTAGCAGAGAGACCAAGTGTGTGATATGTTATAGCAGGAAGTTTTAATGAGTAAGTGCCACCAGACTAAAGGCCCAATTCTGATGTTGTAAAGAACAGATCTCTTGAAAAGATGAGATCTGCAGGAAACACTGTATTGCACATCACAGTGATTGGTTGCCTCAATAAGGGATGGTAAGATCTTTTTGACACCCCCTAATAAACAGAGGTCCACATTAATATAACATTATGGGGCTATGAAACGAAAGACTAAGTCAGGGTCACGATCATCTGCTCAATGCTTCAGACACCTGTGGCTGAAAGAACCCATCACCCAAATGATGATGCGATAGGGAAGGATTCCTGGATTAATGCAAAGGGGATCCTGCAAGTTCAGTCCAGAGTTCAGCCAAACTGTCATGGACAAATGTTATGCATAATTCATTTTTTTGACTTAGTGCCCATAAAGCATTGATGGGAGAAAAGAAAAGAAAAAATCAGCTGGCAGTTCAGAGAGGAATGATTTCCACTTGCCTCCAAGCTTCACTTCTTTGCATGGACCGTTCCTTTAAGGGCACAGGGAGGAAAACAAATTTATGTGAGCGATGCCAGGTGGAAAATACCACTTGTTTATGTTAGTGAGCTGTGTGCCGCTTGCCCGATTTTTCATATCCCATTTTTATCTTCTCCATAAACAACTTTAAGGGCATTGCTTGTTAATAAAAACATTTTATTAGGAATATGTGGGTTTTTCAAGGGCTCAGATTTGCAGGCTCTTTATATAGGCTATGCATTTGCTTCTCGCGTTCATATCTTGCTTGAGATTCCACATCTTGAAAAAGACATGGAATACCAGTGAATACCATCCCTATGCCCTGTTTCAGATTGTGCATCAAAAAGTGCCTTTAGGAAATCAACCTCAAAAGTGTGGGCAAACCAGATGAATATACTGAGTCAGACCAATGGCCCATCTAGACCAGGCTTGCCCCCTCTGACTAGCCAGATGGGTAGGGTATAAATAATAATAATTATTATTACCAGGTCTGGGATCTTCCAAGTCCTACTATATCAGCTTCATGTAGATCAACCCAATCTGCCCTTTCCAAACCACTCTGCATAACACAGTTCAACTATCTACTGGTTCCTGCACCTCTGAAAGTTCTGATGTGGATTTCAGCTTTAAAAATGGGCATCCCCTCGATCTCTTGACCCACGTCTCTGTTTTGAATTACTGTGTTGTTTTAATGGGTCTGCTTTATTGCATAGAATTATAGAATTAGAAGGAACACCAAGGGTCAAGTAGTCTAACCCTCTGCAATTCAGGAATTGTAGCCAAAGCATCCACAATAGATGACCATCCAACCTCTGCTTAAAAGCTTCCAGTATAGCATCTAGATCAAGGGAAGTAATAGTGCCACTGTATTCTGCTCTGGTCAGACCTCACCTGGAATACTGTGTCCAGTTCTGGGCACCACAGTTCAAGGAGGACACTGACAAACTGGAACGTGTCCAGAGGAGGGCAACCAAAATGGTCAAAGGCCTGGAAACGATGCCTTATAAGGAATGGCTAAGGGAGCTGGGCAGGTTTAGCCTGGAGAAGAGGAGGTTAAGGGGTGATATGATAGCCATGTTCAAATAAATAAAAAGATGTCATATAGAGGAGGGAGAAAGGTTGTTTTCTGCTGCTCCAGAGAAGCGGACACGGAGCAATGGATCCAAACTACAAGAAAGAAGGTTCCACCTAAACATTAGGAAGAACTTCCTGACAGTAAGAGCTGTTCAACAGTGGAATTTGCTGCCAAGGAGTGTGGTGGAATCTCCTTCTTTGGAGGTCTTTAAGCAGAGGCTTGACAACCATATGTCAGGAGTGCTCTGATGGTGTTTCCTGCTTGGCAGGGGGTTGGACTCGATGGCCCTTGTGGTCTATTCCAACTCTATGATTCTATGATTCCAAGGAAGGGAGGGAGGGAGACCCTCCACTGTTCAACAGCTCTTACTGCATACTTTAATTGTGCCTTTTAATTACTGTAACTTGAAGCCATTGGTTTGGGTCCTAGCCTAAGGAGCAGGAGAAAACAAACTTGCTCCATCATCCTTTTGGATATCTGAAGATGGCTTTCATATCTCCCCCATCTCCTCTTTTCCTGGCCAAAAATACCCAATTTCCTCAACCGTTCCTTATAAGGCTTGGTTTCCAGACCCTTGATCATCCTGGTTGCCCTTTTCTGCACACATTTCAGCTTGTCAATATCCTTCTTAAATTGTGGCACCCAGAACTGGACACAGTACACCAGGCGTGGTCTAACCAAGGCAGAATAGAGCAGTACTACTATTCATTTTATCTGGACACTATACTTTTGTTGAAGCTGAGGCTCCAATACTTTGGCCACCTCATGAGAAGAGAAGACTCCCTGGGAAAGACCCTGATGTCTGGAAAGATGGAGGGCACAAGGAGAAGGGGACGACAGAGGACGAGATGGTTGGACAGTGTTCTTGAAGCTACGAGCATGAGTTTGACCAAACTGCGGGAGGCAGTGGAAGACAGGAGTGTCTGTCGTGCTCTGGTCTATGGGGTCACGAAGAGTCAGACACGACTAAATGACTAAACAACAACAACAACAATACTTTTGTTGATGCAGCCTAAAACAGCATTAGCTTTTTCTTGCTGCTACTGCACCTCATGGTTCACTCATGAGAAGCTTTTGGTCTGCTAAGACACCCAAATCATTTTCACACGTACATACTACCTGTACTGGCAAACCAGGTGTCCTCCATCTTTTATTTGTGCAGCTGGTTCTTCCTGCCTAAGTGTAAGGACCTTACACTTGTCCCCATTGAGATTTCTTTTGTTAGCTTGGTCCCAGTTCTCCAATCAAGTTGGTGGACACAAGCAGACTGAAACACCCCATAGAAGGAGACTCAGAGAGAATGTGCATCTCAAGAAGGAGACCCAGCACGAATGCATACAAGGGAAATGGAGGGAGCAGAAGGCTCGTAAATGTTATCATAAACCAATTTCAGGCAGCACCTGCTCTTGTCTCCAGGATACTGGAGGAGTCTCTGAACTCCCAGGTGGCGCTTGCAAAATCTAGGAGGATTTTGGCCTGAGCCAGTATTGTGAGTCTCAGCACCTGGTTCTTTTTAATGAGTCATTAGACTAGGCCAGCATTACCCACCTGATCATACTTAAACAGGCATTAATCATTGTAGCCGCATTGATTTTGGTGAGGCTGTGCCTGTTGTTTCAGCTTAATATAAACAGCATGCAGAACATCGGTGGAGCACGACTCATTTATTAAAAAAGGATAAGCAACGCCAAGGCTTGAGCCTGCAACCCTGGGGAGGCATATTTTATAACCTAGGTTTTAATGTGGTGAGCTCCTCTTAGAAATGGGAGAATCTGTCCGTTTTGGTTTATCTCGTTTTCCTGCTCTTAACCCCAGTTCTCTACATCACCAAATCTGTTAGGGATATTTTTTCATAACGAGTTGTCATGAAAATTCAGCAGCATTTTAAGGCAAATGTCTCCTAACATACACATCTTTGAGTCTGGCCTGATATGCAGATTTTTCCAAAGCGTTTCCCCCAAATGTTATGCTGTTTTCACTAAAATGTGCGCTTTCCTCAGCTTGCGTTCAAAACTGGTGCAAATTTCAGGTGATACCTGTGTATTATAGAACCACAGAACTGCAGGGTTCGAAGGGACCCTAAGTGTCATCTAGTCCAATCCCTCAATGCAGGAATCCCAGCTAAAGAATCTCCAACAGATGGTCATTCAACCTTTGTTTAGAATCATCCAACGAAGGAGAGTCTACCATCTTCCAAGGTTGTTCTTTCCACTGTTGAACAGCTCTGACTGTGAGAAAGTTCTTCCTAATGTTTACTCAGAATCTCCTTCCTTGTTATTTGAATGAATTGATTGGTGTCCTGCCCTTTGGACCAGCCAACCACGTGACAGTTCCAGCTTCCATGTGACAATCTTTTATATATTTGAAGATGGCTATCATTATCACCAATCAGTTTTCTCTTCTCTGGGCCAAACATACCCAACTCCTCAACCTTTCCTCATAAGGCTTGAGAAATTTCTGTTTGCAAATTCTTTTGGAAAGTGGAAATTTGGTTGGTTTGCCTTTAAATCTGAACTGAAACAAATTTCTCCCCATGTCAGCTGTTCTTTGGGGAAGTCTGTTAGCATCTCTACCTCCCAAGTTGGACAGCCAACCTTCGGTATTCACCCCTTAGGCTGTGCCATTTGCAACCATTAGACCTATAGCAATTAGCCAGTCTTCCGTGGCTTCTATAGGTAAAGGTAAAGGGACCCCTGACCATTAGGTCCAGTCGTGGCCGACTCTGGGCTTGCGGTGCTCATCTCGCTTTATTGGCCAAGGGAGCCGGCGTACAGCTTCTGGGTCATGTGGCCAGCATGACTAAGCCACCTCTGGAGAACCAGAGCAGCATGCAGAAATGCCATTTACCTTTCCGCTGGAGTGGTACCTATTTATCTACTTGCACTTTGACGTGCTTTCGAGCTGCTAGGTTGGCAGGAGCAGGGACTGAGCAATGTGAGCTCACCCCGTTGCGGGGACTCGAACCCCCGACCTTCTGATCTGCAAGTCCTAGGCTCCGTGGTTTAATTCACATAGAGACAAGCAAAAAAGGAGAAGCTTCACCTGCTGATTTCTGCATATCAAATGTCCGTTAAAGGCACCAGCAAGGCAGCCTGTTGTTGCTCGTTTTCAGAGCCACTTGGCAACCCTCTTTCCCAGCACTGTCAACATAATTAATGGCCACCCTCCTTAACATATCCATCAAGTTTATGTGGCTGGTTCCATTTATCTTGCAGAGCTAAGAATGCAAGGAGAAGAGCCCTGCTGGATCAGACACAAGGATTCTTTTCCCCTAGGCCAGGATCCTGTTTCACAAAGTGGCCAACCAGCTGCTCCTGGAAAGACAGCAAGCAAGAGCATAAGGCTGAACGTCATCTCCTGTTGTACTAGCATTTGGGAGCTCACTGTCTCTGATCCTGGAGATAGCATGTAGCCTTTGATAGCCTCATCACCCAACAAGTTGTCTGACCCTTGACAGCTTCCCATAGACAGTCCTGTGCCTATGGGAATGGAGGCAGCCAGGTGCAGAAAGCAGACTCTCCAAGTGCCCCTATTTTCCAGGGACAGTCCTGGATTTACAGAAGCCCTCACAGCTTCTGATTTGATCCCAGAATGTCCCGCTTTTTCTTAGGACAACCCTATTTCCATTGGAGAAATATTGAAGTGTATGGTAGGATGCCCCTATTTTCATTGGTGAAATGTCAGAGCCAAGCAGAGGAAGAGAGCAAAGCCTCGTGATGCCCATCACCAGAGCAGTTTCAGCTTGTCAATATGGGCATAAGGCTAAGGGCTAACACCCTTAGCAGCCAGTGTGGTGTAGTGGTTGAGAGCGGTAGTCTTGTAATCTGGGCAACCGGGTTCGCTTCTCCGCTCCTCCACATGCAGCTGCTGGGTGACCTTGGGCCAGTCATACTTCTTTGAAGTCTCTCAGCCCCACTCACCTCACAGAGTGTTTGTTGTGGGGGAGGAAGGGAAAGGAGAATGTTAGCCACTTTGAGACTCCTTAAAGGGAGTGAAAGGCGGGATATAAAATCCAAACTCTTCTTCTTCTTCTTCTAACACACAGCCATAACAAGTGCATGTCATAACTCCAGAAAAAAGACCCTAAACCTCCCAGCAGTTTGCACATGAACATATATGAGTGCTGGTGGTTCACATGTGAGTCCAAATCTGCACATCGTAGCACAGCAAGACGAAGCAGAATTTTAGCTCCTGCTTTCATGGGGGAATGGGAATATGGGGGGAGATTTCTGCCCAGTTTGAATATGCAAAGAGTGAATGTCCTCTCTCATGATGCCCAGGTGAAGGTTAGAACTGTACATTTTCGTTTCTCGTTCCATTTCTGGGACTCTACTCTCCACTCCCTTGATTATTGTTTTTTGTTATAGATGATATCTATGTTACTAGCATAGCCCCAGGCTGCCCTCCTAGGCAATGTATAAAGGAAAACTTACCAAAGAGGAGCAAGGAGAGGTTAGGGAATGTAGTTTGCGTGATGAAAAGAGTAACCGAAGGGGAAAAGATGGGAGGATACTTCATGTTCACCATGCCGCCTCTCAGGGCTTATCCACACTTACCTGTTGCTCCACTCTTTTCCTGGCACAGATCCACACTTTAAACCTCTGTGTCTGAGTGCTCCTTCCCCTCCCCCGCTACATCATTCCATGGAAAACCCACTCTTTAAAGCTGAAGCACAACAAAAGGCAATTCAAGTTTTTGACAGATCGCTGTTTGCTCCGGTTCAGCTTTAAAGAGCAGGTTTTCGTGGGGAGAGCTCTGGACCAAAAAAGCTGGCATTCTGACACAGAGCTTTAAAGCATAGTTCATACCTGGAAAGCATAAAGGAAAGGTAGAGGTGGAGAAAAAGTAAGCGTTCAGATTCCCTCCTAGGTAGATTTAATGCCTGACCCCTTTCTAATTCTTGGAATATCCAGGCTTGCTTCTCAGTTGCCATTGCCGTAGCTGACTTCCTAATATACTTGGACAGCTCAGTGTCAATAGAAAGGGTTCTAGTTATGGTGAAACCCACGTAGACAAAATCATCTGTTTATATGTGTACCTATACATATCTTTTACATACATGTGTAAATAAACCATATATCCTGAAGACACCACAGTCTCCGCTGTGCCTCATTACAAAGCAAACACGAACCATAGGTAAGCACCTTGAACCCCTGGAATCTCACACCAGTTGGAGATTAGGGTGGCGGGCAACAATACAAAACAACAGCAACAACAACAATTTTATTATTTATACCCTGCCCATATGGCTGGGTTTCTCCAACCACTCTGGGAGGCTTCCAACAAAATATTTAAAAATACATTAAAACATCAGTCATAAAAAACATCTCTAAACAGGGCTGCCTTCAGATGTCTCCTAAAAGTCAGATAGTTATTTATTTCCTTTGACATCTGATGGGAGGGTGTTCCACAGGGCAGGTGCCACTACCGAAAAGGCCCTCTTCCTGGTTCCCTGTAACTTCTCTTCTCACAGTGAGGGAACCGCCAGAAGGCCCTTGGCGCTGGACCTCAGTGTCCAGGCTGAACGATGGGGGTGGAGACGCTCCTTCAGGTATACTGGGCCGAGGCCATTTAGGGCTTTACAGGTCAGCACCAACACTTTGAATTGTGCTTGGAAACATACTGGGAGCCAATGTAGGTCTTTCAAGACCGGTGTTATGTGGTCTCGGCATCTACTCCCACCTAGGCTTTTCAGCAATGCAGAGAATTTCTGGCAGTAATTGTGTCAATGGCCTGTTTCATCTCTCCATTCCACAGTGGGACCAGGGCAGCCACAGGATCACAAGATCTGCCAAATGACACATCCTTCAGCACATCCAGGAATCCTTTGGATTCTATAAGTCTCTGGAGTTGGGAGATCTAAATGGGTCTGTCACCCCTCCAGCGGGGAACTGGATATGCTGAATGTAACACACATAGCCCTTGGTCCTTTTGACTGGCTGAGCAACAGATTGATGTAGCCCCAATGTTTCCTGTTGCACAACTGGTTATGCAACAAAGCTTCTGCTAGTGCAACTGTTGCACTGGATTTCATATGGCACAACCATTATTCTCAGCCTTATGCTAATGCAAAACCCTTTTGCTGGTGGTCAGAGTGCTGAACTAAGGATCACCCAGTGAAAGTTGGGTCATTGTCCTCATTGTCCTCAAATAAAGTACTTATTTACCTAAGAAATGCCTAGTTTATTGGACTAAGATGTGGCGAGGGCCCCTAGTTTTGTGGCTTTAAAGAGGGATGGAGACACATAATTGAAAAGAATAATCATAGAATCATGGGCTGGTGATCATCTAGTCCGACCCCTTGCAAATGCAGGAATATGCAGCTATCCCATATGGGTCAAATCAGTACTGCGCTCTAACCAACTGAACTATCCAGAGGTATTTTGAAGATCATATGAGTGTGTGTGTGTAACTTATATGTCCAAAATCAATACGCCAGTGATTGCTAGCAATAAGGCAAGGCTATTGCCTCCATGCCCTGCTTGAGGGCTTCCTCAAGGGGCATATTTGTTATGATGAAAAATCTTAGCTCAGTGATAGAACACATGCTGTGAATGCAGAAGTTTCATTCTCTGGAATCTCCAGGCAGGCGTTTCATAAGACCCCTTATGAAACATTGGACAGCCGCTGTCAGACATTGCAGAAAACAGTGAGCTAGACACCATGATGAACTGACTCAGTTTCCTTTGGTTTCATTGTGTTAATATTGCATTGGTTTTGACTTTATTGTGATTCCCATAACGTGCTGTACACTGCTTTGTGGTTTCTAAATGAAAGCAGTATTTAAATATTTTAAAAGAAATAATATATATAGCTGAGAAAGGGGATACCCTGGGCCATTGCCTGGGAGCGAACCATCCCTGCTTGCAGAGTCATTGTGGCTACTCATGACTTTGCTGCAAACTTGAGGCTGCAGTCCATGGAAGCAATAGAGATTTTGTCCCCCCCTCCCCCCCAATTTGGCTGCTGCAGCCTCGATCGCTCAGGGCATCCTCTTCCCTGGCACCACCACTGCCACTTGCAAAGGAGGTTGACTTCAGGGGAATCTCTCTGCCTTGCAATGTGGGGGATTTACTAGCTAATCACTGATTTATTTAATGAGAGCGGCGGTAAACAGCAGGACCATGTTTCATATAAATAACACAATCGATAATGGCTGCCCCTCTTCTCCCACATCTAACTCATCCTTGTTAGAAATAAATTTGCTCTGTGTGAGCTGAGAGCAAATATTCCTTTTTAGCTGAGTTTATCCTGCCAGTAGGTGCATGAGTGAATCCTTGCTTCTTTGTAGAGAATTAGAGGAGAGGGAGAGAGTAGGGGGCACAGCTTCTGATGGAGCAAACTACTTAATTTCTTAGAAGAGGAATTAAACCTCTCTGGGCTTAAGCCTAACTGGAAACCACACTCTCGATTTTATTTCGATGATTTCCCCTTCCATTCCTCCTAGGGTTGCCACCCTAGTTTGTGCAGGCAGAGGATGTGACCATGAAGAGGAAAGCTGAGAGTGAGAGTGAAAGTTATTGCGTGTCGAGGTCCCCAAGCCACCCCTCAAATAACTCACAACTCACACATAATTTTTGCTTAAGGTTTTTGGCATAATTTTGGCCACAACTTTTTAAAAATACATATCTGTGAGTGGTTGCTTAGGCATTGGTTAAGACTATCTGTCCCCCCCGCCTGGGGACAGAACTAACCTCTGAACTCCCTTGGAAGCCAGTACGGGAAAACAATATTGGGGAGCAATGGAGCTGAGTCACATGCCCTCAGCACTCACCCGCATGCTTCCCGGGGCTTGCCGGCCCTAGCCCCATTCCAGGGATTTGGACAAAATCATGGCAAGCCCCTGGATTCCTTTAACAGAATTCCCTTCCACAGCAGCATTGGAGGGGCAGGCCCAGCCAATCCTTACCCCTCCTCCAACCAATCTGATAACCAATGCCTAACCGCAACCTTACAAGTTGTGACGATTTGCTATGCAGTAGGCAAAAACCCAAATGGCCCAGCCAATCGGTCAGATGAACAAAATTCCTACCAGGCCCCTGCCCCAATGGCAGACGACCCCATGACAGGCATAGCAAGGTCAACGCAAAACCCTCGAAACACAGGGCGGGTGATCCAGGGCGGGTGATAGAGAAAGCACCAAGCTGCGTGCCCGGAAGTTAAAAGGTTCAATCCCTCCCACCAGAATTGCAACAAGTAAATTTCCCCGGCAACCCAGCCATCCAATCAATTGCCAGGGGTCAGTTTAGCCACCCTGCCTGGCAACAAAGGGGTGACTCAGCGGACCCCACCGCAACCCGTGCTCTCATTTCAGGGAGAACATGCTTTGCAGGATGCGGGATGTGGGGAGAGGGTGGGGTGAGGTCAAGAAGAGGAGTTTGAGAAAAAGTTCCCGAGGAAGACTATACCTCCATGGTACAAAACATACATTGCATGAGAAGGTCCCAGTTTCAGCATCTCCAGTTAGGGCTGGAAGAGAACACGGCCTGAAATTCTGGAGAGGACATATAGAATAAGAGAACAAGAAGAACATTACGTTTAAAGAAGATTGGAACAAGTTTATTAAATATATGGGAAATGATTGCGTACAGCTGAAAACGCCGACAGCATTAAAATAAATTCAACAGTGTAAACAAGTTTTGATGGATGCAAGGATGGAATACTGAATGGCATAGTCTATGTAAAATATGCAGGGATTTATGATATGTAAAATGAACCATGGAAAGAGAAGAAGGGAAGACTTCGATATACAGCGGTACCTCAGGTTACAGATGCTTTAGATTACAGATGCTTCAGGTAACAGACATCGCTAACCCAGAAATAGTACCTCGGGTTAAGAACTTTGCTTCAGGATGAGAACAGAAATCGCGCGGCGGCAGCGGGAGGCCCCATTAGCTAAAGTGGTACCTCAGGTTAAGAACAGTTTCAGGTTAAGAACGTACCTCCAGAACAGATTAAGTTCTTAACCCAAGGTACCACTATATTAAGGATGTAAAATGAGTATTTTAAATTGTAAAACATAAAAAAATAATAAAAATTATATAAGAATAAAAATAAAAATAATACAATTCTGGAGAGTAGCTCCCAGCCAGTGTAGGCAAGACTGAGATGGGCTAAACATCTGGCTCCATGCTAATCAGCTTCCTATTTTTCCTATGTTTTCAAATGAGTCACTGATTGTTTGGGGAAAGTGAATTGTGAGCATGATATTTGCTAAAAGAGAAATAGCCTGATCTCTCCAAAGAGTGGTGTGGCCTTGGTTCTAAGTCATAAATTGGGGTGAGGAGCTGCTGGATCAAAATCACAGATAAAAGTGCCTGAAAACAAGAGAGCAGACTAGGACCCCAATGGGGCTTTTGAACACCCCCCCCCCCCACTAATGCAAGCCACAGAAATCAGGGAAAGAACTGCCAAGCTTACAATGTCTTGAGCAGAAGAAAGTAGGCTTGCCTGTGGCTGTTTTCCCAGTAGGGAAGCATCCTTCATGCCAGGTACTGAAGTTTCAGAATCCCACCTCTCAAAGTTACTTTTATATATATATATATAAATCACTGCTCAGTTGAGCATAAGGATTGGGGGGAGGGAAGAAGAGTTTGATTTTGATTGCACTTTAATGCAAACTTTCCTAAATTGCACATCCTGAAATACAGCGTGACCTGCAACGACTGCTGCCCTTCAGACTTTGCACTTCACTGTATTTTGCAATGGCGTTCACCATCCCAATCAGAGCCTGCAAAAAATGTGTAAAAGGGAAAAAGGTTGTTTTCTGCTGCTCCAGAGAAGCGGACACGGAGCAATGGATCCAAACTACAAGAAAGAAGATTCCACCTAAACATTAGGAAGAACTTCCTGACAGTAAGAGCTGTTCGACAGTGGAATTTGCTGCCAAGGAGTGTGGTGGAGTCTCCTTCTTTGGAGGTCTTTAAGCAGAGGCTTGACAACCATATGTCAGGAGTGCTCTGATGGTGTTTCCTGCTTGGCAGGGGGTTGGACTCGATGGCCCTTGTGGGCTCTTCCAACTCTATGATTCTATGATTCTATGATTCTAGTGGAAATGCACTAAATTGTGGGAGAGTGCTTACGAAAAATGTGCATACTATATACAAAAAAGGGGCACACTGACAAGCTTTGCGAGGATTTTTAAAAATTGTAAACTTCTGCAGAAATGTGGAAAGCTGAAGGTAAGGTTGGAAAAATGGGAAACTGAGGGATACTGTAATGGGCAGGTTTTCCCAGACTTTGACTGGGGTGAGCTCTCGTCCCGTTTCCGCACAGCTATCTTCCTTGTTGTTGTTTTCTGAATTATTGGTGGTTTCTTTGGGAGAGATTCAGAACTTAAGAGTAACATACAGTGGTACCTCAGGTTACATACGCTTCAGGTTACATATGCTTCAGGTTACACACTCCACTAACCCAGAAATAGTGCTTCAGGTTAAGACGTTTGCTTCAGGATAAGAACAGAAATCAGGCTCCAGTGACGTGGCGGCAGCAGGAGGCCCCATTAGTGGTGCTTCAGGTTAAGAACAGTTTTAGGTTAAGAATGGACCTCCAGAACGAATTAAGTACTTAACCTGAGGTACCACTGTACAACAAATTGTCTAATATTTGTCCACTTTTATTATTCTAATGTGGTTTCTAAGGAAGATCAATAATTACTTTTCTGGTATAACCCAACTTGTGTTGCATCTAAGTCTGCTTCGTGGGAATGCCTGCCATTGCTGGTGAAGATTAAATAGACTTTCCATGCTCTTATAAGGGAGTGATTCTACTACTGAACAGCTAAATTTTGATCACTCACGTCGTTTCAGGATCTCTTGAACCACCATCCATGCTTTACAACTCCCATCGCAAGAAGCCACAGATTCACTGTTGCAAATCAGCACCCCAACCAACGGATTTGAGCATATTGTCATCACTGGCAAACCCTGTGACTATTCATTGCAGGAGAACAATATGTGTGTGTGTTAGGCAGTAGGGTTGCTCTGCTCATGGCCTGCTTGTGAGCTTCCTAGAGGTATCTTATTGTGGGAGTTTGGTTTGTCCTCTCATTAGGGAGTATAAGGCTATCATTGCCTATTAACAGGGATATTCCGTTCCACCTTAAGTACAGGCATGATTGTTGTGCGTCACATGCCTGTTTACACTCCAGCACAGCTTGCTGGGAACTTCCGTTTGTGTATTGCTTTTGCTTATGCTGCTTGCTTTGGATGAGATCGGACATGTTTTCCTTTTGTCCTGCTGTACGTTGAATAAATTGCTTGTAAATATGCTCACACAGCTGTCTCCTGCCACTTCTGTTGTGTAGCGTTTACTCTGCTGAGTAGTGTGCTCTAGCTTCTGCAGCTTGAGTTGCTGATGCTGCACCAAGGACCGGAGATCTCCCCGCACACTGACCGGGGGGCTGGGGCCAGCTGGGGGCCTGCCAATTGCCCCCAGTTCCTTGGCTGCATCCCAACAGTGGTCATCTCCTTCCTTTTGTTGAAGGAAGTATGCTTCTGAATATCAGTTTCTGAGAATTGCACGTGGGGAGAATGCTGTTGCATTCTTCTCACAGGCATCTGGTCTGAGAACAAAATGCTACAACAGCAGCAAGAATACTCATCGCAAAGTATTGGAAGACACAAGATTTACCCACATGGGAAGAGTGGCAGATGAAGCTGATGGACTACATGGAATTGGCGGAAATGACTGGCAGAATCCGAGACCAGGGAGAGGAGTCGATGGAAGAAGATTGGAAAAAATTGAAAGTATATTTACAGAAATATTGCAAAATTAATGAATGTTAGAAGAATACTGGAATGAAGTTATATGGTTTTAGCAGAAATGTTATTAAGAATTATGCAAAAACTGATTGTTAATGGGCTAAAGTGGAAAATTTAAAGTTAGACTGTGTTAAGATAAATTATAGAACAAAAAATTGAGAAAGAGGGAAAGGATTTGCTGAATTAGCTAATTTGAACTAGAATACAAAAAAGGGAGGTGTGAGGAAGTCGAGGAAACAAGTAAATGAAAGATAAAGATATGGATGTGTTTTTAAATGTTTTTGTTTTTTCTTGTTGTTTTGATGTATTGTTTTCCCCCCCTCTACTCTTGATGTATTGTTTGTTAACTTTTTATTGCCTTTTTTTCTTATATTTTTCCCCCTGTAACTATAAAACTTCTAATAAATATTATTTTTTTAAAAAAGAGAACAAAATCTTGGACTAGATGAGTCCTTGTTCTTTCTTGAGTGTCATCTAGTAGCAGAGGGAGAGGGAGGGTAAGCAGGGCATGCTTGGCTGCCTAGGCTGAGACAGTACCAACTCTATTTGTCTCCTGCATGATCCATTTCCATCCAGGCAGGTCTGTATTATTCCCTTTAGAAGGAAAGCTTGTGATCAGGAATCCTGGAGTAGATGGGCCATTTCCTGATCCAACAACCTAAAATTATTATTAAAGATGTTCTCGTGTAATGAAACAGACAAACAAACAAGAAAAAAATACATGGACCTTAAGGTCCATGAATAACCATAGTTTAGAGGTCCTGGGCCCTAAGGAAGTCCACCAGGACCAGGGCCTTTTCAGTGATGGCTCCGACCTGGTGGAATGCTCTGTCCCATGAGACTAGGGCCCTTCAGGATTTAACCTCCTTCCGTCTGGCCTGTAAGACAGAGCCATTCCTCCTGGCCTTTAATTTGAATTCAGCCTGATCTTTTATTTCCCTTCTCTTCCCTCCCCTTCCCCTTTTATGAAGATCACCTACTCTGAGACCCCACAGCTAATTCTCCCCTGGCCTCCTCGCTGGCCCAAGTAGGACCAATTCAGCCAGCTAGCCCTGGGGATTATCTAATGCTTATTTCCCCTAAATTGATTTCTAAATTTTGAATTTTATTGTTATTCATGTTTTTATACTGTATTTTATGCTGCTTTTACAATTAAGTGTTTTAAATTTGATGTTAGCCGCCCTGAGCCCAGTTTTTGAACCAAGAAGGGCGGGGTATAAATAAAAAAATATAATTATTTTATTACAGAGTCTCTACTTTCAATTCATAGTCTTTTTCACAGTTTGTTTACATTCGGTATGAGACACTGTTGTCATAGACATTATGTGGTTGTGGGGGATAATCTTTCATTCTATGGCATAGGTTTTTTTGCAGGGTTTTTGTGTCAGCATCACATGGGTTGGTCCTTAAGCGACCTCATTTTATGTTGATGTTGTTGTTGTTAGTGAATTTTCCGAAAGGAAACAAATACAAACGAAGTCAAACAATACAAACTAAATCATAATAAAGCAACGTTCTTAATTTCTTAACTGCCATCTGGAGACTCTATTGGGGATTCTTCAAACATTTAGGTGTACAAGTAAGAATACACATAGCATGTTTTTCAAAAAATGATCATCCTGACACAACTACCAGGAGCTAATGACTGGATATGGTTCTCTGTTGAGTATAACATTCGATGCCATGTTGACTCTCCCTGTCTTAAGAAGACAAAAGATGATTGCAGTGATGGGAAATGACATTACATCTGTTTCAATAAATAGGAACCCTGCTTTTTCTTTTCTTTTTTAATCTTAGGGAATAAAAGAAAAATAGTAGCACAGAAGAAGATAAGTGCCAATAATGTTTCCCCTTGTCTCTCATCATTATTCTGCCACATCGCCACATGTCAATCAATGGCAGAAAGAAATATAGGACTCCGTTACTGGCAATCAAATTGATTTCATTGATTGACGCATACAGAATCTCTGACTGAGCTAAGTCCGATGGCCCATCATTTGTCCCCCTGTCACATTTGCTATGTATATATTATTGAGCTGATTGAATCTTAGGGCAATCCAAGCCCCAACAAATACCACAAACTGAATGGGGAAAGTCAGCCAAGAATAAGGGATAATAATTAATGAAGACAGGAGGCTTTACTTAACATTAACTCTTCCTCTCTCTCTTCTTTGTGTACCACCCGATGGCTTAATGATTAATACCTTTAAAAAACCCCATAAATGCAAGGGTCTTATCTTTGTTCAACTGATAACCCATTGTTCCTCCAAGGTGCTCACAACAACCCTGCAATGTAGGTTTGGCTGGGAGAGAACCACCAGCCCAATATAAGAACATAAGAAGATCCTGCTGGATCAGACCTATGGCCCATCTGGACCAGCATCCTGTTCTCACAGTGGCCAACAAGTTGCCTGTGAGAAACCCTCAAGCAAGACCAGAGCATAAGAACACGATTCGACTAGAAAACTCTTGGAGTCCCTCCAAAGTCTACAGTTCTATGATTCCCACAAATGGGGTTGCCAGAAAGTGGCATTGAGAAGCATGGCTGCTTTCAATGCTCTGCAGAACATATCCATTGATATGTTCTCCTTGAATTTGACTAATTCCCTTTCAAAGCCATCCACATTGGTGGACATCAGAGCCAGTGTGGTGTAGTGGTTAAGAGCAGTAGACTCATAATCTGGTGAACCGAGTTCGCGTCTCTGCTCCTCCACATGCAGCTGCTGGGTGACCTTGGGCCAGTCACACTTCTCTGAAGTCTCTCAGCCCCACTCACCTCACAGAGTGTTTGTTGTGGGGGAGGAAGGGAAAGGAGATTGTGAGCCGCTTTGAGACTCCTTCAGGTAGTGATAAAGTGGGATATCAAATCCAAACTCCTCCTCCTCTTCTTCTTCTTCTTCTTCTTCTTCTTCTTCTTCTTCTTCTGCATGTTCTATAGTTTAACTGTGCACTGTGATTAAATATTTTCTTCTATCTGTCCCGAATCTTCCAATGTTTAGCTTCACTAAATGAGTTCCAGTGTTAGGAGAGAGGGGTGGAACCTTCCTCTATCTATTTCTCCATGCCATGCATTTTCTTTTAATATAAAATAAACCTTTATCAATAATGCGGCATGCAGCACTTGCAAATGGCCCTGTGTAGGATTCTGAAGTGCTGCTGATCAGCAAGCTTGAAATCACTGTTCATCAACTGATGGGTGGGGACTTCAAGACAGCTTTCAGCAGCAATGAGCTATGTGATTGAATTTCCTGGAAGGAACTTGGTCCTGCATCCCATCTAGCTGTGTCTCTACTTGTCCCATATGATGCCAAGTGTGAACAGGTGGGCATGGTTTGGGAAAACAGCCTCTCGGGCCAAACTGGAACTTGTGCTGGGCTGAATCTGCCCCATGGGACAGACTGATTACCTATCCCTGTTTTAGTGTATCCTTATTGACTTCAATGTATTCTTATTCTTGTTCCTTTGGCTCTTTATTTTTTGTAGGTAGTTTAGGATTAGCCCTTTGGGATTAGTGATGAGTATGCCTAAAGCCCACCACTTTAATCATATATACAAATTCTCCTTATTCTCCTTATTCTCCAAGTCTGGATGCTTGTTGTTGTTGTTTTTGTTTAGTCGTTTAGTCGTGTTCGACTCTTCATGACCCCATGGACCAGAGCACGCCCGGCACTCCTGTCTTCCACTGCCTCCCACAGTTTGGTCAAACTCATGTTCGTAGCTTCGAGAAAACTGTCCAACCATCTCATCCTCTGTCGTCCCCTTCTCCTTGCGCCCTCAATCTTTCCCAACATCAGGGTCTTTTCCAGGGAGTCTTCTCTTCTCATGAGGCGGCCAAAGTATTGGAGCCTCAGCTTCAGGATCTGTCCTTCCAGTGAGCACTCAGGGCTGATTTCCTTCAGAATGGATAGGTTTGATCTTCTTGCAGTCCATGGGACTCTCAAGAGTCTCCTCCAGCACCAGAATTCAAAAGCATCCATTCTTCGGCGATCAGCCTTCTTTATGGTCCAGCTCTCACTTCCATACGTCACTACTGGGAAAACCATAGCTTGAACTATACGGACCTTTGCTGGCAAGGTGATGTCTCTGCTTTTTAAGATGCTGTCTAGGTCTGGATGCTTACATGCCCCAAATGGCCCATCATTCTAAAATGAAGGCATCCATGGGCTCAGAGAACCTCAAGGTTTGCAGAAGCTCAAAGCAACTTTATTAAAAATTACCTATCTATTTTTTAAAAAATACTTCTTAAGAAAGGGGAAGACCAAAACAGTCCAATGAGGACTTAAGATGCTCAGTAGTCATGAAAAATTGACTGATGTGGTGATGTGGGTGGCGAGGAATGAATGTAGAATCCTGGGAAAGGGCATAGTTGGAAGGATGGTTGGAACACAACACAAACACTCATGTAACAATATTTTGTGGCAAATCCCACTTTTGTTCACACAGTTGTTTCACTCCCCCTCCCCCTCTTTCTCTTTGCTGGGTGCTGGTGCTGGGAAGGACCTGCAAGCAAAGAGTATCTTTTCTGCAAGAAGAAAAATAATGTCAAGGATATCTGAGATACCAGGTAGATGCCGTATTGAATATCCGAGAGCATGGGGAGACAAAAGGAAAACCCCAGTGGAAATCAAGAGACAGGCTTCACACTATCTTGCCTGCAGCCTTTATTGCCTTTGCCCTCACAAGAACCACATGAGACAGGTGACATTAATTCCCAGGTTATGACAGAGATGCTGAAGTCGAGAGAGTAGCCAAGAACACAGTGCGTTTCTGGCACTGGTGGAAATGTTGCTTGTCTTATTGACACTCTTTAAAGTGTCTTCCAATCTCAGATGTTTTGCCTGAATACAAAGCTTCAGATTCTTCTTCTTTCTCTTCATCTTGATGGAATTTGTGGCAACCAATGATCTAGGAATTTCTTACAGAATTGTTTTCAATGTGGGTGAAAAATAGTGCAACATTCTTTCCCTAAACACTGTGAGTTAGATCCAGAAATGTGCTCAGGAAGGTTCCATTGGAACTGGAAGAAAGGCGTAGCAACACACACATGCGCACACACACGCACACACCTTCAAATTTGTCCTTTTTTGGTGATTCCTTTAGAACAGCACGAGATGCTGTCCAGGGAGCTTCTACTGCCGTCCTCTGGCACAGAGCCCCTGCTGATTCCCGGTTCCCTCCACAAATGGAAGGAGCACAGTGTTCATTTAAGGCATACTTGTCCCTTTCAACCTTTCAAATACTTGCATTCCAGAAATCACCTGTCTAAATAGCCTATGATTTCTACATTTTCACTATGATAACTTTTGCAGTGGGATTATCTTGGTAAATGTTAAATCTTACATCAACTCATAACTTTTAAATGGAGGTGCTTGGTGTGTTTTTTAAAAGACCCTACATTAATAAATATGCAGCATTGCAAATTGTTGAAGCACAAGGGTGCCCTTTTCTGAAAAAAAAAAATCAAAATCAAAGACAGAGCAAATGAACTGAAATAGCAACAATTCTCATTGCAGCAGATCACAGCGCTCATCTTCTGTAAACGGTTCAAGATGAAGTGCATTAAGTGTTTTGATGATACCACATATTCCGGGCAAAATTGCAGGTTATTACATAATTCAGAGATTACGCCGAGCAAAACGGCACTGCTTATGGGAAGGGATGAAAGTGACTTACCGCTGGCACAATAAATGTGCAAAGCTTCCAGTGGAAAATAGAATGTGGGAGTTAATAATAACAGTGATACTTGCCAGGGCCGGCCCTATGATGAGGCAGAGTGATGCAACTGCCTCAGGTGGCGGATGCTGAGGGGTGGGGGGTGGGTGGAGCTCTGAGTGCCCTGTGGTCTCCTCTGTACCCTCTATACTAGTCTACTACTCTGAAGTGTTGTGGAGATAATGCCCTTTCACCAGTACTGAAATAAGATTCAGCTTCCAGTCCAATTTTTAAATGGTGATGATGATGATGATGATAATGATAATAATGATGATAATAATGATGATGATGATAATAATAATAACAATAATAACAATAATAACAATAATAACAATAATAATAATAATAATAATAATAATAATAATAATAATAATAATAATAATTTATTTATACCCCCCCCCAATCTGGCTGAGTTTCCCCAGCCACTCTGGGTGGCTCCCAATCGAGTGTTAAAAACAATACAGCATTAAATATTAAAAACTTCCTTACACAGGACTGCCTTCAGATGTCTTCTAAAAGTCTGGTAGTTGTTTATCTCTTTGACATCTGATGGGAGGGCATTCCACAGGGCAGGCACCACCACAGAGAAGGCCCTATATCTGGTTCCCTGTAACCTCACTCCTTGCAATGAGGGAACCGCCAGAAGGCCCTCGGCGCTGGATCTCAGTGTCCAGGCTGAACGATGGGGGTGGAGATGCTCCTTCAGGTATACTTGACCAAGTGCCGTTTAGGGCTTTAAAGGTCAATACCAACACTTTGAATTGTGCTCGGAAACATACTGGGAGCCAATGCAGATCTCTTCGGACCGGTGTTATATGGTCTTGGTGGCCACTCCCAGTTACCAGTCTAACTGCCGCATTCTGGATTAGTTGTAGTTTCCGAGTCACCTTCAAAGGTAGTCCCACGTAGAGCACATTGCAGTAGTCCAAGCAGGAGATAGCTAGAGCATGCACCACTCTGGAAAGACAGTCTGTGGGCAGGTAGGGTCTCAGCCTGCATACCAGGTGGAGCTGGTAGACTGCCGCCCTGGACACAGAATTAACCTGTGCCTCCATGGACAGCTGTGAGTCCAAAATGACTCACAGGCTGCACACCTGGTCCTTCGGGGGCACAGTTACCCCATTCAGGACCAGGGAATCCTCCACACCTGCCTGCCTCCTGTCCCCCAAAAACAGTACTTCTGTCTTGTCAGGATTCAGCCTCAATCTGTTAGCTACCATCCATCCTCCAACCACCTCCAGGCACTCACAGGCCCTCCAGGTACTTGGGAGAGAGACCCTCAGGCAACAAAATGTCTTGAGCCGACCCTGATTCTTGGTGGTTGTGTAATGCCCTTAGAGTGTTCAAAGATGGGAGACATGGCTCACTTCACTAGCTAGGTTGATAGACTATCTGGCTCCTCACCTTCCTCAACTAGCAGCCATTCCAGTTGCCATCAGCTGAGGGAGTGGAGTGTCACTCCGCTGGCTCAGCTGATAGACCCATCACTATTGCGCTTGTGCTATCTACACGGAGGGCAGGGCTATCAGTGGCTAGTAAGCACTAGCTAGGGGAGATGCGAGTTGTAGTCCAACAACATCTGTGGACCCACAGGTTGAGAACCGCTGGCCTAGAGTGAGACGACACCAGCTCCATTTGTGTTCTCCCCTGCCTGGTCCATTTCCACCCAAACAGGTCATTATACAGACTTCATAAGTATATGAACTGGTTTCCTTTCCCCTCTCCCTCTCCCCATCACTATTTCCTTCTATATCATGCCTTTTAGATTTCAATATTGTGATCAGAGACTTTTTTTTTTCTCAGAATAAACCCATTGAAATTAATTAAGATGGCTAAGTTAGGTCGTTTCAACAGGTCTAGTCTAAGTAAACTTACTTGAATACCCCCAGTTCAATGAATGAGTCCTTTCAGCAGAATCCCTTTGTAAGGAAATGTGCTTGTAGAGTGAGGCTTCCCCTCGCTCCTCCTCCCAAAATGGCTTAGCATTTTGGGGAGAACCCAGTTGCGTTTTGCACTGTAAAGGCAGCACACCTGAAGAGTAAACGAAACAATGTGGAAAGTGCTCAAATGAGAATACGCCAGTATACAAAGGGCAGATTCTCCTCATTTCCCAGCATCAGTCAGCTACAAAAATGAGCTTCTTCTCTTTTTCTCTCTCTTTCTGGAGGGGGGCACTCCCAAGTCCCAGGTGGGGGCAAGCAGCACTCCTTCCTCTGATTGCTTAGCAACAGGATTAAGTGATTAAATAACCTTAGCAACAGCAGCTTCTCTGCATCTGCAGCCTTAGAATGGTACCTCTATGTTTAGCTCTTTAACTTTATAAACATCCAATGACTTACTTAAATGAGAAAAGAAAGCTGAGAATCTGGCACCCTTGGTACTGTCTTGAAACTTGGTACATATGTATTCTCTTTACCCCACTGTCAGTCACTCTGAATGTTGCCTTACTGATTGCTGAACGGAACTATGTAGATGGTTTGCAGTCATGGATAAAGGAAGCAAAAGGCAAAGGAAGGAAGATAGGAAGGAGTTGGGCTCCAAGGCTTTTGTTTTCTTCAACAATAGTAAAATAATAATGAACAATAGTAAAACCGGATGCACAGTTGCACCAAAATTAATGGATGGTGAATTTTAAAAGGCTGTTGTGTGGAATAATAGGCAGGGAGTGAAAAACTCCAGCAGTTTAGAAGCAGTTCAAAAGAGACAATGTTCAAAAAGTTGTCACAAAATAGTTTTCTGGGAAATTGCATTTACCTTGAGCCTACACAAAGAAAATACAGTACAGTGGTACCTCGCAAGATGAATGCCTCGGAAGACGAAAAACTCGCAAGACGAAAGAGTTTTCCATTTTCTGAGTTGCTTCGCAAGACGGATTTCCCTATGGGCTTGCTTCGCAAGACGGAACGTCTTGCGCCTTTTTTTTAAAGCCGCCAATGCATTCCTATGGGAAACCGTCAATACGCAGCGGTGCTTCGCAAGACGAAAAAACTCGTAGAACGGAAAAACTCGCAGAACGAATTAATTTCGTCTTGCGAGGCACCACTGTACTGATGTTGGAACTGTAGGGTTTTCCCATATTGGGACTGGATCATTTAAAGGTCCAACAATGATGAAGTGAATCAGATGGACCCTTCCGCCTCTAGATGGAACCAGATTTAGGAGACCCCTGTTGTGTTAGATCCGGAATGGAGAATGTGTAGCCTTCCAGATGTTGTTGGGCTCCAGTTCCCATTAACCTCATCTGGCATGGCCAATGAAGACAGGGCCCAATATCTGGAGGACCCCACCACTACTTTATACTATATTTTTCTGACTCACTTCTAAACAAAAGCAACACACACACACATATCTATGTGTATTTTTTTTTAATAGCAAAAACCAGTGTGGTATTTGCAAAGCTGCAGACTCTGGTAACGTTCCAAACTCTAGAGAGGAGTACAAGAGATATAATTCAGTCTTTTGGCTCTGTGAGAAGCTGCATCTTGGCTTGAAGCTTTCAAGACTTAAAGGGGAAAAAATCCCTGTCAATACATTTCTGAATACTTAAAAGAAATCACCTAGTTCCCATCTCAAGTCATTTATACAGATCTCTCTCTTAGAATACCCCCCCACCCCGGTTCCTCATTTTATAGCTAGCAGTTGGGCTGTACAACCCATAGTTTGACAGTCTTACCTCAAACTTTAAAAATTCTGCTGCTATAATTTTTAAGTGAGAAGTGTGTGTGTGTGTGTGTGTGTCTGTCTGTCTGTCTGTCTGATATGAACTGGAGATGCACCATATACACTCTGGTCTTGTGAGTCCTCACAGCTTCTGCCACCTATGTAAACCCATGTTTCCACCCCATGGTTGACAAGCATATGGAGATCCTTCAGAGGGTCAGATTTAGCCCACTTGTGAATACCTTTTCTTAATGATTGGCTAAAGCCAAAGGTCCTGTGAAATCCTGTTTGTTTCCCACTTCTTGAAATATTTGAATTCAATGCCATCTAATGAATCTGTATCTTGGAGGATTCAAAACAGACAAATAAGATATTGTTTTCACAGAGCACATAGTTAAATGATGGAATTTGTCCCACAAGGTGCAGTGATGGACATCAACTTTGATTACGTTCAAGGATACTTGTTGTGGTTTAGTCGTTTAGTTGTGTCCAACTCTTCGTGACCCCATGGACCAGAGCACGCCAGGCACTCCTGTCTTCCACTGCCTCCCGCTGTTTGGTCAAACTCATGCTGGTAGCTTCGAGAACACTCTCATCCTCTGTCGTCCCCTTCTCCTTGTGCCCTCAATCTTTCCCAACATCAGGGTCTTTTCCAGGGAGTCTTCTCTTCTCATGAGGTGGCCAAAGTATTGGAGCCTCAGCTTCACGATCTGTCATTCCAGTGAGCACTCAGGGCTGATTTCCTTCAGAATGGATAGATACTTAGGCACCATTATAAATCCTGAGAACCCCCACATAAGCCCCTCCACTATTTCTTCTGAGCCCCCTAAGCTAGTCTATCCTGCATCTTCTAAGCGAGGACTGTATGTTGCCCTCAGATTTCATGAAGGTGCTGTCCAGCAAGAGGTGCTGAAATAAGGTTCAGAAGTCAGGATGGTTGGATAATGCACATCAAACCGGTATCTCGCCTCCTGCATCAGGTAGCAAAATGGCTTTGGCCAGTCCTGGTTCCTACACCGAGGTTCAAAAATGGTTGGATTGCTTAGAAAATGAATAGTAAACAAGAGATGGCTCACCTGCGGCCCTTCAGATATTGTGAGCCAGCATGATCAATGTACAAGAATGATGTAGATGTAGCCAAGTTTTTGAATGGGCCACCTGGATGTGCACATAATTACACCTGTGCTGAGATAATTTTGATGGCTGCTGATCAACTCCTGGGCCATGTTCAAGGTTTTGTTGTTAACACAGAAGACCCTGAACAACATGGGACCAGGTTGCTAGAAAAACCAACCACCTGCTCTTGTATACACCTGCAAGATCACTAAGATCATCTGAGTAAATTCTACTTGTGGCATTACGTCCTTCAGGATATCATAGGCAATCTGAAAGCAGACAATTTATGCTGTTAGCCAAGTACTGTGGAATGCCCTTCCTTCTGCCATACACAAAGCAGCAATCATATGTTGTTGTTGTTGTTGTTGTTGTTGTTGTTGTTGTTGTTGTTGTTGTTGTTTTCATTTCTCTTCCACTTTATATTTGCTTCAGATGTCTTGCAAATACTTTGTTTTTTGACAGGTTGCCCCTGACACATAAGGTTGGTCCCTGTCTTAAGTCTTTAAATCTTCTAGATTTCTGGTTTATTCCTTTAATATGCCTTTATGTGTTTTTATTGCTGTTTTATGAGTTTTGGGTTGTGTTTTTGTTTCAGTGTGTTCAGGATACATTGTTTTAGACTGTACACTACTTAAGATATTTTTTTTGAAACATTAAGCAGATTAGAAATAGTTAAAAATAAATATACAAACAAATAAATATATTGTCTAGCAACACGAAAAGAGCCACGTTTCTTATGCTTAACATGAGTCAACAGTGTGATGCAGCAGCAAAAAAAAAAGGCAATGCTATTCTAGGCTGCATCAATAGAAGTATAGTGTGCCAATCAAGGGAAGTCATATTTCCGCTCTATTCTGCCTTGGTCAGACCACACCTGGAATACTGTGTCCAGTTCTGGGTACCACAATTTAAGAAGAATGTTGACAAGCTGGAATGTGTACAGAGGAGGGCAACCAAGATGATCAAGGGTCTGGAAACCAAGCCTTATGAGGAATGGTTGAAGGAGCTGGGTATGTTTAGCTTGGAAAAGAGGAGAGTGAGAGAAGATATGATAGCCATCTTCAAATATCTCAAGGGCTGTAACATGGAAGCTTGTCTTCTCCTGCTGTGTAGGGTAGGACTCGAACCAATGGCTCCAAGTTACAAGAAAGGAGATTCTGATTCAACATCGGAAAGAACTTTTTAATGGTTTAAGAGCTGTTGGACAGTGGAATGGACTCCCCTAGAAAGTGGTGGACTCATGTTCATTGGAAATTTTAAAGCAGAGGATGGATGGACATTTGTTATGGGTGCTTTAGTAAGAGGGGGTTGGGCTAGATGACTCTCAGAGTCCCTTTCAACTCTACAATTCAACTCCTGATCTAAACTCATGGGGTTATATGGCTTTAACATGGGATCGGAGAAATTTATGAATGGGTTTTCTCCATAAATTCCAATGAAATTTCATCATAGGAGCTAAGTGGAATCTCCGGTATCTCTCAAGAGTAGAAGAAGAAGAAGTAGAAGAGTTTGGATTTGATATCCTGCTTTATCACTACCCAAAGGAGTCTCAAAGCGGCTAACATTCTCCTTTCTCTTCCTCCCCCACAACAAACACTCTGTGAGGTGAGTGGGGCTGAGAGACTTCAGAGAAGCATGACTGGCCCAAGGTCACCCAGCAGCTGCATGTGAAGGAGCAGGGAAGTGAACCCCGTTCCCCAGATTACGAGTCCACCTCTCTTAACCACTACACCACACTGTTTTATCTTCTGATCTTAGTTCTAACTGCCACAGCACTGAGATTGAACATGAGTGTAAAAAGCACCAGTTCTTCCCAATCCAATACTGGGGTGGGGATGGTTGGAAATTCTGCCTTTTTATAAGCCAGAAGAGTGATTATATCTGGTATCAGTGCTGTGGAGTTTATGATTTAGACCAGGGTTCCCCAAACTTGGGTCTCCAGATGTTTTTGGACCTCAGTCCCCATCATCCCTGACCACTGGTGCTAGGGATATGGGAGCTGTAGTCCAAAAGCAGCTGGAGACCCAAGTTTGGGAAACACTGATTTAGGCTGAAGCTAAGCTATCGCTCTCCCTCCTTTTTAAGGACTTGTCTCTGCATCTCCATAAATGATGGTGTTGGATGACTGACAGGTGGGTAGAACTTGCTTGGAGATGCTTTGTCGGCTGGGTCAGGTAGACCTTTGATCTAATCCAGCAGGACTCTTCTGATATTCTTACATCTCATCTCGCTAGTGCATTTACAAGAAACACACTATAGTGATTCCTCCTTACAATAACCATAAGCCTTGAGATGAAGGAGTACTTCTCTCTCTCTCTCTCTCTCTCTCTCTCTCTCTCTCTCTCTCTCTCTCTCCCCACTGCTAGACTATCAATCCATACTCTTGGGTGGTTTAAGAAGTATGGCTTTAGCCTTCTTCCCGACACCTGGATATAATAATGCCATCTTCTACTTCTTTGTGAAGTCTATGAACACTGCAGGAGTTCTTTCCCCTGTATGTTTTACTGCCTCGGTATTGCATGGACTTCTGCGTATGCTTTGCAATTGATAAGGCTCGAGGGTACAAATATCCCAGATAACAAGCGGATCAACACAGAATAGATGGAGACTTCCGGGGTCTCTCAGCCCAAAGGAAAGCTCATTGAGTAGCAAAGTGCAGCAACCAAATTGGATTTTACACTCCAGCACGTGTACACTGAGGGCCTTCTCAGGCAGATAATCATAAGTAGAGCTCCAGTGGATTGAAACCTCCTTCTCGAAGCACAGTTTTAGAAGCTCTTTTTATCTTAGTATTTCGTTCTTCTTTCTTTTGTGGAAAATTCTATTGCTTTAAAGTTAAGAGTTGCCTTGCTGGGTCAGAGATTGTCTGGTCCAGCATTCTTGTTTCCAATGGTGCTCTGATCATATGTCTCTGAAAAGCTCATAGCCAGGACTTGGAACACAAATCTGGAGAGGTGCTAAACTTTCTCAGAACACTGCCCCCCCCCCCCGTAATAATTTTCTTTTTTCCTTTGGGAAAGAGGGCATTTTCAAAACACTCTACAACTTTGGGTATGTTGGTTGTCATTTTCAAAGGAAGAAGTGGACTCCAGGGAGGATAAGCTAATAGCTATTTAAAACTCCCTCCCCTCTTTTTCCCCTCCCTCCCTCCGTCCTTTCCTTTTTCTTCCTTTCTTTCTCTCTCCCTCTAGTTAAAAATGTTTCTTGTTTAATTTTCAAGGCAAATAAATAGAAATAAATCTAACTTGACGGCAGACAAACCTCCCTAGGGAGGAACTTCAAGATGAAGCAGGAGCACCTTGTTGCGCTTTGAGGCCCCAAGACCTCCACCCAAAATAACTTCACACAGACACATATTTTAGTTTAAGTTATTGGGCAAATTTTGGCCACAACTTTATTAATTACAAAGAATGAGCGGTATTGGCCTTAGGCATTGGCAATAAACTATAACTGACTCTGCCTCTCTGGCGAAGACGGAGCAACATTGATGAAGACCGACTGATGCTCAGCCCAGGGTTCCTGTGGTCCTGGCATGGCCCTAGCCCCTCAAGCAGACTTTGGGCAAGAACCAGGACCCCCAGATTCCTTTACCAGAATACCCTATTCCTGGAGGGGCAGGTGATGGACGCACCTCCCCTCCCCCATATTCCAAAAGCCAATGCCTAAGCACCAAACCTTACAAGTTGTGACGATTGCTAAGGGGGTAGGCGAAAACCAAGTGGCCAAGCTAATCTGCCAAATGGGAAAATTCCAACCCAGCCCCTGTTCCAAAAGAAGTGACCCAATCCAAAGCAAGGCCAGTGCGACACAGCATAACAAAAGAGGGAGGGAGGCAGGGCAGGCAGGTGTCTGGCAGAGTGAAGCAAGTGCCCCAATTGCGTCACGCTGCAGCCTATATTGAGTCCAGGGATTGTGCCACCTCCTGCGATTGACCAAAACAGCCTGGCGTGATCCCTGGGTGGCGGCGGGGGAGGGGAGCAAGGCTACCTTCACCCTTACAATTTAACCCTATAGGGTCATTCCGGGGCCCGCGCACAACCAGGACCCATTGTAAGGAGGATCCTATTTCCCAGTCACTAAATGCCTTCCCACTGACAGAGAAGCCTCTCTAAAGATGCTGATAACACTTTCCCCATGTTCATATGGAAGGATGGGAAATAAATCCCATTCCATTGACACTTAAAAGTGAACTTACCTACTTTGCCCTGTGTCCCCCCCCCCCAAAAAAAAAAAAAAACAAATACACAGACGGAAGCACAGTCATCTATAAAAACTCACACTTCTCCAAATTTTGAAATGCCAAATTATCTGTACCAAGATGCATATACAGTGTGCAAAGAATGCATATATTACCCAGAAATTGCACTGCAAAAATGTTTATGTTAGGAGTAATTTTCACTCAAATGTTGATGAATTTTCATGGGCAGCTTGCTTTTTTTAAAAACAAAAAACTGTCATGGAAATTTGGATAACTGAACTTAGGAACTGATCTTAGAAACCAAAATGGACAGATCTGCAAATCCAACATCAGATGAACCTACCCATGGAGGAACTTCCAGAAGAGGCAACAGCATCCAGTGCTCTGACTCTATTCATCACTCGCAGTGGTGCCCAAACTTTTTTCAAACAGGGCCAACCAGCAGGCCGGATTAGGCCACCGAAATGGACTTTTCTTCTCCTTTTCTTGGGTTCATGCTGCAGGAGCTGGTCCATTCAAGTTTTGAAAAGTTAAACAATCCTGTTGAATTGCGCTGAGGAGATGCAACTCAAGGCTGTTGCCTCACCCTCTGCCGGTGAATTCCTCAGGTTAAATAAGCATTCCCTATAGAGTGCATTTCCTCCTGCCTGTCCAGAACCTGAATTTGAAGCAAATCAAGTTCCACATGTTCTAATATGGGCAAAAACATTCTGCTTATGGAATCTAGATTGCATGCCCTTTGGCCAAGATTCATATAGGAATGCAGGAGGCTAAGGTTATACTGAGTAAGGCCATCAGTCCATCTACTTCAGCTGCATTAACATTGACTGACAGCAACTCTCCAAGAGTGGAATATTTCCAAGCCCTACCTGGACCATAAAGAAGGCTGATTGCCGAAGAATTGGTGCCTTTGAATTATGGTGCTGGAGGAGACTCTTGAGAGTCCCATGGACTGCAAGAAGATCAAACCTATCCATTCTGAAGGAAATCAGCCCTGAGTGCTCACTGGAAGGACAGATCGTGAAGCTGATGCTGCAATACTTTGGCCACCTCATGAGAAGAGAAGACTCCCTGGAGAAGACCCTGATGTTGGGAAAGATTGAGGGCACAAGGAGAAGGGGATGACAGAGGACGAGATGAGATGATTGGACAGTGTTCTTGAAGCTACCAGCATGAGTTTGACCAAACTGTGGGAGGCAGTGGAAGACAGGAGTGCCTGGCGTGCTCTGGTCCATGGGGTCATGAAGAGTCGGACATGACTAAATGACTAAACAACAACCTGGAGACAACAGAGATTGAACCTGGGACTTTCTGCATGCAAGGTGTTCCTTTGGGTCCCTTCCAACTCTACAATTCCATGATTCCTCTTCCACTGGGTTAAAGCCCTTCTCTAGTCATATAACTGAAAAATATTAACCAGGGAGCCTTCTCAGCTTTACCTGGAGATGCCAGGAATTGAACCTGTGAACTTCTGCATGCAAAGCAGATGTTCTGCCAGTGAGCTACATCCATTCCCAGCATAAGATACGAGAGATTTGCCCTGTACAGCACCAGGCACAGCAGTGACATGGCACTAACTCAATGCTGAGGGATCCTCAATAGTAGTTGGTGCTTCAGGTATTCCCCGGTGCTCATTAACCATTCAGTCCCTAAATGATTATGCATCTGTCTAATGACAATGTCAGCTTTAAAAAAAAATACAACAAAAGTAAAATACTGCATGTGATAACAAGGAAGGGTGTAGGCCTATTAGGAGAGAAACTCCTGGAGGTGAAGGTGACAGCTTTATGGCACTGGCCCCTTCCCTTATTTGCAGTAACTCATTTTATGTATAGTGTTTCATATTGGTGCAGCCAAAGGGCTGGATCTGTTGGTGATTTACTCCCACCCATAAGGAGGATGGGAGCTTGCAAGAGGGGAGAAAATAAGTCTGTTGATTAGAACAGTAAATTAAGGTGAGCCGGAGAGGGGGGAGCAGCAGAGAACCAGATTCTACAGGCCTGCATAAACATTTCATGCTGTTTTGCCACTTGTTACTTTGCTTCCCTATAAACTGTGCACTCAAAGCACTCTTAATCCCATCATAAAGCTCTCTTCCCCCTTCATCTTCTTCCTCACCTCCCTGGGTGATTTTATTTCTCCTTTGCTCAGGTCAAACCTTTGGTTTGTTGCGCTTTTGCCGCACAATCAGAACCACAGTTGCTGCTGCTGCTGCTGGGGTTGCCCAGGGGAAGCTGGCCCATTTGGGTAACTGGGGCAATGCCCCACCAAACTCAACCTACCCTGAGCCAGTTCCCACTTCCCTGGCTTCCTGTTCACAAGCAGTCCAGGGGATGGAACAGCCTGTGAGCTTCCTCCTCCTCCTTAACCTCAACGTTGCCCCCTTGTAGAACTCCAAAGGGCAAAAATTGGATGAGATGGTTCTGCCTGAAGTTGGCTCTGGCCTCAACTACTATTGGTTTCCCTGCCTTCCACTCTACCATTCCCAATGGGCATCAACTACAATGGCCACAGACTATTCAAAATGGAGGAGGAGGAGGAGGAGGAGAAGGAAGAAGAGGAAGATGAAGAGGAAGAGGAGGAGGAGGAAGAAGAAGAAGAAGAAGAAGAAGAAGAAGAAGAAGAAGAAGAAGAAGAAGAAGAAGAAGTTGTTCTTGTTGTTGTTTGGGTATTGTTTGCTGTTAAATGATGAGCTTGATCAATGACCAGTATGTGATCCAAAGTGAAATCAGAATCAAACGTTAGGTGACCAATCCCAGGTAAATCACATGAGGAACTTCAAGGGAAGATGAAATAAAGCTTTATATCAATACCACAGTTGTTTTTAAGGAAGGAAGGGGATAGATGACAGCTTCCGTCATCCCTGACCATCCCTGACCATTGGCCATGCTGCCTGGGGGTGATGAGATCTAGAGTCCAACATCAGGTTCCTCAACCTTGTCAGTGACTTCCCTGTTGGGAATGGATCTTACCAAAATAGCAGTTCTCTTCCAGAGAGATATCAAGGGAAACTTGAGGGAAGCTAAAAGCATTTGTATAATCATAGAGTGGCTAACTGGGGGACCCAAGCACCATGTTGGCACTTGAACTCCATGCTGCCTTTCAAATAATAATAATAATAATAATAATAATAATAATAATAATAATTTATTATTTATACCCCACCCATCTGGCTGGGTTTCTCCAGCCACTCTGGGCAGCTTCCAACAGAACACTAAAATACAATAACCTATTAAACACTAAAAGCTTCCCTAAACAGGGCTGCCTTCAGATGTCTTCTAAAAGTCTGGTAGTTATTTTTCTCTTTGACATCTGGTGGGAGGGTGTTCACAGGGCGGGTGCCACTACCGAGAAGGCCCTCTGCCTGGTTCCCTGTAACTTGGCTTCTCGTAGCGAGGGAACTGCCAGAAGGCCCTCGGCACTGGACCTCAGTGTCTGGGTAGAACGATGGAGGTGGAGATGCTCCTTCAGGTATACTGGACCGAGGCCATTTAGGGCTTTAAAGGTCAGCACCAACACTTTGAATTGTGCTTGGAAATGTCCTGGGAGCCAGTGCAGGTCTTGGCCAGTGTTATATGGTCTTGGTGGCCGCTCCCAGTCACCAGTCTAGCTGACTCTCACCCCTCTTTGTGCAAAGCAAAAGATATCCTAAGGGCCATAGGAGCATCCTCTCCTTTCACACCAAAATGGGTAGTGGCTGGATAACATGTGGTCCCTTCAGTTCTGTTTTTGGCCTAGAGAGTCTTGCCTTCAGCATTTTTTCCATAAATGCATTGGGCGGGGATGCTCACTTATGGCTTATGTGTGTGGTACGGAAGCTGTACTACCCAGGTCAGGATGGGGTTGTGCAGGGTTGTTAAGGCAGCAGAGAGCATTGTTGGCTGCCCACTCTCCACCTTAGAGCAGATTTATACCACAAGGTGCCATAGGAAGGCACTGGACATAGTAAAAGATCCATCGCATCCTGGTCACTGTCTCTTCGAGCTTTTGCCGTTGGGACGGAGATACATGACGAAGACAAGAACGAGCCGTCTTAAGAAAAGCTTCTTCTCCAGAGCGATCTCAGCCCTGAATAGGAAGCCCGGACTCTGAGAGTCAACTAATCTCCCTTGCTGTATCATACTGTATTGTTTAATTAGTGTTTTTATGGAGCAGTCAAGTTTTATTGTCCGCGAAGGGGGAAATGACAATAAAGATATATTATTATTATTATTATTATTATTATTATTATTATTATTATTATTATTATTATTATTAAAGAATCTAACACATCACCTTGTGAGCTACCATGAGTTGCAAAGAGGGATCCATGATTTGGAAGATTAAACTTGAGGCATATCTAGGACTAAGGACCTGAATGCATTAGATGATAAATTTGGAGTTAGAAGAACAAATCACTTTCTTTGTCAGGAGTGGAATTGTGGAAATAGGAAGACTTAAAACAGAGAAGCTTCTTACACAGGATACTTCTCCCTTTTATTTGGGGTTTGTGGATGGAACTAGATATTATGGTAGAAAATGACAATTGTACTCCCTCTGTAGAATGCATGCAAAATTGGGAGGGGCACAGCTGCTTGTCAATTGATTTACACTGGGAGGGATAATTGCGTGCTTAGGACTTTCTCATGGAAAGGAGGACTGTAAAGTACTTAGCATTGGATGGATCATGCACACTTAATTTATATTTTGATGCATATAAAGGGTACAAAATTGAATAATGTGTCGATTCCATCAGAGGGGAAAATAAAAGACCAAAAAACCTCCACTCACCTTTTTTTTTATTTCAGCATTTGTAGATTTCTGACCTTTTCAGCCACGCATAAAAGCTACAATGAATCACCTCCATGGTGCTTGAAGCACTCCCTCTCACCCTAGAATACATTCAACCATTGTTTCTTTTGTCAATATTTCATCCAAACAGAGCGCACACATCTGCAAGGCAATGTGAGCACCCTTTTGTTGGGAGCAGAATGGAGAGGATAAAGGGATAAGTAGCTATTTTATTTTATCTGAACCATAAATATAAGAGGAGCTCTTTATAAGGATTAAAAAAAAATCCCAGTAGCTAATGCATAGTTTCCAACATTTCACAGTGGAAAGTAGGGATACTTGTGTATTTATAATGTCCCTAGTCTCATTGCTTGAATGCCCCAATACAAACCTTTTCACCAATAGATGCTGTTAATAGAGTCACCCTCCTGTCCCTGAATGCTGCATTGCTCTATTCTTCCCCACAGAGAGTGTTAAAATAAAATAAAATAAAATAAATCAAGGAAGTTTTTGTCCTTTGGGTTAATTATATTCTTGGGTAAAACAAGCACACAGTTTTCCTGTTGTTATTATCAAAAGATCAAAATGAACCTCACCAGCCACAGCCTATGAAATGGAAGGATATCTTAACTCCACCACCAGGGACTTCATGGTACCAGTGGTGGAAAGTGGGATGGCATTTTGGTATGTTAGGCTGAGAGGTCATGCTTGTTTCAAGAATACCCAGTGAGCTTCAAGGTGGAATGAGGCTTTGAACCTGGGTTACCCAAGTCCAACAATCCAACCATAATAACCACAGTGGAGCCAAATCCACTCCATACATTTAAAGCACGACGGTACAATTTTGAACAACCGTGGCTTCCCCAAAGAATTCTGGGACGTGTAGTTTGTTAAGGACCCTAATTCCTCTCAGAGAGCTACGATTCTCAGAGTTCCCTGGGAAGAGGCATTGATTCTTTATCCCCACTAGGAAGTGTAGATCTGGGAGAGGACTACAAGCAGAGGCATACTTTGGCACCCTTGGCAAGGAGCTGTATCAGAACCTCCAAAGCTGGAGGCCAAGGGCCATAAAATCAAAAGGCGTGTTGCCTTTTGTGCTCCTCCAGTGACTCCCTCTGTGGTTATCAGGGGTGTGTGTGCTCTGCTCCACCTCTTCCTCCTCCTTCTGCTCTGGTCAGACCTCACCTGGAGTACTGTGTCCAGTTCTGGGCACCACAGTTCAAGAAGGACACTGACAAACTGGAACGTGTCCAAAGGAGGGCAACCAAAATGGTCAAAGGCCTGGAAACAATGCCTTATGAGGAACGGCTAAGGGAGCTGGGCATGTTTAGCCTGGAGAAGAGGAGGTTAAGGGGTGATATGATAGCCATGTTCAAATATATAAAAGGATGTCACATAGAGGAGGGAGAAAGGTTGTTTTCTGCTGCTCCAGGGAAGCGGACATGGAGCAATGGATCCAAACTACAAGAAAGAAGATTCCACCTAAACATTAGAAAGAACTTCCTGACAGTAAGAGCTGTTCGACAGTGGAATTTGCTGCCAAGGAGTGTGGTGGAGTCTCCTTCTTTGGAGGTCTTTAAGCAGAGGCTTGACAACCATATGTCAGGAGTGCTCTGATGGTGTTTCCTGCTTGGCAGGGGGTTGGACTCGATGGCCCTTGTGGTCTCTTCCAACTCTATGATTCTATGATTCTATGATTCTATGATTCTATGATCCTTCTCCATTGGTCCATCTGTCTGCCCATCTTCCTGCCTCCCTCTCTCATTCCCTCCATTCACTGCTTTCCCTTCTCCCTCCCTCCCTCCCTCTCCTTCCCTCCATTCTCCCTCCCTCCCTCCCTTTTTCTTATTCCTGAAACTCTTGCTACCCCACCTATGTTTCCTCCCCACTCCAAGTCCCACTGGATGTTCTGCACACACTTCTAATAGCATCCTTAGCCGACTGGGAAGGGGGCCTTGCAGGGCTACTGTGATGGCCCACACCAGTGATCAAATTCTTCCGTCAAGGCACTCCCAGGGCCTGGCCACCCAGAGCTGTGGAGGAGTCCATGGAGTGTGCAGGCTGATGGGCTCCTAGTCACTCCAAGTCAGAGTAGAGAAGCATGGTTTTTGCACCCTGCTGGGGCTGCTCCCTTAGCAGAGGTCAACCTGGCCAACCCCTAGGTACACCCCTGAATACAAGTCTCAGCACCCTTGAGAAACTTCATCTGCCAGAATGATCACAATCAGAATTCAGTTCCAGAAACACCTCTCTCCCCACCGTCATTGCCTACTCTGCAGATCTTAAGGGGCAAAAGGCTTAAATGTGGTTCTTAATCCCATAGCCTCGTAGAGTTGGAAGGGACCCAACTTGTTATCTAGTTCAACCCTCTGCAAGGCAGGAATTACAGCTAAGCACATACTTTTATCAAGATTCTGGTCTTCTGGTAGCCCAAACTTGTTCATTTGATCCTGCAGACCTTCTATTGCTTTCCCATTTGTTCAGTTTTGACAGATGTTGCAATAGGTCAGAGGAGCAGTTTTAAGCAGAAGTATGATTTCTTTGAGATGCGGGTGGCGCTGTGGCTTGAACCACAGATCCTAGGACTTGACGATCAGAAGGTCGGCGGTTCAAATCCCCATGACGGGGTGAGCTCCCGTTGCTCGGTCCCTGCTCCTGCCAACCTAGCAGTACAAAAGCACATGAAAGTGCAAGTAGATAAATAGGTACCGCTCCGGTGGGAAGGTAAACAATGTTTCCATGCGCTGCTCTGGTTCGCCAGAAGTGGCTTAGTCATGCTGGCCACATGACCTGGAAGCTGTACGCCGGCTCCCTTGGCCAATAAGGTGAGATGAGTGCCGCAACCCCAGAGTTGGTAATGACTGGACCTAATGGTCAGGGGTCCCTTTACCTTTTTATGATTTCTTTACCGGACCAGTATGCTCTGGTTTTTCTATGCCGTCCCATTATGTCTACAACCCCACTGAGTGCATGTTGTGGTTCAGCTTCACAGAGAAGCAACTCTGCTCTATTTGCAGAGTTTGTCAACTCCTGTCACAGCTGTTTCATCACTGCTTGAAGTCAAGGGTGTAATTTTACGTGGGAGAAAGCTTGGGAGACTACAGAACGGCTTGCATTATCTGAAAAGGCTTTATTTAACCATTTCTCCCAAACAGTAATACATCTATTCAGAGAATATTGAGATCTTATTATATGGAATCATGTCAGCATTTAGAAAATTAGAGGTTTCTTTTTAAAACCTAGAATGAACTGATTTTTCTTTTTTTAAAAAAAATCTTTTTAAAGATGATCACACTCACAATTTCTCGCTGCTCAAGCTGGTTGTCTGGGGGGGGGGGGAGTTAGTTGAGCAAAGGAGAAGGAAGCCTGAGCTTAGAATGTGCCTGAACAGATTATACTGAGAGCAAAGGTCTGGGTAAGAAACATTTACAAGGCCAGGTGGAATCCTATTGGCCCCTTCTGTCACCTGATCCCTGCAGTGCTGATAGATGCAATACCACCTCCGGGCCAAATGTGGTGCTAAATGCAAGTCAGATGCACCTGATGCTCTGAAAAAGCTACACTGATGCATTGTGGACAAAACCAGTTACTGCCATGGTCCCCAGATGAAGACCTTTGGAGCCTTCAACTTGTGGCCATTGCATTATTTTAAAATGTAAAGCATTTGGGTATTGCTTTTCAGCCTTGAGGGCCTCTCATTTAGGTAAATTCTTGGCATCCAATTTCCTCTCTGCATCAGCACCATAGCAGTTTAGAAGAATGGCACTGTGAACAGTGGCAGCAGCAGCAGCGGTGGAGGATATGGAGAGGACAAATTCCTGGAGGAGAAGGATAATGATGACTGCTAGACATGGTGGCCATGCTCTACCTCCATGGTCAAAAGCAGAAATGCTTCTGAATACCAGTTGCTGTAAGCCACAGGAGGATAGAGTGCTCTTGTGCCCTGGATTTCCCACCAGCACCTGGTTACTCACTATGGGATCAGGATGCTGGACTAGATCTATCAGGGCTCTTCTGATGTTCTTATGGCTGGCATGCCCAAGAACCCTTGGCATCTCGGCTGAGGTGATAGGAAAAGGGGCAGAGGAAGATCACTTTCCCATACCTTTGGGCCATATGGGGATAGACTATAGACCTGAGTTGGTGAATACCCTAAGGCTACCATATGTCCCCAGTTCCCGGGGACACTCCCCAGATTTGCAAATCTGTCCCCGGACAAATTCCGTCCCCGGAATGTCCTCAGATTTGCAAATCTGTCCCCGGGAAACGTGGCAGTGGCAGCCTTAGCAGCCCAGAGCCAGCCTGGTAGCACAGTTGGCTCTGGCTGGTTTCAGGAGCTGCTCGCTGCAGCCACCACTGCCGAAGTGGAACCAGGGACGTCCTGTGGTACAGATCTCCTGCCACCTTCCCCCTTTGTTTTGACAGATCTGGGGAGGCTCAGGAGTCACGGGCAGGTGGGCACTGCCCAGGAGGGGTGCAAGGTGCTTGGTTTCTCTTAGAATCATAGAATCATAGAGTTGGAAGAGATCACAAGGGCCATCGAGTCCAACCCCCTGCCAAGCAGGAAACACCATCAGAGCACTCCTGACATATGGTTGTCAAGCCTCTGCTTAAAGACCTCCAAAGAAGGAGACTCCACCACACTCCTTGGCAGCAAATTCCACTGTCGAACAGCTCTTACTGTCAGGAAGTTCTTCCTAATGCTTAGGTGGAATCTTCTTTCTTGTAGTTTGGATCCATTGCTCCGTGTCCACTTCTCTGGAGCAGCAGAAAACAACCTTTCTCCCTCCTCTAGGTGACATCCTTTTATATATTTGAACATGGCTATCATATCACCCCTTAACCTCCTCTTCTCCAGGCTAAACATGCCCAGCTCCCTTAGCCGTTCCTCATAAGGCATCGTTTCCAGGCCTTTGACCATTTTGGTTGCCCTCCTCTGGACACGTTCCAGTTTGTCAGTGTCCTTCTTGAACAGTGGTGCCAGGCAAAGTGCAAAGCCCTTCTTTTGCACATTGTGAAACATAAATGTGCAAAGTTTTTTTTAAAAAAACCGGGCAACAGCTGCAACCCATGACTCCCAAGTCTCCCAGAATTGGTCAAAACAAAGGAGGAAGGGGCGGGAGATCGGGGAAGGCTCGGGAGTCATGGGTGGACGGCGCGTCGTTGCCCATTTTAAAAAACTCTGTGCATTTATGTTTCACAAGGTGTGAAAGAAGGGCTTTGCACCTTTATACAATATGCATGTGTGCTTGGGCCTTACCATTCCCACTACTGACTCCCTGTTGCTACTCAGCTTCAAAAACAAAACAAAAAAAGTTTCCCTGGATTCATTGAAAAAAATCTGGTAACCATAGAATACCCTCTTGACCATCCTCCGTTCATGCAACAAGTTCAAATGCCATTGGGAACTGGAGAGGTGCTTTCAATGTGGACCCCATTTCTGCCACAGATATACCTTAGGAACTTAAGAAGAACCAAAGGCCCATCGAGTCCAGCATTCTCTTCTTGCAGTGATCAACCAGAGGTCCAGATAGGAGGTTCACAAAGAGAAGGTAAACACAACAGCCACCTCAAGCCATCTCAAAGCCATTGGAACCAGCTCTCTGTGCATTTGTGACTGCACCTGCCCTTCAGTCTGATTTCCAAGTGGATATTTGATGTATATAATCCGTTCTGAGCCTGAAATACATTGACTGAAGTTTGGTGGCTGAAGCCGGGATTTGTTTCTATTCCTTATCTCGCTCTTCATTTGTTTTTGGCCGTTCTCCTTTACTACTGCCAGAGGGGGGTTTGTCAAACTGAGAGGCCGTGGCGTGGATAAATATCTAACCAATTCTTTGCCAACAGAGAAAAGAGTTTAATAATTTGCTCCCACTGAGCCACTTTTATGGGGTAATTGCTACTCATTTCATTGAATTTCATCAGCTAAGCAGGATTCCACTGGCTTGTGATGTCTAAATGAGACCTCTTTGCAGGTCAGAACAGGGAGGGAGGGGGGAATCTTGTAGAAAATAGCATTTAATCTATATTGATCTAAAAGTGCTTTATGGTGTTAGAGGTCACCATATTGCTGTTGTCATGGGCTTGTCTCCGGAGAAATAAAACAAGGTCATTTTGATCAGCGATGGCCTTTAAGAACATAATGGTACCTCTCAGAGATCAGTAGGTGAAGTGGACAATAAGGTTCCACCGCCCCAGCTGCCTAGCTGCAGTTTCTCAGCAACCATCTGAAATGGACCTTTTCAATTTGCCCCAGAGGGAGAGAGAGGTTGCGACTGGTACAACCAGAGGCCGAAATCAGTTTGGGGAAAAATGAACCACATATATTTATAATATATATATATCAGCAGAAGACTGGTGAAAGCATTTTAGTTCATGAGAGATGCAAGCATGATCTACAAATAATATCAAAGGGGAAAATCAAAAGCACTTTATACATAAATGAGTCTTGAGGAAGGGACAATATAAGTCTGTGCAAGGAGGAAAATGGGATACAGTGATTACACTGGAAAATAAAGTGTGAAATTAAATCAACTGATATTAAAGCATTAGGGGAGGGATTCAATGTAGGACCAATTTAAAATCTCTTTTTAGTGTACCAGCTGTGCTAGTGAAATGGCTTGAGCAAGAAAGGATGCAGGAAGCCAGCAAGGTTCCTGTGGCTGATTGTGCAACAAATTGCTATAGCCCTGATACTTCCTGTTGCACAATTGGTTGCACAACTGGTGGCTCAACAAGCTTACAGTAGCACAACTGTTGCATTGAGAGCCAGTGTGGTGTAGGGGTTAAGAGCGGTGGACTCGTAATCTGGGGAACCGGGTCCGCGTCTCCGCTCCTCCACATGCACCTGCTGGGTGACCTTGGGCCAGTCACACTTCTCCGAAGTCTCTCAGCCCCACTCACCTCACAGAGTGTTTGTTGTGGGGGAGGAAGGGAAAGGAGAATGTTAGCCGCTTTGAGACTCCTTAAAGGGAGTGAAAGGCGGGATATCAAATCCAAACTCTTCTTCTTCTTGGATTATAGATTCCACAATGCTGAATTACAACTTATTACCAAACTTAAAACCATGGAGAGACCTGGTCTGAATACAGTCATACCTTGGATTACAGCCGCTTCAGGTTGCGTTTTTTTGGGGATACAGACCGCCGAAACCCAGGAGTACTGGAATGGGCTATTTCTGGGTTTCTGGTCGTGCATACACAGAAGCGCTAAATTGCGCTTTGCACATGCACAGAAGTGTCAAATTGCAACCCGCGTGTGCACAGATGCGGGTTGGGGACGCTGCGGGTTGCAAACACGCATCCCTCATGGATCACGTTCGCAACCCGAGCATCCACTGTAGAGGCATTGGGTTCTTATATCATTATATATGATAAAGTTATTTTTGGCCATCTCATACCTTGCTTTTCCCTGTAAGACCAATTGCAGTCGTTAACTGTCATCAACAGGTTTTCCATACCTGTTTAGGGAAGTTTTTAATGTGTGACATTTTAATGTATTTCAAATCTTTGTTGGAAGCTGCCCAGAGTGGTTGGGGAAACCCAACCAGAAAGGCGGGGTACAAATAAATTATCATCATCATCATCATCATCATCATCATCATCATCACCATCAGCCAATCACCCATTCCCACCACCCTTCTGAGTAATACTCCTCCCCACCTTCTCACTATATATAAAGGTCTGGTGATTTCTGTTTCAATGTATCTGAAGAAGTGTGCATGCACATGAAGCTCATACCAAGAACAAACTTAGTTGGTCTCTAAGGTGCTACTGGACATTTTATTATTATTATTTTATACATTTCTACTGTGTCAGACCAACACGGCTACCTACCTGAATCTAGATTCCACAACCATCATTCTCATCCTTATACTGGGTCTTATCCATGTACACTCTCGACTCAGAGCCACTGGAATTGTGCAACTCCATTCTTTCTTCACACTAAGGGGCATTGTGGCAGAGCTTGTACAAGCCCCAGTCACCACAGCAGCAATCTTTCCCCACTTTTCAGAATCCAGAGGTCCAGGCCAAGATTAATCTTGGTTCTCTCTTTTGCAACAAGAAACAAGTGGATGGTTTATGAGTCTTTTAAGTTATGAGCCACAGCTTTCTTCTGCTCAGTAGCTCTGTTGGCATTTCCCTCAGTACCTCTAGACTCTTGAAATGCAAGTAACCCATTTTCTTCCATTGCTGTCCTTGTCCTAAATGGAAATAACTGCAGCCTGGCTCTTCTGTAGAGAAAAACACAGCTTGCAGATGCAAGGTGATTGAGACTGTTTTGTGTCTTTATTATCCCACTAGCAATTGTGATGGAACTATTTTGGCCCATGGGGCAGTAGTCCCTCATTGATGCTCTCCTGAGAGTCTACAAAATGGGCAGTTGTTTGAGGAGGTGATGGAAAACCAACCTCAGCAGTCTCTCAGTTGATCTTCCCTGGCACCCATCTTTCACTCCTGGAATCTGTCAGTTAATTTTGCCTTGTGTGAAGAAGTCCTTCTTTTCTTGCCTACTCAAAATATCCTCCAGCTCTCCCAGGTGACATCCATTCATGAGATGTGCAACCAAACTCCACCCTGTATGTATGTATGCATGTGGAATGGCCAGGCTGGTGGAGCATTTTTTAATTTCAAAATTTCAATTTAGACTTAACGTGACATGATTTGCAGCCTTCCTCCCCCCCCCCCCCGGATCATTTCTTGGAGCGGGGAGGGTTAACCGTCTGATCGAAAAGGTTACAGATGAACAAGATTAAACATTTATTGCCGTGTTAATAAATGATTGCACCTGCGGTGGAGGCAAATATAAATGTTAAGGGGCCTCATTATAAATTCATAGCAGCTCCGCAAGGATAACTGTTTAAAGAAGTCTCCCCCCCTGTCAGTCTGGATACAGAATGTGGGGAACAGGGCCTGCTGCCTGAGGTGAACCAGCAAATGGAGTCTCCCCTCAGAATCCTGGGATCTGTAGTTTGTGCTGGATGAATAGGGACTATAAGTCCCTGGGACCACATGCAGCCTTTCAGACCTGTCTGTTTTGCATCCTCCATGAGTGTTTTTGACTTACGGTAAATGTGTCTTTGAGTGCCTATTGCTTCTCGCTTGCCTGAATGGAGGATAGACAGTGATGTGCAAGTATGAAGAAGTTAGTCTACTTGTCAGATGGCAGTAGTGGTTGCTCGTGAGTAACCAGTCAGGACTCCGGCCTGTCTTTTACAGGTCTTATTTTGGTGCAAAACTTTTTACAGCACAGAACCACAAGTTCATGTCTGCCTCAATCGCTAGCAGAATCCGGGAGTGTCATTTCCGGGTCCTCCCCCAACATAAGAGCTTAGTCACCCCCAGCCTTTTCCTTCCTTCTTTGCATTTTACACCTCTGTGCAAGGTGGGTGACGTCCGGCTTGGCCAGGAGCGGTGCTGAGGCTCCCAGCAGCATCCTCTAGCCCTTTCCCCTCCTTTACCCACGAGGTGTGGCTTTTCCCACCCTCAGACTGACCAGGTGCGGCACTGGGGCTCCCAGCAGCATCCTCTGGTCCCTTCCCCTCTTCCCCACAGGAGGTGTGGCCTTACCCCACCGCAGGAAGAGGAACTGCTTCTCAAGATTTTCGGCGGTTCCCTGTATCCCAGCTGCCCCTCTGCCTTCCTTCCCTGTTCCCATGGCAGTCCCCTGACACTACTGTATAAAAATAAAACAGGAAGCGCTAACTTCTAGCAGGGAGAAAGGCAGCTCAATCAGCGATCCTAACAGTGTTCCTGTGCTCAGTTTATTAGAAGGAAAGCATATAAAACCAGCATCAAATAAACCACCACAGAAAATGAGAAAAATCTGCCTTCCTTCCCCCCTCTGTCACTGAAGCCGCTGCCTCATCGAGGCTCATAATAGTGCCAGTTCTGTTGAGCAACACACTTATGACTCTCACCCGGGTGGCAGGGAGTGTGGGCAAGTTTGGTTTGGTGGTGTTCCCTTTGAATGAGAGACAATGCGGCCTAGGACCCAGGTACCTATGGGACCACCTCTCCTGCCCCACGGAGGACCTTAAGGTCCACAAATGACAACATTTTGGAGGTCCCAGGTTGCAAGGTGGTTAGATTGGTCTCAACTAGGGCCAGGGCCTTTTCAGTACTGGCCCCGACTTGGTGGACCGCTCTGTCACAAGAGACTAGGGTCCTGCAGGACTTGACATCTTTCCGCAGGGCCTGCAAGACAGAGCTGTTCCGCCTGGCCTCTGGTTTGGACTCAGTCTGATCCTTATGTTTCCCTTCCCTTATGGTTTTGATCTATGGGCTACTTTTAAAATGAGGCTGCATTTTAAATTGCATTTTAACCTGTATTTTAAATTGGTGGTTTTTTCCCTATTATGTTTTTACTGTAATTTTACTGGTGTTAGCCACCGTGAGCCCGGCTCTGGCTGGGGAGGGCAGGGTATAAATAATAATAATAATAATAATAATAATAATAATAATAATAATATTGTTGTACTTGCATCACTACATACCCTCCAAGTGTGCCATCCCAGATTAAGTGGGACATCCCAGATTGACAGGCCATCCCAGCTTCTGATTCCTGTCCAGAATATCCCAATTTGGCTCCTTTGCTCTGGTCGTGCCAGAATGTGGGGTTCTGTGCTGCATCTGGGGTTCTGTGCTGCAGCACAAGTCAGTTGGCTCACACCAGAGTGCAGGACCAAAAAATTGGGGGGGGGGGTGTCAGCAGCAGAAGAAGCCAGTTGGGCGTTTGGGGCGGCATGCCCAGGAACAGGGCAAGCCGCCCATAGGGGCGGGGTGCACCACAGGGTCTGCCTGCCTCCTCCCACTCAGCTGCCCTAAAACTGGGTGGTGGTGGCAGCGGGTGGACTGTTTGGGCAGCATGAATCCTGCACTTGTGCAAGCCACTGTGTCTCTCCCAGGGGAGACACGTGGCTCGGGCGAGCTGCAGGCCCCATGGAGAGTGCCGCCTGGCATTTTGTCACCCCCCTCTGTGGTGACACCCAGAGCGGCCTGCACCCACCGTTCCCCCCTTCTTCCAGCCCTTGACCTTGCCACTCTACCTCCTTTTGTCACGGAGCTTCCAGGAGCTGGCTTTCCTAAGTATTTTTGCAGCGTTGGCAGAGGAGGAGGAGAAATCTGTGCCTTCCTCTAGACTGCTCTAGGCTGGTGGAGCCTGGGGCAATGGAGGAGGACAAGGCCATCAGATGCCAGCAGACAAATGTGGGAGAGGAGAGGGAAACCAAAATGGTCAAAGGCCTGGAAACAATGCCTTATGAGGAACGGCTAAGGGAGCTGGGCATGTTTAGCCTGGAGAAGAGGAGGTTAAGGGGTGATATGATAGCCATGTTCAAATATATACAGTAAAAGGATGTCACATAGAGGAGGGAGAAAGGTTGTTTTCTGCTGCTCCAGAGAAGCGGACACGGAGCAATGGATCCAAACTACAAGAAAGAAGATTCCACCTAAACATTAGGAAGAACTTCCTGACAGTAAGAGCTGTTCGACAGTGGAATTTGCTGCCAAGGAGTGTGGTGGAGTCTCCTTCTTTGGAGGTCTTTAAGCAGAGGCTTGACAACCATATGTCAGGAGTGCTCTGATGGTGTTTCCTGCTTGGCAGGGGGTTGGACTCGATGGCCCTTGTGGTCTCTTCCAACTCTTTGATTCTATGATTCTATGAAAGGTGAGCGGCCAAGCGAATGACGGGGTCAGTGGGAGGGTGGGTTGTCCCAATTTTCCCTCTTAAAAGCTCGGGGGATATGTCACTATTTGGGATGCAGATCATAAATCTGTGTCCCCAACCTCCCAGCTTTCTACAGTGATGCCAGATGGTGGTGCCAGGATGTGTCTGGGTGGGAAGTTTTGTGAGCAGAACAATTGGGCCTGATCCCAGTGCACCAGCTCCAGACTGGTGTAGTAACTGGGCCTGGAATGGACTCGTTACCATCTTGCAATGGCAGAGTGACTGGTTTGCACCATTTCAGGACTTTCCTCTAGACCAGGCATGTCCAAAGTCCATTTTGGGGACCTAATACAGCTCAATGACTTCAATTTTAAAAAATGGTTAACAACTGTGGTTTGTTCTTTGGTTGGCCCTCAAGGCCCTTCACTTCATGAAATCTGGCCCTCTTTGAAAAATGTTTGGACACCACTGCTCTAGCCTTTGCCAGTGAACAGGCCACCACCGTGCCCCCTGCCCACAGGTTTGATGGGAAGAAAATGGAAGCCAACATTGATCGAGTGACTCTCACATCGCTCCGTCAGCAGTAGCTGATGAGAGGCCAGCTCAGCCCAGTGGTTGGATCACTCCATCAGGGTATGAGTTTTCTGTTAGAGTGAATTTTGATGGGCTTTTGCTCAGATCAGGCAAGGCTGTCTTTATGTTCTTCTTGTACTGTTAAGCAAAATCAAAGTAAAGAGAGAGAATGTCTGTCTGGTAGGAGGGCATGGCATTGATCTCTGTCTACAGTTGGATACTATAGTAATAGACAAATCTGTTGCTGATGACATGCCTTTTGGTTTCATCAGAATATTAAAATCCTGTGCAAAACTGCACCTATGTATAAATTAGGGACACTTATCTCTGAATTATATATGCAGCAGAAGAGGCTGCAGTATTAAAATGAGGCTTTTAAATGAGAATGAGTAAATGAAATACATGGGTAAGTCTGGAATTGAAATAAATACATAAAGATGCAGAGTAGAACGACTGTAATAAATGGTATGTTTATTGTACCAAAGGGAGAAAAAGAAGAATATTCCAATTGAATTGTTGTCATTATTTCCTAAAATCTTGAATTGCAAGTCATCATATAGATATTTAATGAATATTTGATAAGGTTTTGAAGACCTCTCTGTTTCGAAGGCATGATTTAATTTCAAGCTGCTCCATAAAAATAGAAAGATAGCTGTTTTAGATGGTTGGGTGACTTCTTTAACCCTTGTACTGCCAGTGATTTGCCGATTGTCTCAAATATCTGAAACATTTAGCTTCCTCTCTTCAGATTCTGCAACAAGAGCACCACAAGTCTTCCATGCAAATGAGAAGAAGCATTCATTATGGGCACAATCGAAGAAGAAGAAGAAGAAGAAGAAGAAGAAGAAGAAGAAGAATCTTGCCTCCTTTTGCATTGCAGAGTGGATGGGGAATAACTCAGCAGTGAAACATGTGCTAGGTTAAATCCCCCCAATTCTTGGTTGTTGCCAATTTGTTGCTGTTTAGTCAATTAGTCGTGTCCAACTTTTCGTGACCCCCTGGTCTAGAGCACGTCAGGCACCCCTGCCTTCCACTGCCTCCTGCAGTTTAGTCAAACTCATGTTCGTAGCTTTGACAACACTGTCCAGCCACCTCATCCTCTGTCGTCCCCTTCTCCTTGTGCCCTCCATCTTTCCCAAAATCAGGGTCTTTTCCAGGGAGTCTTCTCTTCTCATGAGGTGGCCAAAGTATTGGAGCCTCAGCTTCATGATCTGTCCTTCCAGTGAGCACTCAGGGCTGATTTCCTTCAGAATGGATAGGTTTGATCTTTTTGCAGTCCATGGGACTCTCAAGAGTCTCCTCCAGCACCATAATTCAAAAGCATCAATTCTTCGGCGATCAGCCTTCTTTATGGTCCAGCTCTGACTTCCATACATCACTACTGGGAAAACCATAGCTTTAACAATATGGACCTTTGTAGGCGCGGTGATGTCTCTGCTTTTTAAGATGCTGCTTTTTAAGATGCTGTTGCCAATTACAGAAGCACAATTCTCAATTTGTTCCTGTAGCAATTTCATGACACACTGTGCAAGGAATTTCAGTTGCCTCCAAGTTGCAAAATATCATGCTGCAAATGTGAATGTCCAGCCATGTATGTTTACATGTTAAGGAATTATGTGTGAACTACCTGCAACGATCAGAATCTAAGCATCAGTCTAATCCACCATCCTATTTTCAGGAGTAGTCTTCAAGTTGCCATTGGGAAGCCCACATAAAGGGTGTGGAGACCCAGCCCATTATGTCCATAATAACCGTTATTCAGCAAAAGGATGTATGTGTTTTTTAAAAGAAGAAGAGAAGAGTTTGGATTTGATATCCCGCTTTATCACTACCCGAAGGAGTCTCAAAGCGGCTAATATTCTCCTTTCCCTTCCTCCCCCACAACAAACACTCTGTGAGGTGAGTGGGGCTGAGAGACTTCAGAGTAGTGTGACTAGGAGCGGGGAAGCTCTAAATACATCCTAGTGCATCATATCAAAACATGCAATTTTGCAGCAATTTATATTAATAATTTCATTAGAGTATATCAAAAAGGGGGAATCTAGTCCATGTTGTAGTAAGAATGGATCAACGTTTGTTTTTGTGTAGTTTTGATGGTTGCAATTTTTCTTCTATTTCTTTATACAGTGGTACCTCAGGTTAAGTACTGAATTTGTTCTGGAGGTCCGTTCTTAACCTGAAACTGCTCTTAACCTGAAACACCACTTCAGCTAATAGGGCCTCCCACTGCTGCTGTGCCGCCGGAGCATGATTTCCGTTCTCATCCTGAAGCAAAGTTCTTAACCCGAGGTACTATTTCTGTGTTAGCGGAGTCTGTAACCTGAAGCGTATGTAACCTGAAGAGTCTGTAACCCAAGGTAAAGGTAAAGTAAAGGTACCCCTGCCCGTACGGGCCAGTCTTGACAGACTCTAGGGTTGTGCACCCATCTCACTCAAGAGGCCGGGGGCCAGCGCTGTCCGAAGACACTTCCGGGTCACGTGGCCAGCGTGACATCGCTGCTCTGGCGAGCCAGAGCCGCACACGGAAACACTGTTTACCTTCCCGCTAGTAAGCGGTCCCTATTTATCTACTTGCACCCGGGGGTGCTTTCAAACTGCTAGGTTGGCAGGCGCTGGGACCGAACAGCGGGAGCGCACCCCGCCGCGGGGATTCGAACCGCCAACCTTTTGATCGGCAAGCCCTAGGCGCTGAGGCTTTAACCCACAGCGCCACCCGCGTCCCTAGGTAACCCAAGGTACCACTGCATTAAAAAAGAAGACGAGGAGAATGCTTTTTCGTGCAAATTAATGCTGACGGGGGAACATAAGGAACAGGTCTTCTCAGTGGTGGCCCCATATTTGAACTCCTCCCTTGAGGGAGTTACAGTTGCCCCTTGTACAATTGAGGGATTTATTTATTCATTGCACTAGTCACCCTTTAGCCTCTCAGAAGGGCTTACATAAACTATTCGGAAGGTTGTCCCTGTCTTCAGGCTCACCGTCTAAGAAGGGAAGACGTGCCCAAGGATTAAGACCTTCTGGGAAATGATATATAATGAAATGAAAAAGGTATTTAAATATACCTTCCTGAAGAAACCAGAGGCCTTTCTCCTGGACATGTTCGGCCAATTGGTGTTAAAGAAAGATAGAACTTTTTTTATGTACGCCACAACAGCAGCAAGAATACTGATCGCAAAGTATTCGGCTGGGGAGGGCGGGATATAAATAAAATTTATTATTATTATTATTATTATTATTATTATTATTGGAAGACACAAGAGCTACCCACCCAGGAAGAATGGCAGATGAAGCTGATGGACTATATGGAGATGGCGGAAATGACTGACAGAATCCAAGACCAGGGAGAAGAGTCGATGGAAGAAGATTGGAAAAAGTTTAAAGTATATTTACAGAAATATTGCAAAATTAATGAATGTTAGAAGAATATTGGAATGAAGTTATATGGTCTTAGCAGAAGTGTTATTAAGAACTATATGAATATTAATTGTTAATGTGCTAAAGTGGAAAATTTAAAGTTAAATTGTGTTAAGATAAATTATAGAACAAAAATTGAGAAAGAGGGAAAGGATTTGTTGAACCAGCTAATTTGAACTAGAATACAAAAAAGGGAGGTGCGAGGAAGTCGAGGAAATAAGCTTATGAAAGATAATGAAATGAAACTTGGATGTGTTTTTAAATGTTTTAGTTTTTTCTTGTTGTTTTGTGGTATTGTTTTTCTTTTTATTTTTGATGTAATGTTTGTTAAATTTTTATTGTTTCTTTTTTCTTTTTGTAATTATTAAACATTTAATAAATATCATTGAAAAAAGAAAAGAAGGCAAGACACACAAGGAAATAGGAAATGAAGGGAGGAGAGGAAAGCAATTTCAAGCACAACTGGTCTTAAAGTTACATCCAGTGGCCAGTGATGGCTTTGGTTGTTATCCCTTGAGGAAGAACAGCAACTCTTCACCTTCCCACACCCAGATTAGATCCTGTGACCATATCTAGGCCAGGAGGAGAGGACAGTTATTCCTCAGACAGCTGCCTTCTTAGCTGTTAGAATCCTCACAGCTTTTAAACATCCCTCAAAAGTCAATAGTTTTGAGTTACTTCCAGCTGTTAATAATAATCAATTTCTGATTATTAAATGGCTATATTATTACTGGTTTTAAAACAAGTATTCCCTGATTGGGTTTCATTGGGTTGTTGCTTGTTTTTTAAATGAACATTGAGTCAGATTGTGGGATATATGTTTTTTAAACTGCCATTTAAAATGATGGTCTTTCATTGAATTATATTTTACTGAATATTGTAACTGCTTTTTGCTTGCTCTCCCTGCTCTGCAAGCCATATTGGGAGGCCTTTGCCCAGAAAGGCAGCCTGAAAACATTAAAATAAAATAGAATAAATAAACTGCTCAAGCCAGTGCTGTTTTTTGTTTTTTTTTAAAATGAAATGCACAAAATGCTTTGGGATCCTGACTGCTTTTGCCTCCTAGACACCAGAGCTTTGTGATCTTCTTTTTTTTTTTTAAAAAAAAGATATTTATTAAAGTTTTCAATATATTACAAAAAATTGAAAAAAGAAGAAAAAAACAAGAAAATGTAAAAGGTTAAAAAAAAGTAAAAAAGAAAAAAGATGCAAAATAGAAACAGTTAAAAACAAATCAATCTTTCCATGTCATATCTTTCATTTACTTGTTTCCCTGACCTCCTCACACCTCCCTTTCTTGCATTCCAGTTCAGTTGGTTAATTCAGCAAATCCTTTCCCTCTTTAATTTTACCTTAATCTTTTGTCTTAATATATTATAGCTTTAAATTATCACCTGTTAACAATCCATTTTTACATATTCCTTAACATTGCTGCTAAAAAATCCCACTTAACTTCAAGAGCTTTGTGATCTTCTAAACAATCACAGCTACCGACTTTGGGGATGCTCTGGGGTTGAAATCCCGGTTGCGTTCCCTTCACTTTTAGAAAATGTATCAAATGTGTTCGTGGGCAGCCAGGTGGGAGTTCATGCCTTAACTTTCTGATGGACCTCTCTGCAGTTTGCGATGATTCTTCTCCTGGCCATTGATTTCCTATCAGAAAGACTTGGCGCAATAACCGTGTGCATATATATAATAAATGATGGCTACCAAAAGGCTGAACGACGCTCGCTTTGTGAGCACTCCATGGTACCTGGATTCTTATTGATTGCAAGGGGGCGGGTTGTGCTACAAGGGACAGCAATAAAGCTAAGAAGACAGATGAGATGCATTTTGAATGATGTGAGTAGGCAGCGACAGTCTTGTATATTCATAGTCTTGCCCTGCTGGCATCTGAGGCCTGCAGAGGGATGAATGAATGGTAGGTTCTCTACGGTGATAGAATGGACTGTACCACACCAGCTGCAGGGGTGATTGGAATTTCTATGCATTTGGGGAAATGGGGAAATTAACTAATACAGTGGTACCTTGGTTCTCAAACTTTATCCGTTCCGGAAGTCGGTTCCAAAACCAAAGCATTCCAAAACCAAGGGGTGCTTTCCCATAGAAAGTAATGCAAAATGGATTAATCCGTTCCAGACAACCCCTTAAAAAGCAATTTAGCATGGATTTTACTATCTAACGAGACCATGGATTCATAAAATGAAAGCAATAAACAATATAATGCAGTCACACAATCAATCAGTAGCTGAAGTGGGTTCCGCACAGTCACAAAAACAAACAAAAAAAGGGCCACAAAAACGCAAAATAAATAGCAAAAACAGACAGACCTCAGCGTAACACTCAAAACAGAAGTGTGGCACTCAAAATGGAGCATATTCGGCTTCTGTAAAAAGTTCGCAAACTGGAACACTTCCAGGTTTGCAGTGTTTGGGTTCCAAGTTGTTTGAGTACCAAGGCATTTGAGAACCAAGGTACCACTGTACCTTGGTAGACAAGTCAATAATATGCTTGACTGAATCTAAGATCATAAGAAGAATGCTTCTGAATTAGGCCAAAGGCCCATCTGTTCCAACATCAGGAAACAAAGTCCTTGAAAAATAAACTATACAGTGGTACCTCGAGTTACAGATGCTTCAGGTTACAGATTCCGCTAACCCGGAAGGAGTACCTCGGGTTAAGAACTTTGCTTCAGGATGAGAACAGAAATCATGCTCCAGCAGCGCGGTGGCAGTGGGAGGCCCCATTAGCTAAAGTGGTACCTCAGGTTCAGAACAGGTTCAGGTTAAGACCGGACCTCCAGAATGAATTAAGTTCTTAACCTGAGGTACCACTGTACTTGCTCTTCGCTGTGACATCTGTTGAAGGAAGGCGAGCCTGGGCTCGAATGGCGGTTAGGCATTGGTAGGGGTACTGTCCTATTGTTATGCAAATGAGGGGGGAAGGAGCGCCATCACCTTCCCCTAAGCAAGGGTAGTCCGGTAAAGGATTCTGGGGAGCGTGGCCTTGTCCTATGCCTAGGGAGGTGTGGGCCCACGGCATGCCCCCACGCGGTGACGCCCGGGGGAGGTCCTAGTTGACGTGCCTCAGCAGGACTCCTCCCTCTGGTGATTAACCCTTCCGGCCTCTAGCCGGTTAGTAGTTAGGACCAATGCCTAAGCCAATACTGCTCAATTCCTGTAATCAATAAAGTTGTGGCCTAATTTGACCCATTAACCTGAATTCTTATGTCCTGTGTCTTTATTTCCTCGGGGGGAGGCGGGAACTCACCACACAAATTATTGTTATAGTAACAAACCAAAACTATTAATGAAATGCAGAACTGGTGCTTTTCCCAATGACATATGGTTTCTTCTGCTAATGCAGAGAATCCAGCATGACAGTACCTACACTTTGAAACTCCCTGCCTATTGATATTAGGTAGGTGGCTTTTGGTGTTGACTCTGCCCTCTGTGAGCTTTTTGCCCCTAACAGATTGCCTGAGTGAATAGGGGTTGGCAGGGGTTGGGGAGAAGGTTCCTCACCTGTACTCTGGGACCTGTGTAAGTTCTCAATCCTAGAGAAATTATTCCCCCACCTCTATTTTCTGGTAGAAACTGGATTGCAAACATTCTGGCCCCCTTGTCTTCCTGACCATTTAGAACATCCATGGCTATTCCACATCATCATACCCATCAGTCAGTTGAGCCAATCAGCTCCAGAGGTTGCATAACATCACTAGTCTAGTATACAGTATTGTAGGTTACTGAAAACAGGAGTGAGAAGCATTAGGCTGAGGATTTTGTCTGCAACTTTCCTTCATTTCCAGTCTGGACAAGTTATGGATATTCATGAAATATGTATGTGTGCTGGTCACTTTATAATAATAATAATTTATTATTTATACCCTGCCCATCTGCTGGGTTTCCCCAGTCCCTCTGGGCAGCTGCCAACCAAATATTAAAAACAATACAGCATCAGACATAAAAAACTTCCCTAAACAGGGCCGCCTTCAGTTGTCTTTTAAAAGTAAAATAGTTGTTTATTGCCTTGACATCTGCTGGAAGGGCGTTCCACAGGGCAGGCCTCACTACCGAGAAGGCCCTCTGCCTGGTTCCCTGTAACTTCACTTCTTGCAGCAAGGGAACTGCCAGAAGGCCCTCGGCACTGGACCTCAATATCCGGGCTGGATGATGGGAGTGGAGACGCTCCTTCAGGTATACAGGATCAAGGCTGTTTAGGACTTTAAAGGTCAGCACCAACACTTTGAATTGTGCTTGGAAACATACTGGGAGCCAATGAAGATCTTTCAGGACCAGTGTTATATGGTCTCGGCGGCCACTCCCAGTCACCAGTCTAGCTGCTGCATTCTGGATTAATTGCAGTTTCCGAGTCACCTTCAAAGGCAGCCCCACGTAGAGTGCATTGCAGTAGTCCAAGTGGGAGATAACTAGAGCATGCACTGTAGGAAAACAAATGTGTACAATAACAAATATATTAACGAAGTGCAGAGCTGAGGAGGGAATATAACTCACTTCTTATCAAGGTCAAGGTGTGAGTCAGGAATTTTTTAAAAAATCTGCCATTGAGATTTTCAAAAAAACTCCATCCCTGCATAGGGCTGCACTCTGTTTTTCAGTTTTTCAGAAATGCAAACTACTTGGTTTTGGTTTTTCTGAGCTGCGTATCACAGCTGCTAATCATTGACTCATCATTTCCATCTCTTTCTGTTTCCCCAGCGATGACAATGCAGTTTATCAGCCACCGGTTCCCCGACTACCATGATCCCACCATAGGTAAGTTAAACCCTCTTTTTTACACCAGCACTTTGGGCCGTGGAGCAATGAGAAATTGGGCTTCCAACTGCTGAAAAGGTTTCTCATTGATTGCATCCCCTTTATCCAAGTGACTCATTAATTAACCAATTAAATGGAAATACATTTGCATATAAATCGGCACCTGAATATCATTTCCACGTTCGAAATTCTGAAGGGAGCACAAGATTGCCTGCAGCATGATAAACCAAAGCTACTACATGTAGTTTGAAGAAATGGCTCCCTTTAGGATTTCCTTGTTGTTTAGTACATCATGAACACACTGGAACTAAAATAGCCTTGAAAAATAGGGGAAGGGGACCGTGATCATGACCATGCTAGCATATTGGTTCCCAGTGTTTTATGAACTCAACTTTTAGTTGATTAATCTGCTAATGATGCAAATGAAAAGCTATAGCCCTGGTTGAAATGATTCATGGCCATTGTGTTAGAATTAACTGCACAGTCCCTTTATGTATGAGCAGAGGCATATCTAAGCTCCTTTGCTCCTTTCAAAGACAGGAGAGACCATGGGCCAGAAACTTTAAAAGCTTGCTTTTCAACACCTTTTGTGCTCTACACCAGTGAACGGATTCTTCCACAAAGGCACCCAGGGAAGCCTGCGTACATCACCCAGGGCAGTAGAGGAGCAGTCCAGGGAGCGTGTTAGTGGATGGGCTCCTAGTCACTCTGAGCCAAAGTGGAAAGGCACATTTTTTGTGTACTTCCCAGGCCTGCGTCCTTGGCAGGGACAAACCTGGCCAACCCCTGGATATGCTGCTGTGTGTGACTCAGACTCCATGCTCTTCCTTCTCAGCATAGACCTTCTTCTAGGGTCCTGCCAGGGAGCTGTATATAACCCAGTTAAGTAAAGCAGTTTGTTACCAACACCTATGTGTAGCCTGAATATTGCAAAGGCTCAACAGGCAAGGTTTCCAATGTGAACTTTGTGAAACCTTCAAAAATTCAAAATGGCAGTTACTTGGCCGGGGATTTTGGGAGATGCCTAGCAGTAAGATTAGCTTTCAGGTTGGTGTTTCAGAATCCAGCATTTCTGTGTTTATCAAGGGGAGGCAGACATTTTAGGCCTGTGGGCACATTTGGATTGTTGAATGTGTCCCATTGGCACCCCCTGCTCTGGCAATTTCTGTCCCTCTTCCCCTCAGATTTGCTCCCCCTCAAACAGAAAAGGAGCTAGAGCACACCCATGCAAACACTTCACCTTTCCTAAGGACCTATGTAAAAGTCATATCTAGAAGAAGCCTTGAAAAGCACATAGGGATTAAAGAGGAAGTTGGAAAGAGCGACACTCTTGCCACTTCCTTCTTCAGCTCTATGTAGTTTTCAAAGGAGAACAGGGTAACCATGCTCACCACCTCATGCATGACCCAAGAGGCAATGGTGTGGTGCATCAGAGACTTTGTTGGCACCAGGGGAAGACCTCAAGTACACCACTGCGCCCATGGGCTCCTTGAGGGCAACCTCTGATATACCTGCTAAGTGTGAACTGGTAGCAAAAAGGACAGAACTTCTGTATACAGACCAGCTCATAGTTTGACCAAGAGAAACACTGCAAGTCATTCATAAAAGGCTGAATGAAACTGTTTGGAATAGTCCTTCTCTGAGTATCTGAATCTCTTTTTAAAGCCCGTTGATGGGTGTGGCAAAAATGTTTTTTATTTAAAGCTTGGTCAAGGTACTCTGTGCTAGCAAGTGGGGAGGAAGCTTATAGCTTTTCATGTAAACAATCTAGATCCTACACCTAAGAAAGCTGAATTTTCCAGCCTGTGTGTAATGTCTGCACTGAGAATATAACTTCCATTCCATAACAGAAACTGTTTTTCTTTCTTTTATAAGTCATTAATTTATTCAGGCCAGGAGTTGTTGAGAGCACCAGAGCCCCATCCCCAAGCTTCCAAATATATATTTGCAACCATAATAAGGACTAGAAACCTGCTTGCTTGTTAAGAGTCTCAGGAAGATGGATCCTGTGCTATTTGCCATATTGTGTCTCCTTTCCCGCTCTGCACTCCTCTAGAAATGTGATACGTCTTTCCAGCCTCCCCCACAATGCTATCAAGGAAAGGCCAGACCAAATTGTAACCCTGTGTCTTTTGAGTCTTCTGAATTATTGGCTTGCAGTTGCCGCTGCAACAGCATTCTGTGGCAACAGCAACATCAGATGTCACTGTCCATCAGGCCCTTTTGCTTGATCCCAAAGATGGTGGGCATCGTTATAAATTCCTAGTATCACCTTTAAAAGGGAAGAGTGAGTAATGACCCCAGAGGTACCCTTCTGGATGTCCACAGGGCACATTCATCACTTTGGATTAACATTGCTGAGCATTCAGTGCTGACAGATGGCTGAGAGCAAACATTTATCTGGCTATAAAAGGAGATGGCTTTAAGAGAATGAAAGACAGAAGTTTGCTGCACTCCGTTTTCTTTGAGCTTTAACCATTTCCTCATCTTTCACACTTCAGATCTGCAGGAAAGAAAGGCCCATTGAGAACAGAGCTCCCAGACAACTGGTGGGGTGTGGGGTGGAGATTTTGCTTTTGCACTAGTTGACAGAAAAGTAGAGAGGCTAAGACAACCCCCTTAAGCTAGTTTGGGGCTCAGGACCGCAATGCCTCAAGGACCACCTCTCTCCATATGAACCTACCTGGATCCTGTGAACATCCTCCGAGGCCCTTCTTCATGTCCTCACTCTACAAGGAGTCTGGAGGGTGGCAACACAGGAATGGGCCTTTTCTGTGGTGGCTCCCCATTTGTGGAATGCTCTCACCAGAGAGGCTTTCTTGTCACCTTCATTATACACCTTTAGGTGCCAGGCAAAATCCTTCTGCTACAACCAGGCCTTGGGCTGATTAACATCCTATAACCTTTCAAATGTGTTTGTGGGATGGTGTGAGAGGAAGGGAGTTGTTGCTTGTGGTGGTTGTTATGTATTTTGTGCTTTTATCTTGTATTTTTGTGTTGTGAACTTCCTTGAGAGCTACGGATGAAGGGCAGTATACAAATTTTAATAATAATAATGTTTAGTTAATTGGTTAGCACAGAGTTTAAAATTTAGTTTAAAACATCATTGGGGCAGCATTCATGATGCAAAGGCCTCCTGATGTAAAATCATTTTAACCTGACTTCTAAATCTTTGCAAGGATGTTGACTTGATTTATAGGAAGGTAGTTCCATAAAGCTGGGTCCCCAAGGCTGGAGTCACAACTCTCATTGACACAAGTAATGCTTCTGGGCCATGGAGAACCAGTATTAGATCTACCTCAGATGATCTTAGTGATCAGCTTGGGACATACAGGGCAAGGTGGTCTTTAAGATTTTCTTGTTGTTGTTTAGTCGTTCAGTCGTGTCCGACTCTTCGTGACCCCATGGACCAGAGCACGCCAGGCACTCCTGTCTTCCACTGCCACCCGCAGTTTGGTCAAACTCATGCTGGTAGCTCCGAGAACACTGTCCAACCATCTCGTCCTCTGTCGTCCCCTTCTCCTTGTGCCCTCCATCTTTCCCAACATCAGGGAGTCTTCTCTTCTCATGAGGTGGCCAAAGTATTGGAGCCTCAGCTTCAGGATCTGTCCTTCCAGTGAGCACTCAGGGCTGATTTCCCTAAGAATGGAGAGGTTTGATCTTCTTGCAGTCCATGGGACTCTTAAGATACCCTGGGCCTAAGTTGTCCAGCAGCTTAGACACTGGTACAAGAACCATGAACATGACCCATTATCAGATGGGAAGCCAGTGCAGGTTATTTAACACTAGTGGTGGTTGTTCCCAGCACCAGTCTAGCCGTGGCATTCTGCAGCAGCTGAAGCTTCCAGACCAGACCCTAGGGCAGCCCTACATAACGTGTATTTCAGTAGTCCAGGCTATGCATGAGTTAATGTGATCAGGTTGTCCCTGTCAAGGAGCTGTTGTTTACTTTAGGTGACTACATGAATTCATCCTGGGGTTAATCCCTGTGTTTGCTTCCAGATACTGGGCTCTGCCTGCAAGTGTTCCAAATATTCCTAGGCTCTGCTTCTAGGCTCATAGCAAATTGCTGAAAAATCCTCCAGTTCCACCCCTAGATCTGATATAGGGCTCAGACTGGCCATCCCAGCACCTGCCCAGATACCAGAATTTTGTATGAGACGACAGCCTAATCTTAAAGTGTTTTCCCCACAAAGAAGAAATATGTTGACTTCTGTACATTTATTTTAGCATATTTTTTCGGATCAGTGTATTTCCTGAAAGCAATTCAGATTGGTGGTGTTTATTTATTTTTAGTTTTGCATTGCCAAAAACATGACTAATGCTCCCATCTACTGGTCCCCAGTTGCCTGTCTGCCTGTCTGCCTGTCTCTCAAATATAACCATTGAGCCAACTCTCTGTAGCAAAACATCCGAAATTTGGGATCACAGACAAAAATCTGTGATTGGAATTATGCAAAGCAGGCTCATTTGCATAAGCTTCCTTTGCATGTTCTCTCCAATTTTGCGTGGGGTTTTGAATACTGCATTAGGGTTTATTTGCATAAATTCGGAAAAGATTGCTGGAACTCATGTAACAGTCTGAGCCACTCTTGGAGATTAGGGGTATCTATTAACCTATGTGCACCAACTCTCTCTATCTACCAATGACAGGTCCAGTTTTTCTTATGCCTATCCCGGAGTCCCAGCCACGCCTACTGAGAAGTTAGTCCTGTTGCGTTCCATAGGTGATACTGAAGTAAAGCGAGATTGCCTTACCCATCGGTGAAGGGCAATCAAATCAAGTTTTAATTATAATAATAATTATTATTAACATATGCCCACTCAAACACTTCAGTTTGAAGAACTGTCATCGTTTCAGGTGCCACGTAATAATATGTCTTCCACATTACAGTGGTGCCTCGCAAGACGAAAAGAATCCGTTCCGCGAGTCTCTTCGTCTTGCGGTTTTTTTCGTCTTGCGAAGCATGCCCATTAGCGGATTAGCGCTATTAGCGCTATTAGCAGTTTAGTGGCTATTAGCGGCTATTAAAGGCTTAAGGGATTAGCGGATTAGCTGCTAAAATGCTATTAGCGGCTTAGATCAGCTGTTCAGCGGCTTAGATCAGCTGTTCAGCGGCTTAGCGAACAGCTGTTCAGCGGCTTAGGGGCTTGGGAAAAAGGCTGGGAGGGGGGAAAAAACCCCAGGAATCGCAAGACATTTTCGTCTTGCGAAGCAAGCCCATAGCAAATTTGTTTTGCGAAGCACCTCCAAAACAGAAAACCCTTTCGTCTAGCGGGTTTTCCATCTTGTGAGGCATTCGTCTTGCGGGGCACCACTGTAGTAAGAAATAGATATTTTAGCGTGGCAGCACCTGCATACCCAGACGTTTAGAAAGTTGATGCGAGTTTCAATCTGCTTTTAGTCTATTGCAGGGGTGGGCAAGCTTTTCCGCTGGAGGGCCAGATCACCCACCGCTCTTACCCCACTGGCTTTCGGAGCCATGGCGGCGGGGAGGAGGCACCTGTGGCTTCCTATTGGCCGTGGCTGCGTCCTGGAAGTCCTATCCTGTAGCCAATAGGAAGCCATTGCTGCCCACTCAGTCAGTCCCTGTGCAGAGCTAAACCGGCGCACCATATCCAGCCCGCAGAACGTAGTTTGCTGACCCCTGGTCTATTGTTATTTTAACTATCTGAAAGTCTTAAATTATTGTTAATTTTTCTTATTGACAATTATATTATTTTATCTTATTTGTAAGCTGCTTTGAGGGTCTTTTTTTAACAATCAAGTGATGTCTAAAAGTTATGAAATGAATAAAATTGGGGGGCGGGGGGGGGGGAAGAACAATGTATTTCTTGAATTTCTTTAAGGAAATGTGGTGATGTTATTCTCTTTCGGCCTATTACCCAGTAGCAACTACACTTGTTAGAGTCAACAATATTGTTAGATGGGCCATTGTTTTCACCCAAATAAGCATGTATTTTCACAACAGATTTTCAATGATGTGGCTCATTAAGAATCCCTGGCCCAACTGCATCATTTAGCAGAATCATAATTTTGAAGGAGAGGTGGTCTTGGAAGAAGAACGTTCCTTGCTTGACTTGCTAATCCATATGTGGCGACAATTCCAGAGGACATCCCTGGAAGAAAATGAAATGATTTCCATTGTACATTTCCTATTTAATGGCAATGGGGAAACAATTTCCCAGCACCGGCAGAAACAATTTTCTTCCCGAACAAATGGAGAACTAATGATTTTGCACTCAGAGCAGTTACTTGGCAATGTTGCTGGGCGTTAGTGTAGCTAGAGATATGGGGGGGGGAGGAGGAGGAGGAGGAGGAGGGAACAAACTGGGTGGGTGCCAAGATGCTCAACAGCCATGTAACTGATCTCAAACCAAATCCATGAAAATCAGGTGGCATGCAGATTAGACAGCAAAGCAGCCAGCTAATTTTAAGCAACAATAACATGTCAGGAGGTTCTGCCTCTTGAGAAGCACTTGGAGTCAGGGTCATGAGAAGAATGATATTGGGGGCCATCTTCAAAGACTTTTGGAATCTGAAACATGGAAATGATGTGCTCTCAGTATTCCTCTGGGATGTGTTCCAGTTCTCTAGAAGCTGGAAGAATGGAGATTGCCAGAAGGAGGGGGGGGGGAGAGAGAGAGAGACTGCTTTGGGAGGGGGTGAATACAGATGTCCAAGTAGTGAATGTTTTTATTGCTGTATTCTGTATTTGCAGGGACATTCTGTGAGCCACCCTTTAACACAATGACACAGGGATGGATAGCCTATGATCCTCTGGATGTTGGTAGACTGCAGCTTCCCCCATTCCTGATTATTGGCCATGCCAGATGGGGCTGATGGCACCCAATGACATTTAGCAGGCACCTGGAAGAGAACAAGCTTTCTGAGTGGTAGGGATGGCAGAGGAATGTGATTCACTCTGCATTTAAAGACAGACGTACCTGATTCGATACAATATGCAAACCAAAATGAAGCCATCCTTCAAAATGTTGACTTCTCCAAATTTTGCAATGCAGTTCTCCAGTCAAATATTGTGTACAGAAATGTACCAGTTAAATTAATGGAAAATTAGTGAAAACCACATACACAAATACATAATCATAGAATCATAGAATTGGAGAGTTGACAGATGACCCTACAATCTCTGCTGAAAAACCTCCAAAGTTGATGGACAAATTTTGTTTCGTTCACATTTAAAGAGGAACCTACACTATTTATACTTTCTGAACCGGTATGTGGACCAAAATATAGCCCCTCTTAGAAATTCGCATTGGTCTGAATTTTGCACTGCAAGAATTCATAGGCTAGGGTAAAGCATGCGTAAAATGCATGTGTTTGTGTAAAGAACATACAAAGATGCATAATGTTTGAGGAAATTGTTTTGCAAAAATGTGTATATTAATTTAACATACAAACATGTAATTAGCACTAAAATGCTGGTGGATTTTCAGTCAGTCACCCAAATGGATGTGCAAATGTTGGTAAAGGCAGGGGGGAATGATAAGCAGAGAGAAGCAGAGAACTATTAGATCCCCTCATCCCTACTTCTAAATAAACATTTATGAGATTGCTCTGGCAATGAATGGGGGGAAATGCACATTACTGTTAGGATCGAACAAAGTGGAGTGTTTTGTCCTTGTGAACCAGCTGATCCTCTCTCCTCTGCCCGGATAATTGTCCTGAATTATCAATGCAATGTCACCTTTTGACAACAGGGAAATATTTGTGGAAACAATAGAGGAGGCTTTGCACATTCCTCTCTCTCTTCCTCTCTTCTTTGTGCAGCTCTCTATCTTCCTCTCTCCCTTTCCAGACTCACTTCCAATACCAGTACTCCAAGGTTAGGGGTTAATTGGTAACTTTCCTTTGGGGCACTTAGCCAGTCCCTCTTGGCTCAGAAATACAATTGCATGTCAGCACTGATCACTCATGCCTGAAGAGCTTAAGGAAAGGGAAAGCTAGTGGAGCGCAAGAGATACACACCACCAAGTGTCACCGTTAATCACAGGCACCAAGCTTTTTAATGCACAGGGTATTTTACATCAGTCGGCGCACTGCACACCTTCAAGGCGTACCTTGCAAACATGAGGCATTCCAGTATTTCCCATTCTCCTCTCACATGCATGCCTTTTCCTCAGATAAGACTATAGACATCACCTTCCTGGATCAGTCCAAATGCCCAGGATCCTGCTTCCAGAAGTGGCTGGCAAAACATGTTCCTGGCAAGCCCAATTATGCACAAAACTCTGTCAATACAAATTCTGTGCCAACTTGTATATGCCTTCTAAAAGCTTTTCTATTCCACCAGGCCTATATAGTCAATGAAGAGTACATCTCCAACAATGGCTTGTTGATGCTTGTTTTAAAACTTTTTTTCCGGTGTGCTTTTTTTGCTTTCCATTGCAAAAATTAATGGTTTTTTATTGTATGTTTTTTATATTTTCATGCTGTAGATGAATACATTCATAATTTTATTTGTATGCTGCCTTTCCATAGTTCACAATGGCTTACAATATGAATATATATATATATATATATATATATATTTGCTTTCGTAGATTTTCACGGGTACAGGAATGCAGGTTTTGGTGTCCTCGGGTGTCTTCCCGTGTAAAAGTTGGGGTGTCTAGGCGACGTTTCGACGAGGTCTCACTCGTCATCTTCAGGCTGGTGCTTTCGGCTTCTTGTTACTGGAACAGAGCAGGATCTCAGTGTTTGAGTTCCTATAAATACTGTTGAGGAGGTGTGGTGTATAGCCTCCAATGTTCTGGGCAGAGAGGAGGTTCCCAGGCTGGTGTGCCTTTTCTTCTTTTGTTCCTTAATTACTTGAGGGATATCTTGAGTGATTTCTTGAGTGATTTCCTGAATCCCACTTAGGTGGGTCATTAGGTGTGGATTAGTTGCTAAAGCCTTCGTGTCTTGAACTCTTGAACTTTGTGAAGAGTTTTTCTGAGAAGATGGCTGTACTGCACTTGGTTGTGCTCTGGCTTGGCTTCGTGTATAGGGGCGAGCTGTGGTTTTGTGGCCTGTGCCAGCCAGATCTGTGTAGGGATTGCAGGGGGGTGCAGCATCCGGAGGTGCCTGCTCTGTTCCAGTAACAAGAAGCCGAAAGCACCAGCCTGAAGATGACGAGTGAGACCTCGTCGAAACGTCGCCTAGACACCCCAACTTTTACACGGGAAGACACCCGAGGACACCAAAACCTGCATTCCTGTACCCGTGAAAATCTACGAAAGCAAATATCTCACCTCTACGGGGAGGAAACCTTCCAGCTGACAAGAACCTACGAGAAACTAGAAATCCGAAGAGCCACCATCTTATGTGATCTCTTGTTCCTACGCAACTGCCGAGACAACAACTTAATTCCCACATGCTTCCAACTTAAATTCCACTCTAAAACCCCAGCTACCGAAAGGATCCTGAAACGAACTGAACTATCTCTAATCAGAAACGAACTACACAAGAAAAGATACCTACTAAACCAAACCAACAAAGATCTACTCACTCTTCACCTCAAACTCTGTAACAAAATCCACCCTGCACTCTGGGACAAATGCAAACAACTAGCCGTCTGGAGAGCTGAAACGGAGACCTCACACAAGACAGACACACACACCAACAAACTCCACAAACTAGAGAAACGCCAGAAGCCCAGCCACCCTCCACAACAACCCATGAAACAAACAGTACATAACATATCAGACAGGATCCTCACCTCAACTGAAACCAAAGTACTCTCCAAAGGTTTCAACTTTGCAGTCGCCCCGAGACGCATCCCCACGGAAAACATCATATGCGGAGTCGAAGCTAGCCTAACCAAAATCAATCCAGATGAAGCCAATAAAATCAGACTTGAAGTCACCAACATCCTCTGCTCCAGCAAACCACCCAGAAGCAATTTACACAAAGAAGAACAGAAAGCACTCACCAACCTGAGGAAAGACAACAACATAATCATTCTCCCAGCAGACAAAGGTAATGCCACTGTTGTGATGAACACATCGGACTACCAAGCAAAACTATCAAATCTACTCCAAGACCCTACCTACCAACCTATAAAAACAGATCCCACCACCTATCTGGAAAAAACCACCAAATCCAAAATAAAAGCCTCTCCTATCAGTGAAGAAATCCAGCTAAGAATCATCCCCAGAGAAAAATCATCCAGATGCCCCAAACTCTACGGCCTCCCCAAGATACACAAAGAAGGAACACCACTCAGACCAATAGTCAGCTCCATAGGCTCACCTCTACAAAATCTCGCTAAATTTCTCGCCAAGCAACTTCAGCCCTATGCAGAATCCATCTCTTCACACGTTCCAAACTCCTTCCAGTTCATAGAAACAATAAAGAAGCAAAACCTACAACCCAATGACCTACTTGTGAGCTTCGATGTTGTATCTCTCTTCACACAAGTGCCCATTAATGAAGCCTTGACAGCCATTCAAAACAAATACAATCCCCCCGAATACATCTTGGACCTGACCAACCACTGCCTAACCAACACGTACTTCATCCACAATGGACAAAGATACAAACAGATAGAAGGAGCACCTATGGGATCACCCCTCTCACCGGTCATCGCTAACCTGTACATGGAACACTTTGAAACCAATGCTTTAGACAAGTCAGAACACAAACCCAAACTTTGGCTCAGATATGTTGACGACACCTTTGTAATTTGGCCACACGGGAAGGAAAAACTGGATAGCTTCCTCACACATCTCAACAGCCTACACCCCAAAATACAATTCACTATGGAAATAGAAACCAACAACCAACTTCCCTTCCTTGACGTCCTAATCTACAAAAAACCTGATGGCTCCCTAGGACACACTATCTACCGGAAAAAAACACACACCAACCGCTACTTACATGCACAATCACACCACCACCCTGCACAAATAAACTCCGTAGCCAAGACTCTCATCTCCAGAACCAAACGCCTGGCTGACGAAGACCACTTGACAACTGAGTTACAGAATCTCTCAAATGTGTTAATTGCCAATGGATACCAGCAAAACAGGGTTACGAAGCTAATCCAAAAAGAAACACCCCCCAAAAACCAAGACACAGAAGAAAACAATGGCATAGCCCTCCTTCCTTATATCAAGGGCACTACAGATAAAATTAGCAAAATCCTCCATAAACACAATATCAAAACAGCCTTTTGCACCAACCAAAAAATAGCCAATATCCTCAGAAACCCCAAGGATAAAATTCAGTTGGAAAACCAAGGGGTCTATGAAATACCCTGCAAAGTCTGCCCAGCCACGTACATTGGACAAACAAACAGACGAATAAATGCACGGATCGCAGAACACAAGAATGCCGTCAAAAAAGAAGAAAAAACTTCCTCTCTTTTCCAACACATGAAAGAAACAGGACACGAAATTAATTTTGCAGATTCCAAATTGCTCTTTAACATGGAACATCACCACAAGAGAATAATCATGGAAGCCATCGAGATAGAGAAACACCCTCACAACATGAACAAGCGTGACGACACATCCCGCTTGCCAGACATCTGGAAATTAGCCATCCCCACAAAATCTGACACCAGATCCAGAGGCACACAGAACGCCATCACCAATCAACCACACCAGACCCAAACCCAGACCCTCTCCACAGATAAATTACAGACACCATCCAGTAGCCAAACCAGGGTGGCACCTCCGGATGCTGCACCCCCCTGCATCCCCCTGATATCCCTCAAGTAATTAAGGAACAAAAGAAGAAAAGGCACACCAGCCTGGGAACCTCCTCTCTGCCCAGAACATTGGAGGCTATACACCACACCTCCTCAACAGTATTTATAGGAACTCAAACACTGAGATCCTGCTCTGTTCCAGTAACAAGAAGCCGAAAGCACCAGCCTGAAGATGACGAGTGAGACCTCGTCGAAACGTCGCCTAGACACCCCAACTTTTACACGGGAAGACACCCGAGGACACCAAAACCTGCATATATATATATATATATATATATATATATAAAATTACAAACGTAACCAAAATAGTCATAAACAATAAATAAAACATCAAAAAGTACATAACCAATTAAACAATTTACACATAAATCATAAGATTGAAAATAAAGATACAAAAGATTAATACCAGTAACAGCAACAACCCCACCCCACCCAATGAAAACCCCAACAATTCTCCAACCCAAGAGTCTGTTCAGCAGCCTCAGCTTTTGTAGTTGGAGTCAGTCCGGGGACTCCCTCTCAGGCCAGGTAGAAAAAGGTCTGCAAGGCAAGGAGCAGGTCTTCCAGAACTCACTGCCAAGATATAAACTGCTTAGTTATGTTTTGTGATTTAACTGTATATAAATATTTTTTATAAATAAATGCTAATAAATCTAAGGTGTATGAAGTACGAAGGTGGTGTGGGTGTACCATTCTGTTGGTTTTCTGTAGCATAACATCTGGGGACGTAGTGCCTCTGAAAATGGAGAATCCATTAAGCTGTCACCAAGGAAAGTGACCTGCAGCCCAACTATCTTGAACAGTGGAGCCATCAGGAAGAGCAATGGAGACCCTTAGGCAGCAGATTGAGCTACCCGAGAATTCTCAAGCCAAAGAAAGTTGCTTTAGAATAATCTGCAAGCGTTTTCTAACAGTTAGGAGATCCTCAGAAAAAAAGAGAGAGCAACCAACTGCCCTGCTTGCTGAGAGATGCTGACAATAAGAAAAGGAGAGAGGGCAGATGTGTAGACAAGTTCCGGTGGTACCGGGTGCAAAAAATTTTTTGTCACACCCCCGACCTACATTGCAATTTTTGGGTACGTTGCCCAAAGTTGTTGAGCTTATTTTAAGGTAGGGTTGTCCACAAAACAGATATGCCCACAGATAGCACAAATCTGACCAACGATCACATAAAACTAGGTCAGCACCACCAGCCAGGGGTGCTAGCGCCAACCACAGACCATGAAAATCTGACTGCTGATTGCATAAAAGTGCCCACCGGGGATCCGAATGCTGACTGCTGGGGGGGGGGGGTTCCAGGCTGATCGCCCAGCATATTTGCGTGATCAGCGGGTGGATTTTCACAACGACAATCGTGCCAATTGTGAAAAACACCCGCTGGGGGGTGCGCGTGCCACCATGCCAACCCGCCCAGGGGAATTTTGTCACCACCCCTAGGCATGACACCTGGGGCAGACCGCACCCCCACACCCTCCTTTCAACTGAGAGAGGGTTGCTACTTTTTCTGCCCTGCCTGGGTGCTATCTGGAGGAATCTGGCTGGACACAAAATTCTGCACTGGACCGCCACTTGACCTGGTCCAGCAGGTCACTTCTTGTATCATGTTCTTACCCAGAAAGGTTTTTAGAAAGCAATCCTTGTCACAGATGTTGCTGGGAGCACCCATGTTGTCTCCCTACTGCTATAGACTCTTGTGGAGTTATTTGTTGTTCACACACACACACAAACACAGCCCTTTGATGCATACGACACCTTACAGTAACAGAAGCAAGTTAAAGGTCCCTGGTCTGTGGAGCTTCCAATCTAATTTCAACAGGGAGAAAGCAGAGAGAGGAGGGGAAGGAAAACAAAAGTGCTGAAGGAAACTGGGTGAGAATATGTGAAAATAAATTGCCACGTTGCCAGGCTCTGTTTCTGTGAGAACTAAAGAACTCAGCCAAAGTATTTTGATTTTGAACGATGAAAGCATTGCAAAGAAAAGAAAGAAAGAGAGGAAGAAGGAAAATGTATATTAGGCAAAACTGCATACAATAATGGGTGTATTAGGGAAGCAATTGCAAGCCAAGGCTATGTACTTCCTCCTCCGATCCATCCCCAACCTCGGCCCTCCAGATGTTTTGGGACTATAATTCCCACCATCCCTGACCACTGGTCCTGTTAGCTAGGGATGATGGGAGTTGTAGTTCCAAAACATCTGGAGGACCGAGTTTGGGGATGCCTGTTGTAGAATAAGGACACCATACAACAGGCATCCCCAAACTTGGTCCTCCAGATGTTTTGGGACTACAGTTCCCATCATCCCTGACCACTGGTCCTGTTAGCGAGGGATGATGGGAGTTGTAGTTCCAAAACATCTGGAGGACCGAGTGTGGGGGTGCTTGCCATACAATGACTTTTAATTGATACAGGCTACAACTTTATTGATTACAAATGAAAGAGGTTTGGATAATCATTAACTTCCAGCCCACTTGCCAGAAGGTCAATCTGACAGCAGGGCTTCCTAAAACTTACATTAAATAGGGGGACCCCTGCAGAGATCTGTTGCCTGGGGGATGCTATCAGTCTTGGGCCCCAACAGGGCATATGGACATAGGCAACTTGGTGAGGAAGAAACAGGTAAAGGGTCCAGGTCTAGGTTGCTTAAATGAACCAGGAGCAAACCTGAGGGGAGCCTACCTGCTCTGTCAGTCCTGCCCCCAAGGTTCCCCCGATTGGCCAATAAGGCAGGCAGGCTTGGATCTAGCACCTAATTCATAGAGGGGGTATTATGCCCATTCTACCTGCTCAGTTATGACTCCAATCCCTGGAGCTCCCTTGCCAGGTCCCTAGGAAGCCTTCGCCATCCCACAATGCCACCACACCTAGGCGGTGAGTGATCTTGCACTAAAACAATGGTGAATTTTCAGGAGGCCTTTTCGGGAAAATGTGGAAAACTGAAAATCGGGGGGGGGGGGACAGAAGGCAAAATGAACCGAAACTGACTGCCTCACCCATTCCCAGTCATGACTCCCCACCCACAATCTTCACTTTTCTGAGCTAAACAGATCCCTTTCAGCCTTTCCTTATAGGACCCCCCCATTTTTGTAGTCTTCCTCTGAACCTGTTCCAATTTGTTGACACCCATAGCAAACAGAAGGGATCTAAGCTCGTTGCAAGACACTCTTCAAAGCAAAACGGAAGACTTCAGAAGGCACCCCCTTCCGCATAAAACATGAGTCATTTCTAACATACACAGTATGAACCCACTTGCCACGCAGACATTAATAATAATAATTAATCTTTCTAGAGCTGCATTTCCGCAGAAGCAGGGCGAAAAAAGTGTCATTCACTTCAAAGGTGTGTGCGTGAGCAAGGCTTTCCTAGTTAATTATAACCAGTTCCCCCTCTGCACCAGAATAGCAGGTAGCATTTTCTTTCCACTTTCGACCCTGTGATTTTGCTACTGAGTGGAGATTAAGGTGGCAATGATTCACTTACTATCATTTCAGGGAGATCAATTAAAGCCTATGCTTACACTGAGAGGTGTTTCCAGCTTGTGTGAAAATAAAAAAGTAAATAGGCATTTCTCTTCTTTCTTCCCGAAGACCAGGGCTGTATTAAGCATATGCGGCACCGGGGTGCAAAGATCCGCCCCGCATCCCCCTCCCCAGGTTGCCCAGTCCCAGGTGCGCAGGAGGGCAGAGCTGGCTGGCCGCCTCAGCATCTCGCTGGTGGAAGCAAGGGGAATAATAGCATCAATTTATTCTGCTTTTGTCAGATCCCACCTGGAGTCCAGTGTCAAGTTCTGGGCACCACAGTTTAAGGAGGATTTTGACCGGCAGACGAAGCCCAGTGCTTTCTATATTTAGATCATATGTAATAGGTCTCCTGGTGTTCGGGACTGACAGGTGACTCCTGGACCATCCCTCGAATAGCCTGCATATATGAAAATGCTCACATGGGTTGGAGAGCCCCCAGAAGGTGTTTGCAGCCACATGCAAGGTCATGGTCTTAACTGCTAACCCCTGCTTCTTAAGGAAGATGAGAAATGGAAGGACATCCTTCTTCCAAGCTGTGGGGAGGCATGGGCCAGCACTGGCTTGAGACCAGAAGGCCTTGAAGGAAGAACATGTCCTGGACTTCAGTACTCTCTGCATCATGGCATGCATCCAATTGCCCAGAAGTGTTTGGGAAATGACTCTGGCAGGGCTGTCTTAAGCATATGCGGTGCTGGGGTGCCCCCACTGGATCCGCCCAGTGCCCCCTTCCCTCAGGTTGCCCAGTCCCAGGTGTGCAGGAGGGCGGAGCCAGCCGGCCACTTCAGTGTCTCGCTGGCTCGGTCACCCCCGAACTTGTGGTGCAGAGCCGCCTGAGCAGAAGAGCCTGCCTCGGTGCTCCGACCGATGGATGGGCTCTTCCCCGGACTCAACTCTCTGGCCCCGGACTCTTGGCCTGGCACCCCTGAGAGCCCGGCGCCTGGACGCCCTGCACCCCTAGTGTCTATGGGTAAGACGGCCCTGCCAAAGAGGCAGTGGTCGAATCTACACACATATAAAAAACGTTCTGAAAATTCAGTATGTTTCTGAGCACAATTCAAAGTATTAGTGCTGACCTTTAAAGCCCTAAACGGTCTCGGTCCAGTATACCTGAAGGAGCATCTCCACCTCCATCGTTCAGCCTGGACACTGAGGACCAGTGCCGAGGGCCTTCTGGTGGTTCCCTCGCTGTGAGAAGCCAAGTTACAGGGAACCAGGCAGAGGGCCTTCTCGGTAGTGGCACCCACCCTGGGGAATGCCCTCCCACCAGATGTCAAAGAGAAAAACAAAGGAACAGCAATATTCATTGTGCATTAAAACAAAACTCCATTCATCATAGAATGACAAATCATCAGGAATAATCAATTAGGATAATGCTGTATTTAGAAATCCCATCAAATGAATGCGAGTAGAAGAACATTTTAACTTGGTGCAAAAAATATGATAAGGCCTTATCAGGGAGAGTATTCCACAGATGGGCTACAACGGAAAAGAGCCTCTCTTCCCACAACTCTCTTGACAAGGACTTTATATGTTGATCTTGGGAGATGGGTAGATTCATGATGAGAGATGCTTTCCATCAACGACTGAGGTCCTGAGCTGCAAAAGTCTTTATGGGTTAAGACCAGCACTGAAACCACAACTGAAACTCTCCAGAAATGTGCTTCAAATGTGTGAAATCTGCTTGACACATTTAGAAAGAAAACAGAGTTGGAGAATGTCTTGTAAGGCCTCCTGAAAGAAGTTGAGCACGCCAGACCTCTGCAATATAGGGGGAAGATTTAGAATTAGAGCAGTGTCAGTATTTTTATTTTATTACTCTGGATACCGCTTGGTAATTTGTTTTATTTATTTGCATGTGTATTGTTTCCTTATCGGTGACTTAAGTACTTCAGCTGTGTGTAGTACCTATTGAATTTCAAGGACTTAATTAATTTTAATATAATATCCAATGGTACAATTTGCTTTTCAGAGGGAATTAACTTCAGAGCCATTGAGCAGTAAAAGTAAATACAAAAATACATAGATAGCAGAGAGAAAGACATTCCCATGCCAAGCTTGATTTGCATTTATATAGTTGCCATAACAGTAATGAGGATCAATTTGCTTAATGATTCAAGATATATTGGAATAAATCGCAAGGGCTGTTGGAAATTATCAGAGGCCAATTCAGTCTGGTCATTTGCTGCATCACCACATCCAAACCACACCTTCCCAAAGATTATGAACTGATCTAGCACAAGAATAGCCTTCTCTGGCCAACCAGATGCCTCTGGGAAGTCCAAAATTAGGACCACTCTCACCCCTTGCGGTTTCCAGCAACTGGTATTCAGAAGCATATTGCCTCTTGCTGTGGAGGCAGAGGATATGCGTCAGAATTAGTGGCCATCAATGAATTTGATGAATTCCATGAATTTGGCCCATGCACTTTAAAATCCATCTAAGTTGGCCTTAACTGTCTCCTGTAGGAACAAGTCCCATAGTTTTAACTATGTGCTATATGTTGTTGTTTAGTTGTTTAGTCATGTCCGACTCTTCGTGACCCCATGGACCAGAGCATGCCAGGCACTCCACTGCCTCCCGCAGTTTGGTCAAACTCATGCTGGTAGTTTCAAGTTTCAAGTCCAACCATCTCATCCTCTGTCGTCCCCTTCTCCTTGTGCCCTCCATATTTCCCAACATCAGGGTATTTTCCAGGGAGTCTTATCTTTTCATGAGGTAGTGGCCAAAGTATTGGAGCCTCAGCTCCAGGATCTGTCCTTCCAGTGAGCACTCAGGGCTGATTTCCTTCAGAATTGATAGGTTTGATCTTCTTGCAGCCCATGGGACTCTCAAGAGTCTCCTCCAGAACCATAATTCAAAAGCATCAATTTTTCGGTGATCAGCCTTCTTTGTGGTCCAGTTCTCACTTTCATACATCACTGCTGGGAAAACCATAGCTTTAACTATGCGGACCTTTGTTGGCAATGTGCTGTGTAGCTATCCCAAATCATCCAACCTTCGGCTTCATTGCATGTCCATAAGTTCCAGTGTTATGAAAGAGAGTGACTTTTCTCTCTCCACTTCTTCCATGTAAACTTCTCTCATGTTGCCTCTAATTCACATTTTCTCTAAACTAAAATGTCCCAGATGCTGTAAACATTTTTCATGAAACCAGGAACATAGGATACAAGTCTAGTCCATCTAGCATGTTATTATTTGTTCTGACTTGCAGTAGCTCCCCAAGTTCTCAAGCAGAGCTTTCTTCCATTCTCTGCTACCCAATTCTTTGCTTGGAGATGCCAGGGATTGAACCTCAGATCTTCTGCATGCGAAGCAGGTTTTATGGTCCCTCCTTGTGGTGCCTGACAGAAACCTTCATGTAACGTGACACTTGCCTGAGTGTGCCACAGCGGGAAGATGGCCCAACCTGGCTCCTAGGAGATTTTAAGATGTGGCTAATCAAAGTTCAACGCCAAGAATTCTAATTAACCAGCTAAACACTGTATAGACTAAAGAGCAGGGACACCGAGCAAATGAAGATGGGCTGTTTTGCTCCATCAACATCTTCGAGGGATTGCGCTTTGGAATGCTAATGTGTGTCAAAGAAAAATCAATAACAAAAACAATATTGTATAACAGGCACCACTTGGTCCTACTTGACTGGCACTGCTGGGTGATTTCAAAGGGAGGGGAGATTTTGCAGGTGTAATAGAACCTGGCGTAAGATTGATTTCCCTCTTCTGAAATGGAAAGTAGGGGTGTTAATCATGGCAGCATGTAGTCCTAGCTACACATTGGGACACTGCTGTAATAATTCAAATCCTTATTGTTGTTGTTGTTTAGTCGTTTAGTTGTGTCTGACTGTTCGTCACCCTATGGACCAGAGCATGCCAGGCACTCCTGCCTTCCACTGCCTCCTGCAGTTTGGTCAAACTCTTGTTAGTAGCTTCAAGAACACTGTCCAACCATCTCGTCCTCTGTCATCCCTTTCTCCTTGTGCCCTCCATCTTTCCCAACATCAGGGTCTTTTCCAGGGAGTCTTCTCTTCTCATGTGGTGGCCAAAGTCTTGGAGCCTCAGCTTCAGGATCTGTCCTTCCAGTGAGCACTCAGGGCTGATTTCCTTCAGAATGGATAGGTTTGATCTTCTTGCAGTCCATGGGACTCTCAAGAGTCTCCTCCAGCATCATAATTCAAAAGCATCAATTCTTCAGCAATCAGCCTTCTTTATGGTCCAGGTCTCACTTCCATACATCATTACTGGGAAAACCATAGCTTTAACTATACAGACCTTTGTCAGCAAGCTGCTCTTTAAGATACTGTCTAGGTTTGTCATTGCTTTTCTCGCAAGAAGCAGGAGTCTCTTAATTTTACAACCGCTGTCACCATCTGCAGTGATCATAGAGCCCAAGAAAATAAAATCTCTCACTGCCTCCATTTCTTCCCCTTCTATTTGCCTGGAGGTGATGGGACCAGGCAGCTATCGCTAGAGATGGGCTGATCCACCAATAATGGTTTCTCTCAGTTCCTCGCATTTCCAGTTTTAATTTCAATTTCCTTATTTCTTCATCAGTTTTCATGATTTTTTTTTAATGCATGGGGGTAACAGGGCCAATTAACTATTAAAACCCTTTTGCATGAAGAATGAGGACCATTTGGATAGTAAATACTGGTTGGAGAGTAGATTTTACCTGTTGCAGTCACACACAGAGAGATGCTTGTATGTAATAAAATAGCAAAGTTGTTGACTGTAGGAAGTACAGAATTGGGATATAAATGTTTCTAGTTTGAATCTAAGTAACTAGTCTAGCTCCTTTGATCTCTAAGAGGATAGATAAAGACAACTTCTCATATTTAAGTCTGAGAGAGGTGTATGAGCAGGATAGATGAATGGTGCAGGGGCAATCTGGGGATACCAAATATCAGGCAGCCCAAGTGATGGGCTCTTAGGTGCAGAGGGCTAGTTTGGATTGTAACATAGGACCTGACTGTCCATATGTTCCTGCTGATAAATGGTCTTTCTCAGGCACGTTGTTGGGAACTCCTGGCCCTTCTCCTCGCCTCACAGCTCACTGCGCAAGCGAGGCACACCATCCATCACCATAAACACACCGCCTGTCTTGCATTGTTGTTTAATTAAACAACAGAGATAATTTGCAGCCCATGTTGCAGTATAAATATTGTCCGACGCTTCGGCTCCATTTAACCTTAACAAGAAAATATGAATAACAAGACGGGGCGTGAAATATACAGTGGAGCAAAATAATCTATACAAATATTAGCTGGTGCTTATTTTCCACTTGGAAGACAGCAGCCTACCACTATGGGGGAAGGCAACAGTTTGTGTAGAATTTTTTTTTAATGTTATGCATGCATAAAAGCCAATTTTCTAAACCGAAAAAGTAATAGACTGAGGAAGCAAACTTTGAAAGGTTTTCTTCAAATAATAATAACCAAAGCTGACCCCCCCCCCCCGCAAGCTGCTTTTCAGCCGATGAGACATAAAGCACACCTTCCTCCTCTCCACAGATCAAATGTTCAGCCTTCACCAGCTGCTTAGGAAAGTGCCGTTGCTTATTGGTGGAGCATCTACTTTGCATGCAGATGGTCTCAGGTTCAATGTCTGATATCTTCAGGTAGGGTTTGGAATACACCCAGTCTAGGAATCCTGGAGAGCCTCTGCGAGCCACTTTAGTCAATGTGGAGCAAGTTGGAACAATAGTGTGACTCAGAGCAGCTTCCTAGGTTCCTAGTGTTCTCGAAGCTACCTACATGAGTTGGACCAAACTGCGGGAGGCAGTGGAAGACAAGAGTGCCTGGCGTGCTCTGGTCCATGGGGTCACAAAGAGTCGGACACGACTAAACGACTAAACAACAACAACAACAACAGAGTTCTATGAAAACTACAACCCCCCAGCAGATAAAATATCAGAGATAATCAACTAGGCATAAAAGAACATCTCATCTCATCAAACATTTCAAATAGAGCGGTATCTTGAGCCCAGGATTATTGGTTTGTTTTTGTTCTTGACCTTGTTTTTATTATGCATTCCGTCTTCTCATTTTATATTTTTATGTTGTGAGATGCCCTGTGATATTCCTACGAATGGCGGTTGTTGTTGTTGTTGTTTAGTTGTTCAGTCGTGTCCGACTCTTCGTTTATATACGAATGGCGGTATATAAACTTAATAAATAAATAATAAAAGATGACAAAGCAGCCTCACTGGGGAGAGCATTCTACAGGCAGCAAGAGGAGGGCACTTTTGAAAAGACTCCGTAGGAGTCTTATCTATAGGAGACCGTAGCACACATACCACCACCACCCCAACTCTGTTGTCATAAGAAGAATGAATTATGCAAGGAAATTTTCGTGATTCATGCATGTTGCAGAATTATAGAATTATTTCTTTCTCGTTGCAGAAGTTAAAGTTGCATTGCTGCCCAACTTTGTCATTTTTCTTCCTTTAGTTTAGAATGCTTGCAGTCCTGCTTATATGGTTTATTTCCTTTCTCTTATGCTTCTCCCCTCGCAGAGGATGCTTATAAAACACAAGTACGTATAGATGATGAACCTGCTTATTTGGACATTCTGGATACCGCTGGACAAGTGAGTAGTTTATCTGCCTGGACAATTTGAGCTGCCAATGAAAATTGCCACAGAGGGTGCGTGAGGATACTGAAAAAAATAAGGGAAGCCCATATATATATATATATATATATATATATATATATATGGGAGAGGCATTTAAGATCAAGGGCAGAGGTAAAGGTCCTGTAAGATGAGAACTCCCCTTCCTCTAAAACAGTGGTTCTCATCCTGTGGGTCCCCAGATGTTGTTGGGCTACAACTCACATCATCCCTAGCTAGCAAGGCCAGAGCTTAGGGATGATGGGAGTTGTAGTCCAACAACATCAGGGGACCCACAGGTTGAGAACCGCTGCTCTAAAACATGGGTAGGCAAACTAAGGTCTGTGGGCCAGATCCAGCCCAATCACCTTCTAAATCCTGCCCGTGGACGGTCTGGGAATCGGTGTGTTTTTACACGAGTAGAATGTGTCCTTTTATTTAAAATGAATCTCTGGGTTATTTATGGGGCATAGGAATTTGTTCATTATTATTTTTCCCCAAAATATAGTCTGGCCCCCCACAAGGTCTGAGGGACAGCGGACTTTTTCAGCCCCCTGCTGAAAAAGTTTGCTGACCCCTGCCAAGGATGGGAAACTTTATTCCTTGTGGATAACTTTCCAGGAGCCTCATGCTGGTAGTGGACAAGGGCAGAACAATGGGTGGAAAAAATGGATGAGACTCTTACCTTTGTACAGTAGTCTAGACTCCAGCCATGCAAAAGTCAGAGATCTCTACACACATATCTCTCTATCCTCTCTCCTGCTAAATAAGAGGCATTATTCTAGGCCAATAATGCGTTCCAGCCAGGTAAAAGCATTCAAGGCGGTCAAGCTGTTGAGGGGGTGTGGCCTTGGGACAAGAGGTGTGGCCTGTGGAGGGGTGTGATTGCCAACGTGGTGCCTGTGGACAAACGTGCCCTCACAGAGGTCTTTCCTGGTGCCCCTAGGCTCCACTCCTCCTACTTTTAGGTCTGAAAGATGCTTTCTGTTGTAGCCAATAGCGTGCTTGGTTGCAGTGTGTGCACATGTCAGGGAGCTGACAGGGAGAATAGGTTATTCACAGAACAGAAAAAGACAGTGACGCGATGGCTAACTTACAGTTAGTTTCTAACACAGAATACACAGAGACTTCTAAGGGTTGCTCCTGTCTAGATGAAGCAGTTGCCCAGATTGGCTTGTCCCTCCCCACCTCTAACCCTATGTGTCAGGCTCCTCCCTCTGTCCACATGAGCCCCAAGGGACCCTCTCTGTTTCTCCCTGGCTCTCTGCTCTGTGACATGCAGTAGATGCCTTATTCTGGGAGGTAGGGGGAAGCTTGCAGGCTGTCAAGGTGGCTCTGTGGAGGAGCTGCCAAGACTACTTCCTGTGGGCTGGTGCACCTGCCTGTTTCCTCCCCTTCATCTTTCTCCAAGCTCCCAGCTCTTCCCAGCTTTCCCCCTCCTCTGGGGTGTGGCCAGTTTCCCACCTCCAGGAGCCAGGATCCAATTCCTCTCCCTCTGTGCTTTCCCTGGGGGGGGGGGGGGCTCTTGGTCAGGCCACTCCTCTGCACCCAGCCAGTCCCTGACATTGTGTGTGCCTGCAACAGTTTCTCTTGTTTGTAAATGTGCCATTTGCCCCCGAAAAGTTGTTGGGAGCACTCAGGGGAGGCCCAGTCAGAAATAACTGGAGGGCAGCAGTCAGATGCTGAGCATGAGACTCACCACCCATTTTTGAAAGCCTTTGAGCCAGTGTGAGCCAGTGTGGTGTAGTGGTTAAGAGCGGTAGACTCCTAATCTGGGGAACCGGGTTCGCGTCTCTGCTCCTCCACATGCAGCTGCTGGGTGACCTTGGGCCAGTCACACTTCTTTGAAGTCTCTCAGCCCCACTCACCCCACAGAGTGTTTGTTGTGGGGGAGGAAGGGAAAGGAGAATGTTAGCCGCTTTGAGACTCCTTAAAGGGAGTGAAAGGCGGGATATCAAATCCAAACTCTTCTTCTTCTTCTTCTTTGACCACCTGGTATGATGGCCTGGGACTCGGGCTCAGACTCGGAGCCGGAAGAGTTTCGGTCTGCACCGGATCCTCTCCCTCTGGTGGCATCTGAACCGAGTCTGGGGCCTGATTCTGAAGAGCCCCAGTCTGCACAGGTTCCCCTGCAACAAGCACCAGCTGGGCCGAGTCAGGGGCCTGAGCCTGCCCTGGCTCCAGATGCGGGGATTACCTTATTGCCCTTTGCTGGGCCATCACGTGCAGCTGCTCCACTATCAGTTGGGTCAGGAGAGGCTGAGGCAGCCTCTGGGTCTAGTAACCCACCGACATCTCCTGAGCTGCAGAAACTCAGGTCTGAGAGAAGGAGAGACCCGAGTACTCACAGGAGGAGTGCTCACCTTCGGACAAGACAGGGAGGTGAGTCACTGGGGGATCAGGACCAGCCATTACCCTATCAGAGATAAAAGGCTCCTGGACCCCGCTCCAGGTTGCGGGAGCAACATTGCTGCTGGCTGGAACCTGCCTGAGACCTTGTGCCTGACCTAGCCTGGTTTCCTGCCTTGGCCCTGTTGGACTGACTCCTCGTGGAATTATTGGATTTGGGACCAGACCTGGACCATGTGGTTTGGCTTAACCCCCAGGCCCAGGACACCTGGCTGCCACGTTGGTTTCCCACCACCACCTCTGTAGGTGAGAACTCCAGTCTGAACACAGAGCCACATTCCCCAAAACTGCCAGGTTCTGCCTGATGACATCAATGGGTGTTGGCTAGACAATGCCTTGGCAATCACCAGTGTGCAGTCAGCAAAGTGTTCTGAGTGACTGTGTTTAGGGAGGTGCATTTAGAAGAGGAAAAGGAGATCAAGAGACTGTTTGAAAATGTACCTAACAGTTGTGGAGGATCTGTTCCAAGGTACAGAGACTCCCATTTGCTTTTGTTATTGTTGTCAGAGGAATGGGAAACAGAAGGTAGATCTTATTAACTCACTGGCAGGGAGCTTGGATGCTTTCTTTCCCCCCTTTGAAGCATCATATTCCCTGAGATTGAACATTGATAATGGCAATCATTGCATCTGTCCTGCACTGTCTCTGTAGGCTCTTGTTTATTGATGCTAATTAATGTTTTGCATTCCAGTGTTCAAAGATGTTATAGTAAGTAAACGCATTTGATGTTTATCTTAATGGATATCTAGTGAGTTAAGCCTGTATGATGATATTGAACATTTTGGCAATCTACAAGGGTTAAGTGCAGCTTCATAGTGGCTAAGTGCAATCAGGACACTTTTAATAGAGCAAAAGTCCTATTTCCATGACTACCTGAAGAACAATCTACAGTGAAGTGTGTTCAGTATTTACAAGAAAATATATAAATCATATTTCAAACCAAGCTGCTTGCAGCTTTCCACAAAATTGTATTTTGGGCAATAGTTATATTTTAAACTGCCTTCTTCTAATAAAATAAAAATAATTTTCACAAACTGTTTTCCCACCTGTTGCATTATTGCTTCAAAATAAGTATTTCTTTCCAAGGTCTGTGATTGGGGGGAAATGTCAGTTCAGTGGTGCAATGGAAATGGTATCAGCTGTTGAGTGTGGGTGTTTATTTACAGGCAAATTATGCCAAGAGAAAAGTATTATTTAATCATTGCAAATAATGAATTAGATACGGATGATAAAAATATAATGATATTCAAATAAGTTTATATCTGTCTGTCTATCTAGCTATACATCATAGGCTTGGGAGGGGTAAATCTTCACTCAATACCTACATTTCCAACATTAAAGGTAAAGGGACCCCTGACCATTAGGTCCAGTCGTGACCGACACTGGGGTTGCAGCACACACCTCGCTTTATTGGCTGAGGGAGCCGGCATACAGCTTCTGGGTCATGTGGCCAGCATGACTAAGCCGCTTCTGGTGAACCAGAGCAGGGCACAGAAATGCCATTTACCATCCCGCCGGAGCAGTACCCATTTATCTACTTGCACTTTGATGTGATTTTGAACTGCTAGGTTGGCAGGAGCAGGGACTGAGCAACAAGAGCTCACCCCGTCGCGGGGATTCAAACCGCCGACCTTCTGATTGGCAAGTCCTAGGCTCTGTGGTTTAACCCACAGCACCACCCATGTCCCTTATTTCCAACATTGGATGGTAATAATTACAACATGTTATTTCAATTGGAGTTTTACATGGCACACCACATATCACCCATTGATAGGTTACAGTCAGGAGTCTTTCAGAGCCCTACCTGGGGATACCAGAGATTGAACCAGAGATCTTCTGCATGCAAATTGTTGTACTATGGAGCTAAGGTTTTTCACTACACTGAAATAGACCATTCGTCCATCTAGCTCAGTATTGTCCACCTTGACTAGCAATGTCTCACCAGGTTTTCAAGCAAGGGGACATCCCCAACCTTACCTGGAAATGTCATGGTTTGAGCCTTTGATCTTCTGCACACAAAACAGATGTTCTACCACTGAGGTATGACTATTCCCTGGTGGAATCTAGTGAGCATTCTTGGGGCAGGACCTGGGATCTTCTACATTCAAAGCAAATTCTCCACAATGGAGCTTTTGCCTTCTCTATCCTGCTTCTTGGTTATACCAGAGTGTGATGAGATGTTGACAAAAAACAATGAAATGTTGAAATCCCACTTTTATACATAGATACCTTGTTCAGAAAGGGGAGCGTAGAAGAAGGACAAAGTAAGAGAAGATCCACAGGTCTCAAGGGACTCAATACTTACCAGAAAAAGCTATCACCTTCAAACTCCTTCGGGACCTTTTCTTCTCCTTCCAGTCCTTTCTACTCTTTCCTCAAACATAATGACTGAGCTATTAATCCGTTCCCTTTACTATTAATGATGCATTTTGTGATTTAAGGTGAAAATCCATTTTATACTATCCTGCATGCAGATGAGAAGAGAGCACATAGTTTATAGTGTGCAATAAACCAAATGAAGCTGGATTTCTTTTTTTACTTTATTTTTCTTTAAGGAGATTCAACAGTGAATCTTGCTCCACTGACTGCATCTAAGAGAAAATGATCAAGGTGTTTCTCCTTAAGGAAAAAGCCATTAGCATTAAGATGAAAGACAAAATTTGCCAAGCGGGACACTGTTGCACAGAACTGTTTTACTGCAAGTGGGAAGGAGGACCGCCCCCCCCTTCTGTTTAAGGGATGAATCCAGAACCAAGCTGGAGGAACTCAATATTTTCATATTCCTAGAAGAAATGATCTGGTCTGCAATTCATTAATGTGGAATTTTTGCTTTCTCCAAAAGTTGTGATTTGCAGTTTGAGCATATTGCAATACACATGTAAATGTGCATTTCAAGAAAAAATACACTTTACATTTTTTAAAAAATACCTAGAACACTGAATGTTAATTTTACCTTTGTATATTAGGCTAGTTTCTTCACAAACATATACCCCTCTATCTTCCATACAGGCAAGCAAGAAGCATGACCATAGTTCAAGGACATATTCCAGCCAGGAATATAGGGTGTAAAGTAGAACAGGCAAAGTGTGTCACTTGGGGAGAGTCTTGTGGGCCAAATAGAGGAGTCTGGAGTCTGGGTCTGAGGTTCCCAACTCCTGCAACACATAACATCTAGGCATGTCTGTTCCAGTGAAGGCATAAATCAGCACCTTGGACAGTTCATCATAGACACTATTGCAAAATTGTGCTTATGCAACCTAAGGTCTGTTCTCAAGGAGGGTGCAAAAGTGAGGGATGTGGCTCAGAAAGTTATGTGGCCTAGGGAGAGTCTTGGGGGCCATATAAAGCTTCCAAGTCTGAGGTTCCCCATCCCCATCTGAGAGACTTTTCAGCTTAACATATAAAAGAAACACAATGGAATTGTGTGCAAAAGCATAAAAATGCTGACTTGGGAAAGCCATAGGTAGATTCACCTATTGAGGTTGCAACCCAAAACACCTTTACTGTGTGGGACTTACCGGTACCTTTGAGCAGATGTGGGCAGGAGTATTGATTTTGTGAAACAGAACCAATTCAGAGAACCCTAAAATTGGGAGCGGTCCCAAGGAGTGTCAGCCAGTTGCCTGCCTGGTCTTTTCTTGGGAACATCCTTCGTCCAGTTCTTCAGTCTTTAAGCCCAGGAACAGATGGCATTTGCTTGCGCACATGTCCTAGATACCACCTGCTGTCTGCTGTCTTCATCCGTTTTCCCATTTGCCATCTCCCTTTGTAAACTTTGTTAAGGGGAAGAAAAATGAGAAGACCGAAATCATGTTTTCCGAGTGCTGCTATTTCAGCTTTGCTTGCCCTGGCAACCAGCAACCTACAAGTGTTCAGCTGTTTTGTGCAGATGGCGTCTCTGTATAAATATTCCAGCATGAATTCTGCCTTTCCTGCCTTCTAGCTGAATATAAAGAGCCTTAGCGTGTCAGTGGGTTGTACTTCCCCAGGACCATTGCCGTCAAAGTAGAAAAGATTCCCTTTGTATTTCCTAATGATCTCTTGTGCAATCTTGAAACACAGAAGACCACCAACAACAACCAATTTCATGGAGTGGAATCTTCAGTGTGGCACATGCTCTTTGTTCAGCATCCCCAGTTGATGACCTCAGGCTACCTGAATGAATGCACACAAAATCTGTGAAGTCTTCTGGGTTCTAACTTTTGAACATGACCATCCCATAGGGCAATTTAGGTTGCTGTTTGGATCTGGCGGGACGCGGGTGGCGCTGTGGGTTAAAGCCTCAGCGCCTAGGGCTTGCCGATCGAAAGGTCAGCGGTTCGAATCCCCGCGGCGGGGTGCGCTCCCGCTGTTCGGTCCCAGCACCTGTCAACCTAGCAGTTCGAAAGCACTCTCGGGTGCAAGTAGATAAATAGGGACCGCTTACTAGCGGGAAGGTAAACGGCGTTTCCGTGTGCGGCTCTGGCTCGCCACGTGACCCGGAAGTGTCTTCGGACAGCGCTGGCCCTCGGCCTCTTTGAGTGAGATGGGCGCACAACCCTAGAGTCTGTCAAGACTGGCCCGTATGGGCAGGGGTACCTTTACCTTTACCTTTACCTTGGATCTCCAGTCTAGGACAGTGTTTTTTGGAGAATGAAGCAGTCTCTGAAGCATAGATGTTGGCCACCCCAATCCAGACTTCTTTTTTAATCCTTTCCCCTTGGTGCTATGATACTGATAGTGTTTTAAACACAAAACTTTGCTTGGTGCTCCTGTGTGGGACCTGCCTATTCCACAATATACTGTTCAGCACTTTCAGCATTACATTTCCTGTGGTTCATGTGTACATGAGATAACAATGTGGCTCATATTCAGTGCATCCTGAATGCTAATGTCTCCTTTGATTTCTCCCTGCTACGAATGTGGCATTTTGCTTAATTAGTAAATAAGCGTTGCTTGCTGCTGTCATTTGCAAAGAAAGAAAGAAAGGTTTTCTGTTCAGAAAAAAAATGAAAACATAGCAAATATAGAGAACGCTTCTTAAAGAGGGCAGTTCTTCAAAATGCAAGGTTTGAAAAGGGTTTCATGAATTGGAATGTGCCCCATACACAATACGTCTATGTTATTTCCAAATTGATTTGCCGTAATTTGCAAAGTCCCATTCTGCTTTCTCCATGCAGAGGATAGAAGTGCAGCTGTGTGTGTGTGTGTGTGTGTGTGTGTGTGTGTGTGTGAATCACTGGGAAGCTCCATAGCTCAATGGTAGAGCACATGTTTGCATGTGAAACGTCCCAGGTCCAATCCTCATCATCCCAAAGTAGGCAGTGGAAGATTCCTGCTTGAGACTTTGGAGATCTGCTGCCACTCATTGCAGATAATGCTAAAGTAGATGATCCAGTGGTCTGACTCAGTATGAAGCGACTTCCTATGAAATGATTGGATTTGGAATGAGACAGCTTCATATAACCTCAAAAGCCCTCCAGGTCTGACAGTAAGTGCTGTTCGACAGTGGAATTTGCTGCCAAGGAGTGTGGTGGAGTCTCCTTCTTTGGAGGTCTTTAAGCAGAGGCTTGACAACCATATGTCAGGAGTGCTCTGATGGTGTTTCCTGCTTGGCAGGGGGTTGGACTCGATGGCCCTTGTGGTCTCTTCCAACTCTATGATTCTATGATTCTAGGTCTGTGAAACTGTAATAATGGTGAGCTTTACTGGGTTACATTTTTTTGGACCCTATTGCAGAGAGACGGACATAATGGAAAAACAAGAAGAAAAACATATATGCAAGACATCCAAATTCAAATATTCTTCTTTTAAAAATAAAATAAAATCAGCTAACCATTTTGCATTATTTACTGTAAGAAACCAGACAAACAAAAATAATTGAAGGGAAAGAAGGGTAGAGGATTAGACCCGGATGCCTTATGAATATCAGAAGTGAATCGCCTGTGTTTTTTCTGTTAGTTAAAACGGTAAAGAAACTCACTTTTGAAATAGAAAAAAGGAGGGGGAAATTACCTTAGAAGCACACTCTCAGCAACTCTGTTCTTTATATGCTTTTTATTTTGCTTGCTAAATTATATAGCATCTCAATGTTACTCTGCAGGCAGAATTCACGGCCATGAGAGACCAATATATGCGAGGTGGAGAGGGCTTCGTTATTTGCTATTCCATCACGGACCGACAGTCCTTTCAAGAAGCTGCAGAATTCAAGGAGCTCATTTATCGTGTCCGGCATACCTATGACATCCCCGTGGTGCTGGTGGGGAACAAAATTGATCTCAAGGAGTTTCGGCAGGTAAGCAAAGTTGTTGCCATTTTTAAAAATGAATAATAAGAAGGGTTGGCTCTGGAGCACGCAGAATGCCACTCTAACTGCAGGTGTGAACCGAGTTTGAACATCAACCAGCCTTTCTGACAAATGATCATCTGTCCAGCATGTGGCATTTCGGTTAATTAGGAAATGAATGTTGCTCACTGAAAGGGAAGAGGTTCTATTGCATGTGTGAAAAGCCTTGCATTGGTGAAATGAGTTACTGAATCGTAGAACTGTAGAGATGGAAGGGATTCCAAGGGTAGGAATCACTGCTAAAGAATTCCCAACCTCTTCTTCAAAACCTCCAGTAATGGAGAGTCCACTATTTTATGCGGTAATATGTTCACTGTTGAACAGCTCCTGCCGCCAGAAAGTTCTTCCTGATGTTTATTTGCAATCTTCTTTCTTGTCATTTAAATCCATTGGTTTGGGTCCTCCCCTCTGGAGCAGCAGAAAACAAGCTTGCTCCACCTGCCATGTGACAGCCATTTGGATATTTGAAGGGTTAGTTGGAAGCTGTCGCCATGTCCTTTTGCCTCCTGCCTCTTGGCCATCCTTCCTCCAACTCTTGTCTCCCTCCTATCAACACCACGTAGTTTCTCATCAGACCAAAAGAAGACCCCCATTGGAATAACCCAAAAGCTCACAGCACTCTGGATCCAAGCCATTATCCATTAACTGTTGATTATGGCAGCACATCATCAATGTGGTGCAAAGTGTAAAAAGTCCCCTCTTCTAAAATGCAACAGAAGGAAGGTAACAGAAAAAGAGGGAGTGGGGAAGAGGAAGAATAGGCAGTTGTTTTATTTACATGGTGTCAATTTTACCAGTAGACATGGCAGAAGCAGTCAGTGGGGCAAGGCAGAAGCATTTGCCTGCCCTCCTGCTACTAGCATGAGGGTGGCTTACCTGTAGATCGGAGAGGGGAGGCGGTGGTGAGGTCACCCCCTAATCTGCTCTGCTGCCTCATGTGTGGTGGAGAATCACCAGCGCTGAAGCCCAACTGCTAGTTCAGTTAGCTTCTATATGTAGTATTGAGGTGGGTGATGAGGTTCATTGGCCTCAGGCAGCAAGATTTCTTGAGCTGGCCCCACACTTGCTGTACATACTCTTAGACTTCACCAAAGACTACAGCATGGGATGAGAACTAAGGGGTTATGCCAAAGAACCAGTTGATCAGTGGTGCCATAAACCTCTGCAGCTGACTGCTGAAAGTGTAGTGTGTGTGTGCTTAACACAGCATTGTTAAGCTCATATTCTTCTTGTGTGCATTTCTGAGGCCTCCTGTTACCCACTGGACTATGATGAGCCTTTGGCCTGATCCAGCAGGGCTTTTCTTATGTTCTTAATTTACACAGAGGTAAATGTATAACATAGTCCTTTTAGAATATTGTTGCATGCAAAGCAATTAAAAAACCCACACCCATATTTCCGCCATTTGCAGCTCTCCCCTGTATATTTTTCTTTCAAAATGTGTTGGAGTAGAGGAATAAATCCCAAGGATTGCAATTGAATTCTTGTATTGGAGTTTTTTTTAAAAAAAGGGGGGGAGAAAAGAAAATCCAATGAAAATGATCAACGTAAGCAATTTTAAGGTCTCTTCCTGAGTTTCCCTTCTGAAAATGAAGATGTATCAGACACATTTATCCATGCATCAATGAATTCCCTGCTGATTCCTCTATTTGGGATACTTTTGTTTTACCCATGCAATAAAAATCATTGGGGTACTGAATGCCCCATGAATTCTTTTTCGAATAAAAATTGATCTAAACAAGCAGATTCTATGGTCGCATACACACATTGCATTTAGAGCATTCTTATTCTGGTTTAAAGCCCATGGATAATCTTGGCAGCTGTAGTTTTTAACGGGTGCAGGGAACTGTACCTCCGAGACGTCAACACCCTTAACAACAGTTCCCAGAATTCATCATGACTGTTAAAGTGGCATAAGCATACTTTAAATTTATGGTGTGGATGTCATCCCAGCTCCCTTCTTCTGACCAAATGCACAAATTGCTGTGGAGCATTTTGTGTCTTGAGGCCCCAAGCCAGCCCCCTGTGAAATAACTATACACGGACACAGAATTAAGGTTGATGGGTAACATTAAGACCACAACTTTATTGATTGGAAATTAAATGTGAGTGGTATTGGCATAGGCAATGGCTGAAGACTATAAGGGACTACTGCCCCAGTTGGCAGTGTCTATGTAGGTAAACCCATTGGGGCAGCAACATCAGGGTTTTGCCCAACAAAAGCTTACCACAAGGTTCCTGTGATCTCGGCATGGCCCTAGCCCATCAAGCGGACTTTGGACAAGATCCGTGACCCCCAGATCCCTTTAACGGAATACCTTTAGATCACTGAGGGGCAGGTGATGGCCACACCTCCCCTCCACACACAAAATTAAGCCAATGCCTAACTGCCAAACCTGGAAAGTTGTGGCGATTGCTAAGGGGGTAGGCGAAAAACCAAGTGGCCAGTGCCAATTTGCCAAATGGATAAAAATTCCCAGCTGGCCCCTGTCTCAAGACAGGCGACTCACACATAGTCCAAAGCAAAGCCGAGAACTTACACTAAGGGTGAGAGGGCGGGTGTTCAGCAGTGCCAATCAAGTGCCTAGGGCATTCTTGCACTGATGCTTATATAATTCCTTAACCACCCCCACCCCTTTCCTGATTGGCTGTGACCCATGATGCCTACTTAGAGAAATGAAACTTAGACTTAGAAACGAAGCCTACTTAGTCAGGGGTGTGTCCAGGGGCCCAGTCACAAGAAGGACCGCCTTCTGAGGACGATCCTATTTGCCACCTCAAGACACCTTGAAATTTGGCTTGGGGTAGGTAGCAGAATGCCTCTCCCTCCTCCAAAAAAAAAGGAAAAGAAAAATGCATTTATTTTTTCTGCTGAAGAAGGTTTTAAAAATCCAACTAAACTGCAAAAGGCAGTTCCCCACACTGGAATTCCCACCCTGGCAGAACATAGCAAGGGTGGTATAACTAGCACATCTGCTCTCACCAGTCTTTTCATCCTTCAGTCCTGGATGCTGCTGTAAAATTTTTGCATATGAAATGTATTATAATATTATTTACGGTGCCTGGAGGAGGGAAAAAAAAAAGTAATCTCACTTCCAGTGTTCCTTAGCATTGTTTTGCATTTGACAACAATTTCATAACAATCAGACAGGGTGTAGGAGTCGGGTCAGACAAAGCCACTGTTTGATATGCAGTCCCCCTCCACAATGCAATTAATGATGTATGTCGTCTGTCTCGCGAATCTATCTATGGCGGTCCAGGAACAAGACTAATCTGCAATTAAAATGACACATCAGGGGGAACTTCACTGCAACAAGCAAGCTTATTAGTTTGAAATAATGTTTCGCCTTTCTGATAGCCCTGGTAAAATGATTGTGGCTGTTCCTTTAAGTAGGTCTTGTCGTTTTTAAGTATGTCGTGTTGTTATCCCCGGGAACAAGGGGTTTATCTGTTCACCTTCTAAAGACAAATTGGAATTTAAGAGGCTGCGAAGAAGTGCTGTTTGCTACCCCTGGAAAAGTTAAGCAGTTGACTGCAAAGGATTTGCACAGAGACCCAGGTGCTCGAGGGAATACTGAGCTGTGTTATGCAATACAGTGGTACCTCGGGTTAAGAACTTAATTCGTTCCAGAGGTCCATTCTTAACCTGAAACTGTTCTTAACCTGAAGCACCACTTTAACTAATGGGGCCTCCCGCTGCTGCTGCGCCGCCGCCACACGATTTCTGTTCTCATCCTGAAGCAAAGCTCTTAACCCAAGGTACTATTTCTGGGTCAGCGGAGTCCGCAACCTGAAGCGTATGTAACCCAAGGTGCCACTGTACAAATAATGTCTATTTTAAATATATGGTGTGGATGTGATCCCAGATAAAGCACATGCTTATGTTTGTGGATGAGTTAGTTGGATGGGCAGCCAACTTCTGCTTAAAAACCTCCAATGAAGGCGAGTCCACCACCTCCCGAGGGAGTCCATTCCACTGTCAAACAGCTCTTACTGTCAAAATGTACATCCTGATATTTAGTTGGAATCTCCTTTCCTGTAACTTGAATCCACTGGCTTGTGTCCTAACATCCAGAGCAGGAGAAACCATGCTTGATCCATCTTCCACATGGCAGCCCTTCAGATATTTGAAGATGGCAATCATTTCACCTCTCAGTCTCCGCCTTTCCAGGCTAAACATACTCAGCTCCTTCAACCATTCCTCATAAGGTTTGGTTTCCAGTCCCTTAATAATCTTGGTTGTCCTCCTCTGTACGCCTTCCAGCTTGTCAGTCAGTTCAATTTATTGTGTCTAGCGAACAGGGAAGAGAGGGGTGTATGTGGGTATTATCATTTGTTGCTGTTATTGTTGTGCTTTAAGATACTGATTGGATTTGGCAAAGATTATTTTGTAGCTTGAATTTTGTATATTTGTTAAGGTTTGTGAGTGGCCTTGAGGGCTTTTCGGCAGGGAGGGGATCAAAAGGCAGCACAGAAATAAACTCTAATGGACTTGGATAAGATGAGAGACAGGAATGCCCTGAAACTATTCAGATTATCTGGGAAGAGATTTGAACTAATGTCAAAGCTCAGCCATCCTATCCACTGCATCATGTTTCCCAAAGTGTGAGATGCATACCCCTAGGCTCCACAGAAGGGTTTCAAAGGGTACATTGCATTTTTTCCCATTTTACTTTATCGTAGTCATTTTAGCTGCATATAAAGAGATAAAATAGTAGCATTAAAACCACCCCAAAATTATATTTTCCCAAGAAGGGGTAAGCTGGTAAGACAAAACACTCAGAAGGGGTACATGGCTATTGTATGTTTGAGAAACCCTGGCTATTATAATTTTGAGCCCTTGCCCATTTAGTTTAAAATGGATGCATTTCTTTTTCTTTATCACATATTCCAGGGAAGAAGTTCAGAGGAATCAGACAAGGCTTTGCCCTTTGCTCAAACCTCCTTTGTGTCAATTTGCAATGAAACCCCGGCAAAGTCTCTTTTACTAAAATAGATATTCATGGGAACAAAATTGCATTTGCTGGAAACTGGAGTTCGAAATGGCTTCCCCAGCCTGTGCGTTACTTTCCCACCATCACAGAGCAACACCTCTCTGAGATCATCTTATTTTTCATTTGTGAAGTTTCTGCTAACTTAAGCAGTTATTCTTGCTGCCTCGGTGACATTATCTGGATAAGCTAAGCTCCCTGAACATCTGGTAGAGAAACCTCTGAATTCGCAGACCTATTTCTATCTTCTAAAATAAGCCTGAACCCTGGAGATTCATATCATTTGCCCAAAAATAGATGCTCTACAGTGCCCTAAATCTGTTGGTTTTATGACACTAACCACAAGCTACTAAATCTTGTTACATAAGGTAGTGAAACTGTGAAATAACAAAGAATCTTTCCACTGCCATATGTTATAGCTTGTGCTTTTCACCTTCCTAAAGCCCTCCTAACAGCCCTAGGTTTCCCTAACCATGTGCCTTTCCGATCCTCTCAATCTGGTTTACAAATGCATATCATTGCTTGAATAAGCCCTTCAAGTGGTGAATTGCTGGCGTGAATGGCTCACCATAGATCCACCACCATATATACCAAGCTTTTATAGCCCCTATGCTAGCAATTTCAAAATAAACTACTGTGTGGGTCATGGGACTTTGAAACCTGGATATGCTTGGCTTCCTATGGTCATGCCAAACATTTCTCCCAGCAGACAATCAACTGCGACCAGAGGGAACCTTCTTGAAGCAAAGTAAGACCCTTTCCAGTTTAATTAGGTGCTAAAAGTCGCTCCAACTGCAATGCTTAACTGCCCATGATATAAGAACTAGAAACCCAAGTTGTATATTTTTTTTATTTTAATAATGTTTCGCTTTAATTGCATTTAACCTTTTAGACAGAATGCACAAAGGGAAAGGTTTGATTTCTGTGCAAGATTCCTGCGTTTTACAACCTTATGCTCCCCAGGCCATAAACAAGAAACTCTATCTAACCCTGAAAGTGGCACAAATAGTCATTAAAGGATGTTGTTCCAGTTAACATTGGAGTGTAAATACAAACATATCCTTCAAGCTTCTTGGGAGATAGGAGAGCCAAGGGAAGTGAGACAGAGAAAGGAATGTCAACAGCACACTTTGCAAAGGAAAAAGGATGGGAAGAAAACCAGAACAGCTGGCCATGCCCCTATGAGTACCTAGCAGTCCTGCCAAGCCCAATGGACACCAGCTACAACTGACTGATGTTGCAGAATAAGCAGCAAATCAGGTGAACTGGATTTCACATACACATGCACACCCTAGTACCGAGTCAAACATACTGAATTGAGTGTGGTCCCTGCATTCCAGATGAAGTGGATTTCAGCATCATCCTTAATAATACTTGCATGAGAATGAAGTCAAAACCAATCTATTCTTTAATACTGTTTGCTCTGCCCCTCCAGAACAGAGCTGCCATCATTAATGTGCAAAAATGTCCTGCTCTGATGCACAATCAGAGCTCACAGGTACTGGAAGTTGTATCACTCAAAGATAACACATGCTAATTAGACTTTAATCAGCCTACCTTCTGAAACACCGTCATTCCTGTTAGGATTTCACTTGCTGTCCTCCCCCCCCCTTTTTTTCTTTAGGTTTGCTTTGAGTGATACAAACAATATGTATTTTGACATTTCCTTGGGTTAATCGTTGTAGCGTAACAGTTTAATCAGATATTGTAAGAGCATAAAAGACACATCAAAACTGTTGTTAAGAATGACTATTTATTTATGGTTGTGACACGCTTCCTAATATTCACCATCATTATGGACTTCAGTTGTGCAAATTATGGATGAGAAATGCTATCTTTAGCATTTGCATGTACTGCTGCTGATTCTTACTCAATCCTTAGCAGATGGGATGATCCATTATCACCCCTCTTTGTTTAACAGCATCATTTGACTTTTTTTCCCCAGAACATCCAACTCTTAATTGACTGTACCCTTAGGTATTTGAATAATTTTCCAGGGTTCCGTATTGTGTGGGGTTCACATCCCCACTGTAGATGATCACCCTCCAATTCATGGAGGGAAACAGGGCTAGCATCGGGGGGCAGCGGGCAGCTAGCATAAGCAGCTCCCACTTCTAACTCCTTTGTGTGCTTAGTTAACTCAGAATATAAACACCTGCCTTGGAAACTGCCTTATAATGATACAGACCATTGGCCTACCCAGCTCTATCTACAATGACCGGCGCGAGCTTTTCAGGAGTTCACCCATCACTACATAGATTGTCAAGGGGCAGATGGGGCTCATCAACCTAGAAAGGTAGTCCATCTAGGAGAAGATAAGCTCTGACCCTAAATCTCCACCAGTGCCGGATTTACGTACAGTGGAACCTCGGGTTCCGGACGTAATCCGTGATGGAGGCACGTCTGCAACCCACAGCATTCGTAACCTGCAGTGCTGTGTCTGCGCATGCGAATGACACGATTTGATGCTTCTGCGCATGCGCAAAGCACAATTTAGCACTTCTGCGCATGCGCGAGCGGCGAAACCCGGAAGTAACCCTTTCTGGTACTTCCAGGTTTCCCCCGGTTCGCAACCTTAAAACATGTAAACCAAAGCGTTTGTAACCCGGGGTACCACTGTATAAGCAAAACAAGCTATAGCTTAGGGGCCCATTCTCTTGGGGGCCACCAAAAAATTAAAGGAGAAAAAAAGTTCAACAATTACTTTGATAAAATACATATTTTGATATGTGCAAATGGCTTTAGATACCTATTAGGTCCATAAATTACCCCATAGCATACATTCAACACAAAAAACAGTGACAATTTGTTGTTGACAAAGGACAGCAGGACATACAAAGGGCCCCATTACCTTCAATAGCTTAGGGTCTCATCAAACCTAAATCCGGCCCTGATCTCCACTGCCTTGAAGGATATCTATGGGAGAATAATAATAATAATAATAATAATAATAATAATAATAATAAAATTTATTTATATCCCGCCCTCCCCAACCGAGCCGGGCTCAGGGCGGCTAACAACAATAAAACAGTACAAAAGTACAGCACAAACAACACTCTAAAATCATTCATTATAAAATTAATTAATTCAAGCCACTGGCAACCATTGGGCCAGAGCTCCGCGAAGATCTCTGGAGTCAGGCTGTGCCCTGGCCAAAGGCCTGGTGGAACAGCTCTGTCATGCAGGCCCTGCGGAAAGATGTCAAGTCCCGCAGGGCCCTGGTCTCTTGTGACAGAGTGTTCCACCAGATCAGAGCCATGGCCGAAAAAGCCCTGGCTCTAGTTGAGGCCAGAAGAAAATGTTAAGGAGGAAACCCTGCACAAATCTTGAGTGGAGTCCCTAAAATGGCTGGATGACACCTTGTACATCTCTATCTGGCAACTCCTGCAGCCAAACTGGTGCCAAACATATTGCTCTGGTTTCATTTGGAACACATCTGTAAGACCAAGAGTGGAGTCTTGTTGTCTGGGCAGCTCAGGACCTCTAAACACACTGCCAAGGCTTGTGCCCCAGGGAGGTCACTTCAGTGCTGCTAACACAGTGGTTTGACTTCACCACCAGAGGTGTACTCCATTGACAGACAGATGCCAACAACAACAACATGGAGAGGCTAGATATTGAACTTCGGTCATTCTGCATGCAAAGTATATACTGGACCACTGGACCACCCTCCTTCCCACCTGAATCAAGCTATTGTCTTATCACTGTTGTTGTTGTTTAGTCATTTAGTCGTGTTCGACTCTTCATGACCAGAACACGCCAGGCACTCCTGTCTTCCACTGCCTGCTGCAGTTTGGTCAAACTCATGGTGGTAGCTTCGAGAACACTGTCCAACCATCTCGTCCTCTGCCGTCCCCTTCTCCTTGTGCCCTCCATCTTTCCCAACATCAGGGTCTTTTCCAGGGAGTCTTCTCTTCTCGTGAGGTGGCCAAAGTCTTGGAGCCTCAGCTTCAGGATCTGTCCTTCCAGTGAGCACTCAGGGCTGATTTCCTTCAGAATGGATAGGTTTGATCTTCTTGCAGTCCATGGGACTCTCAAGAGTCTCCTCCAGCACCATAATTCAAAAGCATCACTGTTAGCCTCTCAAATATCATAATCAACCTCTTAAACCTGCTTCACATGTGCACATCATAGCTTGATGAACATCAAGTGGTGAATTGCTTGTGTGAATGAATCACCATAGATGCAGCATTACAGACCTAATTTTTCTAGTCCACAAGTTAGTAATTTGAAAATAACTACTATGTGGATACGTGGGACTTTGAAATCTGGATAGGCTCAGCTTCCTGGCAGCCATGTCAAGCAAGATTTCAACAGGTGAACCTGTAGGAGTAAGATGTTCTGCACAACAGTACATGTTTGTGAGCTATTGGAGCTGTGTTAGCAAGCATGTGATTTGCATAAACACAGAGGCTTCCGAGAGGAAAGTTTAGAGCCTCACTATAAACAGTTAAGACTGATAATGGCTTGGAGAAGAGCCTAAGAGAGTACACAAGCAACTTTTGCCTAAGTTATAGGTCATTCTGTGTCTTGGATCTTGCTTTACATTCCAGTACGGAGAATAACTTTTTGGGAAACGATGCTTGATTCAGAATACACCTGGACAGCACAAGCCAAGCACATTTGCATTCCAAACTGGGCTGGTTATGAACTTCAGCAACATCGCTAGAGAGAACTGCCGGTGTGTCGAGAGAAATTAATCAGTGAATTAATTAAAGGTTCCTGCAAAGTGTCCGTCCTCAGCTTCTCCACCTCTGCCTCCTGCCCCCGAGGCAGAGTTAGCCTCTATTTGTGACAGGTAATTCTGCTATGTGTCTGTATTGAGTCCAGTGGGTTCATTCAATTACTTCTGATGCAGATATTCTGCCTTCATTGCCTATGGGGGTAGCCCTACCCCAGTTTTCCCTCGGCTAATAAGCTAATGAGCAGTCCTTTTGAATTTAATGACAACAGATTCCTGCATGAGACCTTCCTAAGCAATTGTATATATCAGTGAAATCATGTGTAGCATGGAACTGGATATCTCCCAAGCAACCTAAAGAGCAGTGGGTCACTAAACGTTTTAAACACCAGGATTTTATGCAAATTTAGCCAGACAGGACAAAAAAAATCAAAATGTCTCATTCTTCTGTGTGTGGTGCCGTGGTCTTTGATTTTCTAGAAACCTCTCAAAACTCTGAAAAAATTCCAATGAAGTATAGTTGCTGTTTTTTAAAACTAGTATTGCGATATACAACTTCTGCATCTAAACTTAAGTCCATAGTTTATACATCCCAATAGTTTCTAATTAGCAGGTCTTTCCTTTCAGTGCCTTCTAAAAACTTAGTTGTTCCACCCAGCCTTTGTTAGCCTTTGATACTAGTTTGTTGCAATTTTCACTGGCTCTATACTCATCTTTTCGGGGGGGAGGGTGTTATTGATATTATATATTTTTAATTGTGAATCACCTTTACACATACAATCAAAGCTGGTGTAGAAATATTTTAACACAGATATATTTTTCTTTATAAAGTTGTTTTTGCTCTAATTGTCCCTCAAGGGTACTATGATGTATTAAGGACTATAATCAGTGAGTTTCATTTTCCTCTTACATTCTAACTCTATACAATGCTACACAGTGCAATACTAATAATAAACAAATAAATATCTACACAGAAGTAAGTCTAATATGATTTTGTTCCCAGGGATGTGGATATCGAATTGCAACTTTAATTAGTGAGATATTGTCGTGTTGCTACCTGTATTTTCAAAAGTTTGTTTTTTAAAAAAATAAAAATAAAAATCGGCATTAAAAATAGAACAAACATTTTTCCATCATACTTTTTTTTTTAAAAAAAGAAGTAATCCATAACAACAACTTGGATAAAATTACACAGAAGACGATATTGATTGTAATCTTTCCAGAGAAAGAGGATAAATAACAAGAGAGAATGATGCTTTATGCAGCTTTTCAGGCCCCAACAGGAAACTTCTCAAGCTAATGTTTGATTTTACTAAATCCCGGGTTGTTGTTTTACTTCCTTCACCATGACAACGGTGAAGTTTACAGTTAGCAACTGCAGTCATAAAAATAGGCAACCTTTGGCCTGCACCTCTGCATTAGGTGTTCTTTCTTGTTCACTTCCTCCCTGCAGACGTAAGAATTTGTGTACGTATGTCTGTACGTGCTAGCGCATCTCCAGACTGGTGGGTTCTTGTGAGTGTCTTCTGCAACATACCATCAATTCAATAATAGCTTATTTGTGGTGGATTTGTACAGGACCATCCAAATACCATTCCATTCCATTACCTGTTCTCCATCGCTTTCCCCAACTTATTGCATTTTGCCACCTGGAAGGGCACTCTTGTGCTATAGCACAAGGAAAGCAGGACAACAGAGCCCTAAATGACTCATGTCCCAAGTAGCTGAAAGACCACCTCTTTTCCCACAGAGATCAGCATATGGTACCCTCTTGGTAGTTCCTCTGCACTCTGAGGCTCAGGTTCGGGGTGTATAAGGCCTTCTCTGTGGTCACCCCATGCTATGCAACAGAGATGTGTCTGTCATCTTCATTGTACAACTTCCATTGAATATCGTACAGGCAACACATTTACATGGGAGTTACATTCTGAGGCACTGCGCATGTAAGTGAAATCATGTATACAGTGGATGCTCAGGTTGTGAACATGATCCGTGTGGGATGCATGTTCGCAACCTGCAGCATTCGTAACCTGTGTCTGCGCGTCTGCATGAGTTGTGATTCGGTGCTTCCACGCATGCGCAAAGCGCAATTTAGTGCTTCTGTACATGCTCAACTGCCGAAACCCAGAAGTAACCCGTTCCGGTACTTCTGGGTTTTGGCAATCTGCAACCCGAAAAGACGCAACCTGAAGCAGCTGTAACCCGAGGTATGACTGTATTTGAAACACCATGGGAAAAGTCTGCAAACACCCCTTTCTGCCCCTGCCCTACCCCATTCCCCCTCTTTTTGCAATGTGTTTGGGTCCCTTCCAAGTTCGGTCACACACATATTGAACATGGGCAAATGGGAGATTGCCACTCTAGACAGGGCTGTCTTAAGCATATCCGGAGCCGTGGTGCAAAGCTCCCTCCAGCGCCTGCCCACCCCGTTTCCCAGAGTTGTTGACCTTTTTTTAGGGAGGTCGGCACTGCTGGTGGGGTTGGAGGAGGCGGGCAGCGGCTGGAGGGCGGCTCCTCCAGCAGGAAGAGGTGGAGGCTGGACGTGGCGCCTCCCTGCTCAGCTGGCCGCTTCGTGCCAAGGTGGCATGGCGGAGGTGGGTGAGGGCGGCCAGCTGATGCCAGGAAGTGCTGCGGCCAGCCTCCGTCTCTTCCCTGGCACCCTCCAGAACTTGGCGCCCTGTGCCACTAGCCTCTTTGGGTAAGATGCCCCTGACTCTAGACCTTGATTTTTGACTCTTGAGGTCTATATTTTTAGGCCCCAATCTTATATTTTGAGATTGCAAGCTGTATTAAACTGTTTTCACTATTGTGTTTTAATGTTGCAGCCTGCCCTGGGACCTTACTCAGTTGCATGCTGAATGCTTGTTTCAATATGATCCTTTATTACACTGCCGCATACTAATTCTTCTCAATAATGTTCTGGTTGATATTAGACAATTTCCCCTGGGTGTTTACTTGGAAATGAGTGAGGCAGAAATTAATTCATTTCACACAGTGTTCTTGTAGAAGGAAGTGTGTTGTTGCAGAGGATGGGTGTGCAGAGAAGGAAGGTATAAGCAGGTTTATATGGCAAAATATTTAACTAAGTGTGTGGGAGGAGAAACCCTGAAAATTTCCTGAAATGGTGGTTTTAAAATGTAGCAGCAGCATCACAGTTGCGGCGGGGGGGGGGGGGAGAAATTCAATTCAGTTTGGATTTAAAGATGAACTTACCCAGATCACAGTTTCCAAAAAAATATACAGAAACTGAATCTCAGCCATCCCTGGGAATCCACACTTCTCTGAATTTTGGAACACAATTCTCCAGCTGAGTAATATGAACAAAAATGCATATATACAGTGGTATAAAATGCATAAAAATGTACTAAAAAAATGCATAAAATGCACCTTAGTATTGGAAAAATGGCTTTGCAAACATGCGTATAATAAGGCAAGGTTGCCTATGGACATGCTGATGAATTTTTGTGAGGACTTTTTGAGAACAAATAAGTCACCAAGGCAATGTGGAGAACTGAACTTAGAAAGAAACTGAGAGAAACTGAAATGGATGGATTCATCCATGCATTGTTGGGATGCGTCCTGGGAGACAGGGGCAATTGGCAGGCCCCCAGCTGGCTCCAGCCCACCGGCCGGCAGCCGGGCAAACTCTGGTTCTTGGAACAGCATCAAAAGCTGCGACTCCGTCCTCAGAAACGTTTAGAGACTGAGCACGCAGGCTAGCAGAGATAAGAACTCTTTGCAACGGAAGTAGCAAAGAGTATTTACAAGCATTTTATTCAGGATCAGGACAAAGGAAAAACATGTCTGCTTCCCTTCGTGTCCAAGCAAAAAGCATAGGCAAAAGCTATATACAACTGAAGTTCCCAGCAGACTGTGCTGGAAGAAAACAGACATGTGACATACAACAACTCCACATGCCTGTTCCAAAGGTGGAACGGAACTACATCCTAACCTGCCCCTGTGTTTCAGAGCCCAAAACAGTTTCCTGCCTACATGCTCTCTGCCATCCACCAATGTTCATGAATCTGTGAAAGGATCAAGCCCTGTCCAGGCACTGCTTTCCACACAATTAAAATTCTGAGGGGAGAGACAGTGTGGTTGTGCACACAAGGTTGTGGACCTGTTGCACACTACTGTTGGTGTCTGCTAATTGGGCCCACGCTGCCTTCCTTGGTCACTGGAAAGGCATTAAAAGCCATAGACAGAGGAGACTCCCATAATCACTCGTTTATTCAGCTGAGTAAAACAGAGCGGGTAAGCCACACTCACCAGTGTGATGGTGAAGCCACCCCAAATAGCCTTTGTTCATACTTTTTATAGGCATCCCCCTCCCTTTCCCCTTTTCGAGGTTCCTTGCGCTGATCAAAACAGGACACTTGGCTGGAGACCTTGAAGGGGACAGCTGCCTGGCAGAGGGAGGTTTTCCTGAAAACCGCCTAGCAAAGCGTGTTCTCCAATAAATGAGAGCACGTGTTGCAGTGTGGGCCACCGGGCCAGGCCTCTTGTTGCCAGGCTGGTTAATAGTTATTGCCTGGCATTTGTGATTGGATAACCGGGTTGCTGGGGCAAATTGTATGTTGCAAATTGGGTGGGTGGGACCATAGTCTTTAAATATTGGTGCACTCTGGTTTCTCTTTATCTTTGCAGAGTGCATCGGATCACCCGCCCACCCGCCCTCTTTTCCGGTTGACCTTGCTTTGCCTGTCATGGGGTCGTCTGCCTTGGTGCAGGGGCCTAGTAGGAATTTTGCCATTTGGTGATTGGCTGTGCCATTTGGTTTTTGCCTACTACTCTGCAATTCGTCACAACTTGTAAGGTTGTGGTTAGGCATTGGTTATAATATGCTGGTGGTGGAGGGGTCAGGACAGGCTGTGCCTGCCCCTCCTATTGCGCTGAAGGGAATTCCGTTAAAGGAATCCTGGGGCTTGCCATGATTTCGTCCAATCCCTGTCATGGGGCCAGGGCCGCCCAATCCCTGCCATGGTAATCCTTGTCATAGGACCAGGCCGGCAAGCTTTCGGGGAGCTGCTGGGGAGAGCAGCATGGGTCTGATGCTTAGCTCAGATGACCCCCCCCCAATTTGACTTTCTCTTCTACTGGCTACCGATCGGACCTCGGGATGCCAGTTCTGTCCCAGGCGGGGGGACAGATAGTCATAACCAATGTCTAAACAACCACTCACTGATTTTGTATTTTAATAAAGTTGTGGCCAAAATAGTGCCCAAAAACCAAAACTAAATTACGTGTTATGTGTGAAGTTATTTGAGGGGTGGCCTGGGGACCTACACGCGCAACGTTATCTGGTCTTCACATATTTGTGGCTCACCCTCCTAAATTCTAAAGCAGGCAGTTTTCTACAGAAGCAAAATGGCATCAGATAGGCTAACCCAAAAACAGGACAAGAACAGGCCTCTGTGGCTTTTCCTGAGACTCCACATTATACCAACCTTGTACTCAAGTTTCCAGAGTACAGGGACAGCCTACACGTGTTCAAACGGCTTCCCTTCTGAAGGTTATTCTGATAGGTCATTGTCAACATATTTTCTCAAGTCAGACCAGTGGCAGACTTTGGGCTACCCTGTGCCATGCCAAAATTTGGTACCTCCACCTGCCTTTCATCTTCCATTGTTCATCATTGGTGCAGCTCCCAGAAGAGGTTTTAGGGTAGTGCTGCAGTGTAAGGTAAAGGTAACGGGACCCCTGACCATTAGGTCCAGTCGTGACTGAGTCTGGGGTTGCGGTGCTCATCTTGCTTTATTGGCCGAGGGAGCCGGCATACAGTTTGGCCAGCGTGACTAAGCCACTTCTGGTGAACCAAAGCAGCACACGGAAACACTGTTTACCTTCCCGCCGGAGCGGTACCTATTTATCTACTTGCACTTGCTAGGTTGGCAGGAGCAGGGACTGAGCAACGGGAGCTCACCCTGTCGTGGGGATTCGAACTGCTGACCTTCTGATATGCAATCCCTAGGCTCTGTGGTTTAACCCACAGCGCCACCCACGTCCCTTGTGCTGCACTGTAGAGGACTCAAAAACAATGCTGTGGGACAGAACGTGCGAGGAGCCACCCAATTTTAGCGTTGTACAGTGCACTACTGAAATTTGAGAGTCCAAAGTTTGCCACTGCAACGCTCCCCTGCAGCACCCTCTCAGCTTAGTTCCCAGTGCAGGCAAACAGGTCGTGCCTCCCTAAATTTGCCTCTGTCATGCTTGAGCTCTGGAACGCCCTTCCTAGGTATGCCCGATTTGCTCTTTCTCTGTCGTTCGACCTCCAGTTTCAGGCCTTCTTTTACAGAAAGGTGTTTCCTTTTGTAGGGAATGGTTTTAATTGTTTTCAGGCATCTGATTGATGTCCCTCGTTAGTATTACTGCAGTATAGCTGCTCTGGAGGTAAACGGTCCATTGCTCAGTGGCAGAACATCTGCTTTGGATGCAGAAAATCCCAGTTGCATACAATGGCATCTCCAGACAGGGCTGGCAAATATGTCGCATGTAATATCCCTGTGAGCTACTGCAAGTCAGTGTGGACAATAGCTAGCTTGATGGAAAGTCATTCCCTATTCCTGATATGTCCTCCTATTGCCTCTGCCTCTCAACTTCGTTGGACTGGTCATGTTGTGCGGATGCCTGATGATCGTCTTCCAAAGCAACTACTCTATTCCGAACTTAAAAATGGAAAGTATAATGCTGGTGGTCAACAAAAGAGGTTTAAAAACTCTCTAAAGGCAAATCTAAAAAAATATAGTATAAACACCAACAATTAGGAAACACTGGCCTGCGAGCGCTCCAGTTGGAGAACAGCCTTTACCAAAGGTGTCATGGGCTTTGAAGACACTCGAACTCAGGACACAAGGGAGAAACGTGCTGAGAGGAAGGCACACTTGGCAAATCCACACTGTGATCAAACTCCCGGCCAGAAGCCAATGTTCCCAGTGTGGAAGGACGTGTGGATCCAGAATTCACCTACACAGTCACTTACAAACTAAGTTTTAAAACAGTGTTCATGGAAGACAATATTACTAGACTATGAGTGATTGCCAAAGAAGAAGAGCCCTCCTTTTAAAAAGTATTTAAGCTGCTGGTCATTCTGCTAGGTATTTGGATTTCATTCAGTGTTTTATGCTTAGCTATTATTGTTTCCACTTTTCTGATAGTTTTAGTAATTTTAGATGCCTTGGACATCCTATGTAAAAGAAGGGTAGGCCCATTTTTCAATATGTGGGGTTGAATTCAACTAAGTTGGATTCTACCCAGAGTAGACCCTCTGAAATCGATGGACATAAATAACTTAGGTTTCTTGACTTCAGTGCGTCTACTCTTGGTAGGATTATCATTGGATGCCACCCATATGTTAAATAAATGTCCATGGGAAAATAGCAAAATTTAAAAAGGAAAGAAAATCAATATATATTATGGTTATAGCCACATTCTGGAAGGACTTAAAAAGTGTGAACTTGAATGTTTGGTGCAAGAGAATGTTTGCCCTTAAGAGAAAATAGATTTACAAATTAAGATGGACGAGAGGAACAAAGCACATTTGTGGGAGAATGGTAGAGCTTAATTCCATTCACAAATTCTCCAGAAAACAAAATACCAGTTCCAAAGGTTGGTACTAACGTGGATCACTTAAGAAGGTGTTTTACAAATGTTTACTCTTACAAGTTGTGGTGTATGTACCAGAATACAGGTGTTCAGAATGTATTCTCGAGGGAAATTTAAAGAATGAAAAAAGGGGGAAATGTTAAAAGGGATAAAAAGGAAAGCACATATATAATGGATCTTTGTAAAGAACTATCACAGTAGTTTAGACTCACTCTACCAAGACTGAAGGATAGTACAATAATGCACAATTCAAATCGTGTCTGTTCAGAAGTAAGGCCCAGGGATTTCACTGAGACTAATGTCCGTATGTGTCTACACAGGACTTCAAGCCAAAGTAAATCCTGGCTTGTTTGCTCAGTTTACTCAGCTGAATCACTGTCCTTTGGTTTCTAAATTTGGGAAATGGACCCTGCCACCTCCCTCTCTGGAATAGCCCGTCACCAGGCAACTTGCACCAAGTTGCCTTCCTGCAAATAATACACCCCCGTTGTTGTTGCTGTTTTTTAAAAATCCATTTTTGAACAACCACCGCCTCACGCCTCATTTGCACCCAGCTGACCATGCACCATTCTGCATCTGTTCCAAGCGGAGTTGTACTGTATCATTTTCACATTCTGCCTTTCAAGTGAATAGCACTATTTGTCCAGCGAAAATGGCCTGGTGTTCAGCACCATTAACACTCATGGTGATAGGTAAATAATGATGCACGGGAGAACATTAAAATGAGAAATAGACAGAGTCACTTAGCTGAAGTGCTCCAAACCCTCAAGCGAGCTTCTGCTTAGATTAGGATTCCAGTGGGATGCTGAAGGACAAAAGAAAAAGAAAAAAGTTTAATTTCTCAGCCCATGACATGTCAAGGTCAAAGGTAGGCTTCTATTCCTAGTAGGCCAGCTTTAATGCCGTCTTGTTTTCAGGTCTTCCTTGTAGCTTAATTTCTCCCTCCTTCCTCTCTTCTTTCCCTTTCCCATGCATTTCTTTTTTCTTTACAGTGGTACCTTGGTTCTCAAACTTAATCCTTGCCGGAAGTCCATTCCAAAACCAAAGCATTCCAAAACCAAGGTGCGCTTTCCCATAGAAAGTAATAAAAGTGGATTAATCCGTTCCAGACATTTAAAAACAACCCCTAAAACAGCAATTTAACATGAATTTTGCTATCTAACGAGACCATTGACCCATAAAATGAAAGCAATAAACAATGGACTACAGTCACATAATCAATCAATCAATAGCTGAATTGGGTTCCACAGTGTCACAAAAACAAAACATGAAAGCTGCAAAAACAAAAATGCAAAATAAATAGCAAAATAAGACAGAACTCAGCTTAACACTGTGGCACTCAAAATGGAGCACGTTCGGCTTCCGAAAAACATTCACAAACCAGAATACTTACTTCCGGGTTTGCAGTGTTTGGGTTCCAAGTTGTTTGAGTACCAAAGCATTTGAGAACCAAAGTACCACTGTATTCCCTTTTTTCTTTCCTCTCTATGCCCCTTCCTTCCTTCCCTCTTCCTTCCCATTCCGCCCTTCTTTCTTTTTTTCCATCTCCATACAAATTCCCCATTTTATTCCATTCCACTTGCATGGTTGTAAAAGATGGAGCAAGTATGCATACGAAAGAGCTTAGGGCTGAACTAGGGCCAGTGTGGTGTAGTGGTTAAGAGTGGTAGTCTCGTAATCTGGGGAACCGGGTTCGCGTCTCCGCTCCTCCACATGCAGCTGCTGGGTGACCTTGGGCCAGTCACACTTCTTTGAAGTCTCTCAGCCCCACTCACCTCACAGAGTGTTTGTTGTGGGGGAGGAAGGGAAAGGAGAATGTTAGCCGCTTTGAGACTCCTTAAAGGGAGTGAAAGGTGGGATATCAAATCCAAACTCTTCTTCTTCTTCTTCTAAATATACAATGAATGTAGGAGCAGAGGGACACAATAAATTGCCTGATAACAAGTCTGACCCATTGATCAATTTATCTCTGTATTGTCTACACTGACTGGCAAGTGATTCTCTAAAGTTTGAGACTCCCTGGAGATGCCAGGAATTTAACATGAGACAGATGCTCTATCGTTGAACTATGGCCATAACATAGGAGAGTCTCTTCGTCCCATTGATCATTTTGGTTGTCTTTTCTGAACCTTTTCCAACTCTACAATATCATAACAGTGTTGGACTGAAAAGTTGAAATTATGTATATGACATTGCATATGCACCAAGTTTCGATTGGAATATTTTCTTTCTTAAATGAAAAGCTTAAACTTATTCTTTGTTGGAAGGCAAATGTGTGATATTTTCATCCAAACAGCAGGACATTTTTAATGCAGGATGTCTACAGAAAGAAAATAATTGCTTATCATAGAAGAGCTGACAGTAAGAAGGAGAGGATATTATTAAAAAATAAGTGCATGTAGGGGACAATGGGAGACCTCTAACAGTGTTCCTTGATATTTCCCTCTCTCTCTCCCTGCCTTTGACTTGAAATAGGGTGGTAGATTTTTTAATATCGTGCAGAAAGAGAAAAACCTATTTCCTTCTTGTAATTTAATTAGCAGGTTTCAGAAGCATATAAATAGGGAGTCTGTGGTTTTTGTTTCATGAAGTGTGCGGCACTAAAGCAAAAATGGGATTGCAATGAGCTGTGGTCATTTTCATTTGATGATCAAAGCCCCCAGTGGCTTTTGTAAAGCTATCAAGTAATGAATGTCCATCTGATATCTGTAGGAAGAGGATATCACTGATATGCTTTAATGCATATCAAGGAAATTAATGCAAAGAGATAGGTGCAGGAGGAATTACCACCCAACACTAGGAAGATTATTTTTTTGGGGGGGGATCCATTTCAATGCCATTTATATGCTATTTGGATGTAGAATCGCAGAACTGTAGAGTTGGAATGGACTTCCAAGTGTCATCTAGTCCACCCTCTGAAATGCAGCTAACATGTACCAGGCAGAAAGCATATCTCAGCCACATATATCTCCCCCATCATTCAGCCCAGACACTGAGGTCCTCCTCCAAGGTTCTCCCCCTGATTCCCTCACGGCAAGAAGTGAAGTTACAGGGGACCAGACAGAGGGCCTTCCCTGTGGAATGTCCTACCATCAGATGTCAAGGAGATAAAGAACTACACAACTTTTAGAAGACATCTGAAGGCAACCCTGTATCAGGAAGTTTTTAATGTTTGATGTTTTACTGTTTTTATATGTACTGTAAGCCACCCAGAGTGACTGGGGAAGCCTAACAACAACAAGGACGCAGGTGGCTCTGTGGTCTAAACTACTGAGCCTCTTGGGCTTGCCAGTCGGAAGGTTGGTGGTTCGAATCCCTGCAACAGAGTGAGCTCCCATTGATCTGTCCCAGCTCTTGCCAACCTAGCAGTTCGAAAGCACGCCAGTGCAAGTAGATAAATAGGTACTGCTGCAGCAGGAAGGTAAACAGCATTTCCATGCACTCTGGTTTCTGTCACGGTGTCCCGTTGCACCAGAAGCGGTTTGGTCATGCTGGCCACATGACCCGGAAAGCTTTCTGTAGACAAACGGTGGCTCCCTCAGCCTGAAAGCGAGATGAGCGCCACAACCCCATAGTCACCTTTCACTGGACTTAACTGTCCAGGGTCCTTTACTTCTTCTTCCTCTTCTTCTTCTTCTTCTTCTTCTTCTTCTTCTTCTTCTTCTTCTTCTTCTTCTTCTTCTTCTTCTTCTTCCTCCTCCTCCTCCTCCTCCTCCTCCTCCTCCTCCTCCTCCTCCTCCAGGAAACGGCAAGTGAAGCAATAGGGGAATGCAGAAGGTCCTACTCTAGTTTCTATGGACCTGGGGACAAGGGTAAAGGTCAATTGCAACCAGCACCATGAAACAGCAGTTAGTGGAGGAAAACATTTGTCAGAATGGAGGCCACATTCCCCATCCCTGGTTATTTGTGTTATGCTTTACCACTGCATCATAAGGCATGTGGAGTGTCTGGAATGCTCTAAACAAAAGGGTGTAAAGTAGATGTGGGAACCTCTATCAGGCCAAGGGGTGTGGCAACCTTTTCAGCTCATGGTGGGCAGACCCAGAAGCAAAGCTAGCAGAACAAAAATTCAATTTTTACCTTTGTGTTAGAAAACTAGCTTCAACACACATGCACGCACCGCTCTGTCTCCTCCATTCAGGCAAGCATAAGGCACTAGCAGGGCTTGACCACCATTCCAACCAGGGGTGTGAAGGAGAGCGATTGAGGGGTGTGGCCTGGGTAGAGTTTGGAGGGCCGGACAGAGAGGGCTGGAGGGCCAGAATGTTTTCAGGGTAGCACCTACCGCATTCTAGCCTAAAGATAGCACAGCCGCATCGCTTTCTAAATGTAACAAATATCTGTAACTTATTGCTTAAAAACCCATCAATACTTCGCTGCTTGAAATATATACATAGAGGAGGGGCAGGCTCCAAAAGGTTCGTCAGCATTAAAAAACAAAACAGATCCTGCTTTCAAGGGTGATAACTGTGATGAAAAACTGAGGGGTTTTTTAAAGATATAAAAAACCCCAAACACATACATTTTAAACAGTGATTAATGAACTTATTGATTTATTCCAGTGATCCTTTAATTAATTGTTTTCAGCGCCTGCAAATGTAAGGAGCAAAAGCAATCTGATCCAGATATCAAACCAGCCTTTTGGAGTGGGTGTTCCTGGGGACTGGTTTGCAGTTTTAGCCACTGTGCAAAGTAGGGGCATGCATTTTAAAGAGATTTTCAGTCCTTCCTTCAAGCATCACCACTCCCTATCAGGAACTTATGATGAGGTGGGACAAAACCCCACCCTTCTTGCTGATCCTGTCTGATCCTGTGTGTGTAATGTTGCTCTGCAACTCACCCACCTGTGAATGATACTGTTGCTTGCGTCACATTGCAGCAATTGGTAATGGATGTTGTAGGTATGGCTGCAACTTCATATATATGAAAAAGATCCCTTCATGTTAAAACTAATGTTAGCAATCCAGCCTTAGCATAAAAGACTGCAAACTTTCCCCTGATATGCTAGCTTTCTAGCTGCAAGGGGTTTATATTTTTACTCGCTTTTTAATGTGAGGGATAATTTAAACCTGCAGTTTGCTTGCATGAAGTCTGGAACTGTCAACTCCCCAAAGGCTGTATTCTGAAGGCATAGACAGGCTGTTGTTTAGACTGGCACAGATGACCACATCCTAGGTTCACACCAAGAGCTGTAGAATGGAACAAAGATCAGCTATGGGAAGCCTTCAAGCAGGAACTAAGTTAAACAACACTCTCCCTTCTTCCCAGCAGTTGGCATTGCTGCCTCCAACAGTGCTTTGGTTCACATATTGGTTTGATAAGTGCAAATTATTTAATTTCTCATTAACACACAATCAGAATCAAATTTCTCCTCCCCAACCTTCAACCCCAACCTTCCCAAAATAGATGAAATCCCCAAAATGGGAAGAGATTGCTTCTATTATGCACCAAAGGATTGGCACCAGCTCTGCACCCCTTGTTCTTCTGGTATCTCCTTGCCTGCACAATGAGGTCTAGCCTCTTTGAGGTTCACTCAGAAATTTGGGCAGCATGCTTCCAGAGTTTGGGCAGAATCAAAGAAAACCAAATCTTCATCCCCATCAAAACATCAGAAAGAAAACAAGGGGTTCCATATTGCCCTCTTCTTACTTCCAAGTCAGAAGATTTCGGATCAGGGTGCCAAGATGGTGTTTTCTTTTCAAACACTCTGCTCTGTGGACTGTTGCACGTGGCTATCAAGTGAGGGAATCGGCTGTCTCTGCTAATTTTATATCCTCAGTGCTTCTGTAATGGGATAATTTCCCACCCAGGACTAGTGGTCCATTAAGCCATCTTTTACAGCACGGTCATAAACTTGAATGGCAGCAAATAGTTATGGCTAATCAAATGGAAGGCAAAAGATTCTGAGTGGTGAATTGCAACCTGAGAGCTCATTGTCCCATCAGCAAGGTGTTTGTGTAGGCATAGAAGGGAGCTCTGAAATAAAAAATCACGTGGATTATACTAACTTCTGGCAGATGGCTAAAAATAAGCTAAACAGTGGAATACTAACCTGAGATGAACAATGCAAATGGAACAGTGAAGTTCTAAACAAATGTGGATGTAGCTCTATTCCTGCTGGGAAGGGGGAACCTGTAGAAAGAGTACATAGCCTACAAACCCTCATGAGCACTTTCTGCAATATTTCCAATGGTGTTGCCTGAGGCAACATTCAAAGCAAATGTGGAGATTTCTCCTATGAGGAAACATCTGAGGACAGTTGAGGGAAGACTGTTGCTTAAAGAGTTGCACTGCTGGTGTGTCAGTGGGCAAGGAGAGGGTACCACACAGCTGTCTCGCCCAAACCATATTTCAGAATGGATTGGTAGGTTTCTCCTCAGGCAATTTTGGAGGAAGAGAGATGCCAAATGAGTTGTGTTTTTTTAAAAGGGGGGTAGCAACTTTGAATAGGCATTTGGCCACCACTTTCCCTGCATTGTTATGGGGCAGTGTTTGAGTAGTGCCCCCCGCCATCTTGGATTTCTGTAAGTACAACATAAATAGTTTGCAATCTTTTTTAAAATCTCTGTTGTCCTTGTCTCTAAGTTTTCCAGTTAGCATCACCATTTCAGCACATTCCATCAGTTTTTCTTGCCATTCTTCTTTGGTTGGTATCTTATCATCTTTCCATTTTTGGGCTAGTATTATCCTTTCCTATGTGTATTGTCAGAAGTGCATTGAGGGGCTAATGCACCAAAAGTTTTTTCTCAATAAAAGTGAATGGGTAAACCTTGAGTAGTCACAGCTCAGTTTCTGGGCGGTCAGGACACGGTCTTCCCAGAGACATCTGCCTGGCCTCTGTGAGAACAGGATGGTGGACTAACTGGGCTGAACCAGCAGGCTCTTTTTCTTTCCTTTTGGCAAATGTCATCAATCACTGGTGTCTTTAAGTCAGGCTGGGAGAGACTTCTGTTTGAAGCCACTTGTAGACAGTGTTAACAAGACTGAGCTAGATGAACCAAGGATCTAACTTGGTAAAAGGTAAAGGTACAGGGACCCCTGACTGTTAGGTCCGGTTGTGACCGACTCTGGGGTTGCGGCGCTCATCTCGCTTTACTGGCCGGGTCATGTGGCCAGCATGACTAAGCCGCTTCTGGCGAACCAGAGCAGTGCACGGAAACACCGTTTACCTTCCCGCCGGAGCGGTACCTATTTATCTACTTGCACTTTGATGTGCTTTCCAACTACTAGGTTGGCAGGAGCAGGGACTGAGCAACGGGAGCTCACCCCGTCGCGGGGATTCAAACCGCCGACCTTCTGATCGGCAAGTCCTAGGCTCTGTGGTTTAACCCACAGCGCCACCCACGTCCCTTTCTAACTTGGTACAAGTCCTAAATTGTTGCTGATTTTTACCTAAAGGGAAATCTCAGACCAAACTACAGATTAAACTGAAGAATCTCAAGAGAAGCAAAAGACTAGACAAACAACATTTCCCTTTTCCTTAAAAATAACATTTTTTTGCTTTGGGTTAAACAGCTGGTCCAAAGACATCACACTATTTGTTTCTGCTGTTTCACTCTTTTCTCGCCTTCTACCAAAAGCTTAATTATACCTATCTGCCCTTTGTTTAACCTCTCTCGTGTATAACACCAAAGCTGATTGTAACAGACAGAAAAATTATGAACCAACAAACTGTGAAGTAATGAAGTGAAAAATGTGAGTTGTGTGAACTAATGGATTGGAAACTAACCAACTGTGAGCGAGGTCAATCGCACATCTCAAGCCATCTTGGACATCCCTAATGCAATGTGAATTTTAGACTTGGCTTCACACCTGGGAATGGCTGAGATATGCCAGATATTCACATAGCTTCAAATAATGTTTCCAGCTCTAAAAACCACAATGCAAGAGAAGGTCCTTTTTAAAAGTCACCCAAGGTCCAGAGAATGCAAACTGTATGGCGGAGAAATTTGATTCAGTTTGCATTTACATTAAGTCACACTTTCGGGGAAGAAGGATATGAACGGAAATACAGCCATGCTTCAGAAATTTTGCTACTCTGAATTTTTCAATGCAGTTCCCCAGCCAAATAATGTGTGCAAAAACATTATTTGTTAGTGCTGACCTTTAAAGCCCTAAACGCCCTCAGTCCAGTATACCTGAAGGAGCATCTCCACCCCCATCGTTCTACCCGGACACTGAGGTCCAGCTCTGAGGGCCTTCTGGTGGTTCCCTCACTGTGAGAAGCCAAGTTACAGGGAACCAGGTAGAGGGCCTTCTCGGTAGTGGCGCCCTCCCTGTGGAACGCCCTCCCACCAGATGTCAAAGAGAACAAGAACTACCAGACTTTAATAATAATAATAATAATAATAATAATAATAATAATTTTTTATTTATACCCCGCCCTCCCCAGCCAAGGCCGGGCTCAGAGCGGCTTACAAGCAATAATAAAAACAAGATGAATGATTACAACTTAAAAACAAAAATAAAATACAACATTAAAACAATGGAACATTAAAATATTAAAATGTAGCCTCATTGCAGGAGGAGAAGGAAAAGAAAAAAGAAAGAGAGGGAGGGAGGGAATCAAATTGGCTCCAAGCCAAAGGCCAGGCGGAACAACTCTGTCTTACAGGCCCTGCGGAAAGAAAACAGATCCTGCAGGGCCCTGGTCTCATGAGGCAGAGCGTTCCACCAGACCGGAGCCAGAGTTGAAAAGGCCCTGGCTCTGGTTGAAGCCAATCTAACTTCCTTAGGGCCCGGGACCACTAGGGCGTTGCTATTTATGGACCTTGAGGCTCTCCGTGAGACATACCAGGAGAGGCGGTCCCATAGGTACGAGGGTCCCAGGCCGTGAAGGGCTTTAAAGGTCAAAAGCAGCACCTTAAATCTGACCCTGTACTCCACAGGGAGCCAGTGCAGCTTGAAAAGCACTGGGTGAATATGCTCCCATGGCAGAGACCCCGTGAGGAGCCTCGCTGTAGCATTCTGTACCCGCTGGAGTTTCTGGGACAGCTTCAAGGGCAGCCCCCGTAGAGCGAATTACAGTAATCAAGCCTGGAGATGACCGTCGCATGGATCACTGTGGCCAGGTCGGGGCGGGAAAGGTAAGGGACTAACTGCTTGCTGCGGTGAAGGTGGAAAAATGTCGCCTTGGCTGTTGCTGTAACTTGCGCCTCCATGGAAAGGGAGGCGTCAAGGATTACACCCAAACTCTTAACGGAAGTCAATGGCACTAATTGGGCCCCCGCAAGAGAAGGGAGTTGGTCCCTCATCCCCATGCCATCCCGACCTAGCCATAGGACCTCTGTCTTCGAAGGATTTAATTTCAATTGGCTCCCACGAAACCATCCAGCCACAGCTTCCAAGCATCTGGTCAGTGTGTTCGGGGCTGAGTCGGTGTGGCCATCCATCAGCAGATAGAGCTGAGTGTCATCAGCATATTGGTGACAGCCCAGCCCAAAGCTCTGGATAATCTGGGCAAGGGGGCGCATAAAGATGTTTAAAAGCATCGGGGAGAGAATTGCGCCCTGCAGCACTCCACACACCAAGGAGTGGCGCGACGACTTTTCCCTCCCTAGTGCCACCCTTTGTCCCCGACCAGAGATAAAAGAGCACTACCAGTTACGGGCTATGCCCTGTATCCCCACGTCTGCGAGGCAGTGGTCCAGAAGATAATGATCGACCATGTCAAAGGCTGCTGACAAATCTAAAAGGATCAGCAGTCCTGACCCGCCTCGATCCAGTTGTCTACAGATATCATCTGTTAGGGCAACCAGAGCTATCTTCGTCCCAAAACCAGGACGGAAACCAGACTGAAATGGATCTAATGCCGATGTTTCCTCCAGAAACCTACCAAGCTGTTCAGCAACTGCTCTCTCAATTACCTTACCCAGGTATGGAAGATTTGAAACTGGGCGGTAATTGGATAGGTCTAAGGGATCTAATGAAGTTTTCTTTAAGAGTGGACACACCACTGCTTCCTTCAGTTCCCCTGGGAATGTCCCCGTGTCAAGGGACAGAAGACATCTGAAGGCAGCCCTGTTTAGGGAAGCTTTTAATGTTTGATGTGTTACAGTATTTTACTATTTTTTTGGAAGCCGCCCAGAGTGGTTGGGGAAGCCCAGCCAGATGGGCGTGGTATAAATAAATTGTTGTTGTTGTTGTTGTTGTTGTTGTTATTACTATTATGTCAGCCCCTAACTTAGATGGGTTTAAAAGAGCAGGAGACAAATTCATTGAGAGGACTGCTAATGGCTACTAGGTCCTCCGTGGTCAGAGGCAGTAATGCTTCTGAATACCAGTTGCTGTGGACAATAGGAGGGGAGAAGCCTCTTGTGCTTGAATCCTGCTTGCGTGTTTCATCCAAGCATTTAGGTGACCACTCTGAGAACAGGATGCTGGACTAGATGGGCCATTGACCTAATCCATCAGGCTCCTCTTACATTATTAAGTTATGGACCTAATAGTGCATTTTGGCATACACTTCAGAGGGTGGACGCTGTGGCTTAAACCACAGAGCCTAGGACTTGCTGATCAGAAGGTTGGTGGTTCGAATCCCTGCGACAGGGTGAGCTCCAGTTGCTCCGTCCCTGCTCCTGCCAACCTAGCAGTTCGAAAGCACGTCAAAGTGCAAGTAGATAAATAGGTACCGCTCCGGCGGGAAGGTAAATGGCGTTTCCGTGTGCTGCTCTGGTTTGCCAGAAGTGGCTTAGTCATGCTGGCCACATGACCCAGAAGCTGTACGCCAGCTCCCTCAGCCAATAAAGCGAGATGAGCGCCGCAACCCCAGAGTCGGTCACTACTGGACCTAATGGTCAGGGGTCCCTTTACCTTTAAAAATCAACACTATGTAGCTAAACAACAGTTCTGTGGCGAGTGGGTGGAAGGACCCATGACTAACTTGGTAAATCTAAATATTTAAGAAAGCAAGGTTGACAAAAATATGGCTGTTATTCCTGTGTGTGCATGCCTGTGCAATCTTCAATTAAATTATGATATTAAGTTGGCTGCAACGAGAGTCCATTAAAGATTTAGTTACCTTCTGTGGTGAACATTAAGAAGCTATTACTCAAATTCTATTTAAACAGTTAAAAGGAATTAAAATGTATAGGAAAGATCATTACATATCACGAGCTAATTTTCCAACACAAGCTTAGCGACTGATAGATTGCTTAAGCCTCTCCAAGGTTTTAGTTTCCCACTCAATAATTTAGAGGCGAAAGCGGGGGGTTATGTTGATTTATAATTTGTTACCATCAGTCTCTTGTGCGGAGGGAAGAAGCCCTGCTGCCATAATAGGCCTTATTCCACACTCTTTATTTGAAGTCGTGCTCTTCCTAGTTGAAACTTGATGACTATCAGAGAGGAAATGGCATCAGTTCAGCAAAGGTCAAACCGCTTACATTCACCATGGCTTTTCCTTTCAGAAAACAACAAGAAGAAACAGCACTCACCCCTCTCGCTCCCTTTGCAATGAAGCTGTAATATAAGCATGTCTGTGTGTTTCTTTCCCAGATGCTTCAAAGCATACCCTGTCTGGTTCTTGTTTTTTGTTTAGGTTGGCAGTAAGGCAGGTGCTTAGCAGTCGTTCAGTGGAATCCCTTGTTCAGTGGAGGAGAATCTCTCTAGGAAGCAACTGGAGGGCTAATTTGCCCTACTGTGGCTCAGGCCTTAGTGACATCCTGCTTAGATTACAGCAGTACGCTCTACATGGGGCTGCCTTTCGAAAGTGCTCAATAACTTCATCCACTTCAAAGAGCTGACTATATGTACTTTTCGTTGTTTGATTATTTTGGAAAACAAGAAAATCTTCAAATAATAATAATAATAAGACTGATGACTGGGAGCGGCCGCCGAGACCACATAACACTGGTCTTGAAAGACCTACATTGGCTCCCAGTATGTTTCCGAGCACAATTCAAAGTGTTGGTGCTGACCTTTAAAGCCCTAAACGGCCTCGGTCCAGTATATCTGAAGGAACGTCTCCACCCCCATCGTTCTGGCCGGACACTGAGGTCCAGTGCCGAGGGCCTTCTGGTGGTTCCCTCGCTGCGAGAAGCCAAGTTACAGGGAACCAGGCAGAGGGCCTTCTTGGTAGTGGCGCCCACCCTGTGGAACGCCCTCCCACCAGATGTCAAAGAGAAGAACAACTACCAGACTTTTAGAAGACATCTGAAGGCAGCCCTCTTTAGGGAAGCTTTTAATGTTTGATGGACTAGTGTATTTTAATATTTTGTTGGAAGCTGCCCAGAGTGGCTGGGGAAGCCCAGCACGATGGGAGGGGTATGAATAATAAATTATTATTATTATTATTATTATTATTATTATTATTATTATTTGTAATAAAAAAGAACTGGGGCTGGCTATAGAGAGCATATGAGTGGCTTGCTGCCAGAGCTCCACTGCCTATTATTCTGTCTCCGGGCACAATTCAAAGGTCAGGTTATGACTTATAAAAACCTACACAGTCATACCTTGGTTCTCGACGGAATCCATTCCGGAAGTCCGTTCAACTTCTGAAAACATTCAAAAACCAAGGCACAGCTTCCAATTGGCTGCAGGAGCTTCCTGCACTCAATCAGAAGCCACAGAAGCCACGTTGGACGTTTGGGTTCCAAAGAACGTTCTCAAGCCGGAATACTCACTTCCAGGTTTGCAGCATTCGGGTGCCAAAACGTTCGAGTCACAAGGCGTTTGAGAACCAAGGTATGACTGTACAGCTTAGGTCAACGCTATCTGAAGGACCATATTCTCCGATATGAACCTGCCTGGGTTTTGAGATCTTCAGGGGAAGCCCTTCTCTCAGTCCCACCACTTTCACAGGCATTTCCCCTTGGTGGGGACATGGGAGAGGGTCTTCTCAGTGGCTGCTCCCAGACTTTGGAACTCTCTCCCTAGAGAAAGCAGACTGGCTCCCTCCTTGCTGTCTTTCCACTGGTAGGTGAAGACATTCTTATTCCAAGAGGCTTTGGGGAGCCAGCTGCTTTTACTGAAAGCCCTGGCGCCATGTTGTTTTTGCTGTGAATGCATGTTTTTAATTGTGTGCATGTGGTTTTAATTATATGAATGTTTATTCTAAACCACCTTGAGTCAGGGTATAAATAAATATATAACAATAATAATAACTTTTTGACCAGGAATGGAGAACCTCAGGCAGAGGGGAAGAATATGGATCTCCAGCCCTCTCTGTCTGGCCTTCAGGAACATCCTTGGTCCAGCGCCAGGTTTAGGGCACTGCAGGAAGTTCCGCCCCACAGGGCGCTGAGCCAAGGGGGCACAAAATAAGAATAACAACAGCAACAATTATATAATTATAAAGGTACCTACTGAGAAGAGTCGTAATAAAGCGACTGTAAACAAAGGAATTATTGTGAAAATAACATATATTCAGTCAGCGGGGGGGCATCCAATGTTGTCCTTGTTCAGGGCGCCATATTACCAAAGACCGCCCCTGCCTGTTCCACACCTTTAAAAGAGAATTAGACAAGTTCATGGGAGATATCAACGGCTACTTTGTGTTCTGCCTCCACATTTAGTCTCCTTCTGAATACCAGTTGCTGGCTATCACAAGGAGAGAACTGTTGTGCTCATACCTTCCGTGTGAGTCGCCTCTGGTGAGTAACTGTGAGGGAGGAAAAATTGGACTATATGGGCCTTTGACCTGACCCAGCAGCTTTCTCCTAGTGTTCATAAAAAGAAAAAAAAAGACCCTTAGTTTGATCGAGGAAGACAAATCATGTTTTCTACGTGTCGACTGGTAAGTAAAAAAGGCAGCTGCATTTGTCTGGCAGCTTTGTCTCAGAGATGTCTTGTCTTCTTGTACATTCAAGTACAAAAGGTTCTTAAGCTGGCATATCGGACAAAGGTGGGGCAAGCTAATGGGATTTTCAATTTTCTTCTCAGTCTTGCCTCTCCCCCCACCCTCTTTTTCCACATTATGTGGCTAAATAATTGAAAAAGTTTTGCAAATTACAAATCCCAATGAAGCCCCTGTACACAATAATCAGTTAATTATTCAAAGCTTTCTAGTGGTGTTATCGCCAGTGCAGTAATTGGAATTTCTTTGGCACTCATTCAGCGTTCTGTGATTATATTTCAGAAAGGAGATTCGGTGGGGTGGGGAGGTCAGGCAGCGAGAAGCAGAGTGTTGGGGGTCTTGCTTTTCTCTCCACCCCCCCTTAAAATAAAACAACCAACAACTGGAAATCTATAAAATTTTTCACAGGGGCCAAAGGACCCAGGAATCAAAACAAAACCTCCTAAATTTCACTCAGCAAAGTAAAGCTCTGAAAGAAATCACACAGCAGATAGGGTGGGGTATGTGTTTTCTTTCTTTTATGACTCAGGAATAGGATACGTATTTTCCCCAGGTAATTGGGGTTTAATGTGTCTCAAAATGAGCCCAGTGGCAAGTAATCATGGAAATGTTAGCAGTTGTGGAGTGGGAAAAACCCATACTTGGTTATTTTTGTATTTATTTTTTTGCATTCACACCCCTCATTTCCTCTAAGGAGTCAAATCTGGCATTCATGATCCCCACTCTGCTCATTTCACCCTCACAACAACCTTGTGAGGGAGGTTAGGCTGAGGGAGGGCTGCCTTCAGATGTCTTCTAAAGGTTGTATAGTTACTTATCTCCTTGGCTCAGGGATCGCATAATTCCATACCGCACAACTCTACACCCTCCAACATGTCTCGGATGAAAATAGACATGTCTTCAGGAAAAGTGGGACATTGTGGTTCGAGGACCTGACCCCCGCGCAGTGGAATGAAGACACAAGGACACGTGATATATGGTTTAAGGGCAAGAAAAGGCCACAACTTTATTGGTTACAGCAGTGAAAAGGTATTGGCTTAGGCATTGGATGACCTCAACAGGGGGGTTGATTCACCAGTAGGTGGAGCCTGTTGATGCTAATCCAACTATAGGCTCTCCCTTGATGTCACCCAGGGTCGTGCCATGGCCTCCCACCAAGCAGGCATCTGACAGAATACATGACCGCCAGATTCCTTTAACAGAATACCCAAAATTGAAGGCATAGGCGATGGCCACACCTAGCCTTCCAACACACCACAACACATTAATCCAATGCCTAACCTACCCACCAATACCACAAAAGTTGTGACGATTGCTACGAGGTAGGCGAAAAAACCAAAAAGGCCTAATGCCAAATGGAAAAATTCCTACCAGGCCCCCGGACAACCCGGGCGACCAACCTAAGGTCCATAGCAAGGCCAATGGAAAGCTTAGACCCTGAGCTAAAAGGGAGTGGAGGGTGGGCGACTCTCGAAGGGGCGACGAAGAATGAGGCCGAGGGGAGGGCTGGCGCTGCAGAATATAGTCTGGAGAACACGCCCCCTCGGCGGCACCGGGTTGGGTGCCTGCCGATGGGCGTGGGCGCCAGCCAGGTGAACGGAGGAGGCAGGGGGCTCACGCCCCCTGCTTGAGGCGGAGTCCGGCTCCTGACCACAACCACTCCCCTCTCTTGCAAGAGGAGAGTCTTTCCAGGATCAAATCAGAAGCTGGGACGGCTTCTGTAAATCTGGGACTGCCCCTAGAAAACAGGGACACATGGAAGGTCTTCTGCGAAGATACAGCTCCCAGAATTCCTGGGGGGAAGCCATGGTTGTTAAAAATGGTATAATAATAATAATAATAATAATAATAATAATAATAATAATAATAATTTATTTATACCCCGCCCATCTGGCTGGGTTTCTCCAGCCACTCTGGGCGGCTTCCAACCGAATATTAAAAACAATACAGAGTCAGACATTAAAAACTTCCCGAAACAGGGCCGCCTTCAGTTGTCTTTTAAAAGTAAAATAGTTGCTTATTGCCTTGACATGTGGTGGGAGGGCGTTCCACAGGGCAGGCGCCACTACCGAGAAGGCCCTCTGCCGGTTCCCTGTAACCTCACTTCTCACAGTGAGGGAACCACCAGAAGGCCTCCGGTGTTGAACCTCAGTGTTTGGGCAGGACGATGGGGGTGGAGATGCTCCTTCAGGTATACAGGACTGAGGCCATTTAGGGCTTTGAAGGTCAGCACCAACACTTTGAATTGTGCTCGGAAACTTACTGGGAGCCAATGAAGATCTTTCAGGACTGGTGTTATGTGGTCTCAGCGGCCATTCCAAAACACCAGTCTAGCTGCCGCATTCTGGATTAATTGCAGTTTCTGAGTCACATTCAAAGGTAGCCCCAAGTAGAGCGCATTGCAGTAGTCCAAGCGTGTTGCTTTGAATGTATGGTGTGAATTTGCCTTGTTCTCTTTTCAAGGACCCAGATTGTAGGCCTCTCTTTCCTAAGCAAACTCTAGGGCAAGTGTGTGTGTGTGTGTGTGTCTGTGTGTGTGTTTTCAGTTACAGCTGAGCAGCTTTTGGGTATTATGTTCCTTTATAATTAATACAGTCAATATTTCACAGCCGTCATTTGAGGCAATCGTCTTCATTAAATAACGAAAAAAGGCCAACCAGCCAAATAAGAAGTGAGGCATCTCTTTAATATTTAATGGGCCTCCTTCGCAATGGTAATAAGAGAACATTTAGCTTGTCTCTATTAAAGGAGAGAGGAGTGGGGTGGAGGGTGTGCGGAAATGATAGAAATCGCGACGACACCTGATGCTTCAAAAGCACTGTCTTGAGGAACAAATATTCAAATGGACTTATAAACAGCAAGCCTGGCATGCAAAATGCAAGGTAATTGCATTTCCAAAGAGATAAACTTCAACGCCTTTTTTTGCATGGATATTTTACATGCACTAGAAGCTTTCGGCAATTAGGGGCAATTCAGATGCACGTGAAGTCTAGTTAAGGTACATCTCTGCTGGATCAGATGAAATGTTCATCAAGTCCAGAGAGCGGAGATATTTCAAGCCTGGGAGCCAAATGTAGTCCTTTAGGTCTCTGTATTTAGCGATTGAATTGGGACGCAGGTGGCGCTGTGGGTAAAAACTCAGTGCCTAGGACTTGCCGATCGCATGGTCGGCGGTTTGAATCCCCGCGGCGGGGTGCGCTCCTGTCGTTCGGGCCCAGCGCCTGCCAACCTAGCAGTTCGAAAGCACCTCCGGGTGCAAGTAGATAAATAGGGACCGCTTACCAGCAGGAAGGTAAACGGCGTTCTGTGTGCTGCGCTGGCTCGCCAGATGCAGCTTGTCACGCTGGCCACGTGACCTGGAAGTGTCTGCGGACAGCGGTGGCTCCCGGCCTCTAGAGTGAGATGAGCGCACAACCCTAGAGTCTGGCAAGACTGGCCCATACGGGCAGGGGTACCTTTACCTTTACTATTTAGCCATTGAGGCTGTCCCCACACCACATTCCTTCCTGGGCCACACCTGTCACCACCACTCCTATTTCTTGAGTGTTTTTTTTCCTGGCTGGAACATGTCCTTGAATGTTAAAAGTGCTTCTTGCTGGCCTTCGATGGAGGACAGAGAGGGATCGTGTATGCGTGCGTAGAAACTAGTCTAGCGTAAAGTGGTAAAATTCCCATTTACTTCTCTGCCCAATTCGCCTCTGGTCCCACCCAGTAAAACAACAAAAATGGCAATGCGATCTTTCGAATGGACTCGTTAAAAGAGTCATTGCAGGTCCATGGGCATGTTGTGTTAGACAAGCGAGATTTTAGCTCCTCGAACAACAAAATGGTATCTGTGCTAGCAGCAAGAGATTGCTTGCTGGCATTCTTCAGAGAGGTGCTTTTGTTTCTCCCTCTTGACAACTGCAAAACTCAGCACTCATTGGGGAAACCACACAACAGTAACATTCAATGTGGTGTACACAGTTGCTGCTGTTGCTGTTATAATTTCTTTGCCACTTTATCTTGTCCGGAGCAAACAAGAAAGGGAAAATACATTAAAAAACATCCCACTCATTTCAAAAAAGCCACAGTTAGTTAAAAACAAAGATCTGGTTATAGAGAAAAGTCTTTGCCTGGCACCTAAAGAGATATATTGATGGCGCTAGATGAGCCTCCCTGGGCACAGAATTCCATAAAGGGGGAGCTACCGCAGAAAATGGCTTACACAATATGTCACAGAAGTTATTTTCTTTTGCTGGTAATGAGGCAGGCTGGGTCCGATATAGTACCTGAAATAGTTATGGCAAAAAGTGGAATGCAAGTTTGCTTATTTCTTCTTTTGTTCCTGCACAGTATCATAGCTCTTTCAGAACTAAAATGCCAACTCTTGAATCTATTGTCATTATAGTTATTAGAGTAATTTTTTTGAAATGCGCAATTATCACTGTCTATTACTCTTAATGAATGAACGGCTTCTTTTGTTGTAGGCATTCAAAGCACAATTCTAGATATATCTACCCAGAAATATGGCCTGTTGAGTTCAATGGGACTTAATCCTAGGTAGGTCTGTATAACTGGAAGCCTAAATATATTTAAGATCTCTGTATAAAATAAACATTTTGAGCAGAAGATTGTCGTAACGCAAGCTGCTTAAAAGAGTATTTGAACAGAAACAAGTAATTCCAGAGGTTACAGGCACTTACCAGGAAGAGGGTCTTCTCAGTAGTGGTGCCCACCCTGTGAAACGCCCTCCCATCAGATGTCAAGGAAATAAACAACTATCTGACTTGTAGAAGACATCTGAAGGCAGCCCTGTGTCAGGAAAAATTTAATGTCTGATGTTCTTCTTTTTTTTATGTGCTGTAAGCCACCCAGAGTAGCTGGGGAAACCCAGCCAGATGGGCAGGGTATAAATAAAATAATAATAATAATAATAATAATAATAATAATAATAATAATAATAATGATAATAATTACCATCCAGGGATTAGTTTCCTAAAGACTGTGCTCTTTACGATATATAGTTTATTTACACAGATACACAACCTGAGTCTACAATGGTGGGGCTCACAGCCTTAACACCCCAGAAAGTCTTGCTTCTCCCGTAGCCACAGCCTTGGATTCCAGCAGAAATCAGGCATTGATCTCACTCTCTGGATTCTTCTAACAGCCTGTTGCATCAACAGAAGTATAGTGTCCAGATCAAGGCAAATAATAGTACCACCAGTGCTCCCCCCCCCAGCCATAATTGACTGGAACCCAGTTCTGGCACCTCTCAGGTGGGCACCAAAGCCATTATAAGAGAACAAGGGAGATGTTCATGGTGAGTTCCAGCACCTCTTTTTCTAGGAAAAGAGCACTGTGTACCACTCTTTTCTCCCTTGGTCAGACCACACCTTGAATACTTGTGTTCATTTCTGGGTGCCACAGTTTAAGAAGTTTATTGACAAGCTGCAACGTGTACAGAGGAGGGCAAACAAGATGATCAAGGGTATGAAAATCAAGCCTTATGAGGAACAGTTGAAGGAGCTGGGTGTGTTTAGCCTGGAAAAGTGGAGACTGATAAGAGATATGATAGCCATCTTCAAATATCTCAAGGGCTGTCACACGGAGGAGCATGCTTGTTTTCTCCTGCTCTGGAGGGTCAGAGTCATACCAATGGATTCAAGTGACATGGAAGGAGATTCTGACACAACATCACAAAGAACTTTCTGACAGTAAGAGCTGTTCGACAGTGGAATGGCATCCCTTGGATAGTGGTGGTCTCCTCTTCCTTGGAGGTTTTTAAGCAGAGGTTGGATGGCCATCATCCATGGATGCTTTAGTAGAGATTCCTGCATTGCAGCAGGTTGGAATACATGACTAATTTGACAATTCTATTATTCTATTATTCCATACTCCCAGCCCAGCCCAGCTCTCTCTCTCTCTCTCTCTCTCTCTCTCACTGACTTTTGTCTTTCTCACTACCAGACAGGTGAGGGAGGGGGCCAATCCATTTGCCCTCTGAAACAGAGCAACTTCCTTTCTTTCACAAATGAACCCATAGTTTGGGCCCATTAATTCACCAAGAGACTTGCCTTGCTCCTTCAACAATGGAATATAATAATAATTTGGGAATCCCCCCAACTTGCAACAATATATAAACAGTGTTACCTCTGGTTAAGAACTTAATTCATTCTTGAAGTCCGTTCTTAACCTGAAACTGTTCCTAACCTGAGGTGCACTTTCACTAATGGGGCCTCCTGCTGCTGCTGTGCCGCCGCCGCCCAATTTCTGTTCTCATCCTAAAGCAAAGTTCTTAACCCGAGGTACTATTTCTGGGTTAGCGGAGTCTGTAACCTGAAGCGTCTGTATTCACTGTATTAATATCCTGGGGGTTGAACCTGTGATGTTCTGCATGTACAACAGATACCATACCACTTGGCTACAGCTGTTCCCTTGTGTTACAGATTTTAGGAGTATGGGCATGCCAGCCTTCTTAAGGAATTTCACTAACCTTTGTCCCCAAATGATAGCTCCCAATCCACCTCTGCTAAAATTTGGTGCAGATATTACTTGGGGGTTTACTTACAGGTTTAAGAAGCTGAAGCAATTGTTTCTTTGACCGTGCCACCCAGAAAGCTTTTGGCTGTACTGGGATCTGTGTCTCCCATTTCTGAGGTCCGTGTTTATTTCCTGTAACAATGTTGGCTCCCAGAAACTCTGTTGAATTACTTTTGCTTTCTGGAGTCATTCTGTAGCTCTGCTGTCCAAGGGATACAGTCTTCAGGGCAGGCAACCTCTGACAGCACCACATTTAAAATGGAATGGGATAAATGACCCTTCTTCTTCTTTTTTCTATAGCAAAAGCAAGCAGCCAAAAGTGCCTGAAGTATTCCGTTGATGGAATTTCAGCCACATTTATTTGTTCAGCTTCGAGGCAGCGAGAACTTGGATGAACACATTTTATGAGTTACATTTCCCCTTCAGTTATAATATTAATTAAAATTCACATTAGGGGGCGGGAAGGTGGACTTGCAATCTCCAACCATATCTTAATTTGGAGTTTAACCTGGGTCTTATCATTAAATAAGAGTCACTCTCACACAGGCTGAAAGAATTAAATGGCAAATGGGAAAGGTTGCACGTAGTCCCCGGAAGTCAATGATGACTAAAGCTGCAATCCTAACCCCACTTCCCTGGGAGAAACCCCCATTATATTCAGCAACAAATCCTTCTGAGTAGACATGGTTAGGATTGTGCTGCTAATCCCATTAACTGAAAGCAGTGGAATAGGATTAATTTAAATCCTATTGATTCCAATAGGTATTAGTTGCAACTAACTCTTCTCGGTGTGTCCCCCTTGTGATGGATTATATTGACTTGTGCATTCATTCATATATCACAAAAAACCCTTTCATGATGTGTTATGGCCTTTCTGTGACCACTCAAGATCTCAGATGCTATCAAGGATCATGATGAAACATGGGAACAAGTTCAGTCTCCCATTCATGGGAAGCTCTATAGGTCAAATGCATTTAAAACATGTTTTGAATTGAGAGTTGAGCCTCTAGTCTATTAGACTACTCTAACCATCTCCAGCCTCATGTCCTCCAGATGTATTTGACTCCAACCCCAACCAGCCCAATCCATCATCGGCAATGGGCAAGGTTTATGAGACTTATAGTCCAACAACATCAGCAGGGCAGCAGTATGGGGAAGCTTGCTCTACTCAGGGCTAGCCTACCCATGAGATGAGGTGAAGTTGTGGTCTCAGGGCAACAGGCTCCAGACAGCTTGAAGGGGCAGCAGATCTCACTTACAAAGAGGTGTCCACTGTCCTCCTGCACTTGTGGGTCTCCTCGTCTGTTGTACAACTTCCACCCACCTACTGCTGCACACTAACTCACCTCCTCATCATACATTTGCAGAGTCATTTAGTCCAATCCCCTGCAATGTAAGAATCTCAACTAAAGCATCCATGGCCACCCAACCTCTGCTTAAAAACCTCCAACATAGGAGAGTCCATCATCTTCCAAGTGAATCTCTTCCACTGTCGAACAGCTCTTATGAAATCGAAGCCATTGGTTTGGGCCCTACCCTCTGGAGCAGGAGAAAGCAAGCTTCCTTTAGATATTTGAAGATGACTATCACATCTCCTCTCAGTCTCATCTTCTCCAGCTCTTCTATCTGCTAGAGATGTGAGGGATTAAACTTAGGAATTTTTCCATGCAAAAGCATGTGTTCTACCAGTGAGTAATGGCTTCTCCCTGCAGTGTAACATTATAAATACACTGGTACTTTGGGTTACATACGCTTCAAGTTACAGACACTTCAGGTTACAGACTCCGCTAACCCAGAAATAGTAACTCGGGTTAAGAACTTTGCTTCAGGATGAGAACAGAAAGCTTGCTCTGGCAGTGCGGCAGCAGCGGGAGGCCCCATTACCTAAAGTGGTGCTTCAGGTTAAGAACAGTTTCAGATTAAGAACGGACCTCTGGAACGAATTAAGTACTTAACCCAAGGTACCACTGTATTTAAAAGCAATGAAGCCATTGAGCCAGTGAAGACACATATTTGACATGGAATATCCTCTGCAGAAACACATCAGTTGCCTTGATTATGGAATTTTTGGGTTCTTCCCAGCTGTGCATTCCAGAACTCTGGGACTTAGCATTTTTCTCCTGCTGGTTGTATAGTGACTTCTGCTGGCTTCATGTTGGTGGTATAGAGAGTGTATTAATACTGGTTTTGGAAAGGATGTGATTCAGTGCTGGATAATCTACTTTACATGCATGAAGTCCTATGTTCAATCCCTGAAATATGCAGGTAGATTTGGGAGAGATCCCTGCCTAAAACCCTGGAGGGTGACTGCAGGTCAGTATAGACAGTACCAATGATCTGATTTCATATAAGAAACATCCCACATCCTTTCAGCCTCCTTCCCTCAACAAGAAATGATTCTTTCCCGCTGTTTATTGTACTACAGTGGTACCTTGGGTTACATACGCTTCAGGTTACATGCACTTCAGGTTACAGACTCCGCTAACCCAGAAATAGTACCTTGGGTTAAGAACTTTACTTCAGGATGAGAACAGAAATCATGTTCCCGCGGCGCGGCCGCAGCAGGAGGCCCCATTAGCTAAAGTGGTGCTTCAGGTTAAGTACAATTTCAGGTCAAGAATGGACCTCTGGAACAAATTAAGTACGTAACCAGAGGTACCACTGTACATGGCATTTCTATATGAGTCGTTTCCTCTTCATTGAGTATTTCACCGAAAATTCCTCTTGATGCCAAAACTTTCAGCATGAAATCTGAACCAAGTGAAATTTCCAAACGGACCTGAACTCTTGCTACACATAGATGTGAATGAAGCTGTTCGCATCTCTGTGCAGCAGGTGAGATCTTGCAGTGCTAGAAAATATTGAGGATAATAATAATAAAAAATTGCAATGCAGGAAGTATCCTTGAAAGTGAATAGAATATCTGCCTTATTACCCTGGGGGACACCTTTCACCCAGCATCTATATCTGCCCACTCCTTAAGAGTCCTTCTCTGGAGTCTAATTCCCCAGGAAGATGGATCTGCTATCAGTTCTTCATGCTATTGATGCTTTAATGTAATACATGTCAGGAAAGGTTACATTTCCTCTCCATATTTTCCTCCAAATTATGTCAAATCTCATCACGTAATGTGCTGTCAGCACACGGCACAGCGATAGCCAATTTGATTCAATGTGACATGCGGTGGCAGAGGTCGTTTCACAGATTCCTGGTGTATTTTCCCTCCCTCTGGGGGTTTTCTACCTACGATTTCAAAGCAGTTTATAACCAACAAAATCCAGTGTTTTCCATCTCATTGAAGAGCCTCATTTGGGGCGGCGATAAATAGAGTTGCAGTATAATCCTATGTGCTGCAACAGTGCTATGTGCTCCTATCTATGTCTGCTCAGAAGTAAACCTCTCTGAGTTCACTGGGGCTTCCTCCCAGGAAAATGCGCACAGGATTGCAGCCATGGTATCTTCTTTTATTCTGTAGCTTGCTTCTTATGCACATAGACAGAGACTGCACTGAGACTGGGAAGGCAAGCCTTGTTATTTGTTTGTTTCATAAGATATGATGATCTTTATTGTCATTGTCCCATACAGAAAAACGAAATTGAAAAAAATCTACGTAAGACATTAAAAAACGAACAAGCTTGCTATCCCAGCTATCCCAACCTGGTTAGCCCCCTAAAAACTCTGATACCCCATAATTAAATGCAATATACTCCCATAGAGTATATGGTTTACACTGCGTTTAAAACCAAAATCGCATTTGGATAGAAACTGTTTCTCAGATGCCTAGTCCTAGTCTTTATAACCCTGTACCTTCTTCCAGAAGGCAGAAGCTGAAAGAGATAATTTCCAGGGTGCGCACTATCCTGCGCTATCTCTGCAGCTTTCTTATGGCACCTGGAAGCGTAGATTTGAAAAGTGCACCCAATTATTCTCTCCGCAGTCTTTACAAAGCTGGACAGCATTGTTTTTTCCCTGACCGTGCAGCTCCCAAACCACACACAGAGACCATAACTTAATACACTCTCAACAGTACAATGGTAAAATGCCATCAACAGGTCCTTCGAGAGATTGTTTTTCCGGAGGATTCTCAGAAAATTGGTACTGAACTGAGCCAAAACCTTTGGCAACAACATCTCCCTTTTGTGAAGGGGGAGGTATGAAAGGGAGAAAAGGTGGGGAAAGATTTTGGGTCTGGGGGAGACCCTGTGACATTAGACTGCCAATTAAACTTAATTGTTCAATGGGTGAAAGAGCTGGAATCAGGGCTCCGCCATATTCAATCACTACCCATCATTTGGAAGCCACATGCACACTGCCAGACAGATTGCTGGGGCTGTTAGCAAGACAGTGCCAACCACCAGTTGCAATTTGGACTGAATCCCAAGTCATCATCTTTCTTTAGAAAAAGAGCCAGTGTAGTGCCAAGTGTGTTAGACCTGGGTGACCAGGGTTCGAATCACCACTTGACCATCCAGCTCCCCAGGTGACCTTGGGAGCCAGTCACTGAAACTCATCCTAGTCTGCCTCACAGGGTTGTTGTGAGGATTAAATGAGGGGGGAGGGACCATGTACACCACCTTGAGCTCCTTGGTGAAAAGAGTTGGGATATAAATATGGTAAATAAATAAACAAGGAAAAGAAAGGAAAACATCACGAAGCTCCTTTTGTGTGGGTGTAGTTTGTTGACTATTTGTCTTGAGTTGTTAATTGATTATATTTGCATTTATTAATTTCAATAGATAGATAGATGTTAAATAGACAGACAGAGATGCTCAGGTGAAAATGAGGGCTCCAGCTAACTCAGTTTCAATCTCTTAGAGGACATATTTCCTTGTCTCTCTGAGTTACACAGTGGTACCTCGGGTTAAGTACTTAATTCGTCCCGGAGGTCCGTTCTTAACCTGAAACTGTTCTTAACCTGAAGCACCACTTTAATTAATGGGGCCTCCCGTTACTGTCGTGCCGCCAGAAAATGATTTCTGTTCTCATCCTGAAGCAAAGTTCTTAACCCGAGGTACTATTTCTGGGTTAGCGGAGTCTGTAACCTGAAGTGCATGTAACCTGAAGCATATGTAACCCGAGGTACCACTGTAGATGTCAGTCAGAAGATTCCAACCTGGACTTTGTCCAGATGGACTTTATTTGTATGTTCAGTGCTTTCGTGCTCCCAGCATGAGAAAATGATGCAAACCTGAAACACCTTTACTTGTACCTCGTATGTACATTTGGCCAGAGCCAAAAATGAAATTGGAGCTCAGGTTTGTGTGCATTTTCCCCATTGACAAGTTGCTAGTATGATCATTGTAGCTGACATGTTCACTGCGTTTCAATTGCTGAATTTTGTATCTGGTTTCTTTATTTAGTGTGCATCATTTTTGCATTGTCAATCACCTTGAGACATTCCATATGTTACGACCAACAAGTCTAATGCACTAATAATAAGGTGTTGTATCCAATGTGCGTGTGCTTTAAAAGTTTGGCATGTATGTAGCTGTTAGTACCAAGCACAATACACTGTCCATCCCCATGATTAGAAAAAAAAAACACCCCAGAATCAGTTATGAAAAACAAGCAGAAAAAAATAGCAAGTTACGCAAAACTTGTATAATATATGCACATTCGCTCTAATTAAATCATTTATTCAGGTTTCTCAATCCCACTTTTCATGTTGCAGAATCTGGATTGCCTAGGTACAGAATTTTATTTTATTGTATTCTGGTAAGGCAAACACAGACCTCTGAATGTTATGTGAGGGAGATTATTACATGAGTAGGTTAACTCCATGCTGTAACTTCTCTCTTTTTGCCACTTCACCATCTCATGAGTCGCAATCTATGTCAGGTGAATAAATGAATTGGCCCAATTTTCTGTTCTCATTATGGGTTTTGTCATGGCAGGTGAATTATCGTGGGATTTTGTCGCCTGATCTATTTGGTGAAATATGAGTGTTCCAAGGACATTTCAGCTCTTATTTTCTATGATGGGATTTTCCAGACTCCCCCTTTTCACCTTTCTTCCTACCCCTCATGAACAAGAGGCCTTAACAAGGGTGTGTGTGGAATTACCACCCTGGGTTTTAATTCAAAGAGGGTGAGATGCCAGGTGATATGAACAGGTCAGGCATCCCAGGTAGAACTGGGTTGATATTCTGCACTGCGACATTTAAAGGTGCAAAGACAACATCATGAATTAAATGATGCAGGAAAGTTCTGCAAAGAGCCCAGCATATGCATGAAACCTCGATACATTTTGCCGCAACAGCAGCGCTTGGGGGAAAATATGGGTCTTGTAAAAGCCTACCAGAATCATAATTCCATTGAAACATCAAGGGATCATCATAGAATCAGAAGAGCTGCCCATTAATTTTTATCCCAATAGAAAGAATTATTTCACATGGAAAACCCTGGAAGCAAGATTCACCTACCCCAGGCAGCAATCCTTGTAGGGTAGGGAGAAGCTGAGAAACAGTCCACTCTTTCACATACACCAGAAGTCGAATAATTGATCTCGTTGGGCTCTGACTGACCTGTGTTATACCAGCTGGAGACAGGACAATCTTAAGACTTCTGCCTCTGGCTGAGAGGGGCCAGCTGGAGCCCAGGCGATTGATTAAGTGACCTTTATCTTGCAAGCTTTACAGAGACTTGATGGGAAGGCAGGGGCAGGATGAGTTTTAAAGGTTTCCAGATCTCCTCCTGACTGGTCCTTCAGACCTGCTTGAGGTCAGCAAACTCTGTGCTCCTTTTCCCCATTGGAGAGTGGTCATTGAGCCCCACAGCTGTCCAGAATGCCCTGAGGAGGGTTAGGATGGTCCAATAGGTAAAGGACCACTGGATGGTTAAGTCCAGTCAAAGGTGACTATGGGGTTGTGGTGCTCATCTCGCTTTCAGGCCGAGGCAGCCGCTGTTTGTCCACAGACAGCTTTCTGGGTCATGTGGCCAAGAGGACTAAACCACTTCTGATGCAACAGGACACCGTGATTGAAACCAGAGTGCATGGAAACGCCGTTTACCTTCCCACCACAGTGCTACCTATTTATCTACTTGCACTGGCGTGCTTTCAAACTGCTAGGTTGGAAGACAGAACAATGGGAGCTCATTCCCGTCACAGGGATTTGAACTGCTAACCTTCTGATCGGCAAGCCCAAGAGGCTCAGTGGTTTAGACCACAGCACCACCTGCGTCCCCATAACCTCAGCAGAGATCCTAGTTAGAAATTACTAACGTGCAATGATTACAATTTAGAAAGATCCTGGTGGAAATTGACACTGTGTGGATGCAGGTGACCAGTGACCACAATGTGAAAGAAACAACTTGGGCCATATTCACACCATCACAGTGCTCGAATGTGGTCATCGTCAGCTGATAATGTACCCAAGAAGGCAGGTTATAAATTCATTTTAATGAATAAAGTCAGATACAGTGGTACCTTGGGTTACATACGCTTCAGGTTACAGACTCCGCTAACCCAGAAATAGTACCTCTGGTTATGTACTTAATTCCTTCCGGAGGTCTGTTCTTAACCTGAAACTGTTCTTAACCTGAAGCACCACTTTAGCTAATGGGGCCTCCTGCTGCTGCTGCACCGCCATCGCACGATTTCTGTTCTCATCCTGAAGCAAAGTTATTAACCTGAGGTACTATTTCTGGGTTAGGGGAGTCTGTAACCTGAAGCGTATGTAACTCAAGGTACCACTGTATACATAATGTACTTAAAATGTGGGAAATATAAGCACCATAAGAACAGAAGAACATAAGAAGAGCCTGCTGGATCAGGCCAATGGCCCATGTAGACCAGAATCCTGTTCTCACAGTGGTCAAGCATGAAAGCAGGATCCCAGCACAAGAGTATTCTCCCTTTCCGCAGTTGCCAGAAAAGCAGTCTTCCCTTTTGTGTTTTCCAGTAAAATCTGGAACACTCTTCATTATAGGATGACAAGAAAGAGGTGTGAAGTCTAATAAACTGCTACCTACCTAAGGTAAAGGTAAAAGGTAAAGGTACCCCTGCCCATACGGGCCAGTCTTGACAGACTCTAGGGTTGTGCGCCCATCTCACTCAAGAGGCCGGGGGCCCTGCGCTGTCCGGAGACACTTCCAGGTCACGTGGCCAGCGTGACATCGCTGCTCTAGTGAGCCAGAGCCGCACACGGAAACGGCGTTTACCTTCCCGCTAGTAAGCGGTCCCTATTTATCTACTTGCACCCAGGAGTGCTTTCGAACTGCTAGCTTGACAGGCGCTGGGACCGAACAACGGGAGCGCACCCCGCTGCAGGGATTTGAACCGCCGACCTTTCGATTGGCAAGCCCTAGGTGCTGAGGCTTTTACCCACAGCGCCACCCGCGTCCCTACTACCTACCTATCTGCATATTAATGCATGGTATGCGGATCAGCTTAGTTGATATCAGAAGTCACAAACTCCCTCAAGCTTGCCTAATACAAAAAGTGTGTGCCTGCATTTGCCTCTTGTTGAAATGAATGGGGCTGCTTGTACTTTGAGGTGCCTTGCACTGATATTTATATTATGGGTTATTGGAGCAACCTTAAGCTGATCCAAAATTACCAAAGAGACCATAGAGACAGAGGTGCTACAGGTGTTAACTAAAGGCTACAGCCGGCTAGCTCAAACCAAAGGTATTGTCAGTTTCGCAACATGCCTTGCCAATTGCGCCTTTTGCAGTGATATAAACAAATGATGCGTAAAGGCCATTATCACGTTCTTTATGGAACAGGAAGGCCTGCAACCCAGATTTATGTCTCGCCAAAGCATTATTTCCTACAATATTATCCATTAGTTGTGCACAAACATGTTCAGGCAATTTAGATAACGTAGGTAATGGTGGGACAGAGTGATATGAAAACCCTGGGGAAAACTTATTCAGATATGGGTGTCATTCTGCTCCTCGTGTCCAGATGCAAACTGACGGATTGCAATAACAAATTAATCACAAAAGGCTGTGAGCAGGTGAGATGTGAAGCAAGAGAAATCGTTACATTTAAGAGCTGGGTGTTTTCAATGGAAAGGGAGATTGACCATTAGGGGTAGGAAAGTTTCATTAAAAGCCTTCTCACCCATAGACTCGATTGGTGGCCTTGTGCAAGTTATGTTCCTAAGCCTCAGCTACCCACCTGTGACAACCACAGGGGTGTTATGAAGCTGAATGTGACGAGGAAGGTAAAATCCTTTACCAGCTAAGGATAAAGGTAAAGGTAAAGGGACCCCTGATCATTAGGTCCAGTTGTGGCCGACTCTGGGGTTGCGGCGCTCATCTCTCTTTATTGGCCGAGGCAGCCGACGTACAGCTTCCGGGTCATGTGGCCAGCATGACTAAGCCGCTTCTGGTGAACCAGAGCAGCGCACAGAAACACTGTTTACCTTCCCACCAGGGTGGTACCTATTTATCCACTTGCACTTTGACGTGCTTTTGAACTGCTAGGTTGGCAGGAGCAGGGACCGAGCAACAGGAGCTCACCCCGTCTCGGGGATTTGAACCACCAACCTTCTGATCGGCAAGTCCTAGGCTCTGTGGTTTAACCCACAGCGCCACCCGCGTCCAGCTAGGGATACAATCTAGCAATTTCTTTTGCTCTGAGAAACTGTCCCCTTGCGACTTCCCTCAACTTGGATGTCTTTAAAAGAAGATCAGACAAATTAATGAAGGATGAAACTTTCAATGGCTAGAAATCCTATGTTCTGCCTTCACTGTTGGTGGCAGATGGCATCTGTAGAACAGAGGAGTGTGCCTTTGGGAGTGAAGTCAAACTGTTGCAAGGTTACCATGCCTGCTGTGGCTGTAGAGACCAATACAGGAGAGACATGTTTTGCTGCAGTTGGGGCAAAATAAGCCATCCAGTTGTGCTACTGCAGGTGCACCATGACATTTCTTCTCTCTGTGGTCCTCCCAGTGGTCATTACTCCTCTGGTCACTGCTGTGGATACACGGCCAGACTGCCTGTCCCCAGGCAAGGCAGGAATCTTTTGCCCAGTGTAGGGCTCAAACTCACAACCCTGAGATTTAGAGAGTCTTGCTCTATCTACCGAGCTATCTGAAATAACATGGCACTTGGTGAATCATAATACTTCCCTCCCCTACCCGCAACCCAGGCTCATGACTGAGTGGGTGTTTGAAGGCTCCTGGGGAAGTTGAGAAAACATTGGACCCCCATTACAGTTTGTTTGGAGGCACACTCTCTCTGTGTGTGTGTGTGTGTGTGTGTGTGTGTGTGTGTGTGTATCTCAGTAGTTCAGCTCATTATCCGATACAAGGGAAGGTTTTTCCATCATTGTATGCAGGCCTCACCAAAGCCCAAAATCCCAGTGACTTTTAGAGAGTGATATTTTGTTCTCTTCCTTTTCCTTCTGGTCTCTAATGCTTATTGATTACTTTTTCTTTTATCACTTTCTATTGATTACTTGTGTCCATAGTTATTCATAAGACATATTGATTATGTAGTAATTAACCTCTAATGGGGGTCAACTAAGGTCAACAGTATGGCCTTGCCTATCTCGATTTTTTTGTTAATTTGTGTTTATTGGGATTTTGTTTTTCTCATTTTCAGTTTTGCAATTGATTTTGTTTTTCTCAGCATGGGCTTCTTTGATATGCCATGAAATATTGAAATTGTTTACAAGCTGTGTTGCGTTGTCTACTGCATTATTTTTCTTGGCTGATGCCCCTGCTAATTGCTATAATGCAGTCTTCTCCAAACTGGTGGTCTCCATATGTCTCAGACAACAACTCCTGGCTAGGGATCATGGGAGTTGTAGTCCAAAGCATTTGAATGTCACCAGGTTGGCAAAGGCTGCAATAATGTTTTTAACTATTGTACTGTGTTGTTGAGTATTCATTAAGAAATAAAGGTAAAGGGATCCCTAACCATTAGGTCCAGTCGTGACCAACTCTGGGGCTGCGCGCTCATTTCGCTTTATTGGCTGAGGGAGCCAGTGTACAGCTTCTGGGTCATGTGGCCAGCATGACGAAGCCGCTTCTAAAGAACCAGAGCAGCACACGGAAACACCGTTTACCTTCCTGCCGGAGCAGTACCTATTTATCTACTTGCACTTTGACGTGCTTTCGAACTGCTAGGTTGGCAGGAGCAGGGAGCGAGCAACGGGAGCTCACCCTGTCACAGGGATTTGAACCACCAACCTTCTGAGCAGCAAGTCCTAGGCTCTGTGGTTTAACCCACAGCACCACCCATGTCCCTTATTCAGAAATAGAGACGTGCTTTATGTAGGTAGATATGTATGTTTTGCATACATCAAAATCCAAACAAATATTGGAAGTGTTTATCTGTGGTCACAGCCTCTGGAGAATTCTAAGGGAATACCAGTGATTTTGAGAATACCAGGGAACATTTCTCTGAAGGTGCCCCATACACTTCTAGCATTGAACTGAATTTCAAACCGTGTAAAATGTTTAGGTAAACATTAATGATGCTTCTGCCTGGCTTAAACTCTCAAGGATTTTCCGGGAAGATAAAATATTAGAATTTTTTTCATTGAACTTTAGTTGAAGAGGATCTTTTGCATTTCTCCATTTCTGATTAGAAGGCTGGTGCTGGCTTCTGCTGATGTTTGGCGTACCTTATCCTTGAATATTTTTGGACTGAAACTCCTATACACAGCTGCCTGCAGGACTGGTAGTCAGAGATGGTGGGAGTTGTAGTCAAAGAACATCTGGAGGGCCACAAGATCTTCATCCCTAATGGAGAAGTTCATTGTATCACATACTTGTAGGCAATGCTTTTTTTCTAGAAAAAGAGGTGCCAGAGCTCATGATGAATTTCTCCCTTGATCACTTACAAAGGCAATGGTGCCCATCTGAGAGGGGTTGGAGCTGAGCTCTGGTGAGCTCTTTCTGAAACAAAGTCCTGCTTATAGGTACTGAGTCCTACAAGTACCTACATACTTGTAGGTACTGAATCACATACTTATAGGTAGTGTGCAAAATGTGCTCAAAATTGAAATTGAAATACTTTATTCTCACTTGTACAACTTGTATACAGTAAGATTACATGAGCACCCCCCACTCAGCTCTCTTAATTCCCCTCCTTTACTGACACACACCCACCAAACCCGAAAGTCAGTTGCCTTTTGTTATCTTTTCATTCAGCAGCCTAACAGCCCAGGATAGAAGCTGTTCTTTACCCTGTTGGTGCGACTAATCATGTTTCTATATCTTCTGTCCGAGGGCAGGAGATCAAGAAAGTGCCAGCCAGGGTGTGAATAATCCCTGAGAATTTTCCTCACTCTCCTGAGGCAATGTTCTTCCGCAATGTCATCCAGCGGATTCACGGGACAGCCCATAATATCTTATGCTGTATTCACCACCCTCTGTAGGCACTTCCTATCAGTTGATGTCAAACTAGCATACCACACCATGATGCAGTATGAAAGGACACTTTCTATTGTGGACCGGTAGAAGGAGATCATCAAATGTTGACATTGTTCTTCTGCAATACTCTGAGGAGATGGAGTCTCGGTTGGGCCTTCTTAACCACATGGGTTGTATTGATTTTCCAAGTAAGGTCTTCATTGAGATAAACAATCATGACACCAGTTTTCAAAATCCCTCAGACATTTCTCCAAAGAAGGAACCTACGAGTCCATCTTTAAACATTGCGTTAGGAGAAATATAGTGAGAAATATATAGAATAACTCCCCCATCTCTGTTCCACCTTTCACTGTTCTCTCTCTCTCTCTGGCTCATTCTCTCGCACAAACCATGGTGCAGCCCAAACAACAAGCTTAATCCATTCAACAACTTCTATTACAGCAGAAAGGGCCCCCAAAACTTCAAAGAACTTCACAGAATGAAGGATTGGACCCTACATTTGGACCACTAGGTTCTGCTCGGCTGAGAAACATAATGCTCTGTGCTTCTGTCCCCATCGTAATTCTTTTCCTGCTTCCAGTTACTGATGGAATAAGGACAGCTAGAGGACTCTTATCAGGGCAGCTCATTCAGCAATATTAAGTGAACTTTGTTTTATGTTCAGACAGTTTAGCAATGATGCCTTTTATATGACTAATTTATGTCGGACATGTCAGGAGTGCTTTTTTTTTTCAGATTCATGGCATTCACCACGGCGTCAGCAGGCTTCCTTCCTATGCAATGTGCAGGGACATATTTAACTGGACAAAGGATGCAGTGGGAGAGAAACCACTTAGAAGCCCCCACTAGAGAAAATGCCTTGAAATAAAAATATATATGATCTCGTAGGATGCATAGGCTACCAAACAGACTTTACAACCCATAATATGAGTTGTGTTACTCATATTATGGGTCTGTGGGTTAACCCAACCTTTTGGAGTGCTTCTGAACACGCAAATGCAAGAACAGTCCTGCTGATGTCAGGGACGCAAGAACAAACCTACCCAGACATATATCTGCTTTAAAAGTGCTATTGATTTTATCCTTAATGATAATGGCTCAATGCACTATGACTCTGAATGCTAGGAATTGCAGGTGGGGAGAGTGCTGTTGTGCTCAAGTTATGCTTGTGGGCATTAGCATCTAGTAGTTGGCCACTGTCTTGGTCCGACGTCTTGCCAAATGCAAGGTGGTTCTTTTAAAAGGAGATTCGGAAGTAATGCAAAGCACAAGTGAGTGAGAAGATTAAAGATTTTATTCCAAACAGCAAGCAGTATATACATACCAAGCAAGCACTTCAATCTGCCACTAGGAAGCCCTCAAGAAGCAGCAAAGTGACTCCCCCTGGTAGCCTCAGTTTGCACAACCCCACAGGCAATCGGTCTGTGCATGAGCTTCTCAAAAACTCTGCCCCAAACCATTTGATCCACACAAGCTTGCTTGCTTGACTGGCTACATGCAGATCATTCACTACTGGCTACAGAGAGCCAGTGTGGTGTAGTGGTTAAGAGCGATAGACCCATAATCTAGAGAACTGGGTTCACGTCTCCACTCCTCCACATGCAGCTGCTGGGTGACCTTGGGCCAGTCACACTTCTCTGAAGTCTCTCAGCCCCACTCACCTCACAGAGTGTTTGTTGTGGGGGAGGAAGGGAAAGGAGAATGTTAGCTGCTTTGAGACTCCTTCGGGTAGTGATAAAACAGGATATCAAATCCAAACTCCGTTCTTCTTCTTCTACATGCAGGTTATTCATTAGCCACCCCCTTCCAATGCCTCACTTTCTCAAAACAATGTGCAACATCAAAGAAGGTACCCTGCACTATCGCTTCCTCCCAACTTATTAGGACATTAAAGGCTGTTCTTCACGCCATCAAATAACTTAACAAGAGACAGGGAGGGGGAAGGAACAGAGGCAGGAAGGGTAACTATGTCAGATCACTAACTCCTTGAAATACAATTTATCTGCCAGATAGATTGCCCATACAATGGACCCTCTGGATATGAATTTAATTCATTCTGGGGGTCCGTGCACACCCTGAAAAATCTTTATCCAGATGTGCTGCTTCTGCGCACACATGTGGGGCGATAGAGTGCTTCTGCGCATGCACAAGTGTCGAAAAATACTTCCGGGTTTGCCGCTTTCACAAGCCCAAGTTTGCGTTCCTCGAGAGTAACGTAACCCGAGGGTCTACTGTATACCTGATCCATCAGGCTTGCCTTGCTTTCTCATGAATAACTACTGTGGACTTCCATGTTATAAAGGGTAGCTTTGAAGAGGTTTTTAGTAGACCTGAGCTAAAGGTTTCAAAGGTCCACCAAGGCCCAAGGTCCACCATAACTCAGTACACCTTGAAAAGGTAACAGATGGGAGAGGGACAGAATTGGGTAGGGAATCCAAACAAGGACAGATTTTTACCTCATTTACTGCCAGCAGCAGTTATTCTCTCCCCTGGCTGGAAATCATTTTGTGTTTCCTCTCCCAAATTCTTTTTTTATCATACGCACACAGAGAGGAATTAGCAATGGAGGAGAAATTTGGTTCAGTTTGCATATAAAGGTAGACCTATGTAATTCACTTTCTTAAAAAAAGAAAAGAAAAGTGGACTGAAATGCAGCCCTCCCTCCTCCTCTGAAGTTTGCAGTCCAGCCAAACAATGTGTACAAAATGTGTTTAGGGATGTGGGTGGTGCTGTGGTCTAAACCACTGAGCCTCTTGGGCTTGCCGAGTGAAAGGTCGGTGGTTCGAATCCCCACAATGGAGTGACAGTGGCGGAGCTTCATACTCCTGCACTGGGGGTGGGGGGTGGATCGCTGGTTGGGACTGGGCTGGCATGTGTCCGGGGGGCATGGCACACTGCCTGCAGGGGCGTGGCACCAAGTGGGGGTGGGGGAACAGCCGTAATCACACCCCACCAGGATCAGGCTACCAGGGGCAGTACGCTCCCCCTGCACTCCTCTTCCTCCGCCAGTGCGGAGTGAGCTCCCGTTGTTCAGTCCCAGCTCCTGCCATCCTAGCAGTTTGAAAGCACACCAGTGCAAGTAGATAAATAGGTACTGCTGTGGCAGGAAGGTAAATGGTATTTCCGTGCGCCCTGCTTCTGTCACAGTGTTTCGTTGCACCAGAAGCCATTTAGTCATGCCAGCCACATGATCCAGAAAGCTGTCTGTGGACAAATGACGGCTCCCTTGGCCTGAAAGCGAGATGAGCGCTGCAACCCAAGAGTCACCTTTGACTGGACTTAACCTTCCAGGGGTCCTTTACCTTTACAAAATATGTACAGTAGGGCAAAGAGGGCATAAAAATTGCACACATTTGTGAAAATAGCATACAAAATGCATTCTTTTGGGAAAGATTATGGAAAATATGATTTGCAAAAAATGTATATTAAGCAAAATGCCATACAAAATACAGTATGAATATTATGAGAAACTCATAATAATGCTGCTGAATTTCCATAAGAACTATCTTAAATGAAGAAATATACAGTGGTACCTTGGGTTACATACGCTTCAGGTTACATATGCTTCAGGTTACAGACTCCACTAACCCAGAAATATTACCTCAGGTTAAGAACTTTGCTTCAGGATGAGAACAGAAATCATGCTCCAGCGGTGCAGCAGCAGCAGGAGGCCCCATTAGCTAAAGTGGTGCTTCAGGTTAAGTACAGTTTCAGGTCAAGAATGGACCTCTGGAACAAATTAAGTACATAACCAGAGGTACCACTGTACATGGTGTTTCTATATGAGTTGTTTCCTCTTCATTGAGTATTTCTCCGAAAACTCCAGCAGGAGGCCCCATTAGCTAAAGTGGTGCTTCAGGTTAAGAAGTTTCAGGTTAAGAACAGACCTCCAGAACGAATTAAGTTCTTAACCCAAGGTACCACTGTACATCAAAAATTGATGTGGGATTGAGGAGAACTGAACTGAAAGAACAGGTAACAGGTAGGGTACAAAACCCTATCCCAAATAATCACCCCTCTTCTCTGGCCCCTAAAATAACTCTGGAAGCATTGCTTTAACTACTTTCAGCTCAGATCTAGTTTTGGGAGCCAACATCAGTCTCCTTTTTAGAAACTATTGGCACATAACAGCAACTTTCTCATGCATAAGCTCCCCGCCACCCTGAAATCAAGGAGTGCTCAAAAGGAACTGCCATGTTCCATTTTTCTTCTTCGTTAGATTTCTCTTTCTCTAATAATAAAAAGCACAGCATAGAATGTTGCATTAGCTGGAGGTTAGCCTTGGAAAGTAATTTAATGTGAATATCATTATTAAAACCCTACTGCTTCCGATGGGTTTTTCAGATGAATAAATCTGTGGCAATATAAAATTACTTGATTTATAACTATGTATTAGTCAATTGAAATGTCAGTTATTATCTTCCCTTGCTCAAAAGCTTTGGATTTGTCATATAATTTTATGCATCTTTTAGAACAGGCTGAAAAAGTCTCAGGAAAGAATGTAAGAACAAAACTTCAGCCTGAAGGATAATAGCCAAGAAACTCATATTCCCCCCTATGTGGCTCAAGTAAGATATCAGAGAGTCGATAATTGATATGGCAAAATAGCTACATTTAGAAAAGTCATTTCTTGGTTAATAGAGCTTGATGACTAGACTAGACTGAAATGAATTTACTGCAGGGATATCTGTTGTAGCATGGGTCATGCAGAAGTTGAGTGTACAGTGGTGTACAACTACAAGGGATAGAAGAATCTGGTATTTCTAACATCTGACAGGTTCTCATTTTCACAGTCTTCAGTTCATCTCATTGCCCTATCAGTTTGCAACCTTCCCCCCCTTTTTTTAAGTATGCATGAAAATTCATGCACGCTTTGTTCTTATTTTTCTGAATATACAAGCAAGTTGCAAGCAATTTTCTCTAATATAAATGCATTTGTGCATTATTTCCATGATTATATGCATTTTTCTGCACACTTTCTCCCTGATTTGTTGTTGTTTAGTTGTTTAGCCATGTCCGACTCTTCATGACCCCATGGACCAGAGCACGCCAGGCACTTCTGTCTTCCACTGCCTCCTGCAGTTTGGTCAAACTCTTGCTGGTAGTTTCAAGAACACTATCCAACCATCTCGTCCTCTGTCGTCTCCTTCTCCTTGTGCCCTCCATCTTTCCCAACATCAGGGTCTTTTCCAGGGAGTCTTCTCTTCTCATGAGGTGGCCAAAGTATTGGAGCCTCAGCTTCATGATCTGTCCTTCTAGTGAGCGCTCAGGGCTGATTTCCTTAAGAATGGATAGGTTTGTTCTTCTTCCAGTCCATGGGACTCTCAAGAGTCTCCTCCAGCAGCATAATTCAAAAGCATCAATTCTTCGGCAATCAGCTTTCTTTATGGTCCAGCTCTCACTTCCATACATCACTACTGGGAAAACCATAGCTTTTACTATACGGACCTTTGTTGCCAAGGTGATGTCTCTACTTTTTAAGATATAAAAGTAGAGTTCCTCCCTAATATATGGGTGGAATTCAATCATGGTAAGCTCATTGAAATGAATGGATCTAACTTTGTCATTAATTTCAATGGGTCTATTCTGAGTAGAGCATAACCTATGTTTTGCCGCCGCCCCCCCTTTTGTACTTATTTGTTTGGTTGGGGAACCGCCACCACACAATTCACACAAGTATGATTTTTGAAGGATAGTGCCTTTGCAGTTCAGGAATTAGGCAGATTTGCATTAAAAAGAATGAACAATGTTTATTGCATTAGTGCACGGACCATAGCAAAATAAAACAAAATATCAAATGTTTGCGATGTTCATAGAAGTTCAGAAGTCACAACTAAAATTAATAAATAAAATGCAGACAGAATTCTAAAATAAAATAAATGAAGCTTTACCTATACAACGGGTAGGCATTACTAAAACAAAAAGTGACATTTGGAAACTATATCATGATATACTTTATGCTTTCATGTCTTCAAGTCTCCATGACACTTTACAGAAATGGAATCGAATAACTTTCCCCTAAGTGTGGCACTGTGGGTTAAGCCACAGATCCTAGGACTTGCTGATCAGAAGGTCGGCGGTTCGAATCCCCACGGCAGGGTGAACTCCCGTTGCTCAGTCCCTGCTCCTGTCAACCTAGCAGTTCGAAAGCACGTCAAAGTGCAAGTAGATAAATAGGTACCGCTCTGGCGGGAAGGTAAACGGCGTTTCCATGCGCTGCTCTGGTTCGCCAGAAGCGGCTTAGTCATGCTGCCCACATGACCCGGAAGCTGTATGCCGGCTCCCTCAGCTAATAAAGCGAGATGAGTGCCGCAACCCCAGAGTAGGCCACGACTGGACCTAATGGTCAGGGGTCCCTTTACCTTTTAAGTATGGTGGCACGTAACACAAACAAACAAAACCCTGCACAAGTCACATGTGAATTAGGGCTGCCATACATCCATATTTTTCTGGATGTTGCCAGGATTTCAAAGGCAGAATCAATGTCCAGGGAGAATTACCAAAAGGTGGTGCTTTGTCATGGATCTTAGGAAAGTCAGTTGAAGAAACGCGTCTTCTTGACATTTTTCTTTTTTAAAAAAAAGCTCTAAACTTTTGGGGCGTCCTGGTTTTTACTTTTTAACATATGGCAACCCTATGTGAACCAAACTACTTACCTACCCCCTCCCATCTCTACAAATAATCTCAGCTAAAAAGCAGAGTTTACATCCCCAGTCATCCATACAGCTCACAGAGTGACCCAGTGCCAATCACAGAATCAAACACACACACACACGCACACTCAGAGTAACCTACCTCACTGGTTTGCAGTGTGACTAAAATGGAACTGTCCCCATGAGTTCCCTAGTGATAGGGTGGTGATGGGATATAAATTTGAAAAATAAAATAAAATAAGCGACATTTGTGTCAGAGAGACACCCCAGCAGCTGCCAGGGCCAGGTGGTAGCTCAGTGGCAGAAAGTCTTAAGTTCTCTCTCTGTCTGAAACCCTGGAAGACCATGGCTATTTCATTCCTTATAATGCACGTCAATCTCTGACTTTCGTCTTCTGGGTTTCTGGGGGTTTACCTGTTGTTATTCTGTCTCTCACAGCAACAATAAACCTACCGTTAAAATTATGGACTGGTCATTTCTTCCTCAGAGGGCAAACGGGCAAATTTAGCAGGGGATCAAATACTTTTCCCCCTCACTTAGGGCAGCTTCCTACGTTCCTTCTTCCTTCTGGTGATTTCACACCATGAATTCCTTGAGGCATTCTATATAGTTTTGCCAGGCTTTCTCCACTCCAGAAACAAAAAAACCAGCCAGTTGTTATTTCCCCCCAGTCGCAACCGTCCCTCATTATTTCAGGCCTTCTTACCAGGTGCAAAGAATCGAGTCACATAATCAAATTCCTCAGGCAAAAGCATTTTTTAGCCCCCTTGGTCGATTTCCTAACACGAACAGATTTCCCCCCCATAGCTAACAAGTGTCTGTGCTAATCAGCTTCGCCCACTCATTTTCACAGAATAATGTGTGAGAGCTATTTTTGGCTCTCGTTTTGCTGTTCATACCAGTTGTTCCAATGTCTGCCCCCCCTCCCTGGAGTATTCCATCCTATCTGCTTTCCCATGTCCAATAAGACACATTTCAATCTGCAGTGTATAGACCATTCCACTTGCAAACAAAAACCACATTGGATAGCTATTTCACTATCTTGCATGCATAGCCTCCAACATTTCTCCAAACAAAATAGGGACACCCTATTTGATGATGATGATGATGATGATGATGATGATGATGATATCCCACCCAACTGACTGGGTTGCCCCAGGCACTCTGGGCAGTTTCCAACACATATAAAAAAACAATAAAGCATTAAGCATTTAAAAAAACAACACCTTCCCTACACAGAGCTGCCTTCAGATGTCTTCTAAAGGTTGTATAGTTATCTCCTTGGCTTGGTCACATAGGTCCATACCCTCCAAGATTTCTCTTATGAAAACAGGGACACCCTAAGGGAAAACTGGACATTCTGGGATCAAATCAGAAATTGGGGTGGCTTCTGTAAATCCAGGACTGTCCCTGGAAAATAGGGATACTTGGAGGTCTGTACATGGAACTTGAAGATATGTACCTCCTCTGAGGAGAACTTACTGTATTTTTCACTCCATAAGATGCACCTGACCATAAGATGCACCTAGTTTTTAGAGCAGGAAAGGGGGAAAGCCCTGTTTTGGGGGGATCAGCTCACAGTTGTGCAGCTTCTTTTGCAAAGGGGAAAAGCCCCCTTTTTTGAGGATCAGCTCAAAGTTGTTGAGCTTACTTTGCAAAGGGGAAAAATCCTGTTTTTATGGGGTTCAGCTCACAGTTCTGCAGCTTCTTTAGGAAAGGAAAGGGGGGATTTTCTACAGTTTCCAGACAGTTAATCTATTTAGCCAATCACATGTTGATGGGGAAACCAACAGCCTCCATCTGCAGAACATTCAAAAATGGAGGCCTGGGAAGGGGCTGGGGCTGGAAAGGGAGCCAGCGATCGACCATACATTCACTCCATAAGACGCACAGACATTTCCCCTTACTTTTTAGGAGGGAAAAGGTGCGTCTTATGGAGCGAAAATTACGGTAATTGGCCCTATGACAGGGGTGAAATAACAAGAGGGGGCACAGAGTTGGGAAAATCTTTATTGACAGGAGTAGAAAGCAGGCGTGCCATGGGAGTAGGGCAAGGATCCTGGTCTACATTCCAACAGCCCTTGATGGCCCTGTATACCTAAAGAATCATCTCCACCCCTTTTATTCTGCTCAGACACTTAGGTCCAGCTCTGAGGGCCTTCTGGTGGTTCTTTCATTGAGTGAAGTGAAGTTACAGGGAACCAGTCCCCAGTGCCAACTATGGTACAGTGGTATCTCATGTTACGAACTTAATTAGATCTGGAGGTCCGTTCTTAACCTGAAACCGTTCTTAACCTGAGGTGTGCTTTTGCTAATGGGGCCTCCTGCTGCTGCCATGCCACCAGCGCACGATTTCCGTTCTCATCCTGGGGCAAAGTTTGCAACCCGAGGTAACTACTTCCAAGTTAGCGGAGTTTGTAACCCAAACCGTTTGTAACCCGAGGTACCACTGTATTTGCAAAGCAGGCTTAGGATGTGCACAGGTCACCTGAACATGGACTCCCGCTCTCATGCTGTGGTGAGATGTGCAGTCTTTAGTAAATCACACAAATTATTTATAAATTTGCACCTGTAGCTATGAAGAAGCACAAGCAGATTCAATGCAGATCAGTGCTGGTTTTAGGAGGGGTGATGAATTTCCAGTATTATCACAAGGTTGTTGAATTGTCATGTTGCACGTGGCCCAGAGGGTCACCTAGTCCAGGGGTCTGCAACCCGCGGCTCCGGAGCCGCATGTGGCTCTTTTACACCTTTGCCGCGGCTCCAGGGCGGATACTAGCGAGGGGAGAAGGCGCATTGTGCGCCCCGACACTCCCCACTGTGGCGGGCGCTGTACTGGCTGTGACGTCGCATGGGGGCGGTGCGTGTGTTAGTCACGCACCGTCCCGACGTCACCTTCCCGCTCGCCCACCCACTATATTGTAAGGGGCATGTACGCTGGTCACTGCATTGAAAGGGGACATGTATGCTGGTCACTGTTTTGAAGGGGAGTGAAGAACACACACACACAAAAAAGGTAACTTGTTAATTTAACGTTTATTTCTATGAGGAGGAGTAATTCTGAGGGGTCAAACAAAGAAATAATAAAAAAGTGACAAAAAAGTTATTTTTATAATGTTGAGTTTTGCGGCTCCCAGTTTTTTTCCCTTCGGAAACGGGTCCAAGTGGCTCTTTTTGTCTTAAAGGTTGCAGACCCCTGACCTAGTCCAAACTCCTGCAGTGCGGGAATTAAGCCATGGGTTGTTGTTTTTGTCTTGTTTTCTTCTGTTTTGTTTAGGTGAGTTATAGGTGGCATGTTGGCAGTTTTGCCTGTTATATTCTTGAACTAAATTTGCTGGTGTTGCTTTGTTTCTTCTTTGCTTTTTCTTTGTTGCAAGCTAAGAACAGGCAGGAGACAGCATTACTCTGGTGCAACTGTTTCGCACGTCACCCTCCCTGAAAGCAGATAAAATATAATTCCCCTCATAAAGCCAAATCTTTAGTTTCCTGGCTCCTCTGGGCCCTGGGACCAGATGGCTTCCTCTCATTTTGGCTGAGATTCAGTCTGCGGCTTCCATTTTGGCCTCTCCCTCGTCTCAGGCTCTGGATTTTTATGTGGCAACGGCTCAAAGTGGTCAAATAATTGCTTGGGAAAGGCTGTTTATAGGCAGAAGTGGGCCTACTTCCACCAAATAATGCTTTGCAAATATTTTGTATATCACCATAAAGCTAATTAGCTATTTTTGTTTTGCAAGGTACATGTGATGCAGTAGAAGGTTTTCCTGGGATCTCGGTGGTTTTAACTGATTTGATTGATGTTGCAGAATTAAACCTATTGAAAAACCTATGTGAAATAATAATAAGAAATCTGAGCATTTAAAATACAACTGGCTTTGTGCCTCAACTTTTAACCCTAGGCTGATATCCAGATGTAACACAGGTAATATTTTTACTGGCATAAAAGTAATAATAATAATAATAATAATAATTAATTAATTTATATGCTGCCCATCTGGTTGGGTTTCCCATAGTGGCTGGGCAGCTCCCAACAGAATATTAAATAGAATAAAACATCAGACATTAAAAACTTCCCTAAACAGGGCTGCCTTCATATATCTTCTAAAAGTCAGATAGTCATTTATTTCCTTGACATCTGCTGGGAGGGCGCTCCACAGGGCGGGTGCCACTACCGAGAAGGCCCTCTGCCTGGTTCCCTGTAACCTCACTTCTCACAGGGAGGAAACTGCCAGAAGGCCCTCGGTGCTGGACCTCAGTGTCCGAATAGAACGATGGGGGTGGAGACGCTCCTTCAGGTATACAGGACCAAGGCCATTTAGGGCTTTAAAGGTCAGCACCAATACTTTGAACTGTGCTCGGAAATGTACTGGAAGCCAATGCAGATCTCTCAGGACCAGTGTTATATGGTCTTGGCGGCCACTCCCAGTCACCAGTCTAGCTGCTGCATTCTGGATTAATTGCAGTTTCCGAGTCACCTTCAAAGGTAGCCCCATGTAGAGCACAGTATTGTACTGTTGCAGTCTTGTTACCTCTACGGATGCCCACCTTGGGCAGGGAGCTTTTCCAGTAGCAGCCAGCAATGCTTCATCCATGCATGTCGAATGCCAGCTAAATTTACTAGTAGCTATATATTTTTCATTTTAGTTCATGGTGATTTGTGAGCAATTATCTCTCTCTTCAACCCCTCCCTATTCATAGTATGTTCTTTCTTTCTTTCTTAAATAGACTGCCCACACCAGTAAAAATTCAATTGGCAACTTTGCTGTATTAATTTCAACGTCCTCGGAAATATCGCTTTGCTCTTGTCCTGGTGACATTCATGAAATATTTAGCAGGGAAGGGAGAAGATTGCTTCACATTGTCAATGTATTTCACCAAAGAAAGATGTTATGTTCCTGGCCCATCATGGCATATTTATAAGAAGGACCTCTAAGTCATTCCAGGGCCTGGACACAGGACATCACGAAGTTATTATATCAGGAACATAGTTTGCCTCAAGACTTTCTGGAGGTAGGCCCCGCAGCTGAATACCTAGAGTTGAAAACATCTACGGTAACTATCTTCCTTGAGAAGGTGGATTGGAAGAGATGTGAATCTGTGATAGATCACAAGCTTTTCATGGAGAAAATCTCACATTCAACCTCCTCCTTTCCTCAAGCTTCCCAGTTAAAAGATCAGATAGTAGGTTGAATGATCAGGTAGAAGGAGAATGACCTCTGCGTAGGTCTCTGGAGACCTGCTGATGGCCTGAGTAGACAATACTGGTCAAGATTGGAGGTTGGAAGAAGGTCTGCTTATGAATCTCATATTATTTGCAGCATAACAATACAGTGTGTGTTTTTAATATCATCTGTCCAACAATGGTCCCATCTGCATAAGACATTTAAAGTAGTACAACAAAACCTCAGTTGTCAAGTGTAATCCATTCTGGAAGACTGTTCAACTTCTGAAATGTTTGACAACCGAGGTGTGGCTTCCAATTGGCTGAAAGAGCTTCTTGTACTCTAACGGAAGCCACTTCAGCCTTTCGGGTTCCGAAAAATGTTTGAAAACCGGAGAACTTACTTCCAGGTTTTTCCGCATTCAGGAGTCAAAACGTACGATAATGGAGGCATTCGGGAACCGAGGTTTAATACAGTTCCCCAAAGAATCATGGGCAATCTAGTTTGCTAAGCTTGCTAGGAGTTGTCAGGGGACTCCCTTTCCTTTCACAGAGCTACAATTCCCAGAGGGAAGAGAGATTGACTCTGGCACATCCCAAGTATTCCAAGAGCTTCCTATGATGGATAGATTGGAAAGGCAACTGCCTTACAGTTGGGAATGTCCAAGTGCAGCCTCTGGCATTTCCATTTACAAAGGATCTCGGATTGTAGGGCTAATACTTTGGAGAGTCGCTGCCAGCCATAGCAGACAGATCAGGGCTAGGTGAGCTAATGGGATAAGAAACTCCATGCATGTTCTGTTGACTATAGAGCCTAACAGAAGACCAAAAGAATGGGGATGGAAAGGTCTGAGGAACAAGCTTCAGCTTCTGGATCCCCTGTGATGACAATGACATGTCCATGTTAGTGATGCAATAAGAGGCATGGGAGACCTGTGGTCTTCCAGGTAGAAGCTGGAAGTCAACATCAGAAGGATGGACTAGATGACCCTTTGGGTCCCTTCCAACTCAAGAGTTACAATTATATAATTCTATCATCAGTCCTGGCCAGCATAGCCAATGGTCATGGATGATGGGAACCATAGTCCAACAACACCAAGGGGATGGTGGTCTCAAATTCCCGGATCTCCCTTACTGTGTTAGGCTGTGTGGAAGAGGACCATCAGTTGTTCTAGTCTACATGACTTCTGTGTAGGAAGTTTGCAGCTGCCATCTAGGCACTGAATTGCAAACTGGCCATGCACTTCCCCATGTTCCAAACCCTGCCCAGATCTAGTCAAATCTCCAGTTTGATTCACTGGTTTTGGCCGTGTAATTATTTATACGTGGTCAGACTAAATCAGACCATGTTTAAGTGAACTGGGTATTTTAATAAGCTAACAAAATGAGCCTTTCCAGTGATTTAGGTAGCTGATATAAACAGCCAATTCCAAAGACACTAATGAGTATGCCTTCCAGAGATAATGCATGACATTGATCAAAGGGATCAACTAATATTGCAAAAGCCACAATAAATAATTTCCTATGAAATGATTTTTATTTTATTTATTTTCACCTCTGAAAACCTCTGGCGAGACAGTAGAATTATGAACTAGGAGGAAGAAGAAGCTTGCATGTTTCGATTTCGGTTTCACATCACTAGCCCAGTCATTTGGAGCTCATGTTTATCTTTTATTAATTTCAAGTTATCCGTGGTGCCCCGTGCCTATTAGGACTGCTGAGGAAGAAGGCAAGGAGCCCAACAGAAACAGTGACAGGAAGAGCAAGCTAATTCTAGTATGGGCCCCAATTCTCCTCCCAGCTGAGTTCTGAAGGGCAACATTGAAGCACAGAAGGAGGGCACTAACAGCCTAGGCCACCCATTGCATTGGTTGGAACTAAGAGAGAAAGAGAGAGAGAGAGAGAGAGAGAGGGAGAGAGAGAGAGATATGATTTGTCAAATGTATCTTACAGGCATTGATGAATAGTTGCTATAAAGGGGGGAAAGAGCTAATAATGAGATGTGACAGAACTAAGGGCAGATTAAATTTGGTGGGGCAAAGTCCCATGTAGCCCTAATTGACCAAACTCCACTGCAAGTTATAATCAATTACCTGTTTTGCTTTTATCCCATGGAATGGTCCATGGTCAAAGATGCTTTCCTCCAGATGTTCATGACATCTGGATGAAAGTCATGTTGGCCATCCCCACCGTAGCGTCAAAAGGAAAGTCACAGCTCACTGCCTTGCATACACCATTCTCCAAATAGCAGTTCAGACATTTTGTTTGTGTCTATGCATGATCTGAATTTGACTCGGGGCTCCAGGTGGAGGAGAGACCCTGTGGAGGACTTGGTGGGGAATGTCCTTCCTCTGTGTAGTAGTCTATCTGTTCTTTATGCAGGATATGAACCCCTTCTTAAAAGTAAGAACTCTATGATTCTCTTCCAACTCTATGATTTCTCTTCCAACTCTATGATTCTCTTCCAACTCTATGATTCTGTGATTCTATAGGAGTGCTCTGATGGTGCTTCCTGCTTGGCAGGGGGTTGGACTCAATGACCCTTGTGGTCTCTTCCAACTCTATGATTCTATGATTCTATGATTCTAAAAAGTTAGAAGTGCTGCAAAAGAGTTAACCTGGAGAAAGAGGAGATGGTCAACTGCAGTAATGGCTCGACTGGAGTCATTTAACTGATGGTGCTATTCAATCAATACATTTAAAAAAAACCCAAAACATAGAGATGCTGTGTAGGCATCCATTGATGTGTGCATGGGTGCTCTGAACATAGCCCATGGTGACTTCTGAGCTCTGTGCAGATGACCCATTAAGCAGAGCACAGAATTTAGCACTGCTGAAGCCAGGATGGCAGGGTGGTAATTCAAAGGTTGCTGTGGCAACGACGCTTAATTTCCAGCAGTCAGACAAAACAAAGGATGGTTTATAGGACAATTAATATAGGCTGTGCTCCATGTCTTCAGGCTTTCCGCTGCCCGAGGTAACGGCCATTAGTGGAGCCATAAACTATGTGATGATCTGCATCGCTGGGTCTCAAATGAAGACGTTTCTTTTAAAATTTCATTCAGGACAATTCAATTTTGTTTTAGAAAAGAGAGAGAGAGAGATGATTTGTCAAATGTATCTTGCAGGCATTGATGAACAGTTGCTATAAAGGGGGAAAGAGCTAATAATGAGATATGACAGAATGCCCAGACATCCGTTGTCTTGAGGTGCCGACTTGGGAGATGAGTTTTCAGCCGGGCTCAACAATTTGGTGCTTTGGGGTGAGGGCCCTGCTGACAGCCTCCTGCTTCATGGATGACATGTAGATTCATTTTGGTATGCCCGAGGACTTGATTGGAGCATGGCTGCCAAGCCCCACCCAGAAAGAAAATGGGACTTTTGATTCCAAGGATTGGCCATTACATGAGACACTTGGTGCAATGGACCACTGCAATGGGTTACACACAGTTCAAAATGTTCTGGGAACAAAATAATACAGCAAAATGCTCTATTTTATTTTATTTGAACATTTCTATCTCACCTTTCCTCCAAGGAACTCTAGGACCTTTAAGACATTCTCCAGAGGCCCTTCTCCAGGTCCCCCTGTCTAATAATGTGAACCACTTACTAGAGAGAACAGCACCTTGGCGATGGAATGCTCAACTGCAGAAATGATCACCTGGTACTTCCATTAGGATATTCGCTGTACCAAGTGAAGATCTTCTTGATCTACCAGGCCTTATAACTTGATCCTTGTTTATTTCCCCCCTTGTTGGGTTTTACTGCCGATTTATTGACCACAGGCTGCTTTGTACGACTTTGTTTTGCTTCGTATGAATTTGTGCTGCTTCTACCAAAATAACTACCAAACTTTTAGAAGACATCTAAAGGCAGCCCTGTTTAGGGAAGCTTTTAATGTTTAATAGGTTATTGTATTTTAGTGTTTTGTTGGAAGCCGCCCAGAGTGGCTGGGGGGACCCAGCCAGATGGGCGGGGTAAAAATAATAAATTATTATTATTATTATCATCATTATTATTCTATGCTGCTGCAGTTTGTTGACTATTTGTCTTGAGCTGTTAATTGATTACATTTGCATTTATTAATTGACCTTCAGATAGATGATAGATAGATGATAGATAGATAGATAGATAGATAGATAGATATAGATAGAGATAGATAGATAGATAGATAGATAGATAGATAGATAGATGATAGATAGATAGATGATAGATAAATAGATAGATGATAGATAGATAGATAGATAGATAGATGATAGATAGATAGATAGATAGATAGATAGATAGATAGATGATAGATAGATAGATAGAGATGCTCAGGTGAAAATCAGGGCTCCAGCTAACCCAGTTTCAATCTCTTAGAGGACATATTTCCTTGCCTCTCTGAGTTATAGTGGGTGTAAGAATATCTTGCTGCATCAATCCATCTGGTCCAGAAATCAGTTCCCAACAGTGGCTAACCAGAAGCTCATTTGGATGCCCATAAGGAAGACATGCCAGTAACAGCACTCCCCAGTTGTATGTACCCAAGTTACTGCTATTTAGAGTAGACTGTCTTAACCTGGCACCAAAAACATACTAGCATGAGTGCCAAACAGGCCTTGCTTGGGAAAGCATACCATCGGTATGGGGCCACAACCGAAAAGGCCTCTCTGTGTGTGTCATTGCCATTGTCTGACTCTCTCTCCAAGGAGTCATCCAGAGATGGACCCCAAATGATGACCTTAGGGTACAATAAAGTTTGCAGCAGGAGAGGCACTGGGCCATATCAATTTTTGTTAGTTAATCCCAGCAGTTTCATTTGGGCACTGAAATGTATCAGCAGACAGTGCAACAGTGCCAGAACCAGGGCTATCTAGTCATAGAATCATAGGGTTGTAGAGTTGGAAGGGGACCCAAGAGTCATCTAGTCCAACCCCTGCCATGCAGGACTCTCACCTAAAGCATCTGTGACAGATGGCTATCCAACCTCTGCTTGAAAACCTCCCATGAAGGAGAGTCCACCACCTTCTGAGAGAGCCTGTTCCACTGTCAAACAGCTCTTACCATCATAAAGTTCTTCTTGCTTAGCTCCCACCAGCAGCTTGGCTGATGCATTTTGCACCAGCTGCTTTTTCCAAGCCATCCTTATAATCATTACATAGAAGAAATAATGAGCATAGCCTCATCCAGACAGCCATAAGTAGGCTTGATCTACATGTGTTCCAGTAGATGGTGGGACCATCTCAGCGTAGCCTGGGGCCACCCAGCACCAGGCAAAACACAAGAGGCATGGTTGATTCTCCTACATATATTGTAAACCACCCTATGATCTTCTGATGAAGGGCAATATAGAAATTTAATTGATGGTGATACCTGTTGATCTCGCTTGGGTGGAGGGCTACTTTGTATTGTGAATTTCCCAACAGACTGGCCAGTGCGTACCCGCTTGCTAGCTTGCATTTGCAGATCCTCACCCTGGGTTCTGCTTCACCTGACAAAGGGACTTTCACCAGTGAGGAAGCTTTTTCAGGGCTACATTCCTTGCTGAGCAACCTTATAGCACCCGCATGTCAAGGGCAAGGGGGCACAGAGGCAAATGTGGGCCTGAGTTTCTGTTTTCATCAAAATTTTCTTATATCCCTACAGTGAGAGCTCTGGGAGAAAGTACAGTGGTACCTCTGGTTACGTACTTAATTCGTTCCGGAGGTCCATTCTTAACCTGAATCTGTTCTTAACCTGAAGCATCACTTTAGCTAATGGGGCCTCCCGTTGCTGCCGCACTGCCGCCACACGATTTCTGTTCTCATCCTGAAGCAAAGTTCTTAACCCGAGGTACTATTTCTGGGTTAGCAGAGTCTGTAACCTGAAGCGCATGTAACCTGAAGCATATGTAACCCGAGGTACCACTGTATTGGAGAACCCAGCATATAACAAATCAGCAGGGTGATGAGAGGCTTTGGATGTGGCCCGCAGACACCACGCTTATGTAAAACAGACAAAGAAAGATTTAGTAGGCGAGCAGATAAGATATATCTAAAAGGAAAGCAAGTTTCAAAATTGCCCTAAGTGGGATAAATTGCAGTATTACTCTGGCGATGCACACATAAAAATGGATTATCTTAGAGGAAAGCAATAATATAGAAGAGATTCTTATTTAATAAACTTTCAGGGCTCAGCTTAGTATTTTGTACTAAATAACAACAGCGACAAACCAAGAGGATAGTTTCCGTTTTTAGATATTTGTAAATGTCAGGGTTTGATTTACTCTCCATTTCACATTTCTTTCTTTATTAATTTTCTATTTCATTATCAATACTGACACTTTGCAGCCCAGCGCTCAGGCTTCCTCCACAAGGACACACAAGGCATTGAATATAGCATATCAATCACTCTTCCTCTGTGACATTTTAGACTGTTACATTGCATTCTTGGACCAATTTGCTCCTGGCATTCAACTCCTAGCTTCAAAAATGTGGAACAGGAACCATCCTTATTTAGTTTCCAGGTCCAATTCAATGTGCTCACATTTGTGTTTAAAGAACAACACAATTAGTAGTGTCTCACATATCTGAAAGACCATCTACATCTTTACGGATCCTCTCAGGTGTTAAGATCAACAGAGAGGAGTGCTCTCTAGGTCATTCCACTACCCTCAAAAGTGCAAGGAATAGCAGCCTGGAAGAAGACGGTCTCTGTTGTTGACCTTTACATGTGAAACTCCCAGTCCACAAAGGTGTGTCTAATATTTTCATTTTATAGCTTCTGCCATATACTGAAAACTCACCTCTTTTCTCTGGCATGTGAAAATGGAGATATCTTGCTTTGTAGGACCTATCTCTATTTTTGAATCTGAGGTCCAGTGCCAAGGGCCTTCTGGCGGTTCCCTCACTGTGAGAAGCCAAGTTACAGGGAACCGGCAGAGAGCCTTCTCGGTAGTGGCCCTGCCCTGTGGAACGCCCTCCCACCAGATGTCAAAAAGAACAACAACTGCCAGACTTTAAGAAGACATCTGAAGGCAGCCCTATTTAGGAAAGCTTTCAATGTTTGATCAACTTTGTTGTTGTTTAGTCGTATCCGACTCTTCATGACCCCATGGACCAGAGCACGCCAGGCACTCCTGTCTTCTCCTGCCTCCTGCAGTTTGGACAAACTCATGTTGGTAGCTTTGAGAACACTGTCCAACCATCTCGTCCTCTGTCATCCCCTTCTCCTTGTGCACTCAATCTTTCCCAACATCAGGGTCTTTTCCAGGGAGTCTTCTCTTCTCATGAGGTGGCCAAAGTATTGGAGCCTCAGCTTCATGATCTGTCCTTCCAGTGAGCACTCAGGGCTGATTCCCTTAGGAATGGATAGGTTTGATCTTCTTGCAGTCCATGGGCCTCTCAAGAGTCTCCTCCAGCACCAGAATTCAAAAGCATCAATTCTTTGGCGATCAGCCTTCTTTATGGTCCAGCTCTCACTTCCATACATCATTACTGGGAAAACCATAGCTTTAACAATAGGGACCTTTGCTGGCAAGGTGATGTCTCTGCTTTTTAAGATGCTGTCTAGGTTTGTCGTTGCTTTTCTCCCAAGAAGCAGGTGTCTTTTAATTACATGACTGCTGTCATGAAAATAGTAGTTTGATGGACTACTGTATTTTAATATTTTATTGGAAGCTGCCCAGAGTGGCTGGGTTTACAGATGGGAGGGGTATAAATATTATTATTATTATTATTATTATTATTATTATTATTATTATTATTATCATCAACAACAACATCATCCTCATCAACATCATCATCATCATCTATCCTGTCCTGCTTTTTTCTGGGATAGTTTTACTCTTTAAAAAATAATAATTGTATGACTATTAAAGATCAATCTGTCACTTTCAGTTTCTCTCAAGTTCTCAATTTCCTATTCTTAAATTCAGTTCTTTACATTTCCCCCACAATCTTCATTTTTAAGGGCCTCACAAAAAATGGGCATTCCCAGCAGCCACAAAATGTTGGCACACTGTTCCCAGAGGGGCGGGAGGGTCAGAAAGTCAAAAAGGAATGGCGTAACCTGAGGAGGGGGCACTGAACAGGAAAACTCCACATTGCAACATTTTGGGGTGACGATGACAATGACAACATAAGCTGGATGTGCAAACTGATGCAAAATATAGCAGAGTTTATGAATGGGGACTGTGTCGAAAGGTACTCCCCACTGAAAGCAATGGGCAGCATTCTCATTAATCAGAAGTGCATTTATTTATGCTTGTATTTCCTAAAAACTGTCTAAAACGACAAAAGCACATACATAAAAAACAATTCAAATCTAGTGCAGATACCAATCAATCAATCCATTAATCAAAATCTGTAGAAATAAGGAAACAGCTGCCACACATCCCTATTTGTGACTTTGCTTGAAAGTTTCAGAACAATACTTTGTACACATTGTACAGGCATTCTAAATTAAGGTTCTTTCTCTCCCACCCAATTCTTCCTGCCTGTTTTATAATAATCTGGAAATGTGTGCAAATCTAGAAATTACTACCTTGTACGTGTTTTCCAACAGAAGCCATCAAGATGCCATATTTTCACAATGCATCAATTTGTAAATGCCTTGACAATTATTTCTCTGCTTATTATTTATTACGCCTTACCCTCTCATAATGTTGAAAGAAGGGTCTCTTTTGCTGGTTAACAAGGTATAATAGCAAGATGTTTTCTTGATAAATGGCATGGCATAAATCAGGTTATAGCGTGCACCGTGAAAGAGTTTTCCATAATAAAAGGCTAACAAATAATAACGCCATACGCTTTATTGGATTTCAGTTGTTACCAGAGTTGTTCACATTGATATGCGACCGCAGATGTTTCTTGCTAGTACTGGAAACCACTGACGCTGTAAACTACAAATCCCAAATCTCCTGTATTGCACATGAAAACACCGGCATGTCAGTTATTTCCTTCAACAAATCATCTAAAGTGAAGAAAACAACCACAACAGCCTAGAGGGACATTTGGGGATAAAAGTACAGAGTTTTGGCCCAGACTTTGGTCTGGCTCTCACAAAGAACATATAGATGTTGGGGAGTGTGTGTGGGGAGAGACCTGTGCCAGACTCTGCAATTTAAAATGAGGTGTAGGTAACTGAATATCCCCACACATAGAAAACTACATGTCAGAGGAAAAAGCTTTCCCCCCGCCCTGCGTACTACCAGGTTGAGTTGCTTCTAGCAGACCAAGCCAGGAAGGAATAGGTAGAGTCGATTCATGACCCCCAGGGGTGGGGAACTGTTTTCAATTTGAGGACCTTGTTCCCTTCTAGGCAAGCATGCAGAGGCCACACGCCCATGGAGGGTGCAGAAAGAAGCAAAAATGTATGAAGCAGCAAATGGAAATTCTACCTTTGCACAACAGGCTAATTTCTACACAAACACACTCTCTCACAGTCCTCTCTTCCACCTGGAGAAGCAGGAGGCATTATAGAACTACAGAGTTGTAGAGTTGGGAGGGACTCCAAGAGTCATCTAGTCCAACCCCTTGCAAGGCAGGAATCTCAGCTAAAGCATCCATGACAGATGGCCATCCAACCTCTGATTAAAAACCTCCAATGAAGGAGAGACCACTACCTTTCAAGGGAGTGTTGAACAGCTCTTACTAGCAGAAAGTTTTTCCTGGTGTTTAGTCGGAATCTCCTTTCTTGTAACTTGAACCCATTGGTCCATGTCCTAGCCTCCAGAACAGGAGAAAACAAGCTTGTTCCCTCTTACATGTGACAGCCCTCAAGTTATTTGAAGATGCCTATCATATCTCTTCTCAGTCTCCTTTTTTCCAGGCTAAACATACCCAGCTCCTTCACGGACTCACTCATCCAGAGATGCATGGGGTTTGAAGCAGACAAAGTGAGGCTTGTCACTTTGTGGTGTATTTCTGAGGACCAGATTGGGGGGGGGGGGCTTGAGTGTCACATTTGGCCCTTGGGCCTGAGTTTTCCCAGACCTTTAGATATACTGAAGTACAGGCTGGTCTGGTCCAGTCAAGGCACAAATAAGGACCTTGGACAGCTCCTTACAGACCCTGATGCAAGATGGTGCTTCAGCTCAGAGCTGGTGCTGCCTCCGACCTCCTCAAGATGGGCAAGACCTATTTTGCTCATAGAGCAGATGGGATACATGGAGACAGGGGTAAAGGATGCTGAAAGGCAGTGCCATCCTCCAGACTGGATGTAAATAAAAAGGTAGGCAGGTGGGCACCTGAGGGCAGATTGAAGTTGGTGGGCATCATTCCACTTGTCCAAATGGAGCAGCCTCTAGTCTATACATTGCATATTAGATGCAAGGACACACTGAATGCCATGCGTAGTTTAGTGCTAGACAACAGAAGAAGGAACATTGCCAGGAGGAACATTGTGCCACTAACAGCAGTCCCCCAATACAGTGGTACTTCGGGTTAAGTACTTAATTCGTTCCGGAGGTCCGTTCTTAACCTGAAACTGTTCTTAACCTGAAGCACCACTTTTGCTAATGGGGCCTCCTGCTGCTGCCACGCCGCTGAAGCATGATTTCTGTTCTCATCCTGAAGCAAAGTTCTTAACCTGAGGTACTATTTCTGGGTTAGCGGAGTCTGTAACCTAAAGCGTATGTAACCTGAAGCGTATGTAACCCAAGGTACCACTGCATTTAGAATAATTTCACCCCCCTCATCAGTCCCCCAGTACTTGGTTGCCTCTGTCATGTCACACTCACACCTGCTCTTAAAGAGAGAGATCAGAATAATCTTAATTTGCATCAGCCACTGGCCATAGCAATAAAATAAAATAAAATGTACTGAAGATAGAGCTAAATCAGGCATAGACAAACTCGGCCCTCCAGATGTTTCGGGACTACAACTCCCACCATCCCTAGCTAACAGGTCAGAATTGTAGTCCCAAAACATCTGGAGTTTGTCTATGCCTGAGCTAAATGCTTAGCTATACAAAATACATTCTAGATGTTTATATCAGTACAAATGGCAGAGTTAATAAAAAAAACTGAGTAGTGTTAAAATTTTTTATCAAATAATAGATCTTATTCTAATTGCCCCTGTTAACTTATTTTGCTGTTTTTGCTGTCACCTGATTATCTTGATCTCCTAAAAGAAAAGACACAATAGCAATTGTTAAGAAACCTGGTATGGATAGTAGTAGAGGGGTAATAACCACCTCAACCTGCTCTTAAATAATGTTCCCTCTTCAATGTTAGATTGAAACACACAAAATTCAGGATGTCTGTGCCCTGGCAGATGTGCCCCCATTGGGTCTTCCAGTTGTGCCACATCACATTCTGTTGAGCAATAAAATAACACAGAAATAAAAGTGGTAGAGATTTCATATCCCTAAAGCAAATGCTTATTCAAGGGGAAAGCAAATTTGCTCGCTTAGTATTAGCATAGTTGCACCTGGCAAACTAGGGTTTTTTTAAAATAAAGAAAGAAAAATTCGGACAAAAGAAGAATCTAGGCAGAGGGGAAAGTATGTGTGTTCTGACAAAAAGGGTTGCATAGGGCCACATCTTGTCAAAGACACATCTGCAGGTCTGGAAAACGAAGTTCCAAAGGGTAGTATAAAAACTCTTGATAGCGGATTCCTTTTCAGGAACAAAGATTTCGCCGGCTTGATAGAAATTCAATGGCACACAAAAGGCCTTTTTTGATGTCTGTTCCATCTGATAAATACAATGACTTATAGCAGGAAGCGCTGAATGGCGTGGTTGTGTGCTACCTGATTTTGTTAGCTGCAGAAGAGGGCTACCTAGGAGATAAACATCACTTCCTCCGATAAGTTTTAATTTTCTCCCCTTTCTCTTTGGGCTCTGTCTCTCTCCCTTTCAGCATTTGAAGAGAAAAAATAAGAGGGGGGGGGGAATCAAAGCAGATTGCTGTAGAGCACGCTGTGGGGAGAACACAAATCAAGGAGTAAGTGGAGGAGGAAAATCTGAGATGATGAAAAGTTTTCTGATAAAAGGCAAACAATGATACTGCTGTCTAATTAATTCTGTCTGTCTGCCTGTCTTCTTTACACAAATACGGTACTTATGCATTTATGCACACGTAAATGACCAGGGTTGGTGAAAATTTGCTCTGGATAAATGTATAATAGGGAAAAGATTTTGATCCTCAAAGTTGTGAGTTCAAATGTGACCTCAGCTTTGAAGCTCCTAGGTGGTCTTAAAGCAAACCATTTTCTCAACCTCCCACATGCCCATATCTAATAAAGGGGTGACATCTGTACCTTCTTACCCCATTTCATTCATAATTGGACTAGGCAACTGAATATTTCCTCTCTGGAAAATAGCTTGGCTTAGCTTGAGCCAATTAAGGACCACAATCAGGTGATCTTGTGCTGCTGATGAAGTCACTGGGTGAGTACTGGATTCTGTTCCTTCTGTCCATGCTCATAACCCATGATTTACAATCTAGGCTGGAGAAGAACTTGGAGATTTTTTAAATTTGCTGAAATTTGTAGGCTAAACCATCAGAATGTAAGAAGCTGTCATATACAGTGGTACTTCGGGTTAAGTACTTAATTCATTCCGGAGGTCCATTCTTAACCTGAAACTGCTCTTAACCTGAAGCACCACTTTAGCTAATGGGGCCTCCCACTGCCGCCGTGCCGCCAGAGCACGATTTCTGTTCTCATCCTGAAGCAAAGTTCTTAACCCGAGGTAATATTTCTGGGTTAGGGGAGTCTGTAACCTGAAGCGTATGTAACCTGAAGCGTATGTAACCCAAGGTACCACCGTTCTGAGCCAGACCATTGGTCCACCTGGCTCGATACTGTCTATAGTGACTCACAGCAGCTCTTCAGGATTTTGGAGAGAGGACATTTCCATCCCTAACTGGAGATGATTGGGATTGAACCTGGCACCTTCTGCATGCAAAGCAGATGCCCTACTAGTGAGCTATAGACCTTCCATGGAATTATGAACTCTGGCAAGGTCACTAACAACAGCACTGGCTTCATTTAAAGGGGGGGGGGGGAGTTGTAATGGTTCCTGAAGTGGTGTCTGTGAAATGCTTTGAACTATCTGTAGCGTTAAATGTTTGCTAAGTCATATGAGAATACATTTATACTACAGGAGCTGTTGCCATGCGTGGCATTAGCCACAGCTTGTGGGTGACAAGTTCAGCTCTTGAAGAAATGGTCATGTTAAAACACTCAGTCTATTTCTGGGGGAAATGAGAGCCCTAATGCTGGGAAATGTGACAGCCAGTTTTCTGACAGATTGCCCTGAGCCTGCCTGTGATCTCCCCAACCGAGGTTGACTCAGAAGAGATCAGAAGCATGGAATTTGGCAGGTGGTGACTTGAAGCAAGTACACAAACCCTTGTCATTCTCAGCTCTGCCTGCCCCCCCCAATCCTTTGCATTCAAGATGCTTTCTCCTTGCAACAGACAAATCAAATGCTTCTCACTCACACAAGCACACCAGTGGAAAGAGCCAGCCTTCAACACCTTGCAGTTTTCATCAGTACTAAAATACATGTTTGCTAATATTCAAAATTATGAATCAGACCGGAGGCCATCTGGCTAAAGCAGGGATCGCCAACATTCAAATAGAGGACTGTCCCCCTGTCTCATCCTAGTCAATGGCATATCCTCTAAAGCAGGTCCCTTATTTACTTTCTTAAAGGTATGCATGTATGAAAGCATTTTTAAAAAAAAAAATACACCATTTTTTTTTTTTTGCAGCCCTCTTCCAATCATCAATAACGTTGGTTGACGACATTGCAATCAGCACAGCTTTATAGATTACAGATAATTTCGAAAATGTGCAAAATGCTTTGGGGAGAAATCGACCCTTAATCACTCTCCTTGATGATTGATGCTGAGATCTTCACAGCTCATGTTAGACACTGAAGCCATCCAGGGATGCTGTAAGGGGATCCGAGTGTCTTATGTGTTTCAGCCCTGAGGCCACTGTTCCTGAAACAATTTTTTTTAGCATAATATTGCCTTAAACTCCCCCATCAATTCTGCCCTCGACAAGAGGAAGCTTTGAGGGATAAAATGTGAGGAGTAAAAACTGTCACTTCTGAACCAGGTCGGCAGGTGTGCGTGCCTTTCCTTAATCTTGGCCGTGTTAAATTGCAGATTGATTTAGTGGTTTTAAACCTGGTCTGTATAAACAGTGTTAAGTCCAAGATTGTTGGTGCATGTCAGCCAATAATTGGAAGGGCAACGTTTTCTTGGTTTGCAAATCAAATGTGAGTTATGGGCTGCAATCCTTCCCCCCTTTTTTTCCTTTTAAGATGACAATTAGCCTGCTTTCTTTCATAAAACTCCCTGTCAGAAGGGTTGGTTAAATTGTTGCTGGGGCTATGCAGCAAAAATAGAGAGGAGAGAGAAATTACCAGGGACTTTCCAGGAGAAAATGAGAAGGTTGGTTGTTTCAAGAGATAATAATAATAATAATAATAATAATAATAATAATAATAATAATATATTTATACCATGCCCATCTGGTCTCCCCGGCCACACTGGGTGGCTTCCAACAAAGTACTAAAATACAATAGTCTGTTAAACATTAAAAGCTTCCCTAAAGAGGGCTGCCTTCAGATGTCTTGTAAAAGTCTGGTAGTTGTTCTTCTTTTTGACATCTGGTGGGAGGGCCTTCCACAGGGCGGGTGCCACTACCTATGTCTCTGTCTGTCTGTCCATCTCTCTCTATCCCAGAAGTAAGCCTGCCAGGGGTCCTAATTTGGCCCAAGAGGCCATTTTCCCCAACCTGCCCCACCACCTGACACCATATGTTGGTCAGGAAAAGATGTAGCTGAAAAGGAACCACCAGGAATCTTAACACAGAATCAAAGAATCTTAGAGATGGAAGGGACCCCAAGGGTCATCTAGTCCAACCCCCTGCAATGTAAGAATCTCAGCTAAAGCATCTATGACAGATGGCCATCCAACCTCTGCTTAAAAACCTCCAAGGAAGGAGGGTCCACCACCTCTTGTGGGAGTCTGTTCCACTGCCGAACAGTTCTCACTGTCAGAAAGTTTTTCCAAATATTTAGTTGGAATCTCCTTTCTTGTAATTTAAGCCATTGCTTTGAGTCCTACCTTCAACAGCAGGAGAAAACAAGCATACTCCCTCTTCCATACAACAGGCCTTTATATAGTTGAATATGGCTATCATATTTCCTCTTAGTCTCCTCTCTTCCAGGCTAAACATACCCAGCTCCTTCAACCATTCCTCATAAGGCTTGGTTTCCAGACACTTCATCATCTTGGTTGCCCTCCTCTGCGCACGTTCCAGCTTGTCAACATCCTTCTTAAATTGTGGTACCCAGAATCGGACACAGTATTCCAGGTGTGGTCTGACCAAGGCAGAATAGAGCTGTACTATTCCTAATCTTGATCCTTCCAAACTTTACTCTCTTTTCCATGATCCAGAGTTAAGGCAGGGTATAGATCTCAACCATAAAGGAAAGAGAGTTAAACCAGCCTGGTTTTTTCATAGCTAATGAAAAGCAGCCAGGCTGAAAGAGTAACTTTAAGAGAAGCTTTGTACCAATTATCATTCCACCTGCGGCCTAGAAAGCCTCGTCATGGCAACCCCTCTGCCTTTAATGACTGGCGGCTCATCATGGGGCCGAGAGCGCTGATTGCCGCGGCTACAGGTGTGGCGTGTGCGGGAAGAGATTTATCGTCTCCCTACTTCGGAGACCAACCTCCAATTCTGCCAGACTGATTTAGCTGCTTTACTTAATGATAACTCTCTGAGCAAAACACACTTAGGTAGGGAGTCTGATGCTGCTCTTGATCAAGTTTTAAAATGAGGCACAACACAGAGAAGCAGGGAAGGGACACAGTTTATTTGTTAGCTGTGATACCTGCATGGCAGGAATGTTAGGCTTGATGACCTGTGGGGTGACATCCAAATCTACAGTTCCATATTGCTGTGAATTTGGGGGGTCAGTCTGGATAACACCCTGGACCCTTTCCAAAACCTGCGACCCTTTATCAGTGAGAATGTTTAACAGCAAACCTGCCAAACCAGCCTCTTTGTCAAGGTAGTGGCTTTGGCTGGCTAGTGAGGTACCACAAATTAGCACATCCAAAAAAGTTGTTCTGTGCAATAGAAGCAAAAGGGGCTTTCCCAACCCTACCTCCCTTGGCTATCTAGTACCTAGAAGAACAAGAGTTGTATGAGGGACGCGGGTGGCACTGTGGGTTAAACCACTGTGCTGCTTGGGCTTGCCGATCGGAAGGTCAGCGGTTTGAATCCCTGCGATGGGATGAGCTCCTGTTGTTTGGTCCCAGCTCCTGCCAACCTAGCAGCTCGAAAGCACGTCAAAGTGCAAGTAGATAAATAGGTACCACTCTGGCGGGAAGGTAAACAGCATTTCCGTGTGCTGCTCTGGTTTCGCCAGAAATGGCTTAGTCATGCTGGCCACATGACCCAGAAGCTGTACGCTGACTCCCTCGGCCAGTAAAGCGAGATGAGTGCCGCAACCCCAGAGTCGTTCGTGACTAGACTTAACTGTCAGGGGTCCCTTTACCTTTACCTATGAGGGAGTTAGAAGCTAGTGTGTGAGAGAAACACATGTCTTGCTCCGTCCTGCATCCCAAGTTGTGACTAATGGAGAAGCAAGATCTTTTGGGTTTGTTAATTCTATGAGCCCTTCCACCCTATGCTCATGTTGTATATACCATATGTGTAAATAAAACCATATAACCTAATGGCACCAGATTCTCCGCTGACCTTCATCCCAAGGAAATTAAGTAAGTCCTGGGTAAGTTCAAGCACCTCTGGAGCCTCTTGTCACTTGGAACTGGGGGAGGCATGCAACAACACCAACACATACACAATATCCCCAAAACAGTTAAGGTATTGATTTGTTTGCTTTCTTGCTTTCCCCCTAGGTGATGTAGAAAAATGCGAGCTCCTGTCAAGTGGGACCCAGAGACTGGCAGTGCCTGCCAAGCTGTGCCCCACTCCTGGCATTTTTCTCCCCCTCCCCTGCGTCCTTTCGGTGTGCAGGAGCTGACCTTAGCACAGCACTAGCTGTCTTAAAAGATGGCAGGCTATCCATCACTGCCTCCGCATGCTGTCAGCGTTCCATTTAATCTCACTTGTAATTTTCAGAGGAGAGGCTGGCAAAAGCCACAACTGGAATTTTAATGGGGTAGCCAATAAATATTTCTCCACTTTATGAGGTCACGGGGCTGCCCAGAGTAACTTGAAAACTGAGATATTTTCCCAAAGTTTTAAACGGTATGCTCCATGTGAAATAAATAGGACGCATAAAAGGCAGTGCTTGGGGCAGATAAAGGAAAGCATGCTGCTTTGTGCATAGCATAGCTAAACTACGGAACTCATGGCCACAGGAGGCAGCGATGGTCATGGAGCTAGATGGCTATAAAAGAAGGTTAGTCTCTGGAAACCAATGGAAGAAGAAAGTTCTCTTATGCTTTCAGGCTTCCCATAGACATCTGATTGGCCACTGTGAGAACAGGTTGCTGGACTAAATGAGCCATTGGCCTGATTCAGTATTGCTCTTTGCATGCTCTTATATTCTTATGTACAGTGGTACCTCTGGATGCGAACGGGATCCGTTCCGGAGCCCTGTTCGCATCCTGAGCAGAACGCAACCCGCGTCTCCGCATCTGCGAGTGTGCAGGTCACGATTCGCCGCTTCTGCGCATGCGCGTGATGTCATTTTGTGCTTCTGCGCATGCGTGAGTGGCGAAACCCGGAAGTAACCAATTCCATTACTTCCGGGTCACCATGGAGGGCAACCTAAAAACGCTCAACCTGAAGCAACTTTAACCCGAGGTATGACTGTATAGTAAAATGGCTTTTTAAATTTTTTTAAAAAATGATATCCTCTCTATCTTCCTACATCATATTTTACTATTATGTTTATTCAATTTACAGTGGTGCCTCACAAGACGAAAAGAATCCGTTCTGCGAGTCTCTTCGTCTTGCGGTTTTTTTCGTCTTGCGAAGCAAGCCCATTAGCGGATTAGCGCTATTAGCGGTTTAGCGGCTATTAGCGGCTATTAGCGGCTATTAAAGGCTTAAGGGATTAGCGGATTAGCTGCTAAAAGGCTATTAGTGGCTTAGATCAGCTGATAAGAGGCTTAGATCAGCTGTTAAAAGGCTTAGCGATCAGCTGTTAAGCGGCTTAGGGGCTTGGGGAAAAGGGGGGGGAGGGGAAAAAACTCCAGGAATCGCAAGACATTTTCGTCTTGCGAAGCAAGCCCATAGCAAATTCATTTTGCGAAGCACCTCCAAAACGGAAAACCCTTTCGTCTAGCGGGTTTTCCGTCTTGCAAGGCATTCGTCTTGCGGGGCACCACTGTATTATTATATTTCTATCCCACCTTTCTTTAAAGGAGTTCCATGCAGCTCTTCTCCCCCTCCCCGTTTTTATCACCATAGCTGGCCCTGTTAGGTAGGCCAGGCTGAGAGATGGTGACTAACCCAAGGTTACCCAAGTGTAGCTTAATGGTCTCCCTGGTGTTAGTCCAACCTCTATACCACACTGGATCTCAAGGTGTTTTCCGGTTATGAAAATGGTAGCCTAGATGGATCTAAGTCCATCTGAAAGGCACTTCCAAGACTTTCATGAGTAGGACTAGGTATATGCTGTCATTGCTGATATCTACCTTGGGGTGCTAGAATTGGAAACAGGGGAAGGGGGAGGACTTAAGCTTAGAAGGCAGGATTTGACTTGTCAAGTACCCCAGAGTCTAGGGGACACTTTTTGTGTTGAGTGGTCATGCCTCTGTTAAGGTAGTGTTTACCACTCCTTGAACTTTCACTCCAACTAGCTCAAATACACCATGATGGGTAATGGCCAAGGGAATATATTGTTGACTGTACCTCTGTAAGTACCTGGTCCATGTCTTCAGGCCTCTTTGACTGAAACTGATCCCAAAAGATCAGGGGAGATGTTGTGTTCAATATTAGAGCTTCAAAAGATACTGTATTTTAATACTTTGTTGGAAGCCTCCCAGAGTGGCTGGGGAAACCCAACCAGATGGGCGGGGTATAAATAATAAATTCTATTCTATTCTATTCTATTCTATTCTATTCTATTCTATTCTATTCTATTCTATTGTTTCCAGGTCGATCTCCAGATGATTATATGAATACTGAATCCAAAAATAGTCTACAAAAATTATAGATGGTCCCCAACCATAGCAGGAATACTTTGATATCATTTGTTTGAATCTGACCTGGCTAGACCTACAGTCAATCTCTGCTTGGGGCTTACTTCTGTGACAAAGACCATCTTAATTTTTGTTGTAGGTTTCCCGAGAGGAAGGTGTCAACCTGGCCAGACAGTATGCCTGCCCTTTCTTTGAGACCTCTGCTGCCTTGCATTTCTACATCGACGATGTTTTTCACAAGCTGGTGAGAGAAATCCGAAAGAGGGAGAAGTCTCTGCCTCCGGCAGATGGGAAGCTGAAGAACAAGGACAGTCTGTGGCAGAAACTGAAAGGATCTTTGAAGAAGAAGAAGGAAATCCCTTCTTGATGGTGGTCCCTATGCAGTTAGCGGCAGTGTTTGGGAACTGCACAGAACAATTCCAGAAGGCATCATCTTATGCAGTCTTATTTTTTCAGGGTCCCCTTTATGCAGCACCAGCCTTCTAACTTTGGGTAAGATTCTGTGCAAAGTGGGATACAACCCCTCCTAGTATGTTAGTAAAGAAAAGGTTGCGTTGCATTTAATATGTTTAGTGGAACGAAAAATGCACTGTGAATGTCTCTTATTTCATGGACAGTCATGTTCAGGTATTTCATTTATTTATTTCTGAAGATTAATGGTCAACTAAGTCATACACAAAGTTAGACCCACTGAAATCAATAGAATGTAATTCCTTCAGTCCATTTATTATTATTATTATTATTATTATTATTATTATTATTATTATTATTAAAGGAGGTCTACTCTGAGCATGACTAAGGTTGGACGTCAGCCACAATTCATATCCCACTCTTCATCATAAATCGACCTCCGTGTTGGTCACAACATACACCTACATAAAAGCAAACCAATGATACATTCAGAAGACAACTACTTTTACTATAAAATCCAGTGTATGGAGCTACTCCATCTATCATTTGTCTTCACTGAAATGGCCAATGCTGTTAACTCAGAAGACCTGGCGGAAATGAAATGCATTCGCCTGGCACTAGAAACCAACTAACCTTAGCACCAGCTGAACAATGGGGGAAAGACTAATCCAAGCCAAGGTGTCGCCATCAAGCTGGTCCTCTCATAAATTCCAGCAGCCCAGGATTGGCTTGGTGGTGGCATATAACCAACAAGGTCTCCTGGCAGAACTCAAAACACTGTGCTTAAGGCATATTATAAGTACTTATAAGGGCTGTTATGAAGTGTTGACTGAATGGAAAGGCAGTGTCTGTCATCAGGAACCCAGTCAGCATAACCTTATGTTACCAGCAGTTATGTTTACTTTAGGGTCCTATCTTTATTTTTGATTGCATGCCACTTGAGGGCCCCCAGCCCTGGCTTCTACCATAGATCAGCCAGTTCTTATTCCATTCCTTCATACTCGCCTGCTTCTCTAGGTACTGTGGTTCTTGATTTATAGCCACCCAGCTTCCAAATAATCCATAACACTTAACCTTACCTAATTGGCCAAAGCACACAAAGGTCTTGGTTGGAGCTTCTGCCATAAGTCATAACCCAACTGGGGAACACTTCAGACTGCTGATCCTAATTAGCCAGGATGCCTCCACCAAGGGATGAAAGCAGGGAAGCCTTTATAGACCTGCCGAGGCAAAGATGGCAAAAATTAGCAGTCTTTTCCTCACCAGCATCCGATCTCAGAGAGACATGGATAGTTCTGCTACAGCTCCAAAGAGATGACTCACTTTGTGGTCAGTCACCCTGGGATCTGGATATTTGGCCACAACGTACATATATACAGTCAGTCGTATATTTTTTTCCAGTGGTGTCCTGTACAAACATGTAATATATGAGCCAGTTCACTCTCTTCCCTAACCCTGGCAGATTCGATTCTTATCTCACTATGAAATCATTATCTCAGTGGGTGGTCATAAAACAGGATGGGATATATGCCCAATTAAGGCATGCCTTTAAATCTAGCCAGGATCTTTATATTGCCCCCATTATCATTGTGCCAGGGCACTTGGAAGGCTTGTTAATCTCATTCTCAGAAGCCAACCCAAGAAATGATGGGGCATATATCACCAGAGCATCCTTTGCCAACATGGAATCTCACATAGGTTTTGGACTACTAGCACAGCCGAGCTGGTCTGGATTGATGGGATTTGTAGTCCAGAAACATATTGAGGACACCAGTTTGACAAAGGATGCACTAGAGCAGCACAATGTTAGGAACATGTGTTTTTTTTTTTTTTTTTTTTTTAAAAAAAACTTGCTGTATGTAAGGATTTCTTTGTGCTTTTAGAGAGATGTTATGATGGTGATTCTTGCTCTTTCTTTCCTACATAGTATGAACATAATATAGAAAGTAAAGCTGTGCATGGCTCCCCCCAATTAGATTTGGGGTCCTATCCAATGCTTCAGAGTGTCCCCAATCCAGAATGAGTGTCAACCCTTTCTCTATAGTGAGGAATGGACATGTGCCTGGGATATATCCAGTGCTGTGACACCCATTTTGGGGATCTGGGCCAAAAAGCAGTATAGAAATAATTGGATGATGATAATTACTGAATCCAGGCCCCAAACCAAATCAATGACTTTGCTTAATTAGGGTTCAGAGGCCTAATTAAACACATGTTCAAGAGCAAGCAGAATGAGACACACCCAGAGGGCAGGTGCTACCCAACTCCTCTCCCCTTTTCATAGTCCCAGATCACTCTGCGTGGACCTGATCTAACCGAGGGCAGACTGAACCCGCTCCACCCAAATCCTGGGTGAACCCAAAACAGCCCAGTTTGGTTCAGGATCTGGGATAGAGCTGGAGCCACTGCATGACTCCATTCAGTAGGTAGGTAGGTAGGTAGGTAGGTAGGTAGGTAGAATTTCATTTGTTGAGCTTTGTGAAATAAAATCATGGAAGCATGCACAAGAACATACCAAATCATCAGATATTTGAAAGCTAAATAGAGGAATAAAAGAGATATAAATTAGGGAAGGGACAAGTTTACATTCTTGAAATTGAGACTTGCTGCTGTTTCCCACCCCTGGTTTTCGTTTTCGCATCGTCATAGATGGTTTTGTCACTTGCTATGTTTAATATTTTATCTATAAACAACCAGGATGAATGCAGCGTTCAGTGTGCATGCCATAATAAATGTGGGAAAAGAAGATGGTGACATGTTGTCAGTGCTTATACAGGCTTGCTTGCAGCCCCTGGTTTGCCAGGATAAAGAGATGAAAATAGCCATTCTCCATGTTTTAGGATTATTCTTATTTTTTAATGAATCATGTGACTTGGAAATCAAATTCATTGGTTTGGTGTCTCTTTCTTTACTTCTGTGGGCATGGAAGAGCCTATCCATTGGGTCACATGGCCTTCAAAATGACCAGTGCTTAGGCAGTGGCAGCCAACATCTGCGACCCTCCAAATCATCTACCACTCCCATCATTCCCAGAGTGACTTAACAATCTTTTCCGCTTCGTAGGAACTCTGGGAATTGTAGCTCTATGAGAGGAACAGGGTCTCCTAATATGCGCAAGCATAGGAGAGGGTGGCACAGATGATGCCCAAAAGGCTGGAGCTTAAGAATGTCTAATAGCAACAGTTGCTGATGGAGCTGGAACTTGGGAAATTCCTGCCTCTGGATCCCCGGGTAGGTTGAATCAGTTTCATAGGGGAAGGAGAGGCATGGCAGCATGGTGAACTTATGTAAATAATGTTAGGATATTCTATGACAGGCATGGCCAAACTTGGCCCTCCAGCTGTTTTGGGATTACAATTCCCATCATCCCTGACCACTGGTCCTGTTAGCTAGGGATGATGGGAGTTGTAGTTCAAAAACAGCTGGAGGGCCAAGTTTGGCCACCACTGTTCTATGAGAAATATCTGAAAGGAAAGCTCGTTCCTAACTGAGATTGGGGAGGGGAGGTGGAATTCAACCCTTTCTCTTTGTGTGCTAATTTGCTTGTGCTTTGGAGCACAACTCAGTGGCCTTGTTCAACAACAGCTGCCATTATTCTTATTAATTGTGATTCCCCCCCTTTATTTTCCCTCATAATTACTTGACATTCTTATTTTGTGTATTGTGTATTGCATCTTGTTCGTCCTTGGCGATGGAGTGGACTAAAAGCGCCAAAGGGGGGGGGGACACCACCAAAACAAACAGAACGAAAAACAAACTCTGGATTATCAGGTCGACATGTTACTTGGTTACTGTTTGACTGGATGAATAATTGCCTTTCTTTTTAAAATAACAAGGGAGTGCCGCTGTGTTGGTGTGGGATGTCAATTTCCCTTTCGTTTTGGCAAAGGCAAAGTTAAATGCCTGAAACAAATTAAACAAATTGAGGTGAATGTCATGAATTTCAGATTGCATTAATGCAAATCCAATTAGAGCAAATTAAACGATTATCAAATTAAACTCTTTCATTTCAGAGGTGAAACTCTCCGTGTGGGTGAAGTTGATGTAAGAGAGTCCTTTTACTGAAGCATTGTTGGCTGATCTCCCCCAGATGTCTTTCATAAAATGTCAGGGCTTGGATTCCACTCGTAGGTTTTTTTGCCATCTTTCTTTCCCAGTTTCATGCAAACCAACTTTGGGGGACCCATCCATGAATACCTGCAAGGGCCAATCTAACAGACAACGTCTCTCCTCATATAATAGCCATTCATTTCTCATGCATGTGTGGTTGGTAATTTACAAAGATAAATTTATATGCTGCAGATGGGAAACCTGTGACCCTCTAGCTGCAGTTGGACTATCTAGCATGGCCAACGGCCAGGGACATCCAGCCCAGATACTGAGGTCCAGCGCCGAGGGCCTTCTGGCGGTTCCCTCTCTGCGAGAAGTGAGGTTACAGGGAACCAGGCAGAGGGCCTTCTCAGTGGTGGCACCCACCCTGTGGAATGCCCTCCCAGCAAATGTCAAGGAAATAAACAACTATCTGGCTTTTAGAAGACAACTTAAGGCGGCCCTGTTAGGGAAATTTTTAATGTTTGATGCTGTATTGTTTTTAGTATCCCATTGGAAGCCTCCAAGAGTGGTTGGGGGAACCCAGCCAGATGGGCAGGGTATAAATAATAAATTATGATGATGATGATGGGAGCTATAGTCCAACAGTTTCCCATCCCTGTTATAGGCCTACCCCCTCTAACGTGATGCAGGAAAACTACAGCAGCCCGTATGGCTGCACTGGAGGGTAGGAACTCAAACTAATGGATTCAAATTGCACCAAAGGGATTTTGACGAAACATCAGGAATAACTTTCTGACAGTGAGAACTGCTGTGACGGTGGAGTGGGCTCCCTCAGGAGGTCGTGGACTCTCCTTCCATGGAGGTTGGATGACCACCTGTCATGGATGCTTTAGCTGAGATTCCTTCATTGCAAAGGGTTGGACTAGGTGACCCTCAGGGTCACTCCCAGTTCTACGTATGATTCTATGACTGGCTTGCCATAAAGTAAAGGGGAGTCCCTCCCCCCGGTAACTGGTTCCAGTTGTCAAGATGATCTTTCCACTATGAAGCTTCTCCTAATAATCTACTAAAATCTGCTTACCCATATCCTTTGTTGTTTAGTAGTTTAGTCGTGTCCGATTCTTCGTGACCCCATGGACCAGAGCACGCCAGGCACTCCTGTCTTTCACTGCCTCCCGTAGTTTGGTCAAACTCATGCTGGTAGCTTCGAGAACACTGTCCAACCATCTCATCCTCTGTCATCCCCTTCTCCTTGTGCCCTCCATCTTTCCCAGCATTAGGGTCTTTTCCAGGGAGTCTTCTCTTCTCATGAGGTGGCCAAAGTATTAGAGCCTCAGCTTCAGAATCTGTCCTTCCAGTGAGCACTCAGGGCTGATTTTCTTCAGAATGGATAGGTTTGATCTTCTTGCAGTCCATGGGACTCTCTCTTTAAAAAAAAAAAAAAAATTAACAGGCCAATCACATCACATTATCCAAATCACATTAGTTCCAAATTATAATTTGGTCCATGGGACTCTCAAGAGTCTCCTCCAGCACCCATATCCACCCAAGTTCTGCCCTCTGAAGTATCAGAGGAAAAAGTCTTTGGTCCCCCTGCTCTATGTGACAGTCCTTTGGGTATTATGTGGCCTTGCGCACCCTCAAACGTCTCTCCTCCTGGTTTACCTCCAGTTCTTCCAACCACTCCTCAACAGACTTGTTTTACATGCTCCTGGTGACCTTGGCTGTCCATTGCTATTTGTCTGCATTCTTCTTCACACTGCAGAACATCGTGAAGTTGCCCAAACTTCAACCAGCTCCAAAATAAAAAATTTGCTTAGCTCATAGCATTTGTGCCCTAAAGGTTTGGGAGACTGGGCAAAGCTTGCAAAACCCGAATTAAAAAATTGAGGGTTACATTTGTGACCTACGCCCACTTTTGCCTTTTGACATCGCCCACCACTGGCATTTGTTCTCTCAGAAGGTTGCTTGTTGTTGAAAATATTGATTTTGCTATGAGTTCGTTCCCTCCAAGGAGGGAATTCATAAACTGAGTGCTGTCAACCACTGCTCCTAACCCCACAAAAACACACACACACATACACAGATTTTATAATCTGAATCCTAGTACTAAAGACAATCAGGCTTATTCCATATACTGTCCTGCTATTGTTCTGTGGGTTGGCTCTGATCTTCCTCCTCAGTGGTATTTTAAATAGTTGTGCTTTTTTTATGGGAAATTGCTGTGTTCCAGCACATATGCAGAATGAATAAATCATGGAGCCAAAAAGGAAGCAGGATGTGATTGTGCAATCACATCAGAAATCCCCTTTGTTCTCTGATTTCATTACTTTGCATATGAACCGGATCACAACCTGTAAGAAAAACACATGCAAACTATCAAAAAGCCCTGTAGCAGACTGTGTTCACACCGTATTTTCCGAACAAAATCCAAACTAAAAGAGTGATTGATGGGTAATGCAATGGTGCCACTCTGGAGGAAAAGATCAGGAAATTTGGATAACGGATTAGAAAGAGCAAAGATGTTTCTGTGCTTAACACTTTCAATTGTATAGTTGCCAGGTTGTCATTGTTTTATTTTATTTTGTTTTGTTTTATTTTATTGCATGCTGCCACATGTCATCAACCTTTTTCAGCCAGCTATTGATGTGGCATTTCTGTAAACTCATAAACAGTGAGGCCAGAGTCACATATGCAAATGTGAATCCTGACCGCAAAACTGGCAAGAACCGGTGAAGAGAGAACCTTATGGCTGAAAAACTGCTCCATATAAGGTACAAGAAGGATTCTGATAGGTACAGTGAAAAATCTGGATTGAGTAAAGTTGCATTTCAAGGACTGTGGTTGGATGAAGAGATACTGAGATGCTGAGGGGGCAGAAAGTAATTGGGTTAGAGGGTGAACAGCAAAGATGACGTAGAAAACCACCCTGAGGTTTTTACAAGCAAGCAATAAAATAAATAATATATTTCCTATATAGATTGTATGCTAACTCCTAGGGCTCTGTCCTGTAATGAATTCCTGAATAAAGTCTGATCGGTTGGGATTTTGGTTTGAATCTCCATAGTTGAACCCCCAAGAGAAATTTATCCCACACTATAAAGTCTTTGAAAAACCACCCTTTCTTCTTTCACAGAAAATCTTACTTTTGTCAAAGATCAAGAAGGGATTCTCAATATTTTCATTTGTGAGGCATGTGTACAAGCATCGTCCTGTTTTCTGCATGGAGAGGGTGGGGTTGTGGGTGGGTTTGTGAGGCATCTGGTTCACACACACACAAAGGACACATTGTTAAATCCATATTGATACCTTTTTTTTTTACCCAAGAACTTCATCTGAATGTTCAGGGGATGTGAAAGCTTGTGGTTAACTCAGTTTCAATTCACACATGAGTCCAGGATGTGCAGATCACATCAGTTCACAGGAGAATTCACAAAAATCATATTCCTCAGGTATCTGTATGCATGACACTTCTGTAGCCTCCTTTAATAGCTTTATGATAACACAATCCAGTTTTCTCTGGAAACCTTTAACACTGATAGGACTGTATCCAGCTAAGTGCTACTCAGGGTATACCTACTTAAATGAAAGACTCTAAAACAGTCAATTCCAGTAATTTTGATGGAACTACTCTGAGTACAATTAATTGTGGGCACAACTGAAAGCTCCCCATACCATTATTTACCCATAGCCTGGTAGCCCATATCCTTCCTTTAGGTGAAGGCATTTCAGGTCTACCTCAAGCCTTGCTGTCCTCCCCCATCTAGAGGACAATCTAAGATCAATTGCACTGACTGATGGATTCCAGGAGAGAAATAGCAAGCAAAAACCATCTGAGCAGCTGCAACTGGTCTCCCTACACCCCAGGCAATCTACTATTGTCCTTATTGTGGGATGGATTTCAGGAGAGGACAGGCAGGCAGGTGAAAACCACATCAGGGTCTTAATGGGACTTTTCTCCTACACAGTGACATCACCACCCCTGGCAATCTGCCATCACCTGCCCTGTGTGAAGGATCCAGATGAGTTTTTAATACGTTAAAAGAATATGTTACGTTTTTTAAATGTGTCATTTGGTTGTAAGCTGCCCCAGGAGGATTTATATCCTAAAAGGTGGCTTAAAAGGAGCCAGTGTGGTGTAGTGGTTAAGAGTGGTAGACTCAAAATCTGGTAAACCGGGTTTGATTCCCCGCTCCTCCACATGCAGCTGCTGGGTGACCTTGGGCTAGTCACACTTCTCTGAAGTCTCTCAGCCCCACTCATCTCCCAGAGTGTTTGTTGTGGGGAAAGAAGGGAAAGAAGAATGTTAGCCGCTTTGAGACTCCTTTGGGTAGTGATAAAGCGGGATATCAAATCCAAACTCTTCTTATATAAACAACTGCAACAAAATTAACCAGGCCGTGTGTTTAGAAGAAGCAAACGACTAATTGGGGGTGGGGTGGGTGTACGCAAAGTGACTTAATGCAAAAATTTTGCAGAAATTTGCACAGGCTACAGAAATCACTCTTACAGAATTTGAGTAACCTTGGTATGGAAGCCTGATTTTCGTTTTATGCTGTAACACAGATAATGCAGTTCATTATATGCACGGTATTTGAATTATACGCTTGTCTTGCAGTTGGCTTATTTCTTTCACCGTGTGCAGCTTATTCTGCCTGCACTTTGCTCCTTCTTTTTGGGTTCTTCTTTTGGCTGAAAAATCTCCCTGGAGCCCTGTGGGATATCTGCATGGCACAGTGATTTGCATCGAAGATGGGGATAGTCTTGTAACTGCTGCGAAAGCCACCCCAGAGGCCCTCTCCTGGCCTTCCATCCTGATTTATCGTTTCCCCAGCACTGCTGGATTCCGCCACCCTCCTTTAACCAAATGTTCCAATTTTGCTACAACTGCTTTGAATTATGAGGTTGTTTTCATGATTGGAACGAATGTCCACTTGAGAGCCCCCAGCTCCTGTGGCGACTTGAATCTCTCCCTCAAGAGGTAATAAAGATCAGAGCCTCTGACGCAGCTGTCTTGCCAACTGTATGTCTTCTGTCATTAGACAATTAATGTGACAATGAAAATTTCCCAGCCCAGCACTTTGTCATGCATCAATATTTCTCTTGCCCCACGGTAGGGCTTGGAGACTCACAACGGTTTCAACAGCTTACAAGAACCAATGTGAAAAGAGTGTTATTGATCACCACTTCTGGAGGAAGAGAAGGCGGGGAATAAGGAGTTGTGGAAAGCAAAATCCACTGACTCCTTGCAGGGAACGCCACTCCATAAAGGACATTGGTCAGTGGCTGGGTGGTTATAAGAGTCTGTGGCAACTCAATAACAGTGTTGTTTTTTTGCTGGCGGATTCTGGAGCATATCATTGACACTATGATGGTTTATTTGTGGTGGCTTTATACTGCAATGTCTGTACATGGTTCAACTTTTTTAGCTTCTCTGCGATGCTTCACAAATGTTTTGACATTTTGGCCATCTTGCATTATAGTGCAACAAAACGAGGACACACACAGCTGGAACATTTGCGGTACAAAAATCACAAGGTTTCAGCAGGAGTTAAGGGACATGCTCCAAAGGTTTTGCAGTTGCAAACACTATCAAAAGTGGGATTGTGGATCCCCACCATGAGGACATCGTGAGGATATATATTAGCAGACAAGTGATTGTGGGGAAAGAATTAAACATCCCCTCTACCAATGAATCCTATTCAATTCCTACTGAGGAAGGGTCATAGCTCAAAAGGAGAGCTCAAGCTTTGCATTCAGAAGGTCCCAGGTTTAGTCCCCAGCATTTCTGGGTAGGACAGGTAGGATCGGGGAAGAGACCCCCTTTGAAACCATGGAGAGCCACTGTCCTTCACTCTTAACAATACTAAGTTAGATAGTTCAGTGGTCTATCTCAGCATAAGGGAGCTTCCTATGCACCTATTAACACTGTTTGGGCATCTTCTCCCTGCACATTCTCCAGAACATGAGGAGCATGAGAGTGGGCTTGTGACCTTCTCCACTCCATCACATTCCTAATGGCCTGACTGTCAGGAGCTGGACTGGGAAGGAATGGTGAGAGGGCCCCCCACTCACCTTCCCAGGAAGAGGAGGACAGTATAGATGGTTTGAACAAACAAACAGTGGTTTGAAGAAGGGCATAGTTCAGAGGCTGATGAGGTTAAGAGCTGGGATATCATGGAGGAGCAATAGGAAGGAGACGCATTGGGGGAGAGTAAGCTGGAAGACTCAGTGTCTTTGGAAAGCGTTCCTAAACCCCCCACTCCCAGAACTAGATGAGCACTCAGGATGATAGAACAGAAATCTCAGAGATAGAAAGTACAGATTAGGAGTATCATAGATTAAGAGGGATTGAAGGGGGGGGGACTTTACTTGCAGCAACGCCATCATTGATGGAGACAGCGTTCCTTTATCTGATTAATTAAAGGTAAAGGTAAAGGGACCCCTGACCATTAGGTCTAGTCGTGGCCGACTCTGGGGTTGCGGCGCTCATCTCGCTTTATTGGCTGAGGGAGCCGATGTACAGCTTCCAGGTCATGTGGCCAGCATGACTAAGCCACTTCTGGTGAACCAGAGCAGCACACGGAAATGCCGTTTACCTTCCCGCCGGAGCACTACCTATTTATCTACTTGCACTTTGACGTGCTTTCAAACTGCTAGGTTGGCAGGAGCAGGGACAGAGGAACAGGAGCTCATCCCATCGTGGGGATTCAAACCTTCTGATTGGCTGAATAAATTACGTGGTAATAACTCTTTTTGGTCATCTGCCTTTTGACTGCCACTGGGGGAGGGATCATAATTCCCTGAAGGCTTGATATCGCCTTGATCCTGACCCTCCCAGCCCTTCACACACAGATACCCTGGAGAACCACCACCAGTCAGGGTAGACAATAGTAAGCTAGGCAGATCTGACCCAGCAGAGAAGGCAGTTTCATATTTTCAGAGTGCCACCCCTTCAGGACTATTCTGAAATGGAAAGCAAACCACTGGGAGATGCTTTGCGAACACTGAGCATCTTGTCGTTTCTGAGGTTTGAGGGAGAGGTTTGCATGGGAAGCTGGCACAGCTCTTAATCTTGCACAGCATGGCTCTAAACCCTCATTTGCTTGCCCTCCAAATCTAGGCGATGGCACGGATGTGGCCTGCTGAGGACTGGTAATGGCATTTCACGCATACGTCTCACACACAGGAGGACTCCTACTAGGCCTGCAAATGCCATATTCCGAACTTCTCGCTGCTGGCGGCTCTGCCACACAGCATTCACGGGCCGGATGCTAATGCAAAATGCAAAAAAAGCTGGCTGGCTCCTTCGGTGTTTTGCTAATAAGGTGCTTTCCGTGTGTTTCTGAGCCTTGAGCAGGTGCATTTGGAAGAGGCCCAAATGCATGAGGAAAATACAGCAGGGGGATTTCTTGAAGGAGGCAGATGTGTGGTGAAGAAGCTTGAAGAGTTCTTTGGCCCATACGGAAAATGATTGGATTGTCTGGGGAAATGCCAGCCCCCCCCCTTTTTTTAATCCTGCCATTTGGTGGTGGTGTGGTCTCTCTCTCTCTCTCTCTCTCTCTCTCTCTCTCTCTCTCTCTCTCTCTTTCTCTCTTTCTCTCTTTCTCTCCCTGTGTGTGTTCTATTACTTTCAGATCTGTTTCAGAAGCAAGGAGGCAATTGCAAAAGCCTATAACAGTCCATTGGTTTCAGAAACCTTACAAGAAACTAGCTTTCCTTAATAAGAGAAAATAAGTGATACACACACACACAAATATACTTCTGGTTCGGTATCGCCTTTTTTAAAAAAAACAGTTTCAATACCTCACTGGGCTGCACACAAAGTTGAATGCAGAATAAAACACAATCAACTGATTTATTTATTTTTAAAAATGCATTTAGTGGCCTTTTCACATATAATAAACGTATTTCAGAATACAATAAACAACAACAATAGCAGCTAGTCTGCCATTGTTTGGAGAAAGGTGGAGCAGCAGCTTAAAGTTGGAACCACTCCTCAGAACCACGTTATAACACATATAATCCAGTAGGTCTCTCCTGATGTTTGCTTCCGTGGGTCTGCGAATGTTGACTTGATGGATCATTCCATCTCATATGCATACCCTCTAACATGTCCAAGCCAAAAACTGGAATGCATGTCTTCCGGGGCCATGGTCCTGTGTGAGTCATGTGACCTGCAGGAGATTGCAGTCTGCCCACCCCACCTCCAAGCACCTTTTTCAGGGTATTATAGTAGTGCGAGATTGTGTGAGATTGTGGTGCCCCAAATGCTCACTGTGCTATTGCTTTACAAATCAGGATGCCCCAGTTTCCCCAAGTCAGTTGAGGGGTATGCATATGGGAGTTGAATGGATGCCAGGTGTTGCAAAAGGATAAAGCACCCATCTTGCCTCTGGCCATCCTGAACCTGGCAGGTCAATTTCTCCACCAGAGCAATGGACCACACCTGTCTGGGACTGGTCTGGATCTGAAGATTGGGGAATGCAGTCGCAGGTAGATCAGCTTCTCTCAGAAGAGGAGGGGTGTGCCGTTTGCCCTCCTGGGTGTGTGACATCATACTAGGTTCATAAGGAAATGGTTAACTAATTGTAAAACGACTAACCAATGGGAACGCAAGGGGCAGAGTTAACTGTGTATGAGGTTTAAGCACAGAGGGGTTTTGGAGGAGTAAGGAGTTAGAGTTAGGGTGGTTGAAAAGACAGTCTGGAGTTAGATGAGAGAGGGAAGATAAGTCTGTGGGTTGTGCTAGTCTGGGGTGAGAGAGTGAGAGAATTTGTTAAGTGGATTCAGTCAAACAGTTGAGATAATCAATCAGAAGGTATTAGGAAGGTATAGGCTGGTAAAGAAACTAAAGTTAAGATACCGACAGGAATATTATCTGAGAAACCATAAACTTGTCAATGTTTGGAAAATAAACTTGTTTTTTTGGTTCACTTTTAACATCTGACTGGACTCAGTGTTTTATCAGAGAGTAACTGGTTGGTGGCAGCGGGGAAGCGAGCACAGTGGTGGCACAGGGATCAATAGACGGTTAAAGGTCGGGGACCCTGGGTGATCACCACAAGGGGGAATATTCACACACACCCTGCCTCCAGCGTTTTCAGAAGCGGAGAGAGAGCCGACACAGAAGCTGAACAGCTTGGGGAGGAGTTACCTAGCTATGAGATAAGGACAGGGGATCAAGAAGGGAGGGAGCAGCTAGAAGAGACATCAGTAGAGAGTGTGGGGGACCCCCTCCCCACGGACTCAGAGATATGAACAAATCAGAGAACAAAGGAGGCAGAGGGAGGGAGGAGCTTCCCGCTGGCACCTTTCTCACTGCAGAAGTCGAAAGGAGGGTTTAGACTAGGCAACTGCCCTCCTTACGGAGAGCTGTGTATTTGTGTTCATAGCATGAAGCTGTAATAAAAGGACCATAAAACTGCTCGTTAATTCTTATCTGTGAAGTGACCGAAGGGAGGGGAGGACTCTCCAGCACCTGAGTATATCATGAGTGTATTGAGCGCCAATGTTTAGATGTTACTTAATGAGCAGCTACCAGCAAAAAGGTCAACATGGACTTGCGAGGGAATGCATGGGAAATTAGTAAAGAGAGAGGTGTCCATCCCTACACATGACTAAGGCAGCAAACCTAACACCTATTCCCAGGGAGCAAGCTGCATTGAACTGAAAATGACTTGTTTATAAATAGACCTATTTAGGGATAGAATGTACGTCATGGGTCACACATCTGCAGGGAACCTTGCAAAGCAGCCCTCTGAGCTTCCTGCACAGTGCAAGAGATTCGTATCATTTAAATCCTGGTTGAATGGGGGAGGGGGGAATCCTGCAGTGATCATGGTGCCCAAGAAGGTAAAATCTGTCACTGCTTCCATTTCTTCCCCTTCTGTTTCACAGGAGGTGATGGGACCAGTGCCATGATCTTAGTTTTTTTATGTTGAGCTTCTGACCATATTTTGCGCTCTCCTCATTCACCCTCATTAAGAGGTTCTTAATTCCTCCTCACTTTCTGTCATCAAGGTTGTGTCATCTGCATATCTGAGGTTGTTGGTATTTCTTCTGGCAATCTTAATACCGGCTTGGGATTCATCCAGTCCAGCCATTCGCATGATGGATTCTGCACATAACTTAAATAACCAGGGAGACAAAATACAGCCTTGTCATACTCCTTTCCCAATTTTGAACCAATCAGTTGTTCCATACCCAGTTCTAACTGTTGCTTTTTGTCTCATATAGAGATTTCTCTGGAGACTGATAAGGTGGTCTGGCACTCCCATTTCTTTAAGAACCCCCCATAGTTTGCTGTGGTCCATGCAGTCAAAGGCTTTTGCGTAGTCAATGAAGCAGACATGAAGTTTGACATGGCACCTCCAACATGCAGATGGTTACAATGAACCCTTTTCCCCTTCTGTGTTGGTATAACCAGTGATTTTTTCTTTCTTTTTTAAGGAAAAAAAGGGTGCTGGTATTCACCATGAAGTTGTTATATTAAGTGCCACACTTTTAATATTGGTGCCAGTACTGCATACCATTGAGTACCCCCAGAAAAAAACCACTGGGTATAACAGGGTGCCGGCAAATATCCTTCTTGCAGCAAGGTGAATTAAAACTTGTTGTCCACTCTTTTAGGATTACTGAAAATAACAAAAATGACAAAGTCACTTTCTTTGGTTACCCCTAGAGGCACGGCCATCTAGTTAAATAAAGCACTGTTTGTGGTTGGTTTCCCCCTACAACTGTGCTGCTTTCCTCACTCAGTAGAGCATGACAAACAGGAAATCAAGACTAGGGGCATTCGTGACATGGCGCTCCAGTATAACCAGCCGTCTGGGAGTCTAAGTGAGGAAACGAAGACAGCTCAATATAGCAAAGATCACCTGTGATTTGACTCAAATGTAAATGCTAGACCGCCTACCAGAAATCCATTAATTCAGCTTGACAAATTGCTGGGCTATCCCTTGTGATCCAACGCTTAACTAAGAAAACATTTTGTGAACCGTTTGTCAGCCTCTACAGCATGGTGGTCTCTGTTAGACGGTGGGGTAATTAATCCTCCAACTCACTTGTCTTTTATTTATATTGAAGTATATATGTGAGTGTATGTCTGTGTGTGGAGTTATTTTTACAATATTCAAAGCAGAACTTCCAGGGATGCGGGCTTTTATAAAAGATAAAGAAAACAACATCTGGCTCACCTAAATTCCAGGCTGTCCCCCAAACACAGAATTTGGTAGCCCAACAATTGGAGAGGTCGAATTCTTACTTTCAAGGTAACTTTTACATGAGAACTGTAAGCCTTCCACTTACAGAAGGAAGTCTTTGGATCAAAACCAATGTTCAAGCCGTACATTATTGCAGGTTGTTACATATTGCCATCAGTGTACAAGGTGTTTACAAAGAAATTAATTCAATGTTAGGTCCCTGCCCCAAGCAGCTTACGGTGTAAATTTAATTCAAACAGTGGAGCAGAGGAGAGAGGAAAATAAGAGGCAGTATGCCTCAGAATGCCTGTTGCTGGAATCACAAGAGGGCATAAGGCTGCTGTGCTCATCAATCCCTTTGAACTCCCCCAGTAGTGATGAGAGATGTTGGTTCACCCATTGCAAAGCTTGGCAATGACCCTGTTTCAGTGTTTTCTATGGCTCTCTTGCTCTCCTGAGATGAACGGAGTGGATTTGGGATTATTCTGGCCTTAGATGAAGTGTAGCAATGCATTTTAATATCTTCAGTCTTTCCTTTAAGACACCTACCCACACATTACTCACTGGAACCGCTGGATAATCACCCGAGGAAATTTCTTTATAGGACAGTAGCTTTCCCATGTTAATCTTCTGGCGTCTCTAAGATGTTATGTGCGATAGATCTTGGCTGAGGCAGTAATTGACTCTCCAGATGTTATCTGCGAGAAGTCTAGGCCACTGAGACCCTGATGCGGACCTCTGAAATCCCATTTAGTAAACTGAATTTATCTCTGCTGAGAAGGAACCAGCTGTTTAATTAGGAAAAGAAGATTTCAGGAGAAAATAAACCAACCAACAGGGCAACAGATTTCTTTCTTTTCCAGTGGAAGATTGTACATTGGTTGTCAAGTGCTCAGAAACCATTCCGGGGCAAAACACCTGCTTCATATCAGATGGCTGTGCTCAGCTTGTTGCAATGAATCAAATGGAGGAAACTATTTTCTGCATTGGAGCTGGGGAAAAGCAACATGGGGGCCTTTGGTTGTGAGGATCAATTTGAGTTGAAGAATGGGCCATTTCCATGAAGCTCTGTAGGAGCCATTATCATCTAGACCTGTGGAATACAAGAATGCTTTCATGAAAGTCATGGTGAAAGAAGCAGGGCTTTGGGGAAAATGAGGGTCTAGAAGCAGAAGCTAGAAACTAAGGCTATGTACACATGTGTACAGTCTTTGAAATGCACAGGAGCCACTTTTTCACACTATACTTTTGTACATAGTGGTTGGCAATTGTACACGATAACATGATCTAAAGCAGCAGCTACAGTCCATGTTGTCTGCACTAAAGATGGGCAAGTTTTCAAACTAGTGTCAACAACAACAAGACAACGACGATGATGATTACCGCTGGGTTGCCCCATTCACTCTGGGCGACTTTGAAGCTCTATACAGATACTGTCCAAAATTGAAATCCCCACATGAAATCTTTATCAGAAAAGAAAGGTCTTTAACAGGAGCTGAAATGATAATAGAGATAACGCCTGTCTGATATATAAGGAGGTAAACGGACCCCTGACCATTAGGTCCAGTCGCAGACGACTGTGGGGTTGCAGCACTCATCTCGCTTTACTGGCCGAGGGAGCCGGCGTTTGTCCACAGACAGCTTCCGGGTCATGTGGCCAGCATGACTAAGCCGCTTCTGGAGAACCAGAGTAGCACATGGAAACACCGTTTACCTTCCCGCCGCAGCGGTACCTATTTATGTACTTGCACTTTGACATGCTTTCAAACTGCTAGGTTGGCAGGAGCAGGGACTGAGCAACGGGAGCTCACACCATCACGGAGATTAAAACCGCTGACCTCTGATCGTCACTGCTAACAACAGTCATGTAATACATAAGGCCATAAGAAAAGTCCTGCTAGATCACATCTAGTCCAGAATCCTGTCCTCACAGTGGCCAAACAGTGATTCATGGGAAGCCCACAAGCAGGACCCATTTAGATTGGCGTCCATCACTGCCTCCTGTGGGAGTGAACACACCACCAAAAGTGTTGGAGAATCCACCCCCCCCCCCGAGAATATTAATCCTCCCACCCACCTCCAATTTCCCCATCTTCAAATATCAAATAATTTTGGGAAGTAATTTTTAGCTCAGCACCTCTGTTTTTCTGTTTTCACTGCAGGAGCAGATGCACAAAGTACAGAGCATTTTACCAGGGGACTTGTTCTTAGATAGTTGTGTTTGGTGTGGATAGGAATGTCCATGACAACATCTGACTGAAAGTATTGCAGTGCTGGCAGACATCCACCCAGGGGACTCAGCTATACAGGTGCAAATAAAGCATTTTAAGTGTGTCTTAAGTGCAATATATGTTGACCACTAGACAGATGTTGACCACTAGCCATGCTGGCTGGGGCTCATGGGGAGCTGGATCAACGTCATCTGGAGGGTCACAGACTTCTCAATCCTGGTCAACCTGATGTGATATGGATTCCTCCAGTTGCCAAGCTCCTATGTCACACATACAGGAGCCTGTGTCATTTGTATGGACTTGTGTAAGCTCCTTTGAAACTTAACCCTTAAATCAATGGAAGCTGGGTGTGTGCTGAGGGTTGGGTAATGTTACTCAGCCCCATCCATGTGAAAATAAATGGATGTGTGTAAGTATAAGTGATATAAATATCCATAATAAATACAATAACATGCAAATGCATGCAGACAATGGGTAGATAAGCAAAGGGCTATGGATCTGAGTTGCATTGTTTCGTTACCTTGTTTGTGATGAATTGGTCTGGGAGTGGCCAGTGCTCTCAGGGTATCAATGGAGTAAAAAAATAAATAAGCAAAACGTCTCTCATTTTAGCAGTAGAAAGAATATTGCCAAGACAACCGGTTTTCTCTCTGAAAATATATCAAACTCTATGCTAAAGCTGAAAAAGAAAGAAGGACTACGTAATCCAAAATTAAAATCCAAGAAATGGCACAGATTTGCCTTCCTCTGCTGGGAGATGGAGACTGTCATTAGCATGATAATTGCAGATGGAAAGAGGTACTTTAATTTGGGGAGGTTCATATCAATCTAAGATGAACATTCCTGGAAGGAGTCCTATCTCTTAATGCAGCAGAAGCTTTTCATTAAGCTGCTGGTAGTTAGCTTATTAAAACTGGTGTATAGCTTTGCCTATAAACATTTAATCATGTAGCCCTGGATACGACTCAAGTCAATCTGGGAGAATGTCCAGTGACTCCTTCCAAGCAGCAACCATTGCAGGTTCTTGCTTTTAATCGCTTAGCCCTCTTTCAAGAGTGGACCGTGCGTGTTGGACTGCAAAGTACCAACAGATACCTTTAGGCTCGGCTCAAGGAGAGGGCCAGCTCTGACGGTCACTTGGGGACACTTCTGGATCCAGCACTATCTCTGGAGGCATAAGTGACCTCAGTGGCCTTCCATCAGCTTTTGCCAGTGGCCCAGCTGTGACCTTGTTATTCATAACAGAGGATTACAATAGCATAAGAACATATAAAAAAAAAGCTTGCTGGAGCAGATGAGTGGCCTATCTAGTCCAGCATTCTGTTCTCACAATGGCCAGTCAGATGTCCCCATGGAAAGCCCACAAGAAGGACAGAGTTCAACAGCACTCTCCTTGATCATGATCCCTAATTCAGACCTTTCCTTCTACAATTTGGAAAGTGAAGGAAGCAGAGTCTATAATACTCACCAGTTCCCACGTAGGTTTTACGTGTGAGTTGAATAACTGGATTGGGCTGTTTTATAAGAAAATAAAAATAAATAAATACAACCCAGGTGGTTAAGAAAACCCAACAGAGACTCCATCTCCTCAGAGTATTGCCGAAGAACAATGTCAATCAACATTTGATGATCTCCTTCTACCGGTCAACAATAGAAAGTGTCCTTTCATACTGCATGTGTGGTACGCTGGTTTGACATCAACTGATAGGAAGCGCCTACAGAGGGTGGTGAATACAGCACAAGATATTATGGGCTGTCCCGTGAATCCACTGGATTAAATAGTGGAAGAAGGTTGCCTCAGGAGAGTGAGGAAAATTCTCAGGGATGAGTCACATGCTGGCTGGCACTTTCTTGATCCCCTGCCCTCAGGCAGAAGATATAGAAGCATGATTAGTCGCACCAACAGGGTAAAGAATAGCTTCTATCTGTGGGCTGTTAGGCTGCTGAATAAAAAGATAACAACGGGGGAAGTGACTTTCAGGTTTGGTGGGTGTGCCACCAAAGGAGGGGAATTAAGACTAAGAGAGCTGAGTGGGAGGTGCCCATGTAATCTCACTGTATACAAGTTGTACAAGTGAAAATAAAGTGTTTCATTTCAATTTATGAAGAACGTAAGAACATTCCTGCTGGATCAGGGTCAGTGGCCCATCTAGTCCAGTATCATGTTCTCACATTGGCCAACCAATGTGAAGCACACAAGCAGGACCCAAACACAAGAGCACCCTTCCATCCTGTGGCTTCCAGGAACTGGTATTCAGAAGCACTACTGCCCATAGCTGTCAAGTGTCCCTTATTTGGCAGGACAGTCCCTTATCCCAGCGCCATGTCCCACTGTTGTCCCTTACTGATGATGTCCCTTAAATAAGCTACTGAAGGTAATGGGGCCCTTTCTATGTCCAGCTGTGCTTTGTCAACAACAAATTGTAGCTTTTTTTGCGTTGAATATATGCTATATGGTAATTTATGGAACTAATAGGTATCTAAAGCCATTTGCACGCAACAAAATATGTATTTTATCAAAGTAATTGTTGATCCCTTATTTTGGAGGCTGCTGACCCCTTATTTCCGAGGCTGCTGGTCCCTTATTTTCAAATCTGTAAGTTGACAGCTATGCTACTGCCGCCAGCTGTTGAGGCAGAGCATAGCCAGAATGGCTAGTAGTCAGTGCATCAATATTGTGGGTCCCACCAGTTACTTTATATCATGATTTCTGTCTACAATTTTTTTCCCAAGGCCCCAAATTGGCAGTTTGATCAAATCCAACCAAGTTTAGCATTTCTGCTGTGCTTCCTGCCTGCACGAGGAAACTCACAAACAACAGATGGTGAGAAGCTTGTCCTGAAAACAGCTCTGAACAAATGATCTGTGCGGCCTTACAACATGCAGCTCTTAGATTTTTAATATCGACTATTAAACCTGCCCTCGTGTATTGTCAGAGTCTGGAAAAAGAGGAAAGCAAAGTACTAATGGTCTAAAGCCACAGATGTTAAAACACTAACAGTCCAATAAATCTCTGGGAAATAGTTTTATCATTTTGCACCATGCAGCACTTGCGCATATTCTTTGGATGAATTTATGGCGAGGAATTTGGCATCCGTAAGAAAATTCCAAATGGCAGGATTTATTAGAGCAAAATACTGTTGCAATTAACAATAAATCGGGGAAATGGTGAGTGAACTCACTTGTATCGTTACCTTTTCATTATCAGGGAAATGGCATGTAATAATTGGAAGGTAGAAGGGGGGACCCTGGTCTTTTCTTTCTACTTGTAACAGGAATGCAGACATCAGACTGTATAACATAATAGGCTATCTGCCTCTGAGGGTTTCATGTTACTGAGCCAATATATTTGTTGCTATAGGGGCATTATTATTATTTTTGCCAGCATTGGGCCATGGGCTTCCTGGGTAAGGTGACTTGAAGCAGGTCTGAAGACACTATTAATGGATCCCAACAAAAGAGGGATTGGTAGATCTGCAGAGACTGCTGCAGCAGGCACAAAGATAGGCTGGCATTAAGCAGAGTAGATCTACTGAAATCTATGATAGGTCCATTAATTTCAATCAGTAAGACTTAGTTCAATACCACCTGTAGGTAATTCAAAGAAAGCATGCCTCAAAATCAACTTCTGGGCATTGCAAAATGTGAAGATAGCACTGCTGGATCAGATCAAAACTGCTTCAGCATCTTGTTTCCCCATAAGCTAGTTAAACACTTATTGGAAGCCCAGAAACAGTCCTTGAAGACAACAGCTCTTTCCTACTGCTGCTTCCCAGTGATTGGAATCTATGTAGCCGAGCAGGAACAAAGAGCAAGGGGGGATCCCTTCTCCTGAGTCAGGCCACTGGTCCATCTAACTCAGTATTGGTCAGTGGCATGTGGTGAACTTTTTTGTAGGGGAACAGTTAGGGCCAGAGGCGCCAGCAATGGGGGGAGGGTTGCCATGTTACATCATGCACATGAGCATTCTGCCTCCCTCTCTAAGCTGGGGGAAAGCTTCCTGGGCTTTGGGAAGGAGGCACCAGGCCTATGACAAGACACTAGAGCCCTCCTACCACCTTCCCAAACCAAGGCAGGTTTTGGGAAGGCATCAGGAGGGCTCTGGGATCCATCAGATAATTGCACCTCCATAACACAGAAGAAGAGTTTGGATTTGATATCCCGCTTTATCACTACCCAAAGGAGTCTCAAAGCGGCTAACATTCTCCTTTCCCTTCCTCCCCCACAACAAACACTCTGTGAGGTGAGTGGGGCTGAGAGACTTCAAAGAAGTATGACTGGCCCAAGGTCACCCAGCAGCTGCATATGGAGGAGTGGAGATGTGAACCCGGTTCCCCAGATTACAAATCTACTGCTCCTAACCACTACACCACACAGGCACTCCATAACACATAACTTTGCACTCCATAACACATAACTTGGGACACGGGTGGACTTGGGACACAGGTAGCACTATGGGTTAAACCACAGAGCCTAGGACTTGCCGATCAGAAGGTCGGCGGTTCAAATCCCCACGACAGGGTGAGCTCCTGTTGCTCAGTCGCTGCTCCTGCCAACCTAGCAGTTCGAAAGCACGTCAAAGTGCAAGTAGATAAATAGGTATCCCTCTGGCTGGAAGGTAAACTGCACTTCCATGCACTGCTCTGGTTTGCCAGAAGTGGCTTAGTCATGCTGTCCACATGACCCGGAAGCTGTATGCCAGCTCCCTCGGCCAACAAAGCAAGATGAGCGCCGCAACCCCAGAGTCGGCCATGACTGGACCTAATGGTCAGGGATCCCTTTACCTTTCTAACACAGGCAGAAGCCTCCCAGGCTTTGGTAATGAGGCACCAGGGGAACATTTAGGGGACTAGCCTTCTCCCCCCTTGTCCACTGACAACATGCCTATACCAGGGGTGGAAGTCCTCAAGCCAGAAATCAAAATGCAGAGCTTCAGGCTTTTCACTCTGGCCCTACAATACTCTCCACAGGCAATATCTACTCCCCAACCCACTCCCCACTCCATTTTTCTACATCCTTCACCATCTCTGCTTTGAACCTTCCTGCAGTGCTTTTGCCTGGCTGCAATGTGTCCTTGAACTCTGATGATAATGCCTCTTTCTTGCTTGGATGGAGAACAGGTATGTGTCAAATCTAGGGACACAGGTGGTGCTGTGGTCTCAACCACTGAGCCTCTTGTGCTTGCTGATCAGAAGGTCAGCGGTTTGAATCCCCATGATGGGGTGAGCTCCAGTTGCTCGGTCCGAGCTCCTGCTGACCTAGCAGTTTGAAAGCACACCAAAAATGCAAGTAGATAAATAGGTACCTCTCCGGCAGGCGTTTCTGTGCTCTGCTCTGGTTTTGCCAGAAGCGGCTTTGTCATGTTGGCCCGGAAAAACTGTCTGCAGACAAATGCTGGCTCCCTTGGCCTGTAAAGGAAGATGAGTGCCGCAACTCCAGAGTCGTCTGCAGCTAGACCTAACTGTCAGCGGTCCTTCAGCTTTTTATGTGTCAAAACTACCCTACCCTACAAAGGTAACATTTACATTCATTGGTCCACCAGCTTTGACCTCTAGTCTCACCTATCATGGACATGTGGGCCCTGTCAAGTTGCTCAGAGAGGAATGCATCCTTTAGAAATGGCTCCACATCCCTGAATTATTTATTTTCTATTGTGCTGAAAACTTAAATACCACATAGTTGCAATGGTTTGTAAGCTTACTGACAGTATTTCCAATGAAGGATGCTCCCAATTTTGCTTGGAGATGCTGTGGATTTAACTTGGGACCTCCTTTGTGCAGAGGAGACACTCTGTCACTGAGCTACAGCCCTTCCATATTTACTTACTGTACATAGTACTTTGTAGAGCTCTTTATTTTACAGTTCAAACCTTCAGCGCCTAAGTGGTCTCAAGCCAGCTCATGGTTGAAAATAAAACAACACAATCAAATTTATTCTTATGAACTGTCTGGAAAATCCCAGGCAGGGTGCAATTGAATGAGATAGCACTTGTCTTATTCCAGCTTGTCTTCGGCTCGCTGTGACTCACTGTAGAAGCAGTGCTGGCTGTTGCTAGAAAGCAGTGTGTCTATTACTCTACCATTGGGCTGCAAAGCTCTTGTGAAGCTGCATGGAGTCCATAGTGCTGGAATGAAGCCCTCTGCCATAAACCTCACCCTGGACAGCATTGTGCACAGGGTGACTCTTCCTGGCAATGTGTGTGTCTATGGCGGGGAGTGTGCTTGATTCTCCCTTGACCTCTCATGAGATCTTCCAGGGTGGTGTTTGTGACATATTTAAAATGCAGTCAAACCAATAATTCATTTTTTGAATTCATGTTTCGGAGGCAAACGGCATTTCCGTGCGCTCTGGCACTCATCCCGTTGTACCGTTGTGCCAGAAGCAGTTTAGTTGTGCTGGCCACATGACCTGGAAAAGCTGTCTGTGGACAAACATTGGCTCCCTCAGCCTTAAAGTGGAGATGAGTGCTACACCCCAGAGTCAAATCTGACTGGAGTTAACTGTCCAGGGATCCTTTACCTTACCTACCTCATGTTTTGCTAAACAGGCACATGATAAAAGCTGAAGCTCACAGAGTTTTCCCATAAACCTGCTAGGGAGACCTCTCTGAGGGTTCCCTGATGTGACAACATCTGCGAAATCTGAGCTCCGTGTTCAGATTACATTTTAAGCTAGACTTAAGTAGGCCTTTGTAACTCAATCACCATTTTAAGCCTGCCTAAGCCAAGCTGCCGTATATGTTGTTCTTCATTCCCACCTACCCATCTTCATTGTTAAAGCTTCATTGGGAAACATGCTCTTTAAAGCAGAATTGGAGCAAATGTCAATTCAGATTTTCCATGGGTTAATCTTTATTCCAATTTAAAGAGCGGGTTTCTGCAGGGAATGCTGGGAAGCAACTAAATCAACATCAAGAAAAGCTTTCTGGCAGTAAGATCTGTCTGAACACTCCCTCGGGAGGTTGTGGACTCTCCTTCATTGGAGGTTTTTAAGCAGAGGTTGGATGGCCATCTGTCTTGGATACTGAGATTCCTGCATTGCAGGGGGTTGAACTAGATGACTAGATGTCCCTTCCAACTCTACAGTTCTGTGATCCGCTGATTCTACAATATGCCACCAGAATGACTTCTTCTCATGCAGTGAAATTCCCTCCCTAGCCCTATACGGCCTAGGACCCTCGTACCTACGGGACCGCCTCTCCTGGTATGCCCCACAGAGAAACCTACGGTCCGCAAATAAAAACATCCTGAAGGTCCCAGGCCTCAGAGAGGTTAGGCTGGCCTCAACTAGAGCCAGGGCTTTCTCGGCTGTGGCTCCAATCTGGTGGAACGCTCTGTCACAAGAGACTAGGGCCCTGCGGGACCTGACATCTTTCTGCAGGGCCTGTAAGACAGAGCTGTTCCACCAGGCCTTTGGTCAGGGCGCAGCCTGACCCCCTCCTCTGGCAATCTGTACAGAGTCTTGCTCAATAGTTGCCATCAATTTGATTTTAATTAATTTTTATAATGAAAGGTTTTTAGAATGTTGGATTATTTTTGATTGCTGTTAGCCACCCTGAGCCCAGCTTTGGCTGGGGAGGGCGGGGTATAAATAAAATTTATTATTATTATTATCAAAATGACCCCAAATCTACTCCAGAGGGTTGGACAACCTTCCAGAGCAGATTTTAGAAGACCCTTTGGATCCCTTCCAACTTTAAGATTCTATGATTCCATTGCATAACCAGAAGTCACTGGCTATACAGCCCATCACCTTGAATGATTACCTGTTTGGTGAGAAATGCAACAAAATCAGTAAGTCTAATACACCCAGAGAATTTCCAGCTCCTTTTGCTCCAAAGTAGAAAGTAATCTGTGTTGCTAAGGAGCCTTGTTCTTCTCTGGTTCCCCCCCTCCCCAACTCTATCAGCCCCCACATATAATTATAACACAGGGTAGATGTGTAAGTTTACAACGTTGCAGATGTGTGTTGATTAATGTGCTCAGAGCTTCTGCCTCTGCATTTAAGACAGGTATTTTTCTCTCTCCCCCCACCCCCTTTCTCAGTGTCTTTGCAACTTAGCAATTTATTTGCTGAACCAAGCAGTTGTAAGTGCAGGGCCGGATCCTCTTTCTCTTTTCCTTTTCTCAAAGGCAGCCCTTCCTATGCATTGACTCTTCTTTTACACTCTTTGGGAATCCGGATAGCAAAATCCATTCTTAAGAGAAGCTTATTACCAGTAGGAGGGGGCTCGCTTCCACTCCAAAGCTGTGTAGGGACAAAAGTGTTGATTTCAAAAGTAATATAGTTTTCTAATTATGCTCCCTCTAAAATTACCTCTGGGAAAGCAAATGAGAAATAAAAGTTTCCTTTTAATTACAGGAATGAAGAGGAGAGTATATATACCCTCTAATTACATGGCTGCAAATAAATTTGTTCTGTTACACTTTCTGCAGCTTGCATCGGTGGTCTATAGCACAAAGGCACACACACAAAGCCAATGCTCTCTTCATTATCATTGCAAACAGCAGCCTTCAGAACAACTCCTAAATATCAACGTGGGGATTTATACAGCAAAGAAGCCACCTCCACACATGTTACTTTGGAATAACACGAAAGCAACCAAATAAAATTTAACAGGGGCAGATGTAAAATGTTACACACAGGACAAGAGAACCAAAATATATGAAGGTCGTGTGGGAGGCATATGGATATAACATCTTGATGAATCTGACCAAGATCCATCGAAGCGAAGGGTAGAGAACCTATGGCTCTATATTGGACTCCGGTTCCCATCTGCTCCAGCCAGCATGGCCAATGTTCGGGATTGATGGGAGTTGGAGTCCAACTGTACCCAGAAGGGCACTTGAGCACTGGTGATGAACAGAAGTCCCCATCACACCCAGAGAGCAGCAGAGAAGATTAAGTGGCCTGAGCCTGGCAATGGGGCACACCCAGTTCTGTCACCTAACAGCTCACCATCATTTTCTGCACCCACAACTTCTACCAACACCTTACTCTGACTTATAGTAGAATTGGTCCTATGAAGAAGTGCATTTCTATACATTTTAAAGTGTGCCGTTTCAAGTGTTGGTTGTGATGGAGATGTAGGTATGGATTATGGTACCATGGTAGCTGAACTGCATGCTGGGGGCTACAACTAGCTAGAGGGCAAATAAGGAACTGGGGGACAGAAGAAGGGGAGGATGGAATTGAAGACCAACAAAATTAGGTTTAGCTCTAAGGGTGCATTTGGAAGGATTGGTTTGGGCATCCATACAATATGACAGAAATGTTCATGTGTCTCCAGTGTGTGCTGAGGTCCCAGCCCAGGAAGGAGTAGCTTGCTACTGCGCATCAACCCTCTACGCCGAATTGGGGAGGTGGGTAAATTTAATAGAGTGTGGGGAAAGGCTTTGATCATAAGAACATAAAAAGAGATTTGCTGGATCAGGCCAATGACCCATCTGTTCAAGCATCCTGTTCTCACAGTGGCCAACCAGATCTTTGTGATGCCTATCAAGAAAAAAGGCAGTGCAGTCATTTCTTATTAGATAAGAAATGTTTATTCATAAATCCCAAAGCTCCACAAATATCAAACCGACACTCATCATTTCTTCCTTGCAGGATTAAGTGGTTGGTATATTTTGTAGTTTTCCGAAAAGCAATCTACCGCAGTAAATTTCAAAGTAAACATTGTAAATCTGTATTGAAGAGTGAATGCATTTGGAACTAATGCTGGGCTATTTCTTTTCAAAAGTTTGAGGCTGGAGAGCAGTGGTGGGGCAGGCAGAATGGTCCACTGCAAAGTGAAGAGGGCAGGCAGCAAAAGGCTGGCAATGTTTCCACTGCAATCCTATACATCATGGCATCCAATTGGTGCCTTCCAGAACTTGTTGGACCACAACTCTCATGACTCCTGACCATCACCCATGCTAGCATGAGCAGCCCCCAGATTCTTTCTGCATTGTTGAGCATGAGAGCCCACAAGACAGAATAAGAAATCCTGAATAGGGTTCCCTTCACATAACAGCCATGTCTCACTGTTCTTTCATCAGAGCAAGTATATTGTACTGGTCCCGTGGGTAAATTGAGAGGCAAGGTCCAAGCCCAGTCCGAGGTTGAAGAAGCAATATGGAGGCAGCTCGTAAAAGCTAGAGCTGGAGCTGGATGCAGGGCAGGGTTCAGGCAGGAACTGGCGACCAACAATATTGCTTCCGCAACTTGGGAATGGGGCTGGCTCACTTTTATCTGCCCCGAGGCATAGGGCGGCCCCAATCCTCAGGTGACTTGCCTCTCCTGGCCTGGAGGCGAGCACTCCTCCTGCAGGAACTTAGTTCCCTCTGCCTCTCTGCCCTGAGCCTCTGCAGCTCAGGAGAGGCTGGAGGGTTATCGGACCCAGAGGCAACCTCAGCTTCCTCTGATGGGGCTGAGAGTGGAGCACCTGCAGGCAATGGGTCCTCCATCACCTCAGGAGCCAGAGCAGACTCAGCTGATGCCTGCACCTGAGGATCCAGCACAGGTGAGGACCCTTCAGGCTCATGTCCCAGCCCCGGCTCAGCTGGTTCTGGAGGCAGGGAATCCTGTGCAGGCTGGGATTCCTCAGGTTCAGCATCCGAATCCAAATCCCAGGCCATCACATATATCTGGTAAAAGACATTAGACAACATTTGGTGGTTGTTGGGGGCTTTTCTGGTGTGCGTGTGTGTGTGTGTGTGTGTGTGGAGTTGCTAACCTCCTCCTGTGTTGAGATAAACTTCTTGCAATTTAATTATTCCATGCTTCCTTTACTGATGCAAGCAAGCCAAAAGGGCTGGAGAACTACAAGCATTTCCCTGCAAAATTCCACTGAGGAACTCGTGAATTTTTCATGCACCTGTCAGTTTTAGGGAAACGGCACCATTAAGCCCACGGCCAAATGTCACATTTCCCAAAGCAAATGGCCGGGGCTCCCTGAATGGCTGTATGGGATAGGGTCAAATGACATGTGCTAGGTAGAGGAGGCTCTGAATTCTCCTCTCTTCCTTCTAGCTGCCAAGTGAGCCTGACCCAGCTAGAAAAGAATGGACTATGTCATCTGTTTGGATTTTTAGAAAGAAACAGTGGGCATCTGTTCAGAGCCATGTAACTGGTCCCAGAACAAAGCACAGAAGGAATAAAAAGTATTCCAATCTTCCAACAGAGTAAAATTGCAAGCAAAAAGGAAGCTGGACAAAGGATAGCTCTAGAATTTTATGTGTCCCTGACTTCCAGATATCAAAAGGAGTGACCTCCAAAGTGGAAGGAACATGCTTCCATCACTTCAGCTATAAAGCTGAGGGATTTTGTGGGACAGAGCATGCTGAGGACAAACAGGAATGTCACCCAGTTCTCTTCCATGGCATTTCCCAATTATTTCCTCATTGAGACTTGGCTTCTGAGGATGCTTCACCTCCTACCTATACTGGGACCCTTTATTCCCATGAGATAAAAATTATTTCAGGTTGGGTATCCTCCAGCTTTGCAGGGAAGGTGTTGGGAAAACCAGTCCAATGAGCCAAATCTGGCCTTCCAAGCTTCTTTGCCTGATGTCTGGGACTCTGCCCAGCTACACCTCCTCTCTCTAGGCCCACATCCCTCACTGCTTCTGCTTTGCACTTTCCTTGAATGTCTTTGCCTGGTTAAAACAAAATTTAAAAATTCCTTCCAGTAGCACCTTAGAGACCAGCTAAGTTTGTTATTGGTATACCAATACCAAATACAAACTTATTTGGTCTCTAAGGTGCTACTGGAAGGAATTTTTTTATTTGGAGGAATCCTGTTGCTGGTTCCATTTTCCCTCTGTGCATGTGTCGTAGGGTAGCCTTCCAGACTTCAGACTATTTTTATTTCTATGCTTGTTGTTTAGTCATTTAGTCGTGTCCGACTCTTCGTGACTCCATGGACCAGAGCACAACAGGCACTCCTGTCTTCCACTGCCTCTCGCAGTTTGGTCAAACTCATGTTTGAGAACACTGTCCAACCATCTCGTCCTCTGTCGTCCCCTTCTCCTTGTGCCCTCCATCTTTCCCAACATCAGGGTCTTTTTCAGGGAGTCTTCTCTTCTCACGAGGTGGCCAAAGTCTTGGAGCCTCAGCCTCAGGATCTGTCCTTCCAGTGAGCACTCCGGGCTGATTTCCTTCAGAATGGATAGGTTTGATCTTCTTGCAGTCCATGGGACTCTCCAGAGTCTCCTCCAGTACCATAATTCAAAAGCATCAATTCTTGGGCGATCAGCCTTCTTTAGTTGGTGTCTTAGGTGCTACTGGAAGGATTTTTTTTTTATTTTGTTTCGACTACGGCAGACCAACACTGCTACCTACCTGTAACTTTGCCTGGTTAGAATGTGACCTCAAAGTGTGATAATCCTTCTTGTTTGCCTTTGTAGAGGATAGGGGTGTGTGTAGATATGAGCCTATGGGGAAGGGTCATAGCTCAGCAGTATGTATCTCTGTTGAATGCAGAAGGACCCAGGTCCAATCCCTGGTGTCACCAGATAATAACAACAACAACAACAACAACAACAACAACAACAAATTTTATTTATATCCCGGCCTCCCCAGCCGAAGCCGGGCTCAGGGCAGCTAACAACAATAAAACAGTACAACAGTACAACACAACACAACACTCTAAAATCATTCATTGTAAAATTAATTCAAATCGAACCAATGGCAGGTAGGACTGAGAATTCCCCTGTCTAGAATGCTAGAGAGCCACTGCCAGTCAGCCTACCCTACTCTACTTTGACAATACTGAGATAGAAGGAATCAATGGTCCGACTCAGTATAAGGCAGCTTCCTATGTTCCTGTGGGTGTAGAGACTAGCTCGGCACACTTTCTTTCCTCCTGGCCTTGCCCGCTATTGAGAACCACTCAGTCTTTCTCAGTCTTTAGACCAGTCTTTCTCAACCTTGGGTTTCCAGATGTTGTTGGACTACAACTCCCATCATCTGTATCCAGCAGGAGCAGCAGTCAGGGATGGTGGGATATGGCAATACAATGTCATCTGGAAACCCAAGGTTGAGAAAGGTGGGGTTGGAGTGTTGGACTAGGATCTGGGAGACCAAGGTTCAAATCCCCACTCAGCCAATCAAGCTCCTTGGGTGACCTTAGGCCAATCACTGGCTCACAGCCTAACCTACCTACCTCACATGGTTGTTGTGGGGATTAAATGAAGAGGGGAAGAACCATGTATGCCCTGAGCTCCTTTAAGAACAAGGTGGCCTATAAATTCAAAAAACAAACAAAAAAAATCCCCCAGAAGTGAATCCAGACCTTTGGGAAAGGTCCCCTGACCCCCTGGCCAACAATACCACAATGATATTACTTGTTAGGGACATCCAACGTAATTCTGATTAGCCTTCCTGGTATGCTTTGTCTGGAGTTCAGTTTATTGGTCTTCTCTGACAAAGGAGTCCAGAGCTTTTCTTAGTATAACTCAGGGCGTTGTAATTTGTGTCACATCCTTTGTAGATAAAGCTGAATTTCGAAACAAACACTTTAAATAATTACATTCATATTTTTTATTGCATTTATTGCCGTGATTTGGATCACTGTAATTTGAAATAATGTGCCTTTTTTCACAGCAAGCAGGAATGCAGGCAATAATTTACGTTGATTAATATATTAGTGTCACCTCTAGCTGGGGGTGTCTGTTGGTAGCAAGACACCAGTTTAACAAATGTAGTGGCTGGTGAAGTTGTGCTATATTTGAGAGCAAAATGTCTCCACTTTTGGCCAAAGTGAGATGAAATCACGCCTCTGTCCTTTTCCCTCTTGGGAAGTGGTCTGTCATGGACAGCTTATCGGGGGTCAGAAAAAAGGCATGGAAAGTCAACCCTCTATGGATGTCTGCTTGGAATCTGATTGAGACAGTTGTGGGAGGTCATGATTTTAAGGCTTGGATCAGATCCTTTGCAAAGGACCTTCTTCGCAGGAGATTTTCCTAGGAATAATTTGCCATGTTCCTTCACTTCTTGCTCAAAGATAAAGAGATGTGAAGTCACTGAGCTCAAAGAAAATAGGCAATCGCTAGCAGACAAAAGAACATACTTCATCATACCAAATGCAATTAACTGAGAGGATTCACTATCACAGCACAGGGCAGTGGCAATGACTGATAATAACAAAATACAATGCAGTTTAAACCACATTGTACCCCCTTGAAGTCGAGCAATAGAACATGACAAGTCAGCAGTAGAGCAGTCAATAAAGCGAACACAAGGAATATAAGGAGCCATCCCGATATCGGAGTATCCAGGGTTTCCAGGCTTGGTTTTCTTGGAATGAAAGTCGGTGGAAATTGTGGTGTCTGTAGGATGTATGGTTTTATTTACACATAGATACTACACGGAGAGGGATACAGCTTTAATATCTCAGCAGATCTTGCTTCTCCATTAGTTACAGCTTTGAATCCTGCACAGCACAGATGAAGCATGTCTTCTAGCCTTCTTCCAATTTTCTTTCACACAACTCTGGCTGTTTTCTTTTACCTAGCCATTAGGTGAGATCAGTGGCGTAGCGTGTGTTGTCAGCACCCGGGGCAAGGCAAGTAATTTGCACCCCCTAACCCGTGGATTTGCGCCCCCTAACGCTAACCCCCAGATGTTGCGCCCGGTGCGGCCGCCCCCCCCTGCACCCCCCCACTACGCCACTGGGTGAGATGGTGGAGGAAAGGCCCACCCATTAACCTGGGGGGCATCATTACGTAATTTTCACCTTCTCAGCTTGTGACTCAAGATGTGACAGAGGGTGGGAATCACTATGTACAGATGAAAACCAACAACAAGAAGGACGCAGCCCTGGGACAACAGCTTCACAATGAGGTTGCTGAGTCTTCCCAAACCCTGCATCATCAACCGCTCTTATTTCCCAGGGGAGAGAGATAGTTCCAAAGTATGGTGAAACCTCACAAAGGTCCTTTCCCTCATTCCATTCAACCTACAGTAATTTCTCTTATCAATGGGCCAGAAATCAGGATCTCACTGGCTGATTGCAAAACCCAAGCAGGTTTATCTCCAGCACCTCATGTTCGGTTTTCATGGTTTTATTGAATGGCATACTGACATACACATTCAGCTATCATGGGGAATAGCCATTAGTAGTCAGAAGAATATAAAAGAGTACATCTAGTCTAGCATCCTTTTTCTCACAGTGGGCAATTAGATGACTCCAGCAAGCACACAAGCAGGTCATGAGCGCAATAGCTCATTCTGTCCTGTGCCCTTTCCCAAGTCCTGTCTAGCAGTGAAGCACAGAAGTGGAGTTTTGAAAGGTGGATGTTTTTGCGAGGAGCATATATATGCATAAACATGCCCTTAGCCAGCTGTTTTGGAGTAGTTACACCACTGACCTATACAGTGCTAGAATATGTTGCTTTTGCTCAACTTCAACTTCCTGGCACTGTGTTGAAAAGAGCAGGCTTCATTAGGGATTCCAGGCAGACACAACATTTCCTCCCTCCATGCGACTTGCTGGCTCCTTTCCCCCTCTCCACCCACCCATCCCACTTCTCAGTTGTGGTTCAGCAGCATTGCACTTCCTCCACCAGTCACGCTGCTTTGCAGTCCATCATGCTGGTGTCTGTCAAAAAACTCCTAGCTAATATCTGCCGCTCCAAATCCCCAGACTTGCACAGAAAGGGAATGAGAACAAGAGAGGGGCAGAGGAATAAACCGTGAATGGAAGGTGGTTCATTCAGGGTTAGGGCATCAATGTGACTGATCCTTATATCCACCAAGATGTTTAAGAAGCCTTTTTTGCATCTGGCCCAAGAATCCATCTTCCATTACTGTGTCCATCCTAATATGTATACAGTACAGATGCCACAAATAATCCACAATTTCCAGCTTCTAGGGCAAAACCAGCATATTTGTCATTTCAGTTGGGTGTCTTCAACATTCATGGGGCTTATCAGAATATTATCAGTGGGTGAAGGGGGTGACTGGTGCCAAATTTGAAACAATCATGGTTTTGTGATGTACAACAATGATCAGATCTGTTTCACAAAAACAATAGGTTAGCTCCTTAGACAGGTAGCAGCAGTCTGAGATATTACTGTCAGATCTTCCAGAAAGTGGAGACATTGAATGAACAAACTGATGAGAAATTTAAAGTGGATAACACTGTGTACCAAGTGTGGTTCAGAACTGTGGTACAATTCATGCAATGGAAGTAAGTCTCAATGAGCTCCATGGGGTCTACTCCAAAGTAAGAGTGTGCTGCACTGAAGCCTCAGGGAGAGGCTTGTGAATGGGGGAACTATGCAATTGATCCAACATTTGTTGATGTTGAAGGGTGTGGCAATCCCAAACCAGCAGCTGGTTTGAGAATATCTTTGTCGGATCAGCAAAATAAATAAAGAAAAAAGAGGCTGAAGGAGCAAGCTGATACAGATATAAGGAACGAGTGGTGAACCAAAAGGATTTCAGATCCTCATTACGCAAACCAAGCTCACCTCACCTGTTGTTGTTCTGTGTCCCAGTCCAATGTACAGGGAGGTGGAAACTTCTACCGAAATAGCAGGAAGGGTTTTACACCTCCTTCCTATAGAAGTTATTTTTTGCTGGTTTACATCGGCATCAATGCCATTTCCACACACAAATGATCAGTGATGGAGGCAGACAAAATAAGAGAGGCCACCAACACTTGCCATAGAGACAATCTGGCAGCAAAATGGCAATTTTTCCAGTGGCCAAAGATCCACACGATCAGTCAGAGACTTCTGGAAGTCTGCTTTGGAAAACAATAGGTCTCACTGCTTAAAGAGATTTCCTACACTTTGTGGGGCTCTGGAGACAACAGCAACTTGCCAGTTGGGAGGGCAAATTCAGCAATGGTATCTGAGTTTGTTCAGTCTGAAAGAAAGAGGCAGTGCGGTATAGTGATTAGCATGTTGGACTAGATTCACAGGGGCCAGCAAACTTTTTCAGCAGGTGGGCGGTCCACTGTCCCTCAGACCTTGTGGGGGGGGCGGACTATATTTTTTTTTTGGGGGGGGGGGGAATGAACGAATTCCTATGCCCCACAAATAACCCAGAGATGCATTTTAAATAAAAGCGCACATTCTACTCATGTAAAGACATGCTGGTTCCCCAACCGTCTACAGGCCGGATTTAGAAGGCGATTGGGCTGGATCCGGCCCCCAGGTGTTAGTTTGCCCACCCATAGACTAGAACATGGGAGAGCAGGGTTTGATTCCCCACTTGGCCATGAAATTCACCTTAGGCTGGTCTCTGTCTCTTAGCTTAATTTACTTCACAAGGTTGTAAAGGGGGATTAAATGAGGAGGAGAACCATCTAAACCACATTGAGCTCTGTGGAGGAAAAAGTGGGCTATGAATGCAATAAATGAATAAATACATTGAATTTTAGAATACATTGGAATGAAAAATATGGGGAAATGAAGAACTAGTGGTTCTACCCAAGTTTAGAGGAACTATACATACTTTTTGCAAGTTACACACACACACAAACACACACACGCACGGTTTTGCTATAAAAAATGTATGTAGAGCATTTTTTAAAAAAATGAAGGGAGTCTTTTTGTTCACATACTGGGAGGCTGCAGTTGGCATGCCTTGGAAAGTGATTAGAGAAGAGTTCAGAGTTCTTGGACTACTGCAGGCAAGTGGTCTTCTTCATCTGTAGAACTGAAATATGGTGTCAAAGATAAATACGTTCAGGACAAAAAAAAAAGGAGAAAGAGAGAGGAAAAACCTGCTGGAGGAAAAGGGTTTAATGTGGCTTGAAAGTGCTTTCACCATCTGTCTGCCGTGATAAGGTCACATCCCTGAGACAACCTAGATTTGGTTGTCTACAGCTGAAAGCTGACACAACAAGTATCAAGACAACAGATGTCACTAAAGGGTCAGAGATTCCATTCCTTTGGTGGCTGAGCTTGTGTGCTATAAAAAGCTAGAGGCCACACAGCTAAGCACGCACCAACATTCAAAAGAAATAATTACCTGGGTAAAATGGTATTACTGTATTACTCAACTTAGCTACACCTTGTTCTCCACAATAAGTTTTAGTGGAAATTCATCAGGAGGAAGGAGGAAGTCATATAATTTTTTGTACATGGGATATCAGGATCTCTTCCAGATAGGGATGGGGGAGGAATTCAATTCAGTTTGCGTTTAAAGGCAAACCTACATAATTCCTACTTTCTTCCACCTTCCTAACAGTTTCTTACCTGTTAATTTCAATTTTTGACATGCTCTGCAAACAATGTAAGATCCTCTATTGGAAATCTAGCACTCATTTCCATGTTGTTGTTTTTTGGGGGGTGGGGTGGCGGATTGCAACCATGGAAACCTGAAATATTGCAGGAGTTTTGCATTGTACGTTTCCTTTGGTTTTCGTGGATCAGGCCCGCACCACTCATGTAACAAAAATTTGGGTGTTGTTTTTGCATATTGCATGATTATTGATCAGTGGGTGGCCTCATACACCTGTCAAAGCTGGCTGGCAGGTGGGGAGCGATAAAGTTCTGGCCTGCTCCAGTCCAATAAATCTTAAGCCACAGTTAAATCTGCTCATCTTGGAGCTGCTAGGACTGTTTGTTTTGCTATTTTGCAAAAATTCCACTTTGTCACGCTGGTAAGATTGTCAAAACACTTTGGCAAGTGCTACTACAAGTATTAAGATTACTCAGTGTGCAGGGCCAATATGTAGGCTGGGCGCATGGATTGCACCTCCCTGCACACCCCACCCAAGCAAGCCTGACATAGCAGGCAGACACGCTTTAGAATTCCCAAGAGCTTACATGTAAAGTCTAATGTTTGCAGACCTGCATATCCCGGCTGCCTCCCAGATTCTTTAATATTTGTTTTTCATGTTGGTTCCCCACTACCGCCCCGCCCAGTTAATGATAAAAACTACTACACACAAGGGACGCGGGTGGCACTGCGGGTTAAACCACAGAGCCTAGGACTTGCCAATCAGACAGTCGGCGGTTCGAATCCCTGTGACGGGGTAAGCTCCCGTTGCTCAGTGCCTGCTCCTGCCAACCTAGCAGTTCGAAAGCACATCAAAGTGCAAGTAGATAAATAGGTACCACTCCGGCAGGAAGATAAATGGCGTTTCCGTGCGCTGCTCTGGTTCGCCAGAAGTGGCTTAGTCATGCTGGCCACATGGCCTGGAAGCTGTAGGCCAGCTCCCTCGGCCAGTAAAGCGAGATGAGCGCCACAACCCCAGAGTTGGCCATGACTGGACCTAATGGTCAGGGGTCCCTTTACCTTTATTGATGCTTTTATTCATTCCACTTTTCCTCCAAAATGTTCAAGGTGGATGTGCTTTAAATGTATGGTTTGGATCTGCCGAAAGAAAAGATGTCGAAGCACAAACCAAATTGTGACACTCTCTGTTGGGACCAGTGTTCTGTTCCATTCATTTTTGAAATTCATCCAGCCCACCCTCCACAGAGTCCACAGCACCCAGATTTCCTCCAGCCCATCTCTGCAACCTCCCAGCCTCCCAGCTTCTTTCCGCCTAAGTCAATTTTTTTCCGTTTCGCCTTTACGGTGCACTAAAACACCTCCCCGAACCTGAAGCAATCTGGGTTCATGGCTGTAACAAATGCGGCCCTGTGTGTTTTAGAAAAACACCACCTAATTCTTCTTTGTAGCCAAGCCTAACATAAACGGAGATTTATCTGCGTGCTAACAATATCTATTATGGGCTTTAGCAAAGGGGGCAGGGAAGGGATAGCTGTTCACTCAGTGAGACGTTATCACTAGCAGAGTGCTGACACCTTCGATAAAAGCAGCAGCTGTATCTCTATAAAATCTTTCCTTTTAAAACCACCAAGTTTATATCAGCAGTTAGCCAGAGAAAGCCGGAAACATTTGTCTTGCCGGACATGGCTGTCACTTCTTATCCCGCTGCAGGTTTTTTTAATTGAGATTGTCAAATAGCAGGAAATTTGACTTAATGCAGCTTTCAGACCCAAAAACACTCTGCTGTAATTCCGCGGCCAATTTCTCCTGTCTCTTGAAGCAGGCGGCCTAATCTCAGAGCAAGAAAGCAAAATGCAGCAATATTAAAGCCAGACAGCAGGGATGGGTGGAGATGAGATGGGGCTATCCAGATGCCATCAGACACCAGTTGCCAGTGGCTAACCAGCCAGAAGGATTGGGGCACAAATGCACTCTCCCCTCCTGTGGCTTCCAGCAATGGGTATTCAGGAGCCTTGCTGCCTCTGATTGTGGAGGCAAAGCATAGCCACATGGCTAGTAGCCATTGATAGCCCTCTTCCATGAATGCTCTTTTAAAGTCATTCAGGTTGGTGGCCATCACTGGCTCCTGTGAAAGTGTGTTCCATCGTCATTGTCGTTTAGTCGTGTCCGACTCTTCATGACTCCATGGACCAGAGCACGCCAGGCACTCCTGTCTTCCACTGCCTCCCGCACTTTGGTCAAACTCATGCTGGTAGCTTCGAGAACACTGTCCAACCATCTCATCCTCTGTCATCCCCTTCTCCCTTTCCCAACATCAGGGTCTTTTCCAGGGAGTCTTCTCTTCTCATGAGGTGGCCAAAGTATTGGAGCCTCAGCTTCAGGATCTGTCATTCCAGTGAGCACTCAGGGCTGATTTCCTTCAGAATGGATAGGTTTGATCTTCTTGCAGTCCATGGGACTCTCAAAAGTCTCCTCCAGCACCATAATTCAAAAGCATCAATTCTTTGGCGATCAGCCTTCTTTGTGGTCCAGCTCTCATTTCCATACATCACTTCTATACATCAAAAGCTAAATACTGACATGAGACCAAGAGTCAACAAGTGCCATAAGGAAAAGTTGGAAAGAGCTATGAAGAATGAATTCAAGAAGATGCGAAACTGTTAAGAGGTGCCCATGGATCTTCTGAGAAGAGCAGATGTTCCAGTGGACCAGAGTAGACTGGGCCTTCTCAGAGTTGTGTTGCTTGGGAATGCAGCACAAAGCAAGGGAGCCAATTTGGGCCCCAGGTTGTGGGTGCTCAGGCACCTAGAGCTCCCATTGCGGGGCACCCCTGGCACCAAGTGGATGGTAAATTCATTCATCACTTTTGGGGAACCAACACTTCATTGTAAAATTAAGTGAAGAGCACAATCAAATTGATATCTATTATGTTCTGATCCACATATAAATCCATGACTGGCAAATTAGGTGAATCCACTTTGAATGTAGACTGAGTGACTTTCTTTTCCTTCACCACTGAGATCTACAGTATTTAAGACCTTCATCATCACAAGAATATAAAGCTCTGAGAAGGAGATCTGTAGGCAGCAGTTCAGACAGCCACGTCTGTGTACAGAAGGAAGGTTTGATTACCATGTACAAAGCAGTTTTGTGTGTTATTTTAATGAGAAAGCTTCATCTATTGATGCAGGGGAGTCGTGTGTGAGTCCTAGCTGGTGTAAACTCTCCAGAACATGATAACCAGTTGCCTTTTCGCAGTGTGAACCCTCAGAATGAAGAGTTTATCAGCTGCCTTCCACTATGGACACTTGCTGAGCCAAGAACACCTTCCCTTGCCCTTTGTTTTTATTCATCTAGTTTTTTTAAGCTAGTCCCAAGCTTTGAATTCCCTCTGTGTGTGAGAACGGAAGCTGTGTGAGTAGCTAAGAGGGAAAAAATTATCCATGCTGAGACCAAAGGTAGCAATTTATCATGTCAGAGCTGCAGAGCTTGAGTGTAAAAAAAACCCCTACCTAATGAGGCAGAAAGAATCCAAAGGAGATGGGATCATCTTTCCAAAGTTTGCTGCAAAATTTGGGATCGTTCACCAATATTTGCACTATATATTCCACCTTATTAAAGGTGCTGTCACAGTTTTTACTTCTGACTCCAAACGCTGAGGAATTATATCTCGTTTAACCTTACCAGCCTAGAAACTGTATCAGTAAAGCAGAAGGAATGCTTTGTTCATAGTTTAGGGGCTATGCACAATTATATCTTTGGATGTACTGCTCATTCAGTTGTATTCAGATTACAAATTCTCCTTTGCTCATCAGCATTTCATTGATGGATGAAGATTTATAGCCAGTCAGTTGTGTATCTTGGGTCTGGAGAATCTCATCCAAGCGAGAATGCAAAATCCGATCATTTGCAATATATAGAGACATTCAAAAACCTCCTGACCCCCCCTCCCCATAACCTGATGGGGGAAACAGAGTAAAGAGAGGGGGAACCCCCCAATTGCCTTAGTATGATTCATTGTGCTGGCTCCCAGTAGTATGTATTTATTTGATTTAATTGATTTATATATTGCCCTTCATCATAAGATCTTAGGGCAGTTTACAGAATAAATAGTACATCTATTTAGTTGACTGCACCCCTATATTTTTAGGACCATAGGAAGGTGCCTTATACCAAGTCAGAGAAGTGGTCCATCTAGGTCAGTACTGCCTATACGGACAGGCATCAGCTCTGCAGGGTTTCAGGTGGAAATCTCTCCCAGTCCTACCTGCAGATGCTGGGAATCGTACCTGTGACCTTCTGTACGAAGGAAGCTGTTCTACCACCAAGCCAGACCCCTTCCCTGTAAGCCCTGATGATGATTAGGTGATGCTGCTTTGAAAGAAATATCAACAACCTCAGATATGCAGATGACACAACCTTGATGGCAGAAAGTGAGGAGGAATTAAAGAACCTTTTAATGAGGTTGAAAGAGGAGAGCGCAAAATATGGTCTGAAGCTCAACATAAAAATACACGAAAATCATGGCCACTGTGCCCATCACCTCCTGGCAAATAGGAGGGGAAGAAATGGAGGCAGTGAGAGATTTTACTTTCTGGGGCTCCGTGATCACTGCTGATGGTGACAGCAGTCACAAAATTAAAAGACGCCTGCTTCTTGGGAGAAAAGCAATGACAAACCTAGACAGCATCTTAAAAAGCAGCGACATCACCTTGCCAGCAAAGGTCCATATAGTTAAAGCTATGGTTTTCCCAGTAATGTATGGAAGTGAGAGCTGGACCATAAAGAAGGCTGATCACCAAAGAATTGATGCTTTTGAATTATGGTGCTGGAGGAGACTTTTGAGAGTCCCATGGACTGCAAGAAGACCATTCTTAAGGAAATCAGCCCTGAGTGCTCACTGGAAGGGCAGATTCTGAAACTGAGGCTCCAATACTTTGGCCACTTCATGAGAAGACTTGACTCCCTGGAAAAGACCCTGATGTTGGGAAAGATGGAGGGCACAAGGAAAAGGGGACAACAGAGGACAAGATTGTTGGACAGGGTTCTTGAAGCTACCAGCATGAGTTTGATCAAAGTGCGGGAGGCAGTGGAAGACATGAGTGCCTGGTGTGCTCTGGTCCATGGGGTCATGAAAAGTTGGAGACGAATAAACGACTAAACAACAACAAAGGTAAAGGGACCCCGACCATTAGGTCCAGTCGTGGATGACTCTGGGGTTGTGGCGCTCCTCTCGCATTATTGGCCAAGGGAGCCGGCGTACAGCTTCCGGGTCATGTGGTCAGCATGACTTATCCACTTCTGGCGAACCAGAGCAGCTCACGGAAATGCCGTTTACCTTCCCACTGGGCGGTACCTATTTATCTACATGCACTTTGACGTGCTTTCGAACTGCTAGGTTGCCAGGAGCAGGGACCTAGCAATGGGAGCTCGCCCCGTTGCGGGGATTTGAACCGCTGACCTTCTGATCGGCAAGCCCTAGGCTCTGTGGTTTAACCTACAGCGCCACCCGTGTCCCCCCATAAAAGGATATACAAAGGAACAAAACTCAAAAGTGTCTCTCTACTAGTAGGCAGGCCATCTGGAACTTACAGATCTTAGTAGAAAAATAAACTAGTGAATTATTTAATGAAGAAGGGAGAACTTTCTTATTCCAACAGACTTTCAGGAACTGACTCTCGTAAGGGAAATGCTGTAGCAGACTCTTGAGATCTAAAGGAAATATCAGGGGACCTCTTGAAGCCACTGGCTAGTGTTTATTGGTTTTTTCCCATAATCCTTCTAAGAAGGACACTATATCTTCCTAGGGGGACATGGGTGGGGTGGGGTGGAGAAAGCAAGCCATTGAGGGGAATTTGTTTGTCAGGGGTGGTGGGATTGCCCACCAGTCATATAGAGAAGCACTATCCCCACCACCTACCAAAAACCCTACCAAAATGGTCACCTTCTTCCACTTGGAAATGAGAGACAATAATGGGGGTGGTGTTTTTCTTTGCCCCAAATGTAATGCATGGCAAGGACCTAATCTGGAGTCAACTGGTGGCATTCCGATGTCAGCTTTATACATAGCTCAAGTTCTTTTTCAGCCTCTCAGCAAATACTTGTGGATGCCAAGAAGCATCACTGCAGATAATTTGGCTAATTATCTGTCCAATTATGACAATTGCTGCCTCTCGACACTGACAACATTTGGAGATGGCCCAGACCATCTTGGGTTTAATGATATTGTAGCTTGAAAGAATCCCATGATTAAGTGAATTTACAAAAAAAAAAAAAAAAGTTTTTTTTCTTCCTTCCCAAGCATTGTACCAGTTTGAATTCTGAAGAGAACATGGGGATATTTACCATATTTTTCCGTCTATAAGAAACCCCCATGTATAAGACATGGGGGACTCAGATTTAAGAAAATGGGGAAAGACGCTATCCGTGTATAAGGCGCCCCCTAATTTTTCAGATTATTTTGTAGGAAATAAACCTAATCTTATACATGAAAAAATCCGGTACAGTGGTACCTCGGGTTAAGAACTTAATTCGTTCTGGAGGTCCATTCTTAACCTGAAACTGTTCTTAACCTGAGGTACCACTTTAGATAATGGGGCCTCCCGCTGCCGCTGCTGCCACACGATTTCTGTTCTCATCCTGAAGCAAAGTTCTTAACCCAAGGTACTATTTCTGGGTTAGCGGAGTCTGTAACCTGAAGCGTCTGTAACCCGAGGTACCACTGTAATTTCAACATAAAACAATTGTCCATAAAAACACAACAGAAATTTCCTCTGAAATCCTTCAGTCCTTCCTCCCCACGCCCCAATATTAGCTGCATTCAAACATAACCTTAAGACATGATTTAGCACTATGCCTATTGAAGTTGGTGATCATCACTACATTACAGAGTAGTGCATTTAAATAGAATCATAGAGTAGTTGAAAGGGACTCAAAGGATCATATACTCCAACCCTCTGCAATGCAGGAATCATGGATAATTTAAGCATTCACAAATCCGCTCCACTTCCCAGTGGGGAGGAGTTGCGGTGGACCGTGTGGCCACCCACTCCCCACCGGGGATGGGGGACTGAGTCCCTGTTGCCCAGGGGGATCCCAGCCTTGTCAGAGCCTGGCCAGCCAATCCGCTGGCCAGGGGGCATGGCCGGGACCATTTAATCGGAAGCGCGAGCCAGAGGGCTTGCTCTTGGCTCGCTTCCTCAATCACCCGCCCTCCATCCCTATTTTGCAGGTTTAAGCACTGGCCTTGCTCTGGACCTCGGTTGGTCACCGTTGAGGGGCCTGGAAGGATTTTTTCCACTTGGCAAATTGGCACTGGCCATGTGGTTTTCGCCTACCTCGTAGCAATCATCATAACTTTGTTAGGGTTGCGGTTAGGCATTGTTTGACCTTGTGATGGGGGAGGGGAGGTGTGGCCATCACCTGCCCCTCCAAGCTTAAGGGTATTCTGTTAAGGGAATTCGGGGGTGTTGATATTGTCCGAAGCCTGGGGTAGGGCTAGGGCCATGGCATGACCCCGACAGGAACACCAGGGGGAGCTTGAGTTGGTATACATTGACAGGGCTCCCCCTTCCAGTGGTTTACCCTTACCGGACTTCCTGCGCATCGGGCAGGAGTCAGATATAGTCGGGTCCATTCAATGCCTAAGCCAATACTGTTCACATTCTGTAATCAATAAAGTTGTGGCCAAGTTTGCCCAATAACATTAACCTAATATCCGTGTCCTTGTGTGTGTTATTTCTCAACAAGGGGTTGGCTTCGGAGTCTTGACACGCAATGTAAAGAAATGCTCTGTCTTTGGCAGAGAGTCTTTCCCAAACCTTCTACCTGTGCGCCTTTAAGTGAAGATGCCCTCTTTGTATTGCACGGAGCAAACATTACCCTACGGGCCAAGGTAGAAACAGGTAAGAAAGTGTTCAATTACCAGCCCATCTCTGACAGTAATGTCGTTAGTGCAAAGAATTTATTGGAAGGAAATGAAAGTTCCAGCCTTTTGAGGAACTGCGGCCAGCTTTCAAGATTAACTGACAAGAAAATATATTGAGTGCTACTAATGGGAGATGTGTCCTGCCTCACCGCTATGGGAGCTGCCACGCAGAAATAATGAAAGATTTTACAAAATGTGCCTGTGACATAATTTATATGGAACCAACACATGTCATAACTCTGGGTAGCGAGTGACCTATGATTCTCTAATGTGTCCTGTAAGCTCATTAGTTGTATCGGGGGTGGGGAACATCCAGGCATATGTCCTGGGAGCCATGATGGAGGGCAAATGGATTTCCCAGGCAGAGCGTTGCAGGCAGCTGTTGGAGATGGCCACAGAATCCGCTTTAAAAATGTATATTTCAAAGGTTCCTTGGGAGAATAGGGGATTTTTTGTGTGTGTGCACATTAGAAACTCAGTTCAACACTTGTTTGATTTGTGTCAAGCTTGGATCTGCATTCATGCCTGGCCCAACAGTGCCTTGTGGGTAAAGGGACATACATCACACTTAGGGACTTAGGCCATGCGTAAGACTTAGCTTTTTTTGCCAAAGGGAGCTCAAGAACAAAGCACTGGTTTTGCAGGAAGAAGAAGAAGAAGAAGAAGAAGAAGAAGAAGAAGAAGAAGAAGAAGAAGAAGAAGAAGAAGAAGAAGAAGAAGAAGGGGAGGAGGTGGAGTTTGGATTTGATATCCCGCCTTTCACTCCCTTTAAGGAGTCTCAAAGCGGCTAACATTCTCCTTTCCCTTCCTCCCCCACAACAAACACTCTGTGAGGTGAGTGGGGCTGAGAGACTTCAAGGAAGTGTGACTGGCCCAAGGTCACCCAGCAGCTGCATGTGGAGGAGCGGAGACGCAAACCCGGTTCCCCAGATTACAAGACTACCGCTCTCAACCACTACACCAGGCTCAGTCATGGGCAATTTCAGTTAAAAGGACCAGGTTGCCATATTGGAAAATCAACTAGAAAAACATATATACACATATTATTTTGATCAGCATTCCGTCTGTTAGCTTGAGTCTTTCTTTTCCACTCCTTGGGGAAGGGTTAGCTAACCTCATGAAATGGCTGCGTGAGCAGAGATCAAAAGCATTTTGCCTGGATGATTTCACTTCCAGCATGGGAGCCAGCGTGGTGTAGTGGTTAAGAGCGGTGGACTTGTAATCTGGTGAACCGGGTTCGCGTCCCCGCTCCTCCACATGCAGCTGCTGGGTGATCTTGGGCTACTCACGCTTCTCTGAAGTCTCTGAGCCTCACTCACCTCACAGAGTGTTTGTTGTGGGGGAGGAAGGGAAAGGAGATTGTGAGCCGCTTTGAGACTCCTTAAGGGGAGTGAAAGGTGGGATATCAAGTCCAAACTCCTCCTCCACCACCTCTTCTTCTTCTTCTTCTTCTTCTTCTTCTTCTTCTTCTTCTTCTTCTTCTTCTTCTTCTTCTTCCTCCTCCTCCATTCTGACCACAGCTCCTTAGAAGAGTCCACTTTCTGCTTATTTTGAGTTTGTGAAGCAACCTGGGTTTTTCTTCTTCTTCTCAGAAGATGAAATGGGGAAGGGTTGGAGAGGAATTCTACCACCCCCTGGCCACCTGCCACCTGAGGCAGTTTCCCCATTCTGCCAAATGGCAGCTTGGAATTCAGATGTTAGGATACTTTGAATCTGAATGTTGGAAATTTCAGAAAGTGCTTTCTTAACACAATAGGATATTCAGTGAAAGCACCTGAATTGCTCAGTTGGTTAGCATGGTGCTGATAATGCCAAGGTTGCAGGTTCAATCCCCATTATAGGACAGCTGCATATTCCTGCATTGCAGGAGGTTGGACTGGATGCTCCTCAGAGTCCCTTCCAACTCTAAGATTCTGTGATTCTATGAATTTGTTCTCACAAGAAGTGGTGAGGGCCATCTCACTTGGATGGTTCCCAAAGAGGATTAAATAAATTAATGGAGGATAAGGCTACTAGCTATGATGGCTATATTGTTTCTCCACTCTACTCTTGGAGGCAATGCTCCTATAAATGGCAGTTCCTTGGGGTCATAAATGGAGAGAGCACTGTTTCACTCAAGGGTTGCTTGTGGGCTTCTTATGAGCATCTTGTTGGCCATTGTGGGGACAGAATGCTGGACTATATGGGCCGTGATCCAGCAAGGCTCTCCTAAAGTCTCTATGTTCTTAGATGGTGTGGTTCACATTCTTCACCTGCTTCAAAGATAGTTCCTCACTCTGATCTTATGTAAATGGGGATCTCTAGGAGAAATCTGGAAAAGTCAATCACAAAGTTCTCAATTTCTTCTCCCTAACTGAGGTGATCCCTTCCAGTCCATGCCTACCTTTCAGCTTCATGCAGCTGCCATTCCTTATAATTAATTCTCCCTTTATACCACTAAAAGCTCTGGTGCTTTGCTTTCTCTTAATCTCAGAACAACGGAACCATTAAATGTATGCCCTGCAGGTTTCTTTCATTAGCTTCTTTAGAACTTCTGAATGAATTCCTTGGGATTTGGGCTGCTTATGGACTGACACCTCCGTGACAGTCTTTTGATGTGAACTTTCATGCCACTGTTACTATGACAATGGAGCGATGCAGTGTTGGTTTAATTGGATTTTTTTATTATTATTTCTTGTTGCTCAGAAGGCTCAATATGTTTTAATAACTGGCTCAGATGTTTCTCATATAATTGCTCGCAGCTATAATCTTATGCTTTATTTCTCACTCTCTCAAATTTTTTGTAGCTTTTTTGGGGGGATTTGGGAAGCCGTGTCCAAATATGTTTCATTCTCTTTTTTTAGGTGGAACCCTGACTGACTCTAGCTACTGAACTGAATATTGGGCTGGGGTATTGTTTGTGGGTTTTTGTTGGGGTAGAGGGTTGTTGCCATATTTGATATTTATTATTTCCATCTTTATTTTAGATCTCATGATTTATGCGAAAATTATTTAATTTGGTTGCATACTTTTCGATGTCTTATTTATTGTTTTTGACCACTTTTGTAATGTTTGCAATTATGTATTTTGTGTGTGTTGGCTGCCTTGAGCATGGTTTTAACTACGGAAAGGTGGAATACAAATAAAATTAATAACACCAGTGGTTGCAATTATTGTACAGATATAGTAAGTATAAGAACAATACCAAGCAGATAAAAACATCCTAAAACGTAATTAGAGTCTTTTAAAATAAATGTTCGTATGGCCCTTATTTAATGGAAGAAATTTGCAGTTTTCACTGTCACCAGCTTGTCTTGATCTGCAAAGGGAAAAGTCACATAAAAATTGAATGAGCACCCTGGCAGAAACAGTAATACGGAAGCAATTCACTCTTTGGGTGAATATCAGTACAATCTCTGCCATCTCCACATGGAGATATCCAATTTTTGTAATGAGATTCTCATGTAACAACTCTCTCAAGTACTGCTGAAGGAAGCAGATTCAGCCATAAACTCAATAAGGCTCTTCTAAATTTGGGGTCTGTAAGATCCTGTAGATAATATGCTACTGTATGAAGGGGGCTACTTGGAAACCAGTCATCCTGGACAGATTGTTTTGTTGTTAAGTATCAATCAAGCATTGCCTGAATGTGTATTTTGCTATACCCAAACTCCTGGCTCACCTAGGAACATAGAAGTGAACATAGAAGTCCACCAAGCTCAATATAATTAAACACTCGTGTTCAACAGTAGCTCTCCAGGATTCCAGCCCTGCATGGAGACATTGGAGAACCTGCGACCTTCTGATGCAAAGCAGATGATTTACCAAGGAGCTGCGATGCTTCTCCAAATGATCTATGGCATTGGGTGTTGTTTGCATAACAACATGTCCCCCCCTTTGCCATATTTAGTTAATTGTCTGCTGGATCATGTGTCTGAAGCAGCCTGGAGTTAAGAGTGCTCAAAACCACTTAAATCAATGGGTTTAGGCACACTTAGCTATGCACTGGAATGCAGCCAATGCCTTTGACTTATCCATAAGGACTTCTGTCTGACTTTCCACAGCCCTCCTAGGTAGCCCTAATCCCTTTAGGTCTAGCGAGCCGACACCTCTTAACAAACATCCTATGCAAATGTTGCCTATTTGGGGGATTACATGGGGATTTGCAATTTTCCTGTTTGTCTTCATGTTTGGGTGTCACTGGGTGAATGCTATTAGCAAATTTAGCAGGGAAGTGGAAAGGTAATCTGCAGGAGAGAGGGAATGAAGGTGCTTTGCTAATTCAAGGGCTGGGGGGGGGGGGGAGAATATAGCGAGTGGATTCGCTTACCGTACTGCAATGTTATTATCTCAAGGGACGCTGGCCAATTAAGGGACTGTGCTTTTTAACAAATTAATCAAGTGCTTAATTGATTCAGCTTAAATATGTGTAATATTAATACAGCCTCAATGTAAGTACTTTTTTTTTTTTTGCAAATTTTAATGAGATTATTATTTTTCTAGAGACATGCTGTAGCTCTGTTGTATTCTTATGCTGTTTCTTGATTTTTGCGTGTGTGTGTGTGTCTTGATTCAATTTGATTCACTTTCATTTTCTGTGTTGTTTTACTTGAGTTCATTGTTTGGGGAGAGTCATTGTTTGTTACTTTAAAAGTGGTTAGCATTATTATTGCTATTAACAATAACAATGACAGTAATAATGGCGGCAGCAACATCTAGGGCAGACCCTCCAAGTGCCCCTATTCTCCAGGGATGTCCTTGATTTACAGAACCCATCCCAGTTTCTTATTTGATCCTGGATTGTCGCATTTTCCTTAGGATATCCCTATTTTCATTGGAGAAATATTGGAGGGTATGGAGTTATCCAGACCCCAAGCCATCTGAAGGCAATCCTGTATACAGAAGTTTTTAAAAATGTTTTAATTTATGTTGGAAGCTGCCCAGGCTGGCTGGGGCAACCTGTTAAGATGTGTGGGGTATACATAGTAAAATTATCATTATGGAATGGGACGTCCCTATTTTCATCAAAGAAATGTTGGAGGGTATGCTAGGGCCGTACAATGGATTCAGTTATCACTGCTGCCAGCAGGGTCTACTGAAGTCGGAAAAGGATAATTGGCACTGTGGGTTAAACTTGTCGATCAGAAGGTCAGCGGTTCAAATCCCTGCAATGGGGTGAGCTCCCGTTGCTCAGTCCCTGCTGCTGCCATCCTAGCAGTTCGAAAGCATGTCAAAGTGCAAGTAGATAAATAGGTACCGCTCTGGCAGGAAGGTAAACAGCATTTCCGTGTGCTGCTCTGGTTCGCCAGAAGCGACTTAGTCCTGCTGGCCACATGACCCAGAAGCTGTACGCCGGCTCCCTTGGCCAATAAAGCCAGACGAGCGCTGCAACCCCAGAGTCAGTCACGACTGGACCTAATGGTCAGGGGTCCCTTTACCTTTTTTACCCTCCAAATGTCCCACTTTTCCAGGGATAATCCTGGAATTATGAAAGCCATCCCAGTTTCTGATTTAATCCCAAAATGTGCTTATTTCTCCCACCAGTGTGGCTGCAGCTGAGTTTGGTAATGTCAGGGACTGTGCTGAGGAGGGCTGAACTGAGGAAGAATGGTGGGAGCCACCCCTCCTTCTGATCCTGATCCTGAATCTTCCCAGGAGCAGGAGGACAGTATAGATTTGGAACAGTGGTTTGCAGAGGGGCATAGTTCAGAAGGCAGTAGCTGGGAAATACTGGATGGGGAACAACTAGGTGAAGAAACACTGGAAGAGAGAGAGTTAACAGATTCACAATCTCTGGACAGCATTCACCCCCTCCCGCCCCCGTCTCCAAAGTCACAGAGAGCTCAGAAGGTGTCAGAACAGAAAGCGCAGAGGCTACAAACTCAAATTACAAGAGGTTGCCCCAGCCAGCCTGGGCAGCTTCCAACATAAATTAAAACATACAAATTACGTAGGCCTGACGTAGATTAATAGGGACAGGGGCGGGTGAGCATTAATTGGGAGCACCACCATTTCTAGGGGACATGTCCTTTTCTCTCTCACTGTGATTATTAAAGAATCTAACTGGTAAGACGTTCCTTTCATTTGGTCTTATTATTCCTGGCCAAGGGGGAGGAAGCCTATTCCCCCAAGCCTAACAGAGGAGGAGGAGGAGTTGTTGTAGTAGTTGTGGCACTTACCCTTCTTCTGATAGTAAAAGCTCTGTGAGAGGGGTAAAAAAGGAGGAGTGAGTTGTGGGGGAGTGAGAAATGTCCCTATTGTCATCTGAGGAATGTTGGAGAGTATGCATAGGAGAGTCTCTAGGTGTTCCTTTGCTAAGAAAGCTTTACAGCAGAGCTTTCCAAACTATGTGTCATGACACATTAGTGTATCAGCTGCGGTGTGTGTCATGCAAACTCTGCTCCCAGGGCTGGAAAGGGGTGAGTTTAACCTCTGGTTTGCTAGCAAAATTGAATTGTGTGTCGAGGTCCCCAATCCACCCCCCAAATAACTCACAACAGACACGTAATTTTTGTTTAAGATTTTTGGCATGATTTTGGCTACAACTTTATTCAAATACAAACTGTGAGTGGTTGTTTAGGCATTGGTTAAGACTATCTGTCCCCCCGCCTGGGGACAGAACTGACTTCCGGGCACCACGAAAGACAGTGCGGGGGAAAGCAAGTCGGGGAGGAATTGGAGCTGAGACACAGACCCTCAACTCTCACCCGCCTGCTCCCCGAAGGCTTGCCGGCCCTAGTCCCATTCCAGGGATTGGACGAAAAGATGGCAAGCCCCAGGATTCCTTTAACGGAATTCCCTTTCCGCAGCAACCATGGAGGGGCAGGCACAGCCTATCCTAACCCCTCCACCACCAATTTATAACCAATGCCTAACCACAACCTTACAAGTTGTGACGATTTGCTACGCAGTAGGCAAAAACCACCCAGCCAGCCAATTTGCCAGGTGGAAAAATTCCTACCAGGCCCCTGCTCAAAGGCAGACGACCCCATGACAGGCAATAGCAAGGTCAACGCAACAACCCCTTACTCTAGGGCAGGTGGGCGGGTGATCCGTTGCACGCAGCAAAAGAGAAAGTACAAGGCTGCGTGCAGAGTATTTAAACCTTTTACCCCTCCCACCAAAATTGCAACATAACTTTTACCCCAGCAACCCAGTGAACCAATCACTGCCCCAGGCCATCTTTAGAGACCCTGCCTGGTAACAGAGGGGTGGCTCAGTAGACCCCACCGCAACACATGCTCTCCCTGAAGGAGAACACGCTTTACTGTGTCGCAGAATGATGCGAGTCTAAAAAGGGTGCCACCAACATGAAAAGTTTGGAAAGCTTTCTTTACAGTCTCTAATTCAGACCCTTGGCCTTCACCCAAATGCCAGCTATTTTAATCCCGGTTTTTGCATGTGCATCTCATCTCACCAAAGACTCAAATGCCATTTGAATGGCCATTTGCCTATCCAAGAACCCACTAATTGTGAAACATATTTCAGACAGCAATAATGGGGCAGCCAGTAAGTCGTAAAAATGTACGCTTGACTTCAGCAATAGGAAGTGCGTGGGAATTATTAATAAGGGAAGAGATTGCAAAACATTTTGAAAATGCATAATTTATTAAGGGATGGCCAAGGTGGACTCGTAAAAATAGACCATGCATGTGTTCTCTTTGCCTGTGTTGGCAAGGCATGAGGGGGGAAAGCGGGGGACAGAAATAGCATCCTGCGAATAAGTACACAGGCTAAATATTTCAGAATATAAGAAGGACTCTGCTGGCTCAGTTCAAAGGCCAATCCAGCACAACATGGTGGCCTCACAGTTGCCTATGGGCTACTAACCTTGATGGTCTCCACTGTAAGAGGCACTCTCAAGGCTGCATCATCGGTGAACATCAACTCTCAGATAAGGACCCATCACACTTGTGGCTAGAGATATGAGGGTTGAACAGACCCCCGTCACACCTTCAATGAAGTTGAGGTGGAGGTATATGAGAACAACAGGGATAAAGCTATGCCAAAGAGAGTTGACGCGAGTTCCCGTTTTGCACTATTCCTTATAGGGAAGGCGTCTGAGGCTGAGTTGTCATACTGGATGGTGCTGCCCAGGTTCTCATGGAAGGTCATGATCATCTTGTGAAGCTGAGGTGGCCATCCTATCTTGTTGAGCAGTGTGGACAGTCCTTTTAGTCTGACGAGGTCAAAGGCCTTCGTCAGGTCTGAATACCAGTTGCTGGGAGCCAGACAAGTGGAGAGTACTGTTTGTTATGTGTTCAGTGGTCTGTGTTTGCCTGAGCTTGAGCCTGGACTAAGCATTCTGAGCCCCTGTGTTCTGATTCGATACATGATATCCAGTCACACAACATTCAGGATTTGGGCCTCTTCCATTGGCCCTTAAATTCTGAGTTATGACTCACAGTTTGGAAGTTTAGACAGCCAATCACGTTGGGAGTGGCCCAGGCCTTCAGAAATGTATATAAGCAGTTGCTTTGTCCCTGTTGTTTAGTTCTGTTAGTTCAAAAGCGGTTCTTGCTGTTGTCACTGTGTCTTGCCTTATGGGAACCCACCTACACTTCGCTGTTCTCAGATCCCACCTATGGACTTTCCATAGTCATCTGGTTGGCCACTATGCAAACAGGATGCTGGACTGGGTAGTCCACTGTCATGACCCCACAGGCTTTTCTTATGTTCTTATGTTTGATGGGAAGCAGACAAGGAATCATAGAATCATAGAATCATAGAATCATAGAATCATAGAATCATAGAATCATAGAATCATAGAGTTGGAAGAGACAACAAGGGCCATCGAGTCCAACCCCCTGCCAAGCAGGAAACACCATCAGAGCACTCCTGACATATGGTTGTCAAGCCTCTGCTTAAAGACCTCCAAAGAAGGAGACTCCACCACACTCCTTGGCAGCAAATTCCACTGTCGAACAGCTCTTACTGTCAGGAAGTTCTTCCTAATGTTTAGGTGGAATCTTCTTTCTTGTAGTTTGCATCCATTGCTCCGTGTCCGCTTCTCTGGAGCAGCAGAAAACAACCTTTCTCCCTCCTCTATGTGACATCCTTTTATATATTTGAACATGGCTATCATATCCCCCCTTAACCTCCTCTTCTCCAGGCTAAACATGCCCAGCTCCCTTAGCCGTTCCTCATAAGGCATCGTTTCCAGGCCTTTGACCATTTTGGTTGCCCTCCTCTGGACACGTTCCAGTTTGTCAGTGTCCTTCTTGAACTGTGGTGCCCAGAACTGGACACAGTACTCCAGGTGAGGTCTGACCAGAGCAGAATACAGTGGCACTATAACTTCCCTTGATCTAGATGCTATACTCCTATTGATGCAGCCCAGAATTGCATTGGCTTTTTTAGCTGCCGCGTCACACTGTTGGCTCATGTCAAGTTTGTGGTCAACCAAGACTCCTAGATCCTTTTCACATGTACTGCTCTCAAGCCAGGTGTCACCCATCTTGTATTTGTGCCTCTCATTTTTTTTGCCCAAGTGCAATACTTTACATTTCTCCCTGTTAAAATTCATCTTGTTTGTTTTGGTCCAGTTCTCTAATCTGTCAAGGTCGTTTTGAAGTGTGATCCTGTCCTCTGGGGTGTTAGCCACCCCTCCCAGTTTGGTGTCATCTGCAAATTTGATCAGGATGCCCTTGAGTCCATCATCCAAGTCGTTGATAAAGATGTTGAATAAGACCGGGCCCAAGACAGAACCCTGTGGCACCCCACTAGTCACTCTTCTCCAGGATGAAGAGAAACCATTGATGAGCACCCTTTGGGTCCGGTCAGTCAGCCAGTTACAAATCCACTGAGTGGTAGCATAGTCAAGACCGCATTTTACCAGCTTCTTTACAAGAATATCATGGGGCACCTTGTCAAATGCCTTGCTGAAATCAAGGTAGGCTACATCCACTGCGTTCCCTTCATCTATCAGGCTTGTAATTCTGTCAAAAAACGAGATCAGGTTCGTCTGACATGACTTATTTTTCAGAAATCCATGCTGACTATTGGTGATCACAGCATTCCTTTCTAGGTGCTCACAGATTGTTTGCTTGATGATCTGCTCCAGAATCTTCCCTGGTATTGATGTCAGACTGACTGGGCGGTAATTATTTGGGTCCTCTCTTTTCCCCTTTTTGAAAATAGGGACAACATTTGCCCTCCTCCAGTCTGCTGGGACTTCGCCTGTTCTCCAGGAATTCTCAAAGATGATTGCCAGTGGTTCTGAGATCACATCTGCCAGTTCTTTTAATACTCTTGGATGCAGTTCATCTGGCCCTGGAGACTTGGAACACACAAGTGGAACACATTTTCTTGAATTTTGTATGTGTGCATTCTGATATTTTTAAAATTGTGGGTCCTCTTCTTTAACTTTGTTAAATTTGCTTTCAAACAGCAGCCTACTTCCAGGGGCAGGGGAGAAATTCAGTTCAGTTCCTATTCACATGTCCTGAAACTAAATGCAAATCCAAGCACAGCTATCCTTTGAAATCTGCACTGCGCCAAATTTTGCAATAAAGATCTTTAACCAAAGAATGTGAACAAAAATATATCTATTATGGATAACGGTGCATTAAAATGCATATATTAGCAAAACTAACATCTGAAATTGCATTGGCTGTGGGGAAGGGAGGGGGCCAGTGGGCTCCAGTCTCAGCCTTGCAACAGGGCTGCAAAACAGAAGAGAGAAATGGCTTCATACATGGAGTTGGGGAAGGGAAAGGGGAGATTAGTTAGCTGTGTGAGGTGGGAAGAGGAAAGCCAAGGGGTTTAACGTGGGGAGAGGTGGTTTAGCGAGTGAAACAAGCAAAGGGACAGCCCCTAGTTTGCAAGTAAAAAGGTAAAGGTACCCCTGCCCGTACGGGCCAGTCTTGCCAGACTCTAGGGTTGTGCGCTCATCTCACTCTATAGGCCGGGAGCCAGCGCTGTCCGCAGACACTTCTGGGTCACGTGGCCAGTGTGACAAGCTGCATCTGGCGAGCCAGCGCAGCACACGGAACGCCGTTTACCTTCCCGCTGGTAAGCGGTCCCTATTTATCTACTTGCACCTGGGGGTGCTTTCGAACTGCTAGGTTGGCAGGCGCTGGGACCGAACGACGGGAGCGCACCCCGCCGCGGGGATTCGAACCGCCGACCATGCGATCGGCAAGTCCTAGGTGCTGAGGTTTTACCCACAGCGCCACCCGCGTCCCAGTAAGGGCAGTTTGCAAGTAAGGGCACTCCAAATAAGAGAAAATAAAAGCTCTTCAGTTTCTTGAATGTGAAGATCAGCATATATAAACCTGATCAAATGCTGAATGCCAGGAAGGAGTCCAATTTAAATTCAAGGCCACTGGATCTTCAATAGCCACCATGTTGAGATGCAGATATCTTGCTCCCTTTGATTGCTGGGCATAAAAACAACCCAACCAAGACTTTCCCTTCCTCTGATGCTGTTTCCTTCCATGCAGATCTGGGGTCGGTGCTACTTAACAATTCAATCCAGATCATCAGAAAGGAAGGACCTAATTTTAATTTTAATGGTAACTGACACACTCCTTCAGTTTTATATTCTTATCACAGGGCGCATGTTTGGTTGCGAAGACTAGAGCTGATTTGAATCCTTGATTTGATATATGAAATGTACCGAGAAATAATATTTTTGCTGCAATTATGCCTGAATCAACCATATGTTTCACACCAAAAGTTATATATTTATCTCTCTTCTGAGCATCCAATTCAACATGTTTATTAAATTCTTAGTGTAAAGCTAACAGATTATTCCATTGAAAGGGAAAGGGTTTTCTGGGACGGCTAGCATCAAAGGCTCCAGTCCATTGCTGTCTATATTTTGCCTTTTCCTGTTGGGGGATTAGTTTTTAAATCAATCAATCAATTGAAGTTAGGGGTGGGGCCACAGGTGAAGCCTTCTTCCACCCCGCCTACATTATTGCTTTCAGATTTGGTTAGTTTCTGGGTTAGCTTCTTCATTTTATCAATCTAGATAGGCTATTCCCCTGACACTGGCATTATTCCCCAGTGTTGTAAATATCAACAACTTCTATTTGCCCCTCCACTTCCCCCTGGGAAGACCCATGGTTTGGTGCTGATTGGGAACGAAAGGCAACCAAGTTTTCTATGAATTGCTTTTTGTTCCCATTTAGTGCTAAAACATGGGTTTTCTGGGGGGAAGAGGCAGGGCAAAGGCAAAACCTCTTGGATCATACCTAGAGAGTATAGGGAAAAAAGGAAAACCACTTGGACCCATGCTTTCTAGGCACAGAACAAGCAGGTGGTGACTGGGAGAGACAGCCGAGACCATATAACCAACATTGACTAACAGTAGGTTTCCGAGAACAGTTCAAAGTGTTGGTGCTGACCTTTAAAGCCCTAAATGGCTTTAGCCTGGACACTGAGGTCCACCTCCAAGGGCCTTCTGGCAGTTCCCTCACTGTGAGAAGTGAGGTTACAGGAAACCAAGTAGGGGGCCTTCTTGGTAGTGGTGCCCACCCTGTGGAACGTTGTCCCATCAGATTTCAAGGAGATGAATAACTATGTAACCTTTAGAACACATCTGAAGGCTGCTCTGTACAGTGGTACCTCAGGTTACAGACACTTCAGGTTACAGACGCTTCAGGTTACAGACTCCGCTAACCAAGAAATAGTACCTTGGGTTAAGAACTTTACTTCGGGATGAGAACAGAAATCACGCGGTGGCAGTGGGAGGCCCTATTAGCTAAAGTGGTACCTTAGGTTAAGAACAGTTTCAGGTTAAGAACGGACCTCTGGAATGAATTAAGTTCTGAACCCAAGGTACCACTGTATTTGTTGTTGTTGTTTAGTTGCTTAGTCGTGTCCGATTCTTTGTGACTCCATGGACCAGAGCACGCCAGGCACTCCTGTCTTCCCCTTCTTCCCGCAGTTTCAACAAACTCATGCTGGTAGCTTCGAGAACACTGTCCAACCATCTCATCCTCTGTTGTCCCCTTCTCCTTCTGCCCTCCATATTTCCCAACATCAGGGTCTTTTCCAGGGAGGCTTCTCTTCTCATGAGGTGGCTAAAGTACTGGAGCCTCAGCTTCAGGATCTGTCCTTCCCAGTGAGCACTCAGGGCTGATTTCCTTCAGAATGGATAGGTTTGATCTTCTTGCAGTCCATGGGACTCTCAAGAGTCTCCTCCAGCACCAGAATTCAGAAGCATCAATTCTTCGGCGATCAGCCTTCTTTATGGTCCAGCTCTCACTTCCATACATCACTACTGGGAAAACCATAGCTGTGTAGGAACGCCTATTAATGTGCAACATTATATTATTATTTTTATATATTGGAAGTTGCCCAGAGTGGCTGGGGCAACCCAGTCAGATGGACAGGGTATAAATAATAAAATAATTATGATAATGATGGATGAGCCCTTAGTGTGCTGAGAAGCCAGTAATATTTGGGTCATTACTGTTGGTTCTGCAAAGAAAACAAAAAATATGGCACTGTGCAGAGAGATGCTGGTGCATAATTGAGACAATTGTGTGCATGTAATCCCCAACAATGATGGAAATCAATATTTGACAGCTCAGAAAGATGCTCGTGCTTTTGAGGGGGGGGGGTGTTGTGCAGTTAAAATCTATTGTGGATTTTATTACTATTAATAATCACCATGTGAGGTGCTTATGCATTGCACAAATCATAAATCTATTTTTGCATATGTATTGAACATGCAATGTCATCATGCATGTAGGCACAAATATTAAGGGTGGTTTGGATTTTAAAAACTTATTATTATTATTATTATTATTATTATTATTATTATTATTATTATTACACATCCCTAAACTAATGCTCAGCCACATGCAAAATACCGAAAAGAGTTTTTTTGCTTCTGCCTCAGAGCTCTCATCCGCCAAGCAGCTATTTCTGTACATTCTGCCCTGCAATGTTTAATCAAAACCTAAGCATGATTTAATTCTTGTTCTTTAAATAAAAATACAATAAAAATCTATTGTGGATTTTATTACTATGAAGAATTATTAGATGATTTGTTTATGTGTTGCACAAATCATAAATCTATTTTTTTCATGTATGTGTGTTGAACATGCAATGTCATCATGCATGCTGGCAGAAATATTAAAAGTGGTTTGGATACAGTATTTGAAAAAAGATAACTATTATAATTTTACCTTTTATTATTATTACACATCCCTCAACTCATGCTCAGCCACATGCAAGATAACTAAAGGTGTGACTTCTTTCCTGCTTCATATCTCTCACCCACCAAGCTGCTATTTCTGTACATTCTGCCCTGCAATGTTTAATCATGATTTAATTCCTGCTCTTTAAATAAAAATGAAAGAATTGCTCGGCAGAGGTTGCTAGGCCTCCCCTCACCCTCTCCCCAGGACAGCTGTTGAGATGCTTTGTGTGTGTGGAATTCAGGGAAGCACCTTGACCTTAAGATCCTCACAGAAACCTCACTATATCTTGCTCAGTGGAATGGACATCTCTGGATCACAATCAGGTCCCCAAAGTGTTAATTAGTGATGACTGTGCTACAAAAGGTCTGGAGGGCTCTTTCATAAACTCTTTGGTGGCTTAGATAGACATTCCCATAAATCAATATGAGAGCCAATTTTTTTCTTCTTCCCAGATTCCCAGTCCCATTTACTTGGTGGTTAGATGTTAAATATCAGAAACACAGTTGTGGTGAACCACTACTGACGTGTGCATAGATCTGCTTATTTCATAAAGCATATACACCACCAAAAAAACAACAACCTCAGAGCAGTTTACAAAAAAAGAATAAAATTATGAGCGAAAACAGGTAAACACAACTGTCTAAAATGTTCATTGAAAATTTAAATCAGGGAGACATTAAGAACAGGCAACAAGACGTGTCGACACTTTACATATCTGGGTAAAGGGACCCCTGACCATTAGGTCCAGTCGTAACCGACTCTGGGGTTGCGGCACTCATCTCGCTTTACTAGCCGGGAGACCCGGTATACAGCTTCCGGGTCATGTGGCCAGCATGACTAAGCCGCTTCTGGCGAACCAGAGCAGCGCACGGAAACGCCGTTTACCTTCCCGCCTGTGTGGTATCTGTTTATCTACTTGCACTTTGACGTGCTTTCGAACTGCTAGGTTGGCAGGAGCAGGGACCGAGCAAGAGGAGCTCACCCCGTTGTGGGGATTCGAACCGCCGACCTTCTGATCGGCAAGTCCTAGGCCCTGTGGTTTAACCCACAGCGCCACCCACGTCCCTCTAATAATAGAATAGAATAGAATAGAATAGAATAGAATAGAATAGAATAGTGGGCCCACCACTATATTGTTCCACAAATAGGGTAGAGAATTTCAAGAGGCCATTGGTACCCAGCAATCATTCATTGTAGCTGCAGTCTGGGGGCTGGATGTATATTCTAGCATGCAAATAGACCCCTATTACAGTATCTTCTCTGTTGTTACCGCCAGACATTTCCATTGCAAAAACAAGGGTCTGGGTTCTCCTGTTAAAGATGGCAAGGCTCTTTTATACAGCAGGCCTCACCTAGCAAGTAAGGATTTCCTAAGAAGTGCAGGGCATTATATACAAAACTCAAAGAGACACGTGCACATTCAGATCAGAGAATCAGAGTTGCAGAGTTGGAAGAGGGTCATCTGGTCCAACCACTGCAGATGACTAGATGACTCAATGAGATCCAAGAAAGGCGAGTCCACCAGCTCTTGTGGGAGTCTGCTCCATTGTTGAACAGCTCTTACTCCCAGAAAGTTCTTCCTGGGTTTTAGTTGGAATCTCCTTTCTTGTAACTTGAAGCCATTGGTTCAAGTCCTACACTCCAGAGCAGCAGAAAACATACTTATTCCATCTTCCATATGACAGTCCCTTAGGTATTTGAAGATGGCTATCATGTCTCCTCTTCTCCAGACTCCTTCAACCGTTCCTCATCAGGTTTGGTTTCCAGACCCTTGATCATCTTGGTTGCCCTCCTCACATGTTCCATCTTATCAATATCCTTCTTGAACTGTGACGCCCCAAACTGGACACACTATTCTAAATGCAGTCTGGCCAAGGCAAAATAGAGTGGTACAGTGGACGCTCATGTTGCAAACATGATCCATGCGGGGTTTGGTGCTTCTGCGCATGCACAAAGCACGATTTAGCGCTTCTGCGCATGTGCAACCCCCGAAACCTGGAAGTAACCTGTTCTGGTACTTCCAGGTTTTTGTGGGTCCGTAACCCAAAAAAACGCAACCTGAAGGTATGACTGTACTATGGCTTCCCGTGATCTGATGTGGAATCTTTCTCACGAGCATGCACACACTTAACTTTAGGGAGGAAGTATATTCACAAGAAGAGCACTAGCAGATCATATCAAAGGTTCACCATCCCATTTCCCCCAGTAGCCAACTTGATGCCTATTTAGGAAGACCACCAGCAACAGGGTGGCTTTAACTTCCACCCTTAGCAAAACTAGGTCTGCCTTTTCGTGCCGGTGAGCACATCTGGAATTTTGAGGAAGTGCTGTGGGCATCAGTCACAATTCACATTTTAAAGTAACACTGCTCCTATACTGGGAGGCTCATTTTCCTTATGAACAAAAATGTTTTGACACTTTTCAATTACAGTCTGGCAGGGCTTCCTGGGATCCACTAAGATGGCTTTGTGGCCTTAGAAGTTGGCTCCAAAATCAGACAGAGAACCTATGTCTCTCCAGATTATCAATGGTCTCCAATTCCCATCAGCTCCAACCAGCATGACCCCTGGTGATGGATGATGGGGGGTTGGGAGTTCGGCAATCTCCAGAGCGCTACGGGTTCCCCAGTCCAAGGTGGCACCAGGTTTGTGCCAAGTGTCCTGTCGTTGCAAAAATAAATGCAATAAGTGTCCTGGCGTTGCAAAAATAAACCTCAGAGCAGTTTACAAAAAAAGAATAAAATTATGAGCGAAAACAGGTAAACACAACTGTCTAAAATGTTCATTGAAAATTTAAATCAGGGAGACATTAAGAACAGGCAACAAGACGTGTTGACACTTTACATATCTGGGTAAAGGGACCCCTGACCATTAGGTCCAGTCGTAACCGACTCTGGGGTTGCGGCACTCATCTCGCTTTACTAGCCGGGAGACCCGGTATACAGCTTCCGGGTTATGTGGCCAGCATGACTAAGCCACTTCTGGCGAACCAGAGCAGCACACGGAAATGCCGTTTACCTTCCCGCTGGAGCGGTACCTGTTTATCTACTTGCACTGGCATGCTTTTGAACTGCTAGGTGGGCAGGAGCAAGGACCAAGCAACGGGAGCTCACCCTGTCACAGGGATTCAAACCGCCGACCTTCTGATCGGCAGGTCCTAGGCTCTGTGGTTTAACCCACAGCGCCACCCGCGTCTGGGTAGGCTTGCCTAAACAAAAATGTTTTAAGCAGGCACCAGGAAAAATACAGGGAAGGGGCCTGCCTGATATCAATAGGCAGGGAGTTCAAAAGTGTAGGTGCTTCCACACTAAAAGGTTGTGTTTTTTTTTTGCAAATGCAGAAGAAATATTATGTGACACCCATAATAATTCCCATTCTATGTACCACAATGAAATTGCAGTCTGGCCTCTATCACATTGCTGAGCACTCTTGGGATCCAGACATTAACCAGACATATATTGTTGAAGCACATTTTCTCTTTTTTCCGCACAATTTGCCCAAATCTGTCTCTTCTTAATTGTGACAGGAAGGGACCTGAGGCACAGCAGATAAATGTTGTTGGTCCAGAAAGCAGAACTGTGATTTAGGGTCAGGCAACCCAGGAAAGTACTTGGGACACTGAGCTTGGTGTGTATGTGTATCAGGCTTGGAGGGTTTCTGTCATGAGCCATCTATTCAACCACCCTCTCAACAGCTGAATCAAGTAGCACTGGGGGGGGGGGGACTTTGTTTTTTCAAATTTTAGTGGTGCACTGTGCAAGCCCCCAAATTGGTGCTCCCCGCCTCTGCATCTCACCTTCCGTTCTGCTCAATTCCCAACATCATAGCTGTGACACTTCCTAGGCTTGGAACCCAGTGCTGAAGGGAACCAGTCACACTGCCCTAAATCCTCCTCTGGTAGCTGTCAGGAACTGTGCTGAAGAGGGCTGCACTGAGGAAGAAAGGTGGGAGCCACCCCCTCCCCCTGATCCTGAATCTTCCCAAGAGCAGGAGGACAGTATAGATTTGGAACAGTGGTTTGCAGAGGGGCATAGTTCAGAAAGCAGAAGCTGGGAAATACTGGATGGGGAACAGCTAGGAGAAGAAACACTAGAAGAGAGAGAGTTAACAGATTCATAGTCTCTGGATAGTATTCACTCCCCTTCCCCAAAGTCCCAGAGAGCTCGGAAAGTGTCAGAACAGAAAGAGCAGAGGGTAAGGTAAAGGTAAAGGGTTCCCTGACCATTAAGCCCAGTTGTGAACGACTCTGGGGTTGCGGCGCTCATCTTGCTTTACTGGCCAAGGGAGCCGGTGTTTGTTCACAGACAGCTTCTGGATCATGGGGCCAGCATGATTAAGCTGCTTCTGGCGAACCAGAAACACCGTTTACCTTCCCGCCGGAGCAGTAGCTATTTATCTACTTGCACTTTGACGTGCTTTCAAACTGCTAGGTTGGCAGGAGCAGGGACCGAGCAACGGGAGCTCATCTCGTCGCGGGGATTCGAACCGCCAACCTTCTGATCAGCAAGCCCAAGAGGCTTAGTGGCTTAGACCACAACACCACCCAGCGCAGAGGGTACAAACTCAGATTACAAGACATAGGAGTGGCGTAGATTAATAGGGACGGAGTGGGGAGTGTCCCTTAATTGGGAGCACCGCCATTTCTAGGAGATGTGTTCTTTGCTCTCTCGCTGTGATTATTAAACTTTTCAACTGGTAAGCAGACTTCTTTTCCTTTGTTTTGCTTATCTACTGCCGTGGGGGAAAGAAGCCATTTCCCTGAAGCTTGACAGTAGCCCTAGAACTCATGGAAATCCAATGAGAGACATTGGAAGATTCAGGTCAGGAAAATGAACTATTTTTTTTTAGTGAACCTCTGTCCATCTGGACTATTTTGTATCTGGTTTTGGATCTCAGGGATCCAGTAATAAAGTAGATAGTACTAGTATTGTGTATGCCAGGACCAGTTATAAGTCTGCCCACCCCTGCCTCAAATGTTCCTACTCAAAACACCTGCCCAAGCTGTTTGTATGGTTAAGCGCTCTCTCTCTCTCTCTCTCTCTCTCTCTCTCTCTCTCTCTCTCTTTCTTTCTCTTTCTCATGTGTGTGTGTCTCACAGACACAGGATGATGATCTGGCAACATGGCTTTCGCCAGTGGTTCAGATTCCACTTTTGTAAACTTCCACCGAGCAAAGTTGCAAAAACTTGGAAACACTTCAGAGTTAAATTTATGCCTTCACTTAGTAGGGATTACAGCTCTGGAAATATATTTTTATATATACATGCTTATAAAATGTTGTGATGCATTTATTACAAGAGATCTTTTCATTTCGGTAATTAGTACAAAGTTGCATCTCCTTAGACTTACCACTGTGCGCTGCGGCAGAGCGGGCCGTGATTCATGCTTTTTGTCATTTCCCCTAATGATGATTATAATTCATGACTTTGAATTTGGGCTTTACGAGGCCATACACTGTTGGCAATTTATCGATTGTGCCATTGCTATTATGCTACTGGAGAGCACCCATTCGTTCAAATGCCTTTTTATATTTTTAGGGGAAAACTTATTTATCAGGGAACCCTGGTTAGCGCTTCAGCTTTGTAATTTCCATAATTACCTTTGAGGTCTTGCAAGAACATACTGTGTTGGATGGATCTTGGATGGGCATATGCAGGATCTTAAGAGGAGCCTTGCTAGATCAAACCAAATGCCCAATAAGTCCAGCTTATGATACAATGGCCAAACAAATGTTCAAATTGGTCAATCTTGCCCCCCCCCCCCAATTTCTCATTCCCCCCCAACTTAAAAACAACCTGTGCTCACAGTGGCCAGCTAGATGCCTCTGGGGAACCTGCACTGATGCCAACTCTATGGGGTTTTTTGTGGGGACACAGCACCACACCGCATGGCTCTGACATGATAGATAGATAGATAGATAGATAGATAGATAGATAGATAGATAGATGATAGATATAGATAGATGATAGATAGATAGATGATAGATATAGATAGATGATAGATAGATAGATGATAGATATAGATAGATGATAGATAGATAGATGATAGATATAGATAGATGATAGATAGATAGATAGATAATTTATTACGGTCAGAGACCAGCTTATAAAACACACTTGGGGGTACAATCCCAGAAGGAAAACAAACATTTAAAACAATGTACAACAATAAATTTAAAATGTATAAATGTGATAAGCGTATAGACACGTAAAACTTTCAGATAAGCTACCACAGAGAGATGACCCAGAGTCACCCACGGAACTGAGTTTGGGGATTTTCTTAACGAACTAGTTTGGGCCGGGGGATGATCTGCACTTACAGATCTGTATGCAGAATCTGGCGACCATCTGGGTCGTCTTATGATGTTTGCCTAACAGTAAAAGGTCAAATTTTTGCTTTTCTGGGAGGTCAGCGAGCCAAACCAGCAGGGGATCAATGGTCTCACTACAAGCCTCTTCATAAAAGGGACATCTAAAGAACAAGTGCTCTGGGCTTCCTATCTCCCCCAGTGAACAGGCGCAAGTTCTCTGAGCATATGGAACTTTTTAAAAGGATCCTTCCAGGACCAGCGAGGGCAGAGCTGAGCTTCTGGTGGCTCTGCCATGACTTCCGGTTTCTTCATGATGTCACATTATGTCATGGGCACCATTGGGCACCCATATGCTGAGACCCAAGTTGGGGTCCGTGAAACCTGCAAGTGGGACCCAAGCACAAGAGCCTTCTCCTGTCCTGTGGTTTCCAGCAACTGGTATTCAGAAGCGCTACTGCCTCCAACCATGGGGACAAAGCACAGCCGCCATGGCTAGGAGTCATCAATAACCATGTCCGCCCATTTGTCCAATCCTTGTTTAAAGCCATCCAAGTTGGGGGTCATCACTGCCGGTTGTGGTAGCGAATTCACAGCTTAACTATGCAAACTAAATCAAATTCTCCCCATCCTTCCATATTGAGCACTCTCGTGGGAGACCATGAAATTCAAGCTTAGGGCATCTCATTATGTGAAGGAGTGTAGCCAGCCACTGAGATGCACACTGAAGGACCGAAAGATAGATACAACACCCCTCCCACCAAACTTCTAGCTCAATTCACATCTTTCCTTAGATGCATGGATGGAAGCAATACTTGAAGTGGGGTGGAATGCATGGGCTTTTCAGGAAAACATTCCCAGGTTCAGTCCCTGGAGTGTCCAGGTAGGGTTGGGGGATATAATAGCTTAATGATAGGGCTGTAGTTCAGTGGTAAAGGTCTCAGGTTCAGTCCCTAGCATCTCCAGTTTGCTTTGGGTATGTTCCCTGCCTAAACCTTAAAGCCTCATTGGCAGTCAGTCATGACAATGCTAAGTGGCTCCCCATTTGAGGAATGCTCTCCACAGGGTGGCTGAGATGGCACCTTCACTAGGCACCTTTAAGGTAAAAAGATAAAAGGTAAAGGACCCCTGGACTGTTAAGTGCAGTCAAAGGCAACTATGGGTTTGTGGTGCTCATCCCGCTTTCAGGCCGAGGGAGCTGGCATTTATCCACAGACAGCTTTCCAGGTCATGTGGCCAGCATGACTAAACTGCTTCTGGCGTAACAGAACACCATGACGGAAACCAGAGTGCACAGAAATGCCATTTACCTTCCCACCACAGTGGTACCTATTTATCTACTTGGTGTGCTTTTGAACTGCTAGGTTGGCAGGAGCTGGGACCAAGCAACGGGAGCTCACCCTGTCACGGGGAATCGAACCGCCAACCTACTGATTGGCAAGCCCAAGAGGCTTAGTGGTTTAGACCACAGCGCCACCCACATTCCCCACCTTTAGGCACCAGGTGAAAACATTCCTCTTCATCCCAGGCCTTTGACCGATTACCATTCCTTTTAAATGTGTTTCCAGGAGGAGATGCCAGGAGGGGGGTTCCTGGTTTGTTTTGTTCTTGTTTTTATTAAGTATTTTGTGGAGGGGGGGGCGGTTCTTGTTTTTTATGCTGTGAACTGCCCTGGGATCTGGGGAGGAAGGGAAGTATACAAATTCAACAAATAATCAAATAATAATAAATAGATGGGCCTGCTCCTTAAGTTTCCACGTTGTTCCTCCACCACCCGTTTTGCACCCTGCCTGGCAGAACTAAATCCATCCCACTCCCTTGACTTCCTCCTCCTCCTGTTCCCAGCACCAGACAAGAGTCCTGCTCTGTTTTGCTTCAAATTCTGCACCTGCTCATCAACCCTTCCCCACGATTCGCAAAACTGGAAGAGAATATGCAAAAGTCTATAAATCGCAAAAAAACACAAATTATGTAAATGTGCTTTATTTGCATAATGTATACCAATCACCAATTTCAGCTTTTCTTGGCATGGAATCTGGCTCACATGGGTGGGATGTGGGGGGAGGGGGACAGAAGAAACTTCATCTATTGTGCAGCACAGACTACATATGGTCCTGTCTATGGGAGTCATGAGTAACATCCATCCTTCCAGGATCGTCTTTTAAAAAAGAGCTCATTGTCTCTTAGACCCACAAAAAAGGCCCTTTTTATAAATAAAAAAAGATGCTCTCAACCAACAGATGTTGGGGATGAAAAATCGCTAAGGTGATAGGAAATTTATTATTTATTTATGGGACCACCATCTGTTCTATGTAGGATTCTTGAATGCAGAAGAAACTCTCTTTTTTTTACTAGACAGCCTTCAAAGGATTAAAGAAGAAGAAGAAGCTTACACCAGTTTTGCATCTTTCTTAATAGTACGCAGTCAAATCAGTGACAAGTGTGTGAATCAAGCTCGGAGTATTTGATCCATTTGGAGACATTGCCAAGTTTTCTCTCCCATGTGAGCTTTGCTTTTTCTTGAGAATCAGGCAAAGCCACAGAGAACATTGGCTGCCTCCGTCCTCTGCCACCCACTCCATTCACGCATGTTTGTGGATGAAACCCTGCCTCAGTCCTTCTTGAGGTCATGGGCAGATTTCTAAGTTAAAGCAGGGTGCTTTTCAACCAAGTCAAGCAGAGTGGGAAGCCTTGTAGTAGAAACCACTGACTTACCTGGGAGCAGCCATCTTTCCCTGGGTGAGCCCTTGGCCACATTTGTTGTTGTTTAGTCATTTAGTCGTGTCCGACTCTTCGTGAACCCATGGACCAGAGCACGCCAGGCACTCCTGTCTTCCACTGCCTCCCACAATTTGGTCAAACTCATGCTGGTAGCTTCAAGAACACTATCCAACCATCTTGTCCTCTGCCATCCCCTTCTCCTTGTGCCCTCCATCTTTCCCAACATCAGGGTCTTTTCTAGGGAGTCTTCTCTTCTCATGAGGTGGCCAAAGTATTGGAGCCTCAGCTTCAGGAGCTGTCCTTCCAGTGAGCACTCAGGGCTGATTTCCTTCAGAATGGAGAGGTTTGTTCTTCTTGCAGTCCATGGGACTCCCAAGAGTCTCCTCCAGCACCATAATTCAAAAGCATCAATTCTTTGGCGATCAGCCTTCTTTATGGTCCAGCTCTCACTTTCATGCATCACTACTGGGAAAACCATATTACACCATACATTTAAAGAACTAGGATATCGCTTGTAACAGTCACATCTTCACCCGACTCTGGGGTTGCTGCGCTCATCTCGCTTTATTGGCCGAGGGAGCTGGCGTACAACTTCCGGGTCATATGGCCAGCATGACTAAGCCGCTTCTAGTGAACCAGAGCAGCACACGGAAACACCGTTTACCTTCCCGCAGGAGCGGTACCTATTTATCTACTTGCACTTTGATGTGCTTTCGAACTGCTAGGTTGGCAGGAGCAGGGACCGAGCAACGGGAGCTCACCCTGTCGTGGGGATTCGAACCACCGACCTTCTGATCGGCAAGTCCTAGGCTCTGTGGTTTAACCCGCAGCGCCACCCGCATCTCCTATTCCTCTTTCACAGCTACTATTCCCAGAGAGGTTTAACAGTGATATCAGTGCCTTAAATTCATGATATGAATGTGGCCAAGGACTCACACAGAGGCCACTCTTTCTCTTTCAACCCTACCTACTATCTTTTACACAGAGTGATTTAATAGCCAATCCCTCTTCATGTGGAACTTGGGAAATAAGGGGCTCCTAACAACCCTCAGCATCCTGAACAAACTACAGCCCCCAGAATTCTTTGGGGATAGCAATGACTGTTGTATCATAGTGCTTTAAATGCATGGTGCAAATGTTGCCTTGGTGGGGGTTTGTATGGAGCCAGAACCACCCAACCCCAACAAAATGTCTGAGATTGCAGCTCAAATTATAACTCAACCACCATGTGAAGAGAGAGAGAAGATGATGGATGAATAGATAACGAAAGGGACAAAGAGAAGGAGAGAGTGAAAAGGAAATGGGTGCCTATTTTTGACCTGCTACTGGTATGCAGTGCCAACTACTTTCCACCATTAGAACATGGTCCTCAGCTTCAAGTAAGGTTGCCCACCCCTACTGAGACATCTTGATGCTGTCCTTGTTATTTTTCAAATGCTTTCGCAAGACTCTCAACTTGGGTTAGGAGAGAGTTGAACAGTTAGAATGGAGCTGAGTCAGGAATGCCTTTTTGCCAAAGTAGGGCTTCAAGAGATTCTCAAAGGAGGAGAAGGAGATGAAGAAGTTATTTCATGCATGGTGGAGGAACATGGTGGGCTATAGGGAGAGGGTTTCAGTGGGGCAGGATTTCAATGGGGTGCCAGTAGCAGGTGCACAGACAACATTGTCACTCCTGGCAGATTCTGCCAAAATGATATCAGAAACCTGGTGCTTGCCCCCCCCCCCTTTCTAATAAGGGAAAATTTGGATGTGTTGAGGAGATATGTCCAATAGAAGACTTGAAAGTCTAATGGGCTGGAAGAGAAAAGGGCATGGACTGACACCAAGTAAAGGCCAGGCACTTAGGGATTTTAGAGGGAAATTCTTCACGTTGACGGTAATTGATTTCTGAAATGGACAAAGAGAGCCAGCATGCCGGAAACAAATTTAGCAAGCATTTAGAAGCAGAGGCTTAGAACGGGAGAAAGGTTGTAGTTTTGATACAGAAATGGAGCTCTTTCTGCAACTGGGTGGGGGGAAATGGACTATTGGTGAAGATCAGATACTGAGTAAAATCTGCTAAATGTAAGAGACATTTGGAAAACTGCAAAATCACATTAGGTTGATTGGCTAATTGCCTGGGGGTCAGGGCCCCAGCAGCAGCAAAGAATCTGAGAGAGAGGCAGGAGTGGCTGGGCTTGTTGTGTATGGATGCTCAGATCTATCAATTTCAGTTTCTTGTGTTTTTCCAGTTTAAATTCAGGTCTGCACAGTTTCTCAGCAGTGCATTCATTTTTAATGTTCTCCTGAAAATTCATCAACATTTCAATACAAATTTCTCCTAATATGCACAGGTTTTATGCAGGTTTTCCCAATGAAATGCATTTTGGTGTGCTATTTTCATTAACACATCCACACTTTAATAGATACATTTTTGTCCACATGACTTGGCTGGAAAACTGCATTGTATAATTTGGAGAAGCACAATTTTCAAAGGATGACTGTGTTTCAGTTCATGCATTGTTTTGAAAAGTGCAAATTGGATAGGTTCATCTTTAAATGTGAAGCACATCCCATTTTCTCCCATACCCAGGCTCTGGCTGGGATCTGTGACACTGACACAATAAGCAAGCAGCATTGGATAGGGACAAACTTGGTGCAAAAGCGATGGAGATGCTTCTGTGCTTTCCCCAGAAGCCAAGGCAGCTCACAGAGAAAAGTCAGAAGTTGGAAAATGGGACAACTTGGGAACTATAGATAGAGGCGCTGGAATGGATAAGAAGAAATTTATTCAGCTTCCCTCTGAGATGAAGAACTGGGGAGAGGGAAAAGAATTAAAGGGACTTTCTAATCTCTTCCCTTCCACCAGTGGACATAGAGAACAGCTGGAGAAACCAATGAGTGAGACTATATTTGCAATCAACAGTCATAGCTGATTCTTCCTGTCAGCCACTGGTTTGCTGGCAGAGAGGAAACAAAGGAGCTGCAATAATCAAGCACATGATTTATAAGCAAAAGTTTCCAGGTCCAAATCCCTGATTTGGTCCACACATGCTCCACCACTGTGCTTTGGCCCTTTCCCTGTTTTTCCACATAAGGCTTCAAATAGGTCTATTTGCCTTTCTGGCACGGGCAGCATTGTAGGTGGACCCTGGGGCCATTCTCATGAACCAGCTTATGGCAGGCTGGATCAGCTCCTGCTGCTGCTGAAATTGACCAATGGCAGCAGGGCATTGTGGGCATTCCTCTTCGTGCACCCAATGGTGGCACCTGGCCCCGCCCCTATGACCAAGATAAAATGTGACCTGCCAGGCCACTCTGAATGCTGAGATGGATAGACCAATGGTCTGACTTGCTCTGAGGTAGCATCCTGTGTTCCAAACACCAAGGAAGAAGAAGAAGAAGAAGGAGGAGGAGGAGGAGGAGGAGGAGGAGAAGAAGAAGAAGAAGAAGAAGAAGAAGAAGAAGAAGAAGAAGAAGAGGAGGAGGAGGAGTTTGGATTTGATATCCCGCCTTTCACTCCCTTTAAGGAGTCTCAAAGCGGCTAACATTCTCCTTTCCCTTCCTCCCCCACAACAAACACTCTGTGAGGTGAGTGGGGCTGAGAGACTTCAAGGAAGTGTGACTGGCCCAAGGTCACCCAGCAGCTGCATGTGGAGGAGCGGAGACGCGAACCCGGTTCCCCAGATTACAAGACTCTCAACCACTACACCACACTGGCTCTCTACACCACACTGGCTCTCTCCAGACTCTGCTGGAGGAAACTAATATCCACCTAGTCCAGCATTGTTCATCCTGCAGCGACCACACCGATGCCTTCAGAGAAGCCCCCAAAGAAGGACAGGAAGCCTTTCCCCACTGGTACAATGGAACCAAAGACTCATAGAATCAACCCCAAGTTTCATCTGGTCCAACATCTTGCAATGCAGGAATCACAGATAAAGAATCCCCGACAGATGGCCATCCAAACTCTGTTTATGAACCTCCAAGGAAGCATAGTTCACCACTTCCCAAGGTCCGTTCCATTGTTGAACAGCTCTTACCGCCAGGAAGTTCATCATAATATGCCATCATTATTAGGAATAGAGAGCAATTGGCTGTTAGAAACTCAGAGGTATCAATCTATCAATAATCCTAGAATTTCACAGCGGGAGTGTCTGGTGCATAGGTCTAGAAAACTGGGAACAGGAGAGTTAGAATTATGTGCAATCCCATGGGAGGGAAGGCGCATCATGTTCATATCAGGCAAGATAAATGGACAGTATCCCATTAGATTAAAGAGCTGTCAAAGCAGGTTGGTCGATCCTGTTGTGTGACAGTCGAGACCCACCCCTTTGCTAGGAAAAGGTTGTCAGCGAACAAACCACACAGGTATATGAGCCCTGTTTATACGCAAAGGTAATGCGGGGAAAGTGTGTTCCGATAAGATATTAGAGTTACAAACATCATTCAAACTTGCTCTGTAATAAATCCCATGTCTGGCTGAATTTTCTATAATTTTATTGGCAGGTTCTCCCTTCAGGGCTTGTTTATAAGATCAGTTACATCTAAGCTGCATTTGCAGCTCACTCTTTTCCTAAATTAACAAACCACTGGTCAGCAGATGGAAAAGAAGACAGCAGTTGAGAATGTCCCACATAAATTTCCAGGCTCCAGTATGAATCCTACCCAAAGAGGCGTTTAATTGGTAGGGTGGCGAGAAGAGACTGGAGCTGAGTTTCTCATTATCCTGATAACATCTAGACTGGGATGCTTTAAGGCAGAGATATTCAATGTGGTGCTTTATAAAGGTGGTTAGACTACAGCTCCCATCATCCCTGGCCATTGGTCATATTTATTGGGGTGGATCCTTGTTTCTTATGGAGCTGTCTATAAAACCTTTTGGAAATTTAAGTTGGCTCCAAATACCATAAACTAGCGCTGTGCCAAAAGAGAAAGCACATCTGCCTTGAAAAATAAATAAATCTCCAAATGTTAAAGAGGAAATAAACTGCATTGAAAAATCACCAAAGGGGAAGAGAAATAGTTGCCAAAATTCTTATAGGTGGGATGCATGAGGATATAAGAAAAGTTTGCTGGATCAGACTAATGGTCCATTTAGTCCCAGTCCACCAGTGGCCTACCAGATGCCTGTGGGAAGCCAGCAAGCAGGACCTGGGTACCACAGTATTCTGCCCAATTGTGATTCCAATAAGTAGTAACCAAACAAACCCCTTTG